>NC_143257.1:15080000-15705000 GCF_984573655.1 Nuphar pumila
CATGAAACTGCTTAGTTCGAGCCTTGTAAATCTTTGCACTCTCATAGGCCTCATTACACAATTCCTCTAACTCACTCAACTGTAATTTTCGCTCTGCTCTAGCTTGGGTTATATCGAAATTGAACTTTTTGATAGCCTAATATGCTCTGTGCTCTAACTCAACAGGAAGATGGCAAGGTTTCCCAAAAACTAATTGAAACAGTGACATACCAATCGGGGTCTTGAAAGCAGTCCTATAAGCCCACAAGGCGTCATCAAGGCGCTGAGACCAGTCCTTGCGGTCTGGTCGGACTGTCTTTTCAAGAATCCTCTTGATCTCCTTGTTAGAGACCTCAACTTGGCCACTGGTCTGCGGGTGGTAAGGTGTAGCAATCCGATGATGCACAAAATATTTCCTAAGTAAGGAAGCTACTTGCACATTACGAAAGTGCGTACCACCATCACTGATGATCGCTCTAGGAACTCCAAACCAACTAAAAATGTTGTGCTTAATAAATCAAAGCACCTCTTTATGATCATTGGTCCGGGTGGCCACGGCCTTGACCTATTTTGAAACATAATCGACCGCCACTAAAATATATGTAAATCCAAACGACGGCGGAAAAGGACCCATAAAATCAATGCCCCAAACATAAAAAATCTCCACAATCAGAATAGGCAGAAGAGACATCCTGTCGCGCTTGGTAATGCGACCTGTTTGCTGACATCACAAACACTTCCTACAGAACTCGTGAGCATCTCTATGAAGTGTGGGCCACCAAAATCCAGACTGAAGGACCTTTGCGGCGGTCTTCCGACTAGAAAAATGTCCTCCACAAGCTAAAGAATGACAAAAAGATAAAATGGAATGATACTCTTCTTCGGGCACATATCTCTGAATCATCTGATCCGGGCATGATCTAAACAATTCTGGTTCGTCCCAAAAATAATGCTTCACCTGCGCAAAATCTCTCTCTCTCTCATTCCGGTTTTAATGCGCAGGATACTCTCTAGTAACCAGGAAGTTTATGATATCTGCGAAACAGGGTAGACGCTTTACCTGAAATAATTGCTCATCCGGAAAAGAATCAACAATTTGTCCTTGATCAATAGATAAATCCATAGTCAGTCTGAATAGATGATCTGCTACAAGGTTCTCACATCCTCTCTTATCTCGAATCTCGAGATCAAATTCTTGTAATAGAAGAATCCAACGAATGAGACACGGTTTTGCATCCTTTTTACTCATCAAATATCTCAATGCAGCATGATCTGAGTAAATGATAACTTTAGAGCCTAACAAATATGATCGAAACTTCTCAAGCGCAAACACAACAGCTAGTAATTCCTTCTTCAGTGGTAGTATAATGCATTTGTGCATCAGAAAAAGTCCTATTAGCATAATAAATAACATGAGATCGTTTCTCAATCCTCTGACCTAAAATTGCTCCAACCGCATAAGCTGAAGCGTCACACATAATCTCAAACGACACTGACCACTCACGAGATCTGAGAATATGAGCAGTGGTCAGAGCTTCCTTTAGAGCTAAGAATGCCTTCAGACAGGCATCATCAAACACAAACGACTGGTCTTTCGACAACAAGTTACACAACGGTCTAGAAATCTGACTAAAATCCTTAATAAACCGTCTATAGAAATCTGCATGCCCTAAAAATGAACGCACTTGCCTCACAGAGGTCGGTGGAGCTAATCTGGCAATGGTCTCCACTTTGGCTTTATCCACCTCAATCCCTTTCTCGGACATAATATGTCCAAGAACAATCCCTTGCTGTACCATGAAATGACTCTTTTCCCAACTAAGCACTAGATTTGTCTCCCTACAATGCTGAAGTACACGAGATAACTTTTGGAGACAATCGTCAAATGAAGAGCCATAAACCGAGAAATCGTCCATGAAAATCTCAAGGACGTCATCCATCATGTCAGAGAAAATCCCCATCATACATCTCTGAAATGTAGCTGGGGCATTGCAAAGCCCAAACAACATCCTCCTATACGCAAATGTACCATATGGACAGGTAAATGTTGTCTTCTCCTGATCCTCGGGATGTACGACCACCTGGTTATATCTTGAATATCCATCTAAAAAGCAATAATACTGCTGGCCTGCAAGTCTTTCTAAAATCTGGTCGATGAACGATAACGGGAAATGATCCTTCCTAGTTGTGTTGTTCAACTTTCTATAGTCAATACATACTCACCATCCCGTAGTAGTCCTCATGGGAACGCTCTCTCCTTTCTCATTCTTCTCCACAGTGAGCCCAGACCTTTTGGGAACAACCTGGGTAGAACTCACCCACTGACTGTCGAAAATGGGATAAATGATCCCAGCGTCTAACCATTTAACTACTTCCTTCTTCACCACTTCTTTCATGTGGGGATTTAATCTCCTTTGCGCTTCTCTTGAGGGTTTAGCTCCCTCATCCATAATGATCCGATGCATACAAAAGGAGGGGTCAATCCCCTTCAAATCCGCAATAGACCATCAAATAGCCTCCTTGTACTCATGCAAGACCTGTAACAACTGATGCTTCTATGAATCTGTCAGGTCTGCAGAAATGATGTCTGAGAGAGTCTGTTCTTTTCCTAGAAAAACATACTTGAGTGAAGCTGGTAAAGGCTTCAACTCCAACTCTAGGGGACTCTCTATCGATGGTTTTGCGGGCTTCTCAGCTAACTCTGGAAGTGGTTCGAAATGCCAAGTCCAACTCACATTACCTGCCTCACTATCTATCATATCAAGGCGATCCTCTTTGAATGATTCATCATCATCCTCTTGAGGTGGATCACTCAACAACCAAGCATGCTCAACTTCTATAAGATCCTGAATGATATCAACCTCGAAAGAAGCCTCCTTAGTGTCAGACCCCATCGCTGCACAAAAGATGTTCAACCTTATTTTTCTATTTCCGAATGAAACATCCATCTCACCAGTGCGGCAATTAATGCACGCATTGGCGGTAGCTAGGAAAGGGCGACCAAGAATAATGGGAGTATGTCTGATGCTATCAACTCCCTCCATATCTAATATCATGAAGTCGACAGGGAAATAACAATCCTCCACCTTGACTAAAACATCTTCAAGTATCTCTCTCGGGACCTTAATCGATCTATCTGCGAGCTGAAGAGTCATAGGTGTAGGTTTCATTTCTTTCAATCCAAATTTGTCATAGAAGAAACCCGGCAAAATGTTAACACTTACCCCAAGGTCGAGCAAAGCACGCTCAACAATGATGTTTCCTATGACACATGAGATGATAGGGGTCCCTGGATCCTTGAGCTTAGGTGGGGTTTGATGTTGCAATACTGCGCTCACCTGCTCAGTCAAATATATCTTCTTCTGTGCATGAGACCTCAACTTCCTTTTCTGTGTATAAAGCTCTTTAAGGAACTTTGCATATGCAGAGACTTGCTGGATGGCATCTAGTAAGGGGAGGTTTATCCGAACGTGCTTGAATATCTCAAGCATTTCCTGCATGTTTACTCCTGACTTACTTAGTGCTCTCGGTCTCTCTAACTCCTCAGAAAAGGAGGCTTTGGGAATATGGACTGTGGAAGGCTCAAATGGAAGAACCCTCTCGCTTTTCTGAGGTAAAACATTAGGGACAGGCTACTTCTTACTTATCTTCTCTCTTTCTTCTGCAGCCTCCCTCGAATGGTACTGCTTCACACTTCTAAGGGTCACTACTGCTTGAGCTTGCTCTTGATGTGTATCTGTCATATGCAAAGTCTGCAGAGGTTCTTTACCCCTAGGGTTAACTATAGGCTGGCTAGGCAATGTCCCCTCACTTCTCCTGCTAAGCGCCTTGGCAAGCTGCCCCATTTGGGTTTCTAATTTTGCAATAGACTACGTGTGTGAGCTCAAAGATTGCAAAATCTTGTCCTCAAAGGACTGACTAGGTGAAGGCTCCTGAAAATGGGGTTGAGTATAAACAGGTTGGGTTGGGGGATAACTTGATCTTTGAAATCCAGGTGCATAACCGCCTTTCCTGGGTTGACTCTGGGAATGGTTAGGGGGTTGGTGTAAACACCCCAAATTTTCATTCACCTCTCCAACATTTCCACCAAGCATCAGCATCCAGCCTCTGAAATCACCGGAGGGCAAAATGGTCATTTTTCTGAGCCCGGACCTTGCAAAAGTCTAAATTTCATCTGCAACTCTCAAAATTTCTCTATTTTTAGTTCAGATGTTCAAAATTTTATTCCTGACAGAAGACAGGAATCTCCAAGTCTTGGTTCAAGATTATATTGCATAAGACATGGCATTTCATATCATTGCATGAGCATCTGTAAACACCCCAAATTTTCACTCAACCTCTCGACATCGCCCTCAATCGGCACGTGTCAGTTCTCCAGAAGCAATGAAGGGCAAAATAGTTATTTTTCAAGATTGAACCTTGCAGAAAGTCCTAAATTTCATTCTTGAGCTTCAAAATTTCTATATTTAGGTTCAGAGACACCTTCAAATTGAAAAATTTCAAATCCTTTTTCTGGAGAAGAAGTTAGAATTTCCAAGTCCAAGCTCAGAGTGACATTTCATAGAACATGTCTTTGCATAGCATTGCATCATTTCACTGCATAGCATGTCAGTTTGAGATCCAGAACTTCTGATTTTCAAAATTGTCCATCCAGATTTGATTTTTTAAACTTTTCAAAATTGATTTTTAAAACCCTGGGTTTTCAAAATTGCCAATCTTTCCCACTTTATCCCCAGGACTTTGAATTACAAAAAAAAAAATTCTCAAGAAAACAATCTGGATATTTGGATATTGATTTTAAAGACTTTATCTCAAGACTTTTTGCAAAAAGATTTTAAATCTCTTTACAAATTTTGTTTTTACATTTATCCATATTTTTGCATTGAAAACCCAAATTTTCCCAAATTCATGAAAATAAATAATGTTTTATCTCGTATTTTCAAATAAATGGAGCGGGACCCGCCTTTGAACTAGCATCATACTCAGACTCTCAGGTAAGTTGTTTATTCTCAAGCGGGACCCACTCGAAGTTCATACCAATTTGCGAATTTTTCTCAATATTTATTTATTTATTTTGTTTAGTTAGCGTGCCCAAACACATGTGGCACCCCATTTGAAAATAAAAGATTTTACAAAACAAAATAAAACTTTATTTTCCCAAAAAGATTTTAAAAGTGGGTTGAGGTGGCATTTCCATAAAAGCCTCTCATTTATTTCAATTCTCACTTTTTATTTTATTTTCTTTTTATTTGTTTAAATAAATTTTTTTTTTTAGAAAGAGGCAGCCTTAATGGCACAGCCGAATTTCCTAAAGTAAAAAAAAATTCATTTTTACCTAAAACTTAGGTAAATGAAACAAAAATTTGGAAAAAAAGATGCGCCCCTTTTGATTTTCAAATATCGGTTTCAAAAAAATTTCAAAAACTATAACGGTGCTCTTAAAAGAAAATGCGTTTTTGTAAGAAAGGGGCTGAAGGTCTTTAAAAGACCCAGCCATTGATCGATTAAAGGAGAGGATTTTTGAATTGGATTTTGGGGGTTTTTGAAGGAAGCTGAAAAGTGGAAAGGGGAGAAGCCTGGCCGATTAAGAGGAATTTTTGCTGTTTTGCAGGTGGGGATTCGGAGGGTGGAGTTCTTTTCCAACTCCAGCCGGTTGCTGCCCATCAGACCACCCATCTTCAGCCCAGCCGCAGGACCTCCATCAGCTGTTCTTCCCCTTTTTCAACCTTCCACCTCCAAAGCTTGTTCTCCATCTACTTACAGCCCAGCCAAACGTTTTGCCCAGCCAATGTTTTGCCCATGTTCTTCAAGCCACCAGCTTCAACCCATCATCTTCAGCCAACGTGCTTCCCATTTCCTGCAGCCCAGCCACAGGGGAACCACGTTTTCATCAATTCAGCCCAGCCAACGTGCTCCTCATTGGCCTTCAGCACAACCGATTGTTGTCATTCACCTTCAGCCCAACAATAAGAGGTTCAGCAGCCAACTGCATCCTTCACACTGCTTTCAACTTAATAGCAGAAGAAATCTAGCAAGCTGCCCACCGTCCTGCAGCCCAGCCAGCAGAAGCTACATCCAGCTTGAAACGCCCAACAGCAGGAGAACGTGGCTGCTCCTTTCCTTCAGCCCACCAGCAGAAAATCAAGCCGACTCCCTATTTTGCTTCAGTTCAGCAGCTGAAAATCAACCTTCATTCCCCTCCTGGGCAATCCCAACTAGCCCAAGGTAAAAACCATTCTCTCCTTGTTTTCTTTCTTTATTGATCTGAATATTTGATTATTTTTTATGATATCGTTTCCTTATGAGTGTTACTACCATCCCCTGTCTTTCCTATTACTATTGACGCAGCATATGTGCTATCAATATGCGTGTAGCATTATTGATACACGTAAAGCAACATGAACTTTAGCCCTTTTGCTGGCTACATTATCTATTTTATCATTTTTTTTTTACTCCTTATTAGCCTTTTCTACATTTGATTTGTTCTGGTAGTTCTGTACATTGGGTAAAATAGATGGGTTTATGACCTTACTGTTGCCCAATCATCATCATCCTTATCTATCTGGGTCAGTCCCTCAGCATTTTAAGTTTGCTCATGTCTATGTGAAAAGGGTGAGGCGTTAGATTTGATTTACTGCAAGGTCAAGGAGTACCTGACCTGATTTGCTTGAATAATCCATGTCTGTAAGCAATATAACACTATGCATATCTTGTTAGATATGGGGTTTCACTTTACTAGAATGAATTATGCAAAAGGTCATTTCCTGTTTTTGGTTTACCATGATTGATATCCATAATGGAAAATATATCATCTGTTGCTATTAGCTGCCACAACCAGTTTCAGTTCCAGCATTTTGCTCTACAGCAGCTCCTCTTGCTGCTATACCCACCTTTACTTGCCATGTGATATATAGATCATTTGATTCCTTGAAATTTCCAATCAGGTTTTAAGCCTCTGCTAAGAACACATTGAAATATTAGTTTAAAACCAAGTTTGGAAGCACTATGAGATGTGTTTTATTGATTAAGTCTTGTTTTAATATGTATTACATCTTCTACATATTCATTGTATGTTGTATATCAGCTTCCGGTCATGTGGCATGTAAATAGTTAGAAAGTGAGATTAGGGAAAACAAAGTGCAGGTGGATTCAATTTTGTACCATATGGCTGTAATGCCAAGAGAACATCGATGGCAGCCAGCTATATTGCACCAGCACTAGTTCTTGGTTTACGACCTCTGTTACAGCACCTACAATGGCTGTACCCATTCCACATTTCTGCAGGTGTGCAGTCTTGATAATTGGTCATGTTCATGGATGAATATTTTTATATCCATTCATGATCCATAAACCATCTCTTGCATGCTTTGTTATTGGTATATAGAGAAGCTCCATACCCAGTTTTATCGAAAATTACCTTGTAATTTGGGAGATATGGCTGTGTAAAATCCCTTACAGAAACTGTATATACATGTATTTTCTGGTTTTACCCATTATATGGAATTTCCATTAAACATATATATTTTCTCATTATATGTATATATATATCTAAGCATATGTATCTATTGTATATCTACCTCTACGTATGTGTATATATGTATATATATATATGTCTATATATATATATATATACATGTATACATACTTATATACATATATATATATCCCTTCATGTGTACTTGTTATTACATATATTTTCCTTTTCTCTTACTTTTGTAAATATATCTCCATTATCATATATCATTCATCATAAGTTCAAGTATTTCTATATTTACCTATATATCTTTGTTGTATATAGTATATATGTCCATTTCCTTGTTTATTTTGTACTAACTCTCATTTTGCAGGAAAATCTAGAAGAGGTTGATTCCTTGGCTCCATTTCAATTTTCTTTTATTTTATGTTATGCAATGTAACAATCCAATGTAAACCTTGGAATAAGATTTACTTTTACTGCTTAGATTAGGCCGCATCTCATATAGTTTGATTTCAGTAATATCCTGATTCTATGATGCATATATCTCAAATTTTCAAAATTCACCGTGGATGAACACGAATGGCACGTGCACCAACTCTTAGAGAGTTGATGAACTCGGTGGAATCCATATTTACGGCCCTAGTCGGAATATGGATGAGACCCAGATCCATCATCTCTCTACCAGTCACATTAAGCCTACACTCTTAGGCTATCTTGAAAATGCACCTCATATTTCCAATGTTTTCAAAATATTGTGAATTAACTCAAATAAACCCTGAGTATATTCATGGCCACAGTCAGAATATAGGAAGGATTTACTTTGGCTTAATCCACATTTTTCCAATAAAATTTTCAGAAATATTTTCAAAAGTGCATTCATTCATTCACATCATCTGCATCATTCATTTTTCTCATGATTTTCTCAAAAGATTTTCACTTCATGGAATCGATTTTCTCAAGAAACTATGATGATATTCGGAGTTGGATTTTCCAAATCAAAGTTTTCCTATGATTTTTCTTGAAAATGTTATTTTCTTAAGATTCTTTTCAAAAGGAATTTTCATCTCTCTCAAGAACCCAAGTTGATTTTCCAACATTTCAAAAGACAAGATTCTCAGGAATTCAACTTCCTAAGTTTTGAATTTCTTTCTCCAAAGAATTTTCTATAAATTTTCTATCATTTCCTTGAGAAAATTCTCAAAGTCCGAGTTATCCCGACAAATGCTTTCCTTTTCAAATGATCATCTTTTCTCAGGAATTCTTCCCATTTTCCTGAGATACTCATTTCTTCATAGTTTTCCAAGTTTTATAAATTTTCTCAAAATTTTCCTGAGATTCTCATTTTCCAAGTCTTTATAAATTTTCTTAAAACTTTCCTGAGATTCTCATTTTTGCAAGTCTTTCTAATCTTTCTCAACATTGTCCTGAGATTCTCAATTTTCTAAGTCTTTATAAACTTTCTCAAAATTTTCCCGAGATTCTCATTTAAACTTTCTCAAGATTCTCACTTCTTCAAAATTTTCTAAGTCTTTATAAACTTTCCTGAGATTTCAAACCTTCTTCGTCTGAGTTTTTCTGAGAGATTGATTTCCATCTTTTTCCTGAGAAATGCTTTTCAACTCCAAATGTTTTCTAAGCATACATCATATTTTCCAACTTGCATTTTACAAAATTGCATAGCACATGCCTGAATTCTCTGTGCATTTAGGATAGAACACCATTTCGATGATTTTACTAAGTCAAGCACAATTTTGGTCCTTGGTTCGATTACCCCTGTTAAAGGCGGCAGGAACGGTCGAACCTCGTACCGACAGGTCGAGCTCCATCCCATGGATTTTCCCGCAATTTTCAAAACGGAGGCGAGTATTTCAAAACATTTTCCAAAATCCGATCAAGTTTGAATCGCGAAAACATTTCCCTCTCTGTTCCGCGAGGAAGGGAAGACGGGAAAAATTTTGCGACGATAACAGCATCTCATATCACTGCACTGCACAGCATGTCATTTCGAGGTCCAGAACTCTCAATTTCAAAATTTTCAATCCAGATTTGAATTTAACTCTTTTTTAAATCAATGTCAAAACCCTACAACAACAACAACAACAACAACAACTACGCCTTCATCCCAAAACAATTGGGGTCAGCGATATGAACCAAAAAAGAAATTCATTTTGGGTCTTCCACATGAATCATTTTCCTCCAATCATTTCTATCCAACACCATGTCCTCGGTGAGGTTCAAAGCATTCATATCCTTTCCTATCATCTCCATCCAAGTCTTCCTAGGCCTACCCCGACCTCTTTTAACTAATATATTTTCCCATTTCTCCAACCTTCTAACTGGAGCATCATTAGGCCTTCGCCGAATATGTCCAAACCACCGTAAACGATTCTCTCGCATCTTATTTTCAATGGGTGCAACACCTACCTTCTTACGTATCTCTTCGTTCCGAATCTTATCTTTTATTGTATTTCCACACATCCATCTAAGCATCCGCATCTCAGCTACACTCATTTTTTGAATATGATGTCTCTTGGCAGCCCAACATTCCGTACCATATAGTAAAGCGGGTCTAATAGTCGTCCTATAAAACTTTCCCTTCAACCGCAATGGCATTCTACGATCGCACAACACTCCAGTAGCACTTTTCCATTTCATCCACCCAACCTTTATCCTATGATTTACATCTCCATCAATTTCTCCATACTTTTGAATGATGGATCCCAAATATTTGAAATAATCATTCACCGGTATATCTTGCTCACCAAGCTTCACTACACTCCCATCACTACTTCGTTGCTTACTAAACCGACATTCCATATATTCAGTCTTACTCTTACTCAACTTAAAACCTCTAGCTTCCAATGTCTGTCTCCATAATTCTAACTTAGCATTAACCCCAGCTCTAGACTCATCAATCAAAACAATATCATCAGCAAACAACATACACCACGGTACATTTTCTTGAATTGATCTCGTAAGCTCATCCATCACTATCGCAAATAGGAAAGGGCTTAAAGCAGATCCTTGATGTAACCCAACCGTTATCGGAAAATTGGTTGTCACCCCTCCACAAGTGCGGACATTGGTTACTACTCCTTCATACATATCTTTAATTATACTAATGTACTTGAGAGAAACACCTTTCTTCATCATTGTCCACCAGAGAACGTCCCTAGGTACTCTATCGTATGCCTTCTCTAAATCAATAAAAACCATATGCAAATCTTTGTTCCTCTCTCTATATCTTTCAATAAGTTGTCTAAGAAGATGTATAGCTTCCATAGTTGATCTTCCAGGCATAAAACCAAATTGATTCTCCGATATCATGACAACCTTCCTCAACCTAGACTCAATCACCCTCTCCCAAAGTTTCATAGTATGACTCATGAGTTTTATACCACGATAGTTTGTGCAATCTTGTATATCACCCTTATTCTTATATAAAGGCACCAAAGTACTCTTCCTCCACTCATTAGGCATCTTATTTGTTCGCCAAATCAAGTTAAAAAGATTTGTCAACCATTCTAAACCTTTCTCTCCCAAGCATTTCCAAGCCTCGATAGGTATACCATCTGGGCCAACTGCCCTTCTTGATTTCATTTTCTTCAAAGCCTCTGCAATTTCTTTCTTTTGAATCTTGCGCATGAAGTCACGATTTATCTCATGAAAAGGAATGGAGAAGTCTCCAAGATCTTGAGCATGACTATCATTAAATAGCTTATCAAAATAATCTTTCCATCTCTCCTTAATCTCCTCATCTTTGACTAAAACCCTTTGCGCTTCATCTTTGATACATCTAACCATACCCAAATCCTTCGATTTCCTATCTCTCATCTTTGCAAGCCTATAAATATCCTTCTCGCCTTCTTTGGTATCCAACTTGTCATAAACCTCCTTATATACCTTAGCCCTCGCGTTTCGAACAACTTTTTTAGCTTCCTTCTTTGCTATCATATACTTCTCCAAATTCTCATTATCACGACTCTTACTTAGATTTCTATAACACTCTCTTTTAACCTTAATAGCTAATTTGACATCCTCGTTCCACCATGATGTATCCTTACCTAGTGGTGCACCGCCTTTAGACTCACCCAATACCTCCTTAGCTACTTTTCTCATACCACCCGCTATCTTATTCCACATTGATTCTGAATCCTCCTCGAGACACCAATCAACTTCCTTAACTACCTGCTCTACAAACATTCCTTGTTTAGCTCCTTTCAGTGCCCACCACTTAATTCTAGGATCTATCCTATGTCTATCCCTTTTGCGGCATTGTCTAATTCTAAGATCTAAAATTAAGACTCTATGTTGTGTAGCTACACTTTCTCCTGGTATAACCTTACAATCGATGCAACAACCCCTATCTCTCTTTCTAAGTAGGAAAAAATCTATCTGACTCGTATTAACCCCACTTTTAAATGTTACTAGGTGAGACTCCCTCTTCCTAAACCAAGTGTTTGCTAAGATCATATCATAGGACAAACAAAAATCTAAAATCCTTTCTCCACTTTCATTTCTTTCTCCTATACCATAGCCTCCATGGATATTCTCAAATCCCTCCCTACTAATGCCTACATGTCCATTAAGGTCACCGCCGATGAAAAGCTTTTCTCCATAAGATGTCTCTTGTACTACTCCATCTAAATCTTCCCAAAATTGATGCTTAATGGAATCATCTAAACCTACTTGAGGTGCATAAACACTAATAATATTAATAATATCCGTACCTAATACTAATTTAATAAGTAAAATTCTATCACCCTTCCTACGGACCTCAACTACATTATCTATAAACTGACGACTCATAACAATCCCTACTCCATTCCTATTCCTATTTATTCTTGTATACCAAATCTTATATCCCCAAGGTTCTATCACTTTAGCTTTCTCACCTACCCATTTGGTCTCTTGAAGACATAAAATATCAATCTTTCTCCTACACATAACATCTACTAACTCTACCAACTTACCAGTTAAAGACCCTATGTTCCAAGTGGCTAACCTAATTTTATGGTCTTGGACTAACTTCTTTACCCCCACCCGTCCAACAAAGTGAGGGAACCCTTGCCTATTTGACACCACACCCGGGCGCCGGTGTGACGCGTCGCTTCTGGGCGACGACCTAGCAACCCTTGCACATTTATCACTGCTTCCGGGCCTAGAGAGTACAGCGCGTCGCTCAGTAGGGAACGCCCCAACGAAATTCTCATATTGGTTCATTTTCATAGGATATGACAAAGTTTTTATGCTGGCTGTCACAGGCCTACCGCAACCCTCCTCCTTTATCCGGGCTTGGGACCGGCAGTGTATAACTACACAGGCGGAGTTTAAAACCCTAGGTCTTCAAAATTATCAATTCTTCCCATTCTACCCCCAGGACTCTAAATTTCAAAATATTTTATCAAGAAAATGATCTGGATAGTTTTCAATATGGATTTCTGCCACTTCACCTCAGATTTTGCCCTTTTGCCAGCTATTTCAACTATCATTCTTTTACAAAATCGCCCTACAGGGGCCAACTCTTTTCCAAAAATTATGTTTTACCAATTAATTCAGATTTTGTGAAAATTCCAAAAAGAGGTTTTGTTGTCTTGTCCTTATTTCAATAAAGAAGCAATGTGGGACCCACACTGAGGTGGTGTCACACAGGCTTTTCTTTTGAAAAACCTGAACTTTGAAAACCCAAAAATATAGGAGCCTTGTCCCCTGGATTGGTGCCACTTGTCTTTTCTCTCTCCTCCCATTTACCTGCCATGTGTCAGCATAGGGTTCACCTAGAGGTGGCGCCACATGTCACCTTCTCTCTTCTGTCATCCTTTGACACGTGTCAGTGTGGGGCCACCTTAAGAAGCCACCACATGTCATTAGACATCCTCTTCATTTCATGCCACGTGTCAGTGTCCACCATCTTCACCGTGTGCCATGTGTCATTCCAAAGTCACCATGAGATGTCAAGTGTCATATGTTGTCCTGTTCAGAAAAAGTAAAGTTTTGTCTCCCCTGAGGTGGCGCCATTTGAAGTGTGTCTCTTGTAAAGGACACATGTCATTCTCTGCTTTCCTCAGAAAAAGCAAGTGACACATGTCATTCTCTGCTTTTCTCAGAAAAAGCAAATGACACATGTTATTCTCTGCTCTTCTCAGAAAAAGTAGAGGACACATGTCATTTCCTGCTCTCTTCAGAAAAAGCTAGAATTCAAACATTCAAATCCTTCCAGAGGTGGCGCAAATCCTGAACTTCACCTTTTCTACTTTGTCTAAGATGGCACCACATGTACTTGGCCCTCCTTCTCTTCCCTCTCCCACGTATCAATCTCTGCTCCTTTCAGAAAAAGCAGGATGACACATGTCTCCCTCTACTTTTCTCAGAAAAGTAGGTGACAATGTCATTTCCAGCTTCCTTCAGAAAAAGTAGAGGACACATGTCACTCTTGGCCTTCTTTAGAAAAAGCTACAATTTAAACAAGGTCTAGGTGGCACAAATCCTGAATTCTGCCTTTTCCATCTGGTCTATGAAGGCACTACATGTCCCTTTCCCTCCTCCCTCTTGCCACATGGCACTGTAGGAGCCACCCTGAGGTGGCGCCACATGTCCACCCTCCATTCCTCCAAAGCCAACCCCATTTGAATTTCAAATCTTCCTCTGAGGTGGCGCCATTTGAGAAGACTCCTCCAGCCAGCTGACACTTGTCAAAAGCAGAATCATCCTGAACTGCCACATGTCCAGACCTCCCTGCATCAGAAAAAGTCGAAACAGCTCCCCTCTGAAGTGGCGCATTCTGCTTCTTCCATTCATGTTCTCTTGCCACATGGCAGTGTGGAGCCACCCTGAGGTGGCGCCACATGCCAGCCTCTGCTCTCTCTAGAAAAAGCATAAATTTGAACATTTAAACTCCTCAGAGGTGGCGCCACATGGCATGCTCCTACTGCTTCCAGCTTTAAACCTCAAACTCCTTTTTGAGGTGGCGCCATTCCAGAACCCCACTTGGCTCCATTTTTTGTATTTATTTTATTTATTTGATAAAAGTAGCCCCCTGAGATGGCGCCATAGGAGGACCTTCAGAAAAATAGAAGTTTGAATTTCAAACTCAAGAGAGCACCCCCTGAGGTGGCGCAATTTGGGAGCCTCTTGCAGAGAAAATCAAGCTACCATTTTGAAAATTTTCAAACTCCCCTGCTGAGGTGTCTCACCCACAAAATTTCCATTTTATTTTCTCAAAAAATCAAAATAGCATGCCCTGAGATGGCACCACATGGAGGGCTCAGATTGAGCCTGTTTGAAATTCAAAATTTTCAAAAGAAGGCTACAAGTACAAGGACTCACGCCCAACTTAGAGGACTCCAATTTTGGATTTTGAACTTCAGCCTAGATCCCCTTCATAACTCAAGTGTATTCCTCTGAATTCATGCCCCCCCCCCTTTGGGCTCAGTGGAGGTGCAGTGAAGCACCGACCTTGCTCGTGCCATGGCCAATTTGATCTAAATGTGGGTCGATTTTTGTGAACCACCTGAAGCCCGGATCGAAGGACGAAAGGAGCCGTCCATTTTGAGAGTTTCAAAGCTGCATAAAAACGCAAGGTGCACCTCCTTTCCTCTTAATTTCATAATATTATGATTTGATTGGTGTTGTCGCTTGAAGAAAGAGCTCATCCGAGGGATGGATTGAGCTATTCTCATAAGACGACATATATAAAAAAAATATAATTATACTTCCTTGATGATTTCTAGCATTCATGCATTTAGTCAAATTTAATTTGTATTTTATTTCGGTAATTTAGCATGTTTTATAAGTTAATTAGGTTTAATTCAGTATTTATTTCAATTCTGCTCAGTTTCAGTAATTCTCTATTTTTGTCAGTCAGTCCACATGTCATTTCATGCATTTATTTTTCATTACAAATTCTGAACAAATCATGGCATGTGACCTTAGGTGTCCTTAGAAATGTGCCAAAAATTAAGAAGGATTTGAATTTGTTTACTGTGGTAAACATTCAAAATGGTAAGTCGGGTTTTGTTACCCGGGATGCGTTTTAAAAACTCTTTTCCAACTTGTAAAATCGAGATCTCCCTCATGTGAGGTCCGATTTTCGATCCGAAAGATGTTCTGAACTCGTGAGAATGTCTAGTTTTTAACCTGAGTTTCTCAAAGTTTTTTGATTTTTTTGGATGTCTGACAAAAATTCAAGAGTTCGGGACACGTGTCAGAGCCTGATTTGGGACTCTGAGATTTTGGATCGACTTAAGGAGATGAGTTCTCTTTGGGTATTTCTCCAAATCCGAATCTGTAAAAAATGAATGTTATGTTTGAGATGTCCTATGTTTGAATCTGAAAGATTATGATTTTTATAACAGTTTTAATGTTTGTTTCGAATTTTTCTTGTCAGTCTTCTGTTTTGTCACATTTGTCTGTTATGATGCTTTAGGCATAAAAAGTTGTATTTTTATCTATGTTTATGTTGATCAAATGCCAAAGTCATAAACATGAAAGTTGTCTCTGTATGTGTCTTAAGTATCTCAATTAAATATCAGAAATTTCCATGGTTGTTTTACATTTTTTTAGCATTTTATATTAGATTAGGTCGATTTTACCTCCGTCAGAACCAAATGCCCGTTATCGAACTCACCGTAGTTCAAATCCCGAGGCTGTAAAAACCAAAAGTGTTCAATTTCGGGTCCTTTAGTAGTATGAAAAATATCAGAGGTTTATATGGTGTAATGTTTGCATTATCATATTAAGCATTGTATTTGGTTCGGGTCCGTAGGCGAAATTCGTCCATTTTAGGATTTTCTTTAAAGTTTAGTATCTAAACCATGTCATTTCGTGAGTTTTAGAATTCTAGGTTGTTTGTCAGGATAGGTAGATGCTCCATACCGAATTTGACAGCATTTAGAATTCATTTGAGGCTCGGTTTAGCCATAATATCAAAACAGGGCCCCGCGGGACCCGATCCAAGCGAAAAACAAGCGAAATTCGTTATTTTGGATAAATTGCAAAATGTCAAATTCTGATTTTACAGTCCTAAGGTGTTTATCAGAATGTCATCATGTCTCATACTACATTTCATCATCATTTGATTCAATTTGAATTTTGAAATCTCAATTTTACCAAAATTTCCTTAAAAAAAAAAACCTGATTTTAAAGGTGTAACTTTTATATTAGGGGTATTTTGATCATTTTGACCACCATTTCGAATTTCAAACTCTTTCTACTGAATTTCTTGCATTTTCATCATTTCAAATATCAAGGAAGCATGATAATAGGGTTTATATCCAATTAAGTCCAATAATTTCAGAATATTATTGGAAAATCTTGTAAAAACCCACATATTTGAGCTAACCCCATTTCAAGTTTGGCAGGGACATTCAAAAGAAGGAGCTGAAGTCTGCAATTTCTTTTATTTCATTTATTTAGTGATGTAATAAAGTAAATTTTGGAATAAGAGATTTAATTTTCTGCTTAGACTAGGATGCATATCATATAGTTTAAATTCCTGCAATATCCTGTTTATGTGATTCATGCATTTTATCCCAAAATCACTATGAATGTACACGAATGGCACGTGCACCAACTCTTAGGGAGTTGATGAACTCGGTGGAATCCATATTTATGGCCCTAGTCGGAATATGGACGAGACCCAGATCCATCATCTTTCTACCAGTCACATTGAGCCTACACTCTTAGGCTATCTTAAAATGCACATCATATTTCCAATTTCGCAAAGTATTGTGCATTAAATCAATTAAGCTCTGAACATGTTCATGGCCACAGTCAGAATATGTGAAGGGTTTATTTTGACTTAATACACCTTTTTCCAACAAATTTCTCAGAAAATCTTTTCAAAGTGCATTCATTCATTCAAATCATCTACATCATGAAATCATTGGTTTTCTCATGATTTTCTTAAGAAAATTTCATTCTCAAGAAATCGATTTCTGAAGAAACTATGAGAATTTTTCAAAATCGGTTTTCCCAAGTCAAGTTTTTCCACATTTTTCCATGGAAAAGGTTATTTTCTCAAGATTTTCAAAAGGATCCTCTCATCTTTCTCAAAGATCAAAATCAATTTCCAAGTGTTTCAAGGCTAAGATTCTCAGGATTTCAGTTTCCCGAGTTTCAATTTTCTTTCCCCAAACGGGTTTTCCAATGAATTTCAATCATTTTCCAAAGAAAACTTTCAAAACTTGAAGCTTTTCCTGACAAGCATTTCCCCCTCAAATGTTTACCCTTTTCTCAAGAATTCTTTCCATTTTCTCAGGATTTTCAAACTATTCATGATTTTCCCACATCTTTATGAACTTTCTCGAGATTTCCAATGCTTTCCATCTGAGTTTTCCTGAGAAATTGATTTTCATCATTTGCCTTAGAACTATTTCCAACTCCAAAATATTTTCCAAGCATACATCATGTTTTTCCAATTTACGTTTTCCAAAATCCCATAGCACATGCCTGAATTTTCTGTGCATTTAGGATAGAACACAATTTCGATAAATTCACTAAGTCAAGCACAATTTTGGTCCTTGGTTCGATTACCCCTGTTAAAGGCGGCAGGAACGGTCGAACCTCGTACTGACAGGTCAAGCCCCATCCCATGGATTTTCCCGCAATTTTTAAAACGGAGGCGAGTATTTCAAAACAATTTCCAAAATCCGGTCAAGTTTGAAGCGCGAAAGTATTTCCTTTTTCTCTTCCGCAAGGAAGGGAAGACGGGAAAAATTTTACGACGATAACAGTTGGGTCTGTAGATTGCGCCATGAGAAATTGGGATGGTTTCGCCAACCCAGGTTATAAGTGTTGGCAAATGTATTGGGTGCGGGCCTAGCTGAGTTTTGAGCCATTTGAGCTTGCTCTTGGACAAACTCAAGGTACTGTGGCGCAACTGGACACTGGAGGACATGATGTGCTGGACTCACACACAACGCGCACACCTGCATGGCAGGAGAGGGACCCAACAAAAACTGATCTAATTTCTGGGACAGTTGGTCTACCTTGTTGCTCAACTCAAGGTTCATCCCTAACTTGAAAATGCCTGCCTTCTTAATGCTATCTTGTGCAGGGTGCAACCCTATCGAACCGTGAGGCTGTCGTATGGTGCATCAAATTCTCGCTCAATGTCTCAAAAAGCGACCATGCTTCATCCTCACTTTTGAGCATAAATGTGCCCCCACATGATGAATCCACTATTTGCCTGTCCTTCTCGGTCAGGCCATCGTAAAAATACTGCACCAGTTGCCAGCGAGGCACCTGGTGGTGGGGACACTTGCAGAGAAGATCTTTCATCCTCTCTCAAGTCTCGTAGAATTGTTCTCTCTCAATCTGCGAGAAACTGATTATGGTTTTACGAAATTGATTTTTCTTACCAATTGGGAAGTACTTTTTAAGGAACTCGCGCTGCATTCCTTCCCAAGTGGTAATCTAAACCGTATCGAGAGCCTTTAGCCAATGCTTAGCTTTATCTCTGAGAGAGAACGAAAACAACGCCAACCTCAATGCGTCATCTCCAAAGTTGTTGATCCGTACTGTCGAGCAGATCTCCAGAAAATCATCAAGATGACTATATGGGTCTTCATTGCTAAGGCCCTGAAAGGATGGTAGCATTTGAATGATACTGGCCTTTATTTCAAATTGATTGGCTCCTACATCAGGTCTCGTGATGCAGGAGGTAGGAGTGTATATGTTGGGCATGAAGTACTCCCTAAGGGTACAAAACAACGATCGATTTTTGGCCATGGTGATAGGATGAGGGATTCTCCTAACAAGAAACTCGGGACTTAATTAGCTCGGGTCGAGTGATCGTTGCCCGTGCATACACCTCGAAGTAAACCGGTGTAGCACACGTCCTAATTTTTGGGTTTTCTACCTAACTAACGCGCTAGCGGCCAAACCACACAAACCACAAAGCGAGTAAACTAAAACAACAAAAACTAAACAAACACCACGCAGTTGCACATAGCAGAGATTATGCAAAAAAAAAAATATGAAATCTATGTGTACGGTACCAATCGTACATAGTCACCTCTAAGGGAATCATAGTGGGTGGGTTGTGCAGAAAAGTAAGCTTGTCTCTGTGATATGCACATACGTGGTTCTAAACCTAAATGCAAACAAACACTAGGCAATAAAGTGAATACTAGTATTTCGCCGTTCCCCGGCAACGATTTGATGTCTATTTTACAATCATTGTAATTTTGAAAAGATTTTTAAATGAAGAACATGTGAAAACTAGACATCAAATAATAAAAATTGGTTCTCACTAGTGGATGAGACCGGGTCGAACTCAAGGAACGAGAATATTTCGTATTCAAGCACACAAATCTAAACTATTCTTTATTGCTGTATTATTAAATGTAAAATGTACGAGAAAAGTAAAAACAACTAACTATTACAACAAATGAATATCCTTCGCAGAGGGCGTAAAAAGCAATATTTATAAACCCAAAATTAAATTCCTAATTCTAAACTGAAAATAACAATTTCTACTCTTGTGCTTCCCGTGTCGCGTATGCACTTCAGCTCCACTCCTGTGCAATCCTGCACAAGTCAAAAGCAAACGAGCAGTACAAGAGATAGGAATAGAAACTATACTAACAAAGTATACTAATTAAATGCTAACACTGAAATAAAAATTCACTAAAAAATGTTGGACATGGAATATTATCACTTCCTAACTATTAAACTAACAATCAAAGCAATTAACAACTAATTAAATCTAGCTAATTCCTTACTAACATCTATATTATATTAATCACTCACAACTTACTAACTACTAATCTAAATGACTAACTCTATTACTCAAAATAACAAAAACCAATGAAATTCAGCAAATGAAATTGCAGTTAACATTCAGCCAAACTTAATTGGAAATTGTAAAAAAATGAGTTCCATTCACCAAAAATCAGACACTTAATGATAAAAGAGCTATCTTGAAAATGCAAGCTAGATGTAATATTGAATGATAAAGCATTGGATTTAATTCATATTAACTCCAAATTTGTTCAGATACTTGCTAAAATTAGCTCTCACTGGAAGCAATCAAATAGTCAAAGGACTGAGTTCACCAGAATTTCAGCCGGAGATCACACAGATACACCAGAATTCAACCGAAATTGCAACATAAAATAAGCAAAACTTGAAGCAACTATCAATTTTATCAGAGATGTGGTGAACAGTAATCACCGAAAATGGTAACCATTCACGATTCTAATCGTGGATTGAAAATATCAGCATCATTGATTCTCACTGAAATTCCACTCAACAGAATTGTTCACCGGAAAAACAGGCACATCGTCAGATCAAAATCCACCAGAGATGAATATTGCATAAGATATATTCACTAGAATGTGATTTTTTTCATATTCTCAAATTGAAATCAACCGGAATAAATCTATCGGATAGATATTACGGCAGATCAAGATTCACATTTATCATTGTAATTTTCGGTGTCTTGCAGGTGATCTAGATTCAGGTGAACAAAAAAAAAAAAAAAATAGGAATAAGAATCAATCCAGATCCAGATGATCTAGATGCTTTAATACTTGCGAAAATGTATGAAATCCGGCGACAGATTCAGATCATGGTAAACCGCAGAGAACTTCCAGTGGATCTATTTTTTCTGTTTGATTTCACTGTTGTTCAACAATGAGGATGCTAGATTCACACTTTCACGGTGAAATAGCAGAGGATTTCACTGTGAATCCAAGGATCTTCTGTTAATTTTGAAATGAATCTGGCTAAAGCACTTTTGCTTTTCACGACCGATCAAATTTGCTTCCACAGTGATTAAAAGACGTAGATGCTGAAGCAATTTCAGCAGATCTGAAACAGATTCCGGCAGCTTGCTATAGAGGATTTCGTTGTGACTTTGAAATGCAATAGACTGAAAAATAAATTCCTAAATTCTAAAACCGAAAAGGAACATCAGATTTCAGATCAAAGTAAACTGGAAAAAAAATCTCACTGCTACCTGTACGCACACTGCAATGCTGAGAAAATCAGGAACATCAGTTGTTGATCCGTACTGTCGAGCAGATCTCCAGAAAATCATCAAGATGACTATATGGGTCTTCATTGCTAAGGCCCTGAAAGGATGGTAGCATTTGAATGATACTGGCCTTTATTTCAAATTGATTGGCTCCTACATCAGGTCTCGTGATGCAGGAGGTAGGAGTGTATATGTTGGGCATGAAGTACTCCCTAAGGGTACAAAACAACGATCGATTTTTGGCTATGGTGATAGGATGAGGGATTCTCCTAACAAGAAACTCGGGACTTAATTAGCTCGGGTCGAGTGATCGTTGCCCGTGCATACACCTCGAAGTAGACCGGTGTAGCACACGTCCTAATTTTTGGGTTTTCTACCTAACTAACGCGCTAGCGGCCAAACCACACAAACCACAAAGCGAGTAAACTAAAACAACAAAAACTAAACAAACACCACGCAGTTGCACATAGCAGAGATTATGCAAAAAAAAAATATGAAATCTATGTGTACGGTACCAATCGTACATAGTCACCTCTAAGGGAATCATAGTGGGTGGGTTGTGCAGAAAAGTAAGCTTGTCTCTGTGATATGCACATACGTGGTTCTAAACCTAAATGCAAACAAACACTAGGCAATAAAGTGAATACTAGTATTTCGCCGTTCCCCGGCAACGATTTGATGTCTATTTTACAATCATTATAATTTTGAAAAGATTTTTAAATGAAGAACATGTGAAAACTAGACATCAAATAATAAAAACTGGTTCTCACTAGTGGATGAGACCGGGTCGAACTCAGGGAACGAGAATATTTCGTATTCAAGCACACAAATCTAAACTATTCTTTATTGCTGTATTATTAAATGTAAAATGTACGAGAAAAGTAAAAACAACTAACTATTACAACAAATGAATATCCTTCGCAAAGGGCGTAAAAAGCAATATTTATAAACCCAAAATTAAATTCCTAATTCTAAACTGAAAATAACAATTTCTACTCTTGTGCTTCCCGTGTCGCGTATGCACTTCAGCTCCACTCCTGTGCAATCCTGCACAAGTCAAAAGCAAACGAGCAGTACAAGAGATAGGAATAGAAACTATACTAACAAAGTATACTAATTAAATGCTAACACTGAAATAAAAATTCACTAAAAAAAATGTTGGACATGGAATATTATCACTTCCTAACTATTAAACTAACAATCAAAGCAATTAACAACTAATTAAATTTAGCTAATTCCTTACTAACATCTATATTATATTAATCACTCACAACTTACTAACTACTAATCTAAATGACTAACTCTATTACTCAAAATAACAAAAACCAATGAAATTCAGCAAATGAAATTGCAGTTAACATTCAGCCAAACTTAATTGGAAATTGTAAAAAAATGAGTTCCATTCACCAAAAATCAGACACTTAATGATAACAGAGCTATCTTGAAAATGCAAGCTAGATGTAATATTGAATGATAAAGCATTGGATTTAATTCATATTAACTCCAAATTTGTTCAGATACTTGCTAAAATTAGCTCTCACTGGAAGCAATCAAATAGTCAAAGGACTGAGTTCACCAGAATTTCAGCCGGAGATCACACAGATACACCAGAATTCAACCGAAATTGCAACATAAAATAAGCAAAACTTGAAGCAACTATCAATTTTATCAGAGATGTGGTGAACAGTAATCACCGAAAATGGTAACCATTCACGATTCTAATCGTGGATTGAAAATATCAGCATCATTGATTCTCACTGAAATTCCACTCAACAGAATTGTTCACCGAAAAAACAGGCACATCGTCAGATCAAAATCCACCAGAGATGAATATTGCATAAGATATATTCACTAGAATGTGATTTTTTTCAGATTCTCAAATTGAAATCAACCAGAATAAATCTATCGGATAGATATTACGGCAGATCAAGATTCACATTTATCATTGTAATTTTCGGTGTCTTGCAGGTGATCTAGATTCAGGTGAACAAAAAAAAAATAGGAATAAGAATCAATCCAGATCCAGATGATCTAGATGCTTTAATACTTGCGAAAATGTATGAAATTCGGCGACAGATTCAGATCATGGTAAACCGCAGAGAACTTCCAGTGGATCTATTTTTTCTGTTTGATTTCACTGTTGTTCAACAATGAGGATGCTAGATTCACACTTTCACGGTGAAATAGCAGAGGATTTCACTGTGAATCCAAGGATCTTCTGTTAATTTTGAAATGAATCTGGCTAAAGCACTTTTGCTTTTCACGACCGATCAAATTTGCTTCCACAGTGATTAAAAGAGGTAGATGCTGAAGCAATTTCAGCAGATCTGAAACAGATTCCGGCAGCTTTCTATAGAGGATTTCGTCGTGACTTTGAAATGCAATAGACTGAAAAATAAATTCCTAAATTCTAAAACCGAAAAGGAACATCATATTTCAGATCAAAGTAAACTGGAAAAAAAATCTCACTGCTACCTGTACGCACACTGCAATGCTGAGAAAAAAAACTTAAAAACAAACAAACAAACAACAAACAAAAACAAATGGAAATAGAAATAATGCTCACAATGAATCTATGAATGAAAAGAAAATATGCTGAAAATTCAGATGCTAATGCTCATGCTCATGCTTACATTTGACGAATTCAAAAAAATGAAAACTGGAATTAGAAAAGGAGAAGAAGAGGAAGATAAAGAAGAAGAAGAAGAACTCACCGTACTGAAAGGGTTAGAAGAAAGGTTGGAATCCTCTCTCTTGCTTCAGCCGTTGTCGAAATTCTCCACGGAAAAGAGGATGAGAAAAAGAGGGGAAAATAGGGAGAAGGAGAAGAAGAGGTAAGAAGAGGTGGAGAGGAAGGGGAAGAAGAGAGGGCTTAGGCAAGAAAGAGAAGACAAGCTTCTCTTCCCCTCTACGTATCATATTTAAAGATTTGAACTTTTGTCCATAAGTCCATCTTCTTTTTAAAATTTCATTTCAAAACCTCTCTTCAAAAAGTTATTTACAAAACAACTAAAAAATGACTATGTTTTAGAAAATACAAAACTAAGTCTATTTTAACTCTAAATTTTTTATTATTTTCAAAAACTAAACTACTACAATTATTTTCAAAAACTAAAATATGGATTAAAATGTAAAATAACACTATTTTTTATGGATTTTCTATCTTTAAATCATTTTAACACATTTACTCAAAACTAACATAAAATAAGGTTTTTAAATCACTTTCTCATGAAATCATGCATATTTTTATATGAAATATCCCTAAAATATATGCATGATCATTGATCAACCAAAAGGATGAAAGAAGTGTCCTCGATATTATTAGTGAAAGAAATATTCAATGATGTTGAAAAGCCAGAAGCGAATTGATATTGATCATGACTATGGCGCATGTTTAAAGACGGCTATCTGGCAATCAGGCAGTAGAAATATCTTGAGCTATAAAAAGAATCCACTCAATCCATATCTTCTCATTCATTTAAAGTTGGAATCAAATATCTGCAAAAGGGATCTTTCAACTGTCGTCAAGATGAAGACGAATATGCGAGCTAGACCCCCGGAGCCAAAGAAGATTTGGATCATCTCCGAGATGAAAGAGTTTGTGACAGGTCCTTCCAGGGAAAGTTCAGATCACTGTCGAGATAAAAGCGAGTGTGATGAACCTACCAACAAACCCTAAAAGATATTTGATTTCTACTATCATCTAAAGACCTTTTGAGCCAATATCATCAATAGAATTCCTGAGATAAAAGAAGAATCAAAACATCTTCAAGATGAAGGAGTTTGTGACGTACCCTTCCCCGAAAAAGATAGAGAAGTCAACACATCTCCAAAATCAAGGATGATGTTAAAAACTTGAGAAAATTTCAATGACTCAAAAAGAGTGCAAAAGGATTATCATGGGAAAACACCTGGATATCAAACTGCCAAAATTGCCAGAAGTCATCTTTTCTTATGCGAAATTCTTTTATCAATATCTTTTAACTACTTGCTTTTATGAAATTAAGAATATCTCTTCTCTTCTCATATCAAGGAAATAGATAGCTTCCTTGAAGAAAATCATCAGCGCTAAAATTTTGAATTTGACTCTTAAGACCAAGGAGTTAACCTTGTTGGAGGAAATGCTCTAGGTAAAAGAGGGAATATCTTCTGCACATACGTGCACATTTTCAAGTGTTTGAGTCAACTACAATTTTATCTTATTGACAAAATTTTCTAGCTATTCCAAGAATGAAATAAATATTCAATATCCATTTTGATGCAACCTAGTGTTGTTTACATCTTCCAAAAGGGTTTTTCTCATTCAGTTGAAGTATCTCTTCCTGTCCCATCACGATTTCCTCATTCGAGAAATCCGTATGGTCGTACCCACTCAGGTTAAGGGTCAAATCTGAATTTTCCGCGAGAGGTCATTGATTTCAAAAGCTATTTCAGTCTCAGCAATGAGACACCCAAGATCATCCCCTTTTTAAGCTTTAGGGAACCCCATCTTCCACCTTTTGCAAATCCCTTTTGGATTTGTTTGTCTAAACTCCGAAGATCCCATCATAGTTTCTTCGTTCGAGGATTCCATTTGGTCGTCTCCTTCAGGTTAAGGGTTAAGCCTGAACCTCGTGCCATGAGGTATCTTCCTTTTTTTTAGGTTTGGGTTAAACCTGAGTCTCGTTCCAACAAGGTTTCTCATTTTGACGAGGTGTTTTCTTCCAGTACCATCATGGTTCTTCCCATCGAGGAGTCCATGCTTTGTATATCCATCGAGGATGGGATCCTACTTGAGCTTCATCTCCTGAGGCATTTTCCAAAAATGTCCCATCAAGGTCCTCATGTATTCCTTTCCTTATTCAATTCATCTTGATATACCTTCGTCCCATCCAGGATAAGGGCTAAACTTGAGTCATTCCAAAAAGTTGATTTCGTCTCATCCATGAGACTTGACCAAAATTCTTATTTTTCACCATTTCGGGCTCTTCATCCAAAGTCCCATCACGATTTCCTCATTTCTGTTATTTGGTCACATCATCTTCGAGGATTTCGTTCCCCCAAAAAGCCATTCAGGGTAAGATGTTAAGCCCGAGAAACCATGCCTTTCAAAGACAAATTCTTCCACAACCAGTTTAGATCTGCTGACTGGGGCATTTTCAAAATTTGGAGTGTTTTCTTTGCCACTGAGCTCGGCTTTCAACCGACTTAGTAGCTAAGAGGGGCATCTGTGAACACCCCAAATTTTTCAAAGTTTTGTAAATATGCCCTTTTTGCCCCTGCCTCCATCTTCTGATAAAATCAAAGCAATTTCAGAACCAAATTTCAGTTATTCTTCAGATTTTTTCGATTAAATTACATGTTGATATATCCAACTCGATTTCGGATCCGGACACAATGTTTAAAATCCAAATCCAAATCTGAGCCTCGTTATTCAATTTACAAATTAAAATTATAAAAATGCCAAAAACATTTTGTGAATGGCTCAAACAGCCCATCTGGTATCCATTTGGATCCACTATTTTTATATTTTCTCGATTCGAGGTCCGAAACTCGAATATCACCTCAAATTCCGGATCCAAACTCGCTTTCTGAAGAATTTTTCAAAAGAATAGCCTCGAATTCTCAAAAAACCCCTCTTTTGTAAATATTTCTCAAAAATACAAAAAAATAGTTTTAAATCTTTGTTTTCTCGTAAGTTTTAAGGTTTTATTCCAAAAATACGAAAATACGGAAAAACAACACAAAAACCAAAAAAAAAAATCGGAAAAACTATGCGAAGAACGAATAGTTGTAAACTTTTAAAAGTTTGTTTTACTAAAAAAACTCTTTTTAAAACCACTTTATGAAAAATTGTTTTAAAGGGACCTCCTTTTTGAAAAAAAATAAAATTGCAACGGCCGATTCAAGAGCTCCTGTTCGCAGGCTCGCCTCTTCACTCTCCACCTTCGATCATCCTGGCATCCTCTCCTCCCGTTCATCTTCAACGAACTCCCCCTCTTCCAGAATTTTCTTTTCTCTCTTTAAAAAGGCACGCAGGAGAAGCCCTCCTGATCGGTCTTCTACCCCTCCACGCCACTTCTTCATTACTTCTCCTTCTTTTTATTTCCCTGGTCTTTTCCCCAACCGACGGAAAAGAGTATATCTCGCTGCAGGAGTTTCAAGTAATCCGGTAAGAGCTTCTTCCATTTTCCCTTTGTAATTTTGATCTCCTTATTTATTTTTTTTCCTTTTGTTGTTATTGTCTTCCCCAAACAAAGCACTCCTGGTGAGCCTGATGTTGCTTACAGCAAGATCGGGCCACACATTGTGCGATAATGAATGAAATTCTTTCAGATTCTGACATCTTATTTCTGTAATAGTATATTTTCTTTTGGGTTTCCTATTTTCCGTTGTGTATCTCTCTATTGTCTCCGTCTTGATGTGGATTTAACCCCTATTCCCGGAACACATTCGTATAATCACTCTGTCTTTTAGTGACTTCGATGATACTTGTTGCAAAAAAAACATTAACGCCTTTGATCAACATTGTTCTATCATCAAGGTTACGACACATGGTATATTTCATCATACGTTTTGCTACATCCTGTGTGATTTCAATTTCTCTTTTTTGATAGTTTTTTTCTGTAGTTTGTTTTGAATCTCCAACTTCATTGTGTATGATCCAGCATTTCCTTTTACTTTATGTTTTTTTTTTATCTTTGATTCATATTATCAACGATTTCATATCAATATCCTGCATCGGACTGCTGATGGTCATTTACAACCAGTGTTAGAAAAGGGGAATTCAATTTGCTGGGATTGCATATTGAAGTCAATCTCTAAAAAAAAGAAGGCAAAAACATGTGGTTATATGAGGTCAGTTTGAGATATTTTCCATGTGCATTCACACAATTTTTCTTTTCTTTATTTCCCCATTTTGCTGTCTTAAACATTTCCTCTTTTAGATTCATGGTAGTTCAGCATCCTCACTTCATCACAGTTCTTCATAGATATTTCCTCTTAATATATGGCAATTTCATTTATTATATCTGTTGTTTTACTATAGAAAGGTCATTTCCCTATCACATATGTAGTTGTGTCAATCACCATGAGAGTGGTGTGGCTGAACCCCTTGTGTTTTCTTTAAGATCCATTAACATGCCAATAGTAATATCACAGTCCATCATTTCTGCAACATCCCCATCCTCAGGGATATTAATTGATCCTCCCCTCTACAGTATCATCATTCGTTTGTGTGTTGCCTTACCCCATTTGTTTGTTTTTGTTAATAGATCTATAGATTTATATTGTGTTATCAGGATCATCTACTTGATATTCTCATCCAGCATCATTTGTTTATCAATCACATATATGTTTACTAAGTGTTAATCATTGAATACTTTAGCATTTTGTTTTGTACCCATCTATTCCAATTAGGTAACATGTACAATTATAACCTCTTCTGTTGCAACGATTTCGTTATGAATCAACTCAGATTCAGGATGAAATCTACTGTGAACTCCCAACATTTGCCCACTCAAGTTGATGGTGTGCCACAAATTCAGCAAGAATCTGGATTATCATTTCAGTTTTATTTCTTTTCTCCTGAAGCGATTCAATCCTTATTGAGAAATCAAGAGAAATCCTACAGACTTCTAGAAGAATATCCAAAATTACTATAGAGGCCTCTGGAACGGCTGAGCCAACTGTAGGGAGATGAATGGATTAGTTGCCTGAGTGTCTCTATTGCTGCCAGCTACGAAGCAATATGTAAAGTGAATGGATGACTCAAGGGCATGCTGTTTGTGCTTTCTCACTGTTCCTGAGTTTTTCACAGGATCTAGTATGTTTGGAACTGCTTTGCAGATGCTTTTCTTTTGGTAAAATGCAGAAAGTCAATAGCTTCACTCTATGGGAAAAGATGGCCAAAAATTAAAAACATTATGATTGGTAAGAAGGCCTCGAGGATAGCAGAAATTATCCATCCGTGTAATCTGTGCACCTAACACACATAGCACCTACATATATGCATTACAGCCAACAATCCAACTACCATTTTTTTTCATGCTCACTTTCAACACCACACCACCTCCCCTGTAGTATTTGCATAGCACCCACACTTATGACACCCTTCACAGCATGTCATTCAAATTTCTCATAAACATATCATCAGCTTGTTAGCTCGCCTACTATCAATTAGCATAATGTTAGTTAATTTCATATACTGACTAGTCCCCAACATTTGATCCTAGTTGATTCACCAACTATGCATACTCATTAATTGTGTCTTTACAAATTCATTTACGTGTGCAACATGATAACCCATATACTTAGATATAGAACTCATTTGTATGCTGTTATTTTTTTTTTGCATGATCATCGCCATATATTACATTAAAAATCCACCTCTTGTTATCATATAATATTCACCATTTACAGCAGCATTGCTGCCACCCTTTTGCAGAAAATCATCCCCACCTAGCTCATCTCCACTCTTCACACACATCCTTTCCTTGCACACGAATAAGCACTCACCTGCACTTAATGTCGCTGCCACCTCTTCACTGAGATCATCCAATGTCAGTGCCTCTGTTACAGCATGACCAATGCTCCATCATCATTTTATACTTGTAAAATGCACTACTTCACCACTAATCTGAATAGTGGCATCCACAGTAGTCACCATCTGATAGAATCACACCCATCAAACTCATGAAGTGACCTCAATTGCGCCAAACTGAATTTCTATGTTGAATTAGATTCAATTTAGAAATCGTTGAGTATTAGCCTTTCACTGCATTTTCTGAATAACATTCTTCTGTTATCATGTAAAGTATGCAACTCCACTGATTCAAAATCAGATCTGCACTTACACTTTCTGTAATCACTCATAACATGCACCTTCAACATCATTAGCCACCTCATCACCATCAACACAGTAGCTACATCCACATATTTATCACCCTGCTGTAACACCCTGGTACTCACTTCCAGCATCCACTTTTTTTTTCTCTAAAAAATATTGTTGTTCCTTCCTTGTGGATGTTGCTGGTTCGGAAACAGGTTTTCGAACTTCAGTGTGGAGTTTACCGTTGATGTCTTTTGAGGTTGATTTTCCCATAAATTCGACTTTGAATATGTTTGGAAGAGCTGTCTTGTGGTCTATTTCAAACTAATAGCTGGAACAGTTCAGCTGAATTGTTTAGTTCAGCAACACAGCATGAGTACATACCCAGTTTTCACCTCTCCTATCTCACCTATGTTGCATATATGCCATATATATATATATATCACTTTTCATCTTTCCACACTTTAAATCATAAATATCGTGGCATATGAGCATCTCACCATCTGCATCTTTGAAATCGATGTGATATGTGCAATTCTCTTCTGCTTTCATAATAACTAAGTGTTTTGCAGGAATCTCTAGAAAATGTTGATTTCCCTCTTAGATTAGGATTCTATCATGTCAATTTTCATTGTAATAGCTAGATTATAAATGAGAAATTTACATTTTCAATATTAAATTAGAATGTATGAGCATGCATTTTCATGGAACTACTTGTTTTCATATCATTCTTTTTATTATTTCTCAAAAATTTACAAATGGGCACACAAATTGACACGTGCACCGTCTTATAAGAGGTGATTAAATCCTAAGTTGATGATTCACATCAATGGCCATAGTCAGGATGTGAACAAAACTTAGGATTTTCATCTTTTATGGAATAACACTGGATCCACACTTGATTCCTCTTAAAAAATCATCATATTTTAAATATTTTCTTCTTTTATCAGGGTTTAAATTAAAAATTAACTCAAAACATATATCAATGGCCATAGTCAGGATATATTGAGAGTTAATTTCATTTTAAACTCTATAAAAGTACCAAAATATATGTTATTCTTCATCTGAATTTAAATATGATTATTATATAATACATTTAATGACCGTAGTCATAAGTGTATTATATCCTCAATCTTATTTACACTCATTTAAAGAATGAAATATGATTTTCAAAATCCAATTTTAAATTCTTTAAATTCATTCATCATTTAGGATAGAATTGCATCATATTTTCAAAATTCTTTTTCAAAATCCAAGTGATCCTGAATATCTTTTCTTCAAATTTCCATTTCAACTCATCAATTCTATCTCATTTCAAAAGTTCGAAATCCAATCTCAAAGTCTAATTTGACTTTGAAATTTCAAGTTCATTTTATATTCAAAATTCCCATTCAAATCAAATTTCAAAGTTCAATTTGACTTTGAAATTCCAAATTCATTTTTCAGGATTCAATTTCAAAATTCAAATCAACATCTCAAAATCCAATTTCAAAGTTCAATTTAACTTTGAAATCTCGGATTCATCTTCTGATTTCAAATACTCAAGCTTTAAAATCAAGTTCATCCTTTATTTCTCATTGAGTCTTGATTCTCAAAATTCAAAATCAAAGTTTTGAGATTGATTCTGAATCTCAAAATTCGATTATTCTCTAAAGTTTTAAATTCAATCTGGGTTTTCAAAACCCAGACCCATCTTCAAAAGTCCCATTTGGGCTTTGTAAATCCAAAATTAGAACCCAATTCCACTTTGGATTCAGATTTCGAATCCAATTCCATATTGGATCTCAAACTTCAGATCCAATTCCCTTGTAGGATTCCAGATTTCAAATCCAACTTCATTTTGGATCTCAGACTTCAGATCCAAATTCCATTTAGGATTCCATATTTCGAATCCAACATCATCTTGGATCTCAGATTTCAGATCCAACTCTATTTTTTGGATTCGAGACTTCAGATCCAATTCCATTTAGGATCCTAGAATTCAACTTCATTTTGGATTCCAGACTTCGGATCCAATTCCATTTAGGATCCTAGAATTCAACTTCATTTTGGATCCCAGACTTCGGATCCAATTCCATTTAGGATTCCAGAATTCAACTTCATTTTGGATCTCAGACTTCAAATTCAAATTCCATCTTGGATCTCAGCCTTCGGATCGAAATCCATTTAGGATGTCCAATTTCAAATCCAAGTCTATCTCGATTCCCAAATTCCAAAAACTAATTCCCTTTTCCATATCTCATCTAGATCTCTTAAACCTAACTCTTTTTTTTCAAACTCAATTTGGATTTCTCAAATCCCACTCTGATTTCAAAAACTTCGAATCTGGAATTCAATTCAATTTCAAATATTCATTTCCTCTACTAAATTCAGGTTCAAAATTCAAAGTCCATTTCTGATTTTGAAACTTTCTTTCTTTCCCTTTTATCTCAGCTTCAAATAATTCTTTTCAAAGTCAAAATTTATTTTCCCAAAACTTTGATTATTTCAAAGACTTAGAACTTCAAATCTCTATCCTGATCTATCTCAAGTTCTAAGTAAAAATCAACTATTTTCAATCATTTCTTCATCACATTTACTTCAGAATCACTTGGAAAATCTAAAATTTCCAAAAGTATTTTCTCAAAAAGCATACATTTCTGCATTTTGCATTGCACAAGCATGATTCTTTGTGCATTTAGACTCAGAATAAATTCTTAGATGATATTTTAGCAAAGCAAAAAGGCATAAATTCGACCCTTGGTTCGATTATCCCTGGTAAAGGCGCCAGGAACAGTCAAACCTCGTACCAACGAGCAAATCCCGTCTTCCAATTTTTCCGCAAATATTTCAAAATGGAGGCGAGTAATTTTCCAAATATTTTCTAAATTTAAGGTCAAGTGAGACTTTGCAAAAGAGTTCATCCTTCTTCTTCATTTTCTCATTATCTCTTCTTTTCTATCTTTTATTCCCCTTCAAAAGGGGGATAGAGGCTAAAAAAACGAAAAGAAAGGAAAAGAGGAACAACAAAACAACAACAACAACAACAACTACGCCTTCATCCCAAAACAATTGGGGTCAGCGATATGAACCAAAAAAGAAATTCATTTTGGGTCTTCCACATGAATCCTTTTCCTCCAATCATTTCTATCCAACGCCATGTCCTCGGTGAGGTTCAAAGCATTCATATCCTTTCCTATCATCTCCATCCAAGTCTTCCTAGGCCTACCCCGACCTCTTTTAACTAATATATTTTCCCATTTCTCCAACCTTCTAACTGGAGCATCATTAGGCCTTCGCCGAATATGTCCAAACCACCGTAAACGATTCTCTCGCATCTTATTTTCAATGGGTGCAACACCTACCTTCTTACGTATCTCTTCGTTCCGAATCTTATCTTTTATTGTATTTCCACACATCCATCTAAGCATCCGCATCTCAGCTACACTCATTTTTTGAATATGATGTCTCTTGGCAGCCCAACATTCCGTACCATATAGTAAAGCGGGTCTAATAGTCGTCCTATAAAACTTTCCCTTCAACCGCAATGGCATTCTACGATCGCACAGCACTCCAGTAGCACTTTTCCATTTCATCCACCCAACCTTTATCCTATGATTTACATCTCCATCAATTTCTCCATACTTTTGAATGATGGATCCCAAATATTTGAAATAATCATTCACCGGTATATCTTGCTCACCAAGCTTCACTACACTCCCATCACTACTTCGTTGCTTACTAAACCGACATTCCATATATTCAGTCTTACTCTTACTCAACTTAAAACCTCTAGCTTCCAATGTCTGTCTCCATAATTCTAACTTAGCATTAACCCCAGCTCTAGACTCATCAATCAAAACAATATCATCAGCAAACAACATACACCACGGTACATTTTCTTGAATTGATCTCGTAAGCTCATCCATCACTATCGCAAATAGGAAAGGGCTTAAAGCAGATCCTTGATGTAACCCAACCGTTATCGGAAAATTGGTTGTCACCCCTCCACAAGTGCGGACATTGGTTACTACTCCTTCATACATATCTTTAATTATACTAATGTACTTGAGAGAAACACCTTTCTTCATCATTGTCCACCAGAGAACGTCCCTAGGTACTCTATCGTATGCCTTCTCTAAATCAATAAAAACCATATGCAAATCTTTGTTCCTCTCTCTATATCTTTCAATAAGTTGTCTAAGAAGATGTATAGCTTCCATAGTTGATCTTCCAGGCATAAAACCAAATTGATTCTCCGATAAAGGAAAAGAGGAACGAGAGGAAAAATTTTGCGATGATCACATAATCTGAGGTGATTCTTTTGTGCAGTAAAATATTGGAATCAACACATTTTTAGCAGATTGGCAAAGTTTTCAAGAATCCTTTGTGAAATAACCACTCAATATAGATTTTGTTACGACCTTTAGCTGAAATTTTGGTTTTGGCAATTTTGATCAGTAAAACTGGCTTTTACAGGACCAACTTAAAAAATGAGTTTAAGTAAAGAATTTTGGTAAAGGACCTTGAAAAAAGAATTTGGTAAAGGACCAGTGTTAAACTGGAATTTGAGAAGGATTTTGGTAAAGGAATTTTTGGTAAAAAGATTTTGGTAAAGGATTTTGGTAAAGGACCAGTGTTAAACTGGAGTTTGAAGGACCAATTTGTGAAAATTGAAATTTTGAGGGACCAATGTAAATATTTGGAATTTTTGAAGGACTATGATGAAACTGAAGTTTTGAAAGATCAATTTTGAGAAAATTATAATTTTGAAGGACCAATGTACACATTGGAATTTTGAAGGACTGAAATTTGAAGAATCAATTTTGAAAAAATTAGAATTTTGAAGGACTAATGTACACATTGGAATTTTGAAGGACTAGTGTAAAGACTGGAATTTTTGAAGGACCAATTTGAGAATTTGGAATTTTGGAAGGACCAATAAAAACATTGGAATTTGATGAAGGACCAGTGTAAAATTGGAATTTTGAAGGACCAATTTGAGAAAATTGGAATTTTTGAAGGACCAATTTAAGAAAATTGGAATTTTTGAAGGACCAATTGGAATTTTGAAGGACCAGTGTAAAACTGGAATTTTGAAAGACCAATTTGAGAAAATCGAAATTTGGAAGGACCAATGTAAACATTGGAATTTTGAAGGACCAGTGCAAAAACAAATGGAATTTGAAGGACCAATTTGTGAAAATTGGAATTTTGAAGGACCAATATAAACATTGGAATTTTGAAAAACTGAATTGGGATTTTGAAGGACTAGTGTAAAATTGGAATTTTGAAGGACCAATTTGAGAAATTTGGAATTTTTGAAGGACCAATGTAAACATTGGAATTTTGAAGGACCAATTTAAGAAATTGGAGTTTGGAAGGACTAATGTAAACATTGGAATTTTGAAGGACCAGTGTAAAACTGGAATTTGAAGGACCAATTTGTGAAATTGGAATTTGGAAGGACCAATGTAAACATTGGAATTTTGAAGGACCAATTTAAGAAAATTGGAATTTTGAAGGACCAATGTAAACATTGTAATTTTGAAGGACCAATTTGAGAAATTGGAATTTGGAAGGATTTTGATGGAGGACCAGTGTTAGACTGGATTTGGAAGAACCAATGTGAGAATTGGATTTGGTGAAGGACCAGTGTTAGACTGGATTCAGAAGGACCAATGTGAGAATTGGATTTGATGAAGGACCAGTGTTAAACTGGATTTGGAAGGATCAATGTGAGAATTTGATTTGATGAAGGACTAGTATTAAACTGGGTTTGGAAGGACCAACGTGAGAATTGGATTTGATGAAGGACCAGTGTTAGAATGGATTTGGAAGGACCAATGTGAGAATTGGATTTGATGAAGGACCAATGTTAAACTGGATTTGGAAGGACCAATGTGAGAATTGGATTTGATGAAGGACCAGTATTAAACTGGGTTTGGAAGAACCAACGTGAGAATTGGATTTGATGAAGAACTGTTATCATCGCAAAATTTTTTGCCTCTCCCTCTGCGAGAGTGAGAAGAACGATTCTGCGAGTCAAACTCGACCAAAGTTTTGAAAATTGGTTTTAAAAATTACTCGCCTCCATTTTTGAAAATTTGCGGGAAAATTCCGTAGAATGGGATCCGCTTGTCGGTACGAGGTTCAACCGTTCCTGGTGCCTTTACCAGAGGTAATAGAACCAAGGATCAATTATGTACTTTGACTAAGTTAAATTATCTAAATCATTCTCTATTTTCCTAGAATGCACAAAGAATCAGGCTTGTGCTACGAAATTTTGAAAATAATGCAAATTTTAGAAATATGATGTTTGCCTTGGAAAATTGAGATATGCTTGGAAAGTGACTGGAAAAGTACTTGAAAATGGAATTCCTGGGGAAATCATTGAATTTTATTGGAAATTAAAAATTGAATTGGGAAATGAATTCTCAGGAAAACTTGGACTTTGGGAAAATTGATTTTGATATTTGGATTGCTTTTTTGAGGAAATGGATTTGGGAATCTTGAGAAAATCAGGAAGTTCATTGGAAAATGGCTTCTGACATGGAAAATGGATTCTCAGGAAAATCAGATCTTTGAGAAAATTGACTTTGGGATTTGAAAATTAAATTGGAAATGTGGAAATCTTGGAAAATCATGATTTTGAACTTGGGAAATACTTTAAAAGCTCATTTGAAAATTTAGGGTTGTTGAGAAAATCAAATCCTGAGAAAGACTTAGAAATTCTTGGGAAAATCGATTTTTCTAAAATGGAATTGGGAAATGAGTTTGAAAATAATGCAATTTGAATGAATGAATGAATGAATTTGAAAGAGAATTTCATTGAAGAATTGGAAAATCCTTTTGAAATTTTGAGAAATGCATTGCATTTTTGAAGTTAGCCTAAGAGTGTAGGTTGAATGTGGCTAATATGAAGATCATAAATCTAGGTTTCATTTGTATTCTGACTATGGCCAAAAATACAAATTCCACCAAGTTTATAAACTCCATAAGAGCTTGTGCATGTGTCATTCATGTCAACCATAGTGAATTTGGAAAAATGTGCATGAGTGATACATCAAATATTGAAAATTGCTGAAATTAAACTATATGCAATGCAGTCCTATTCTAAGTAGAAAAGTAACTCTTATTCCAAATTATTACATTTGATATTACATTGAATTGAAATGAAATAAGAAAATAAAATCTTCTTCTTGAATGTGCAAAACTAGAAAACATGTTAGCATAGAAATGTAGGTTTTTCTGAATTTATCCGAAAATATTGGAAATTATCGGATATTATTCAGATATAAACCCAAATTCATACCCCCTTTGATATAAACATGATAAATAATGAATAAATTTCAAAAATAAACTTGGAAATTCAAAATTGGGGTAAAAATGATCAAAATGCCCATGATGACCTTGAAATCAGGGTTTTCTGAAAGAATTTTTGTAAAATTTAGAATTTGAAAATCAAGTGAAATAAATCAAACATAATATGATTAAATATGATGATTATATCATCCTTCATTTTGGAGATGTTCTGACTTTTTTCTCTCTTTTTTTTGGAAGGGTACGTCACAAACTCCTTCATCTCAGAGATGCTCCGATCCTTCTTTCTCTCAGGGATTATATTGATGATTATTGGCTCTTTGGTTGAAAATCTCTTGATGATAACAGAAATTAAATATCTTTTAGGGTTTGTCGGGAGGCTCATCGCAGTCGCCTTCATCTCGACGGTGATCTAAACTTTCCCTGAAAGGATTCGTCACAAACTCCTTCATCTTGCAGATGATCCAAATCTTCTTTGGCCTCGGGGGTCTAACTCACATAATTTGCCTTCATCTTGACGACAATTGAGAGATCCATTTTGCAGATATTTAATTGCAACTTAAATGATTGAGGAAATATGAAAATTGAGTGGATTTTTCTGTATCACCCAGGATATTTCGACTGCCTTATTTTCCAAGAATGATCTTTAAAAATGTGTCATTGACTGCGATCAATACCGATCACTTATGGCTTTGCAACAATATTGAATTTTCTTTGCTGGCCATATTAAGAATTTATTGTTCATCCTTTTGGTTGACCAATTGAAAGATCTTGAATTTTGAATCTTTTTTCGTGAAAGCTTTGTCCTTTCAAAAGTAATACTGAAGGTATTCTGAAGTAATGTTTTTGTGTAATAAAAATTTTAAAATCAACAAATATTTAATGACATATTGACAAAATGTTCTTGAAATCCTTTGTGAAAGTGAGCGTCTGAAGCATGACTCAACGCATCCATGACACAAATTTTCCTCTCCTTTCCTCAAAGGAGAAGATTTAGAAATGGGAAATAGAAATTACTCCTCTCTTCCTTGAAGAGGAGGTGTTTGCAAAACGAACTTTCAAAGAGAAATTAAGCTTTCGTCAAAACTTCCTAACATTAGGATTCTCTTATGGAAAGGAGGCCAGTAATGGTGAGGTCGGTGAATTGGTCACGAAGGAACGAGTCCATCACACTCTTCCTGAAAAGAGGGTCCTTCATGATGAAATGGCCTAGTATAAAATTGTGGTTACAAGGAAAGCGAACTTCCGTCGAAGCTCTCGCTGAACTAAGGGTTCTTTGTATGGAATTAGAATTTTGTTTTGCAAACGATTCACAAAGACACGAGTCTCTTCAAACTCTCCCTAAACAGGGGCTAGGTGAACAAAGGATAGCATGCAAAAAGAACGAGCTCCCTTAAACTCTCCCTGTAAAAAGAGTCTCTCGCAAGAGGAAATGATTGAAATTGGTATTGAGTGACCAAAAGGTCAAAATTAGAAATTGGAAATTGGAAATTGGAAATTGGAAATTGGAAATTGGAAATTGGAAATTGGAAATTGATTGACCCAAAGGTCGAAATTAGAAATTTGGAATTTGAAAATTGGAAATTGGAAATTGGAAATTGGAAATTGGAAATTGGAAATTGGAAATTGGAAATTGGAAATTGGAAATTGGAAATTGGAAATTGGAAATTGGAAATTGAAAATTGGAAATTGGTTGACACACAGGTCGAAATTAAGAATTTGGAAATTGATTGATTCAAAGGTCAAAATTGAAAATTTGGAAATTGATTGACCCGAAGGTCGAAATTGGAGTGACCCAAAGGTCCAAATTGGTAATTGGATGGCCCAAGGGCCGACATTGGTGATTGGATGGCCCAAGGGCCAAAATTGGTATTTGGAACTTGCACTTTGATGAATGATCATCACGAAGACTGAACCCAAGAGGTTGACTGACACGTCCAACTAGTGAGACACTAACGCGAGTGCTCAATTTTGAAAGAATACCAGTATGAATACTGGGTTTTGAAAATATGTCAACATAGACATTGGATTTTGAAAATATACCAGTTCAAAAACTGGGGTTTGAAAGTGTATCAGTTCGAGCACTAGATTTCGAAAATGTACCAGTTCGAGCACTGGATTTTAAAAATGTACCAGTTTGAGCACTGGATTTTGAAAACTCACCAGTTCGAGCATTGGATTTTGAAAATGTACTAGTTCAAGCACTGGATTTTAAAAATGTACCAGTTCGAGCACTAGATTTTGAAAACACACCAGTTTGAGCACTCGATTTTGAAAATGTATCAGTTCAAGCACTAGGTTTTGAAAATATACCAGTTCGAGCACTGAATTTTGAAAACATACCTTGTTTTTAAATTGAGACTTGAATTTTTGAAAGAGACCTATGCTCTTAAAGTATTTGGGAATTGTAACGAGAATGATTGTCGGGGTCTCAAGATTATCCCTTATCCTGAATGCGTAATGAACTTGAGGCAAATGCATGCCAATGAATACTGATACAAATGATATAAATGAGTGCACATGCATGCAAAATGAGAGATTTATTTATTCTGCCTGCATACAGGGTATTTGTAGATAAAAACAAAATTTTAAAAATGCCCCAGTATATCTGGGAAAGGAGAATTTAACCGTTATTGAACAAAATTTGGAGGAATTACAAAGAATAAGACATGATTTAAGTATAGAATTTTTTCAAATGTCGAGCATTGATGGGATCTGATAATTCCACTCTGTCGGCATTGATGAGCCGATATGAATTACGAGGTAATGCCTCTTTGACAACATAGGGATCTTCCCAATTTGGTGACCACTTGCCGCCCGGGCGGTGCTTGAGATAATACGTTGATCTGAGCACTAGATCATTGACTCAATTTTTTTTTCAGTGATAGATTTTACATATTGTCTGGCTATCCTTTGATGATATGATTGAGCACGCTCTGCTGCTCTGAGCCTTCTTTCATCGAGCAAATCCAGTTGCACCAGTTGCTGTTGTTGATACTGATCAAGAGGTAATTCTAGAAGTGATGCAAATTTCAGAGCAGGTTTCTGAACATGTAGAGGCAGTATTACTTCAGTTCCGTAGACAAGTTCTGATGTAGTAGCATTAGTTGGAGTTCGAATGGTGGTTCTATACGCCCACAACTCATCATGGATCTTCTCATGCCAATCATTACCTGTTTCCAAAGTTCGCTCCAAGATTCAAATCAGAATCTTATTGGTGGCCTCTGCTTGACCATTTCCTTGAGGATAATAAGGAGCAGAAAAATGATGATGGATTCTGAACTTTAAGCAGAATGTCCTCATTCTCTCATTCTTGAAATGACTACCATTGTCTGACATAATATTATGCGGCATACCAAAGCGGCACAGGATATTCTTGTGGATGAATGAGACCACATGTCGACCTTCTAATGTGCGTAGAGTGACTGCTTCTACCCATTTAGTGAAATATTCTATTGCGGCAAGAAAATATTTGTGGTCATTTGAAGCAAAAGAAGTGATGGGGCCTACAACATCAAAAGCCCACATAGAAAATGGCCATGGCGAGACGACATATTGCAAATATGCCGCTGGCACATGAATGGAAGGTGCATGTATCTGACATTGAACACACTTCTTCACAAAACGATAGCAATCTTGTTGCATAGTTCTCTAGTAATATCCTGCTCAGATGATTTTTTTGACAAGAGTTTGGTAGCCAACATGATAACCGCAAATCCCTTCATGTGCGCTTCTTGCACAACTTCTTTGGCTTCTTCTTCATCCAAACATCTGGAATATTCAGAACTGAATCCACGACGATAAAGGACGTCAGCAAGAATAAAATATCGAGCAAACATACGCTGAATTGCTCGCTGCTCTTTCTTTGAGAGTTCTGGAGGAAATTCGCCAGTTTCAATGAAATTCTTGATGTCATGATACCAGAGCTTCTTCTTTTACTCAGTCTGGTTTATCTGCTCTACTGGGACGAAAGCAGGTTGATCAAGTCTGCCAATTTCAAAGGAGCGACAAGATTCTCTGCTCTTGAAAGACATGATGGATCCCAGATTGGCTAAACTGTTTGCAACTTGATTGAAGTCTCTCTTGATATGGAAAAGTTGGAATTCTTCAAATTTGTTGGCAAGAGCTGAGATGATCTTCTGATAAGGAAATAATTTTTTATCCTTCACTTGCCATTCAGCTAAAACTTGATTGACGACGAGCAAAGAGTCGCCATAAGCATGCACTCTTTTGACATTGAAGTCTTGTAGAATTTTCAGACCTTGTATTAAAGCTTCATACTCGGCCATATTATGAGTGCACTGAAAATCCAGTTTGAGAGAAAAGGGGATCATCTCCTTCTCTGGTGTGATTAGCAAAATCTCGATTCTTATGCCTGTCATATTCTTGAAACCGTAAAAGAATAAATTCCAAATTGAGGATTGTTGAATATTGCAGATCCGCTCATCAGGGAAATCATCCTCTACTAGAAGGAAATCTGCCAATTGATCTGCAATTGCTTGGTCTTTGATAGATTGTTGGGAGACATACTCCACGTCATATTGCATCAATAGGACTTGCCATTTGGCAATCCGTCCGCTGAGGAAGGGTTGCTCTAAAATATACTTGAGAGGATTTATTTTGGATAGGATATTGACTTCAGATGCCAGCAGATAGTGTCTCAACTTCTAACACATCCAAACTAGAGCTAGACATGTCTTTTCTATCTGAGAGTATTTCTTCTCGTAATCAATGAAGGTTTTGCTCACATAGTAAATGACATGTTCTATCATACTGTCTTCTTCATATTGCGCCAAGAATCCGCCACAAGCAACTTGATTAACTGAAATGTACAACAATAGGGGTTTCCCCAATTCTGGCGGCTTTAAAACAGGAGGATTGAGAAGATATTTCTTAATGCGTTCGAATGATTGCTGACACTCTGGTCCCCATTCGAACTTCACTCTTTTTCTCAGCAAATGATTGAAAGGCTCACATCTCATGGCCAAATTGGAAATGAATCGTCGGATTGATTGCATACGTCCCTGAAGGCTACATAATTCTTTGAGATTAGTTGGGGGTGGCATGTCAATGATGACCTTTGCTTTAGCGGGATCCACTTCTATCCCCTTTTTGCTGACTAGAAAGCCTAACAACTTGCCAGATTTGACTCCAAAAACACATTTTTGTGGATTGAGTCTTAGCTTGTAAAGAATGAGCCGCTTGAAAACTTGATTGAGAGCTTCGATGTGATCTTCTTCTTCTTTGGATTTTACCAGAATATCATCGACATATGCATCCATGATTTTATGCATTTGGTCATGGAAAATGACGATCATAGCACGTTGATAGGTAGCTCCAGCATTCTTAAGCCCAAATGGCATGACTGTATAACAGAAAGTGCCCCAAGGAGTAGTGAAAGATGTCTTGGACTGGTCACGAGCGGCCAACTTGATCTGATTATATCCAGAATATCCGTCCATAAAAGAGAACATAGCGTGACCCGCCATGATGTCGATCAAAAGATCAATATTAGGAAGTGGATAATCATCCTTAGGAGTCACTTTATTGAGATCTTTGAAGTCGATGCAGATTCAAACTTCTCTATTCTTTTTAGGGACAACGACAATATTTTCTAGCCAGTTTGGGTGGTCAATGGTTTGAATGAACCCTACTTTGAGTAGGTCTTACAAACCTTCCTTAACTTGTTGTTCCACTCGGGGATCCATTTTTCTTAGCTTCTGCTTAACTGGCTTGACATCTGGTTTTAGAACAAAGCGATGCTAAACAAATTTGGTATCCAAACCTGGCATATCCTCATACGTCCATGCAAACACTTCTTCATGCTATTTGAGAAAATTGATGAGTCTTTCTTTCTCTTTCGGGCTCAAACTGCTGCCAATCTTGAGAATTTTAGGATCATTTTCTGATCCGATATTGATATCCTCAGTCGGATCTTGAACTAAGGATGATAGCTCATCTTGTTTCTGAATTGATGCAAATTCTGGTAATTCTTGAAGAGCTGAATCGAACTCTGCGGGTTCTTCTGACTGCTTTGTAGTCTGACTACATTCTGCTCTTATTTTGACCTGATGAATCACTACCAGCTTCTAAAAGGCATTTGAATTAAGAACGGGCTTCTTGATAGATCGGGAAGACATTCTGAAAGTTGGAGAATAAATTGATTCAGGAAAATCGCCCATCATAAAACAAATTGCTTTTATTGAGAAAATAATTGGAAAAATAAAAGAGCAAAATAATGATAATTTTGCGAATATTTGATATTGAGAAGTAAAGAGACAAATGGCATCCAGATAGACAAAGAAAACTTGCAACTTTATTGAAAGATTGAATTGATCCAAATGACAATGATGAAAACGGAACGGGATATCATCCCAACAAAAGAATAGCAATGAAAAGACAAACAAATTCTTTTAATGTGTCCTCTTGACAAAAATAGTGCCCTCCTGAGATCTCCTGCCATTGAAGCCCAATCCGGCTCCTTTAGGATAGTGCTGAGGAATTACAGGCTTGAGACGACCATCTCTATTTTTGCCCAGGCCTTGAAAAGGCTGATAGCCATGCTTTACTAACAGATCAAATCCCTTTTTGGCCTTCATAAATTGGAAGAACAGAGGATGATCCTTGAGGGTGTTGTAGTCAATTTGTGCTCCAATATTGAAAAACTGTGGGCCTCTCCATCGAGTTATGGCCACTGTATGCTCTGGTTGTTCTGTCGTCTGCAGTATTCCTGAGTTCTCTTCGAAACTGACCTCTTTAATGCCACTAATACTAGGGATATCAGTAGTAAAAGTGGGTCTAGGAACCATGGGTTGTGCTAGTCTCTGCTCCAAATATTCACTCAAGACTGTTGTGATCATTCCACCTTTTGACCACTTGACACACTGATGCAGAGTAGACGGCATTGCGTTCGTGTTGTGGATCCACGGTCGTCCCAACAATAGATTATACGTGGGTGGCACATTGACCACATGAAAGAGAACTGAATGGACAGAGTAGTCAATGAAATTTTCCCAGAATATTTTTCCTTTTGCTGTCTGACCATGATTATCGAACCCGTAAATGGTGATTGGGTCCGGAATGTATTCCTCCTCTTTGATGCCCAAAGCCTTGGCTGTCATTTCCGGGCATATGTTGAAGCTGCTACCTCCATCTATCAACACATGAATTCATACCCCTTTGATATAAACATGATAAATAATGAATAAATTTCAAAAATAAACTTGGAAATTCGAAATTGGGATAAAAATGACCAAAATGCCCCTGATCACCTTGAAATCAGGGTTTTTAGAAAGAATTTTAGTAAAATTTAGAATTTTGAAAATCAAGTGAAATAAATCAAATATAATATGATGAAATATGATGATATGCATAAAAATTTATAGAATTAAAGATTAAAATTTCGAAATTATGGTCAAAATGACCAAAATGCCCCTGATAACAAGACTATGGCCTTGAAACTAGGGTTTTTCAGAAATAAATTTTGCAAAAATGGAAAATGTGAAATGCAAATGACATTGAAATTAACTCTAATATGATATGACATGCTTATTTACATGAATAAAACCATAAAATGACGAAAATATCATAAAATATCAAATTTAACTTGATTTTCGCCTGATTTTCGCTTCTCAATTTAAAGATAAACTATCATATAAAGCAAATGAACTTGGAATTGAACCAAATTTGGCATGAACACCTAGACTAACCCTAAAAACAGAATGGAGCTCGAAAATCTATTTTTTGTATTTTCTTAATATAGAAAATAGCTAAAAATCTTAAAAAATCAGAATTTTGCCTAAAATGTTGATTCTAAATGAGATTTCAGATATCAAACTTCCATAAAAATTTCTCAAATTTTATGGGATGATAGAAGACAGTTAGTAAAAGATTTTTTCCTTTTACACATTCTGGTTTTGACCTATGGTCGGAGCTGTACAGCTCTGAAAAGTTGGATCGGAATCCGGCAACTCTAGGATTTAGGGCAAACAGACAGGTTTCGGGTGAAAATGTGAGAAAAATAGCAGACAAATGGGAAAATGGCTGAAATTGTGGAAACATATCTTTGACAAACAGAGGCAAATTTTATCTTGTTACAGGCTTGGGATTCGGGTTACGATTTGGAAATGGGCACACTGTTATCAGATACCTAGATCTCTGGAAATTTTGGATATTGGAATCTGTCAGACAGAAAAGATAATTTCAGGAAAAATACTGGGATAATTCTAAAAAATCCCAAATTTTGGAAAATGATAGAGAAATGGGTTAAGAACAACTTTTGTTTTTAAAGTTTTGACAGAAGACTCATGGATTGAATGGACACAGCACATTAGGGTCGGTCTATACCCTGACAAAGAAAAATCGAGGTTTTCCCAGGGGTCTGCGAAAATCGATTTTTGACAAAGGCCAATCTGCTTATAAAGATCTCAAAATTTTCAGACAATTAGTAAATTTCACCATAAATCTACTGTGATTTTAAGGGAAAGATCCAGATCTCCCACAGAGGTGATTTAGGAGATTTTTGTCTGCCTAAACAGAAACTGGAAATTCTGGAAATGCGAAATCCCAGTTTGGGATTCAGTTTATTTGAGAGGGTTCCAGAACCTAAATGGAATCAAAATTTTGGCAGGAAAACAAAGACATGTAAACCCAATTACTTTAAAATTTACAGAATTTATTGGTGCAATAACTCATGAAATAACGCATAGACTTTGCACAAAACTGAAATTCTATGAATTCTAAATCAACTACTAATAAAAATAGATAAAATGAACAAAATGCATAATGAAATTGAACTAAATGCAATTTTTAAATATGAAATTATATAAAACATGAAAATAAAATCAAAACCATCACGAAGGGGGTGCATGACCTATTTTGATATTGGCTCTCAAAATGTGAGATTCAATCCAATAGATGGATGAATCTCGCCGTTCATATAGCCTACGCAAGTAGTTCTTTTTTTTTATCTTTCAAGACCATAAAGAGATCTTTATGTCACTGTGAATCTGGTTTTGGACCAGCTATACATCACCCTTATGAAAATGGAGCTTAGGGTCTCATATCAAGGTGCGGCAAGAGGGCGCATTACATAGGATTTTTTTTTCTTAAAAAAAAATGACTAGCAAGGGATTTTTAAAACAACCAAAGGGAGATCCTACCTGAGTGTGTTGCTGTATTGACTTGAAGGAGGTGGATACAACAATGGAGCTGCTGTTATGGCTGGAAGAGCCCTTGAAAGGGGTAGCACCAAAGGTGCTAGGGCTGCAATGGCGCGCCGACACAAGAGGTTCTGGTGTTGGCGTTGAAGGCTTATTGCACCTTGTAGACGGCTGGAGCAAAGGTGGAGATGTGTGGCACCTTATACGTGCTGGGACTTCGATGGTGCGAGGGCTGATTCAAGGTGGTTGCAATAGAAGAGAGTCAATCGGCTGGAGGCACCACTTCAAGGTAGGGGCTGGACCGGCTGTAGAAGAGGTCACTTCACCTTGATGTGATTGTGGCGTCACCTGAAGATGCTGTTGAAGGAGGCTGTGTTTGGTGTAGGTGGCTGCTAAGGCTGATGGTTGCCAATGGAGGGCGTGCTGGGAGTGTTGGAGGAAGGAGATAGCTATGGAGGTCAAGGGCTTAGAGAGGAGAGAGATGAGAGATGAGAGAGTTGTGGGAAGAGAGAGGGCTGAGAGAGGCTGCCAGGGCTGGGCGTGAATGCCTTGTGGGAATAGATAAGTCAAGAAGCTTTAAGGTGGCTGGACCAAGGAAAGATGAAAGAAAGAAAGGAGGGAAAAGAAGGAAAGAAGAGAAGGGAAGAAAGGAAAGAGGAAGGGAAAGGGAAAAGGAAAGAAGAGAAGGAGGAGCTAGGGGGGTCGACCAAGGTAGAGAAGAAGGAAAGGAAGGAGGAAAAAAAGAAAAAGAAAGAAAGAAAGAAAAGAAAAAGGAAGAAGAAAGGAAGAAAAAAAGAAGAAAAAGGAAAGGAAAAGAAGGAAGAGAAGAGGAAAGGAAAGAAGAAGGGGCTAGGGGGGTCGACCCCCTTGTGGGTCCCACCTAAAAAAAACTAAATAATGAATAAAAAAATAAAATAAAAATTTAAAATAAAATAAACTTTTCTTCTTTTTTTATATATAAATTAAAAGACACATGCAAATGGATGGGCCATCTCAGAGCGGGTCCAAATTCCACTTTTGAAATTCATTTTAATAATTAGAGGGGTAAAATAGTCTTTTCAGAAAATTTCCAGACGAAATGAGCTATTTTTGGCAGTTTTTGAAATGAGCTCAGATTTGGAAGTTCAATACTCCGTTGCGAAGCAAATCCAGTATAGAATTTAAAATTTTGATTTTGAAAGAAATCCAGATTGTTTTTCTTGAGAAAATATTTCCAAATTTAGACTTCTGAGGGTAAAAATGTCAATTTTGAAAACCTAGGGTTTGAAATTGATTTCTGAAAACTTTTAAAACTCAATCTAGATTAAAATTTATAAAACTGGAGTTCTGAACTTCAAAAATGAAATGAAATGCTGAGAAATGATATGAAATGATGAGAAATGACATGAAGTGCTATGCAAAATGCAGACCCTGAATGAAGAAATTTGGATATTAAACCTTGATTGGCACTTGTACTAATTAAAAAAGTGTTAAAATTGACAAAATTTTCAAAATGGTTAAAGAAATGGTTTTCAGTCTCTACCGAGCTAGAGTGACACTAAAAATTGGGGTTTGAACTGAAATGAACTTGATTGAGCTGGGTTTTAGAGTTTCAGAACTCGACTGGACTAACAAGGCACTCAATGAACTGACCTTTCCGACTAAATTTTCAAGAAAAGCTACCATTTTTAGAGAAATGGTATGGAATGGTCACTAGAGTGAAGTGAATTACGAATTTGAGCTGGATTTGAGCTAGAACAAAGATCAGTAATACTGACATGAACTAAAATCAAAGCTCGAACACTAGCTCAACTGACTGAACTCAGCTCAATTTTAGCTGAAAGAGCTGAAACAGGCTAAAATGGGCTCCTGGACACTTGGAAATGGTTTTGAACTAAAACTGGAGCACTTGAACTTCTGGTGAGCTCAAGTTAGACTATGGAAAATATGACTGACTGTGAATGACTGACTCAAAGACAATTGGCTTGAATTTAAGTAAGCAATGAACTCATTTTTGAAGAAATGATCCCATTTTGGCAGGAATGGTCAGAAATGAAAATGGCCTTCTCACTATGAGCTCAAATGAGTTTGAAATGATTGATATTCTAACTATTCTAAACTGACCAATGAGCTTAGTTGACTCTGATTGACCGAGGTTCGGGATGTCCTAGGGGTAAAGTGGTAATTTTCCTAATGAAAATGGGTAAAGTGGTAGTTTTTTGAAAGTGACTTAGAGTTTGACTCCTACACTGACCTAACAGGGTTGGCAGTGCACGAGGGATGTGTCTGAAATGAGTGTGGAAAATTTGGGGTGTTTACAAGGACCAGTGTTAGACTGGATTTGGAAGGACCAATGTGAGAATTGGATTTGATGAAGGACCAATATGAGGATTGGATTTGATGAAGGATTTTGATGGAGGACCAGTGTTAGACTGGATTTGGAAGGACCAATGTGAGAATTGGATTTGGTGAAGGACCAGTGTTAGACTGGATTTGGAAGAACCATTATAGAAGGTTGCGCTGCTTCTATGAATGGTTTCAGGATTATCCCTTATTTTGAACGAGAAACTCAGGTCTATCCTTTAACCTAAAGGAGAAGGAAGAAGTTTTGAAGAGAATAAACCTGAAGCTTGAAATTTGGAAGGGATCAGCCAAAAGACTGGATTTTGGAAGAAAGTCCAACCTGGCAGTTGGATTTTTGAAAAAGGAGTCTGAGTCAGAACTCAGATATTTAAAAAGATGGACCCACCCGAGAGTTGGGTTTTTGAAAAAGAAAAGAGTCTGAGTCGGAACAGATATTTAAAAAGAAAGAATGGACCAACCTGAGAGTTGGGTTTTTGAAAAAGAGAGAAGGAAATCTGAGTCGAAACTCGGGTTTTTGACAAAAAGTTTTAATCAGAAGATTGAATTTTGAAAAATTGCCAGCGCGAGGACCGGATCTAGGATTGAGAATGACCAGTTCGAGGACTGAATTATTTGACTTGCAATGAAGAAGACCATCATAGTTAATTGTACGTGGTCTGATTTTCAGGATTAACCCCTTATCCTGAGCGGGGAAGAATAAAATTTGAGAAGAACTGATGAAAAGAGATAGAAATTGATGGAAGATTTGATAAAATGGAGAAAATTTGAGGAAGTTGATGAAAATTTGTCTTGAAAAGCAATTCTCATAGGTAGCATTATTGTTCCTATGAGGGGTCTCAGAATTGTCCCTTATCCTGAATGAGAAAAGAATAAAATTGACAAATTTTGACAAAATTGATAAAAGGTTGATAAAGAATCACAAGAATTGATAAAAAAATGATAAAGAATTGATAAAAAAATGATAAAATTGATAAAGGATAAGAATTACTAAAGAATTGACAAAGATCTAGTAAAAATTGGTAAGATTTGGTGAAAAAATTGAGGATACTTGGAAGATGATGAAAGACTTCAGAATTATCCCTTATCCTGAAGGAAGAAGGACCTCACAGGACGAGGTTCAGGTTTATCCCTTAACCTGAGAGGGAAATTTAGGTTTATCCCTTAACCTGAGTGGGAAATTTAGGTTTATCCCTTAATCTGAGTGGGAAATGAGAAGAAAAAGGAATACCTCATGAGAATGAGGCATCAGGTTTATCTCTTAACCTGAAAGGGTAATTGAAAATAAGAATTGACAAGAAGAATTAATAAAAATGGATGAAAAATCAATAAAATTGATAAAAGTAATAAAGATGAATAAAACTGATAAGACTGATAAAGATTGATAAATGAAAAATTGATAAAAATTTGAGCAAAAGAGTTTGTTTGATCCTGCCTGCACATGGGATCTTTAAAGTGAGATGAGAATGTTCATGAGAAAATCATTTTTGGAAAGAGAATCAACTGCGAGGTTGATCCATACAAGAACTAATCTTTGAAGAAGAATCAACACGAGGGTTGATTTTGAAGAGAGATCAACATGAGGGTTGATTCTTTGAAAAACAATGGTTTAAAACCGATTTTGAAAAAGGAGGATTAACACACTGGTTGATTTGCAAAAAAGATTGGACAGAAATTTTGAACCTTTGGTGATTATGACGAAGATTTTGCAGAAAATTTCACAATTTTGAAAAACCCTCATAGGTAATATCATTTCTCTCATGGATGATGTCGGGATTGCCCCTCATCCTGAAAAGAATGGGAATTTGATGGCAAAAGAATATTTTGAAGCGTAAATGTAATAAAAGGTGCCCCAATATGGCGAAAGAAGTAAGAATTGAACACAAAGATATGAAGGAAATTGACATTCTCATTGATAAGCAAAAACTGAAAACAAGACTTGGGTATTTACAAGCAAAAAAATCATAAAAGACTGGGGCTGACTTGCCCCTAAAAAATGATTGGTAAAAGAAAAGAGGAAAGCAAGGAAAATTTTGGCATTATCAGTTCTTTGAGTGGTCCGGTAAAGGCTTGGTCAGGACCGCAGGCTGCTCTTCGTCTTCGTCCTCTATCAGAAGATTTTTATCAATGCAATCCTGGATGATGTTCTTGAGGACAAAGCAGTGTTCGGTATCATGCCCCACTGCTTGGTGGAACTTACAGAATTTGTCTTTCCATTTTCCCATGGAGACCGGGGAATCAACAACTCTTGGAAGTTTGACCATCTCCTTGCTTAACATGTATTCGAGGACTTGTTCGAGGGATTGTTCCAGAGCAGTGAATTGGCGGTCATAACCCCAACTATCCCGTTTTATCTTCTCCTTCTGCTTGGCCAGAACTGGCTTGTCATTCTGTTTGGAGGGTTCCTCACGTTGACCTGTCTGTTTGTTTTTGCCATCTTTGTTGCTACTGCCAGCAGAGTTAGCCGAGAAAGTATAATTCGCCTTCTTTTTGGGATCTTCACTGTTCTTGATGAGGGTGATGCCCTCATACATCCCATTGTCCATCTCCATCTCGAGCCACTCAACTCGTTTAATAAGTTCGATGAATGATTTCAATGGGTAGGTAGAAATAAGGCTCCTGAGGTTGAAAAAAGTTGTCCAGGATAACTTGAAGCGCGTGCTCCTCTAAGATGGGGGTTCTCATTTTATTGCATGTGTCTCTTCACCTTCGAATGAAATCTATGGCCTTTTCCTTATCTTCTTGTTTCAGGTTGTATAAGTGATTGGGGGTGGGCAGTGCCTCAGTATTGAACATGAATCGCTCCACAAACAGATTAACAACCTTGTCAAAATCTCACAGGTCAACGGGGTTGATGTGCTCTGCATACCACTTAGCTGCTATGCCTTCTAAACTGCGAGGAAAATATAAGAAAAGAGCACGGTTGTCTTCACTGAATCTGGCACACTCTGCGAAGAACATTGCAAGATGAGCTTTTGGGTTGCCGGATCCATCAAATTTAATGAATTTTTTTTGGAGGTCTTCCAAGCTGATGTCCCCATCTAAACCGAGGTAGAAGTCTTGTCTGATATATATTTTCTTTCCCTTATCTCAAATTTGCAGATCCTTGACCATCTTAGTTAGTGCTTGGATTGAATCTTTTGCCGGGACCCCATCTCTAGGCTTGTTCACTAATTCAGGCTCTTCTGCCACCTTCTTGGACTGTCGCAAATGTCTTGGGACAAATACAAATTGCTCTTCCTTGGAATCCTTCTCTGCTGATTCTGTACCCTCAGAAGTGTTGTCCTGATGGATTCTCCTTTTGTTGATTCTGACATGCTTTTTCACTGGCTTTCTCTTGATCTTATTCTTAGAGGATGTTTTCTTTGAACTTGCCCCAGCTTGTTCGGACATCATTTTTGCCATCATCTTTTGGAATATCTTGTACATTGTTGGGTCAACATCATCCTCTTCTGAATCATGTCTTCGGGACAATCTGGGAGAGTTCACTTCCTCCACTTCACTGTCATTGCCTTGCTGAGCTGCTCTCCTTCTTGCTCTCATTTGAACCATGATGGAAAACCTGATGTTTTCTGTAGAATAAAAGAAGGGTTCAGACCTTGGGGAAATTTTTGGGAGAAAGAGAGACGATGAAGGAGATTTTAAAAGTTTTGAGAAGAGATCTCTTGATAAAAGAGATCTTGGATGAGAAAATAGAATTTTTGAAGACATATTAGACGATGGATGACAAGACCTGAATATTTAAAAAAAATGGCAGGCAGGATCAAAAGAATTGAATAAATCAGAAGAGAAAAAAAGGAAAATACGCCCGAACTTTTGAAAGATAGAGGAAAAAACTTAAAAGAATGTCCAGGGTTCAAGAAAATTCTGAAAGAATAAAAAAATGAGACATATACAATCCTGAATTTTTTAGAAGATAATTTTTTTTTTGTGAAATAAACATCCAGGGTTTTGGAAAATAAGAATTTTCAAGATAATATCTACAAAAGAATCAAATTATACAAGCAATGATGCACAAAATAGCACTCCCTAGAAGCTGACTCTAAATGCAATATTTTGAAATGGCTCGTAGGACCTTAATCCTAACTCTATGGTTCAGATCATCTGATTCCAATCAAGGTATGCCGATATACTCAAGCCGAAGCTCGAAGTACGTGACATATAAATTATTTCTCCGATTCTAAGGTAGTGGCTTCCCAACATCCTTTAGCACCTACCAATATACCTCGGACTATGGCCCTTAGGTACGTGGTAGGGGGGCGCTAACCCAAATAAGTGGTCCAGTTGTGAGGCTCTCTCCCAAACTATGCTTCAGTGAGACTTCCCAACAACGTAAAGACCGGGACAATATAGGTAGGGATGTTTTCAAAAACATGTTCTACATGCAAGAAATCAAATGGCTCTAATGCAAGTCCTAAATAGATAGAATTTAAATGAAGAGAGGCATACACTTGCATACATTGTTCACATTCAATCCTAGAATTAAAGAGAGTTGTATTTCAAACCTAAGTCTAAGTGAACATGAAATAATCTCATCAATATGGTCCTACCAAACCATGCATTATTTCAGCTGGGACAGAGTCTAGGCTCCTAAGGTTTGTATGAAAATGAAGCTGACATTTGAAGAATAAAGATTTAGACAATATCAAAGCAAAGCAAAAGGCACAAATTCGACCAGACGAAGATGAGTCCCATCTCGATCACCAACTTCTGTGATCATCAAAAAAAATTTCCTCTTTTATTTCTCTCTCTTCCTTTCTCTTTTCCTTTCTAACCTTTATTTCTCTTTTTGAAGGGAAAATAAAAGATAGAAAAGAAGAGAGAAGAGAGAAGAGAGAAGAGAGAGAGAAACTCTTTTGCGAAGGTCTCACTTGACCTTAATTTTGAAAGATTACTCACCTCCATTTTGAAATATTTGCGGGAAAAAGGGAGAGACGGGATTCGCTCGTCGGTACGAGGTTCGGCCGTTCCTGGCGCCTTCACCAGAGGTAATCGAACCAAGGATCGAATTAATGACTTTTGCTTTGCTAAAATATTATCTAAGAATTTATTCTAAGTCTAAATGCACAAAGAATCATTCTTGTGCAATGCAAAAAATGTATGCTCTTTTGAGAAGAATTTAGAAATTTTATCCAAGTGATTTTGAAATTACGAAAAATATGATAAAGAAATGTTTTTTTTTTTGGAAGTTGAAGACGGACTTGGAGAAGTTAGATTTTCTAACTTTAAGATTTTAGAATAGATCTTGAATTTTGAAATAATCAAAGATTTGAGATGAACCTGAATTTGAAGAAGGGAGTTTAGAAAATAAGAATTTGAAAGTCGAATACGGACTTCAAAAATGGATCTAGAATTGAGAGTTAAGATGGAATTTGAAAATAGAATGGAATTCTAGATTTAAAGTTTGAAATCATAATGGATTTTGGGTCTAGGTGGAATTTGAAAACAAAATTGGATTTTTTTAGATCTGGATTTCAAGATAGATTTGAATCCAAAATCTGGAATCCTAAATGGCATTGGATCCGAAGTCTGGAATCCAAGATGGAGTTGAATCGAGAATCTGGAATCCTAAATGGACTTGGATCCGAAGTTTGGAATCCAGTATGGAATTAGAAGATGGATTTGGATTTTGGAAATCCAGATGATATTTGAAGATCGATCTGGAAATTTTGGAAATCCCGATGAGATTTGGATTTTGGGAACCCAGATGGAACTTGAAATAGGATTTGAGAAATCCTAGATCAATTTTCAAAATTTGGGAAGAAGGATAGAGAATGAAACTTGATTTTCAAGTTTGAATTTTGAAATCAGGAGATGAATCTGGAAATTTCAAAGTTGAATTGAACTTTGAAATTTTGATTTTTGAATATTGAATTGAATTTAAAATTGAATCTTGAAAATGGAAATGAATTTGAATTTTCAAAATTGAATTGAACTTTGAATTTTGGATTTGAATTTGGAAATTGAATCTGGAATATAGAAATGAATTCGAAATTTCAAAGTCAAATTTGGACTCTGAAATTGAATTTTTAATTTTGAAATTAAATAGAATTGAAAAGATGAATTTGAATTTATAAATAAGAATTGATTTAAGAAATGAAAAAGGCATTTGAAGAAAAAATCACTTAGATTTAAAAAAAAAAATTTGAAAATATGATGTAATTCTATCCTAAATGATGAATGAATTAAAAGAATTCAAATTTTTGGATTTGAAAAGCGTATTTCATTCTTTAAATGAATTGAAATAAGATTGAAAATATAATACATTCCTGACTATGGTCATTGAATGTATTATATAATAATCTGTATTTAAATTCACATGAAGAATGAAATACATTATGGTGCCTTTATAGAGTTTAAAATGAAATTAACTCTCAATATATCCTGACTATGACCATTGATATACATTTTGAGTTAACTTTAAGTTAAATTCTGATAAAGGAAAAAAAATATTTAGAAATATGATGATTTTGAAGAGAGATCCAATGTGGATCCAATGTTATTCCATAAAAGATGAAAATCCTAAGTCTTGTTCACACCTTGACTATGGTCATTGATGCAAATCGTCAACTTAGGATTTAATCACCTTTTATTAGAATGGTGTACGTGCCATTCGTGTTCCCATTTGTGATTTTTTGAAAGAAAGGAAGAAAATGATATGAAACAGATAATTCATAACATTCATATGTTTACGCATTCAACTCTAGTGCAGGAAATATAAAGTTTTCATTATAATCTAGCTATTATACCATTGAATTGAATTAAAATTTCCTAAACTAAAAGGGAGAAAGGCCTTTTCTACATAATTCCTTCGAAATTTCAAGTTAGCACAGGACAAGATGTGAAAATATGAAGGAAACTGGAAAATATTATATTGAGAGCCAATGTGTGTATGGTTATGCCTAGGCTAAACGATGGAGTGTAAATATACCTATAATTATACTAGATGAGGGGTGCAAAAAGGGTATATACAATGCCTTACATTGATGGAGAAACCTACATACCTTTGTCTAAGGGAGATGCATAGGTTCATAAAGAAAATTACATATTAAAATGCATATATGTGGTACTTAAACTAATGAAAAGGGGCATAGACACATAAAATCTACAACCTTACTTGGGTTGTTATGAAGAGGGTGGAGCTGATGATATTGTGCAAGTAGTGAAATGGAAGGTGTTATAAGTGTAGCAAGTGAGTGCATGAGATAAGTGAAGTAATGGATGCAACATAGTGTATATACAGTGGCATGTTATAGGTTGTTGTCATAATGATGACAACAGAGGAAAAGGAATGAAGATGACTAGTTGGGAGGGGTGTGCTGGTGTAAGTGATAGGTGGTATTATGGGGAAATAGGTGACATAGTGGAATGTGGATATTTAAGATAACAATATTAGTACCAATACCGTGCTATATGTTGAGAGGATGTAACACGAAGGGAAACAACAGTAATGTGCACACCGCAGGTGCAAGAGAGTAAAGTAGCAGGTAGCTGCTAGATGGAAAAAGGCAAGGGTTATGGAAGTTAAGCAGTGAACCGGAAAGGTGCAACAGATAGGCGCAGCAAGTGGTAGCTTTGCTGTGATGGGAGATGTATGGTGACTGCAACATGGGTTATGAGATGAGAGAATGGACTAGAGTAGGGTAATGTTATTTATGTACACAAGGGGTTGGTGTGTTACAAATGAGTGTACAGGAGATGTACATAGCTGGAGTGGTGCTATGAAGGTGATTTTAATGAAATACAGGAAATGGTTGGTAGATGTGTATGTGTGTGGAAAGCTGTGTTATTATGTAGTGAAGAAGGGTAGTTGTTAATGGTACAACAATCATTGAGGGTTGGGTGCAAACAACTCTGAAGTTGTAGCAGCAAGTGGAGTATCAGGTATGTGATAGGTATGAGAAGCAACAGAGAATACTGTAACGTGGGGTGCTAGTGATAAATATGAAGCATAAGGTGAAATGGAAGTTTGGGCTTTGAAGGATATTAGATGTAGCAAGATGCTGAATGGTGGATATGGCAATGAAAGGCTGGTGTAGCTGTGATAATGGGTGAGTAAAGTAATAGGTAGTGGTTTGAAGATGATGCACGGATAATGGAGGGAGTTAGGTGCTGCAAGTAGTGGATGCTGGAATGCAAGAGGGTATGGTGCTGCTATAAGGGTGTGGTATGGAGTGCAACCGTGAGTATTGAAGTGGCAAATGAAAATATGTAATACTATGGATGGAGTACAGTGAGTGCTGGCATAAGTATAGTGCTGGAAATGGGAGTGTAACAAAGGGTTAAGTGTTGTGAATTGTAGCGAGTATACAGGTGATGTGTAAAGAGATTGTGCTAGCTATTGGAGAGAGAGAGGTAGGTCAGTCATCTAAGACCAAAGCATGATACTAGTCAAGAGTACATTTTGCAGTAACCTGACGGTCTAGCCTCTTGGGTCAGTGAATTAATATGTTCTACAGTAACTCCGAAATCTGGTTCAGTTCACATCAAAAGATTATCTCTAGAAGCCATGTGGTCTCAATCCTAAGTAAGAATTATCATCAAGTTTTTGAAATGTTGGAAGGTAAAACCAACACATTTGTATATAGGCTGACATCATACCCAAAACACGGATAAACAGTGATAAATAAATAACTAGGTGTGACTGCAAGGATGCTGTGTTAGTAAAAACCAAATGATATGCTGGTGTAATGAGACACTAAAGATGATGTTGTGAAGACAGCGATTGGTGTGGGGTGAAGGTAACAAGGGATGATGTGATAATATACAGGAAAATAGTGAATATCAATGCATATCAATCTCTGCTGAGCCATTTCACGAAATAATCAACCAAAAGAGAAAAAAAAAAGAAAAAAGAAAACAATATGCTATCAAGAGGATGAAGATGCGAAAATTACCACTTGGCTTCCATGAGAGATTATACAGGTGGTTTATGCATAAGTGCAGGGGGTGTTACAAGGGTAAATCCAATGAATATATACACAGGGTGTGTGTGTGACAGGGGATGAAAGTAATAGATGGTGTTGTAGCTAGGCTTCACAGAATTCTAAAAAAAATGATTAAAATTTCCACTAGACCTTTTCTCTATACTTCTGGATGTATAACACAACATCCTTGATGCTTACTGTTTTTTTTTTTTGAAAACGTATGCAGCAGACCCTGCATCAGTGATTTCCTGAACCTATGAATTGTAATTTACTCCTGTTCGATTTTTAATACAACAACTATGACATGAATCTCCTGCGCCATCCACTTTTCAACCATGGAGGATTCATTTCTATGTTCATTGGGAGGTTTACCTCTTCCAGTATGTTTATGTTTACATGGTCGACCCCAATTACCGAACAAACGAGAGAGTCTGTCTGGATCATTTATAAACCAGGATTGCCTTACAGAGGAAAAGGGGATCCTATGTGTTCCAAAGCCCCTTTTGACAGAGGGTTTTAACAACCATGTGGTTGAACCAGGGGAAAACCTTGAGATACAATGGGGATCGTGAATGGTTTTATACATAACTTCCTACAGCAAGGCAGAGATATGTAATATATGTGGTGAGGTACCAATGCCATGTAAACAAAGTGAAAATAACTACAAGAATAACAAAATTTAGTGATGCAAGGACTTGCGTGAGAAACTAATGATGCAAATAGATAAAATAAACAAAGATAAGATGCAGATCCAAAATGCAAGTGGAAATATCGATCCAATGAGGGAAGTGATTCCAAAATTGACTCAAATTGTAAGAAAAATGTTGAATGGGTATAATACAACAATTAAACGAATGCAACGCTATATATAGAACCGACACCGTGAATCAATCAAATGCGAAGAAGTAAAATGCAATAAAGATGAACAAAATATATTGAACGATATAAACAAAATGCAGTCATGCTTCGAATTGAAAAACACATTCCTTAAGATAAAAATAAGACAAAAAATGCTTATGAAATCAAGAAGAAAATAAAAATGCGGACATTCGAACATATATAAACCGCGGGAACTCGATAATGAATCGAAAGGGAAAAAATGTGTTGGAATTGATCATTTCGTTAATATAGCAATGTGTAGGCCGATGCTGTTATACACAGACCGGTTCTACAATTATGCTTGATTTTAAACAAGAAAGAACAAAACAATAGATATTCGTGAAGGAAAATAGAGGGGAAGAAAGAAGCAGTGACAGAGGCTCTTACCGTAGTTCTGCTACCAGGATGGTTGACTTCCTTCAGCCAAATGTGAGAAAACCAGAGAAATTAGAAGAAATAGAAGGAGAACAAGAAGAGAGAAGTAAAGGGGGATAAAAGAGGAAGAAGATTGGATCAGAGAGGCGCAGTGGGCGAAGATGGATCAAACGCAATGGGGAGGTGAGAAACAGATGAAGGGGAAGGACCCCTGCGCGCTTCTTTTAAAGGGGGAGAAGGAAGGATCTGGAACAGGGGAGGGGGGTCATTGAAGATGAGTGGGTGAGGAAGAAGATCAAGAAGATGGTTGGCGATGCGCGGATGAGGGATCGAGCGAGAGAGAGCTCGATCTGCAACGGGAGGCCGTTGCGGGCTTTTCAAAGGGGATCCTTCAATTTTTTGGAAATTTTCAAAAAGATGGTTTTTTTAAGGACATTTTTCAAAAATGAGGGTGGAGCCTCCTTTTTGAAAGCTTTTTCATTTAGGTTTTGAAGGACTACCTAAAATACAAGGAGGACACGGAGGTTTTTAAAAGATGAGATCCAGACCAAGTTTTTGAAAGATTTTGATTTGTTTTTTTTTTTGAAATTGTAAGATTTTCTGAAAATGAGTTTTTTTGGAAAATACCTGGTTAAATTGGGAAATTGGTTTTCAGAAATAGATCTAGGTCGAGAAATTTTGATAAAACTTTAGAATTCGGATATGGAATTGAGATCGGACCCTGAGTTTGAGATAGATCTCTGAGAAAATATAAAGAAATTGTTTTTTTTGATTTTTTTGAAAAATAAGAGATCCGATTTCAGAATTGGATCCAGATTATTCGATTCACATCAGAAATTGGGTTACAAATGAAAATTGAGTCTGGATTCCAGTGAATCCGAGAAATGAATGGAAATTTGCTAAAAAAAAAATTGACTCGATTTATTCAAATAAAGGGACCCAGGGGCAAAAAGGGAATTTTTGGATTTTTTGGAAAATTTGGGGTGTTTACAATTGGTTGATTTCATAACACATTTTTTAAGGAGCAAAGACGTCCTTTGTTCTCCAGTCACTCAGAGTTAGGGAGGTCATGGTGACCTATTGAGGTGCCTCAACTACTGGAGTAGTGTGGATTGCAATCCTTTATCTATGCGAGATTTTCTCTCGACTGCGAGCTGCCCGCATGAGGTTTTACTCAGTCTGTAGGTATCCCAATTATCACATAACATAAAATAATTAACGGTGACGGTATTTTTCATAGAATACGAGGTTCCTTCGCGTACTCGAAGGAGTAATCATGACAGAACAATTAAACTAACTTGCTAACTCTAACCTAGTTGTGGATGTAGCTGCTTAACTATATTGCTTATGATAGTTCAGTTGCATGCTCATTACTTGATAACTTTATTCACTGTTAGTTGCTTAGATACATGAGACACGATATCAAATGCATGCCTGTTACACTCTGCTTGGTATTGATCTCGTTTCTCATGCTTACAGTTACAGTTGCTTACCTGCTTAATTGCAAATTATAGTTGTATGCATCATGTTGAATAATAGGAACACTGTTTAGATGAGATGTTCATTGTCTTTGATGTTTTACATTGTTTAATTATAAACATGCTCAACCATGATCATAGATGTAATAGATTTCATGTGCTTATGATCATAATTGTATGTGTTGTGTTGATTAGTGGATGTCCGACTACATGTTTAATAATGTATTTGCTTAAATCACTTAACCACCCTTGGTTGGGATTTTAAGAGCATACTAGTTGTGTAATGTTATCTGTCACTGGTTACGAGTATTTTTGGCTGATGTTGATAATTGCATATTTATGCTAGTTGCTTATGTTTTTTATAAAATGAATAGTTATGGATATTTTCTCACCAACTCGCAAGAGTATTGACCCCATTTTATGGGGATGCAGGCAATTGGCAGGTGGTGCGATGAGGCTCGATGTGTTGTGAGGATTGGATCCCACACTTCTAAACTTCTCGCAATTCTGGCAAGTCATTTTGGGGTTATGTCTCAATTTTGAGAGACATTTTGTAAAAAGAAACTGTATATCATATTGTCTCATTATGTAATGGAGATATCATTTTGTAATTTTGCTTTGCTAAATTTTTGGCCTGTAACCTGCTCAAAGATTTCCAACTATTTCCTCCTTTGTTATTCTCCGCTTTGCACAACCTTTCAAAAAAAAATTACTTTAAAAATCTAAGGATTTTCCAAGTTGGGATTTTGGCGCGTTATAGTGGTCGTTATATTCTGCGTAAGCTTCGAACCCATCTATCAAGCACAAGTAGAAGAAACACAAAAGAACAAAGAAGAAAGAAAAATACAAGAAAGAAGAAGAAGAAGAAGAAGAAGTTGTGCTGCCGTAAAAAAAGGAAGAGAGGTTAAATAGATTAGGGTTTTAGACCTGAACAATGGGTCGGGTAGGGTTGGGTAGGGTTTGACATAGAATAAGTTTTTACATAGATCTATAATAGGGTTTTACAAACATATCGATATCGTTCATAAAGACAAACAAAGTCATATCGTTGTCACGGTAACTTCATAAATACAAATCGAAATCCTGATAATTATTTTTTAGGTTTCTATAATTTTTTATTGTTATTCTATAATTCTTTTCTGTAACGTGACATTCTATAAGTGTATAAATCTATTTTAATAAGTGTAGCATATAATTTCCACTGAACAAATCGTTGTAATGATCGACCTTCATAAATAAAAATTGAACAAGCATTTAGCATTGTGTACTATGAAAATTATGATTTGCTTTTACGAGCTGCCTTTCTATCGCAATTTACACAATGATTGATAAAAGGCTAAAATGATTTGTACAAACATTGATAAAAGGCTGAAACGATTTGTACGTATAAAGGCTATGTGCTATCATGATTTTCTTGATACAGATTGGTTTGCAACCAGTTATAATTCTATGTTGTAAATCCATTTGACCTATCAGGGTATTTGTACAACCACAAACTTAGTAAAGTACAAATCGAGGTAACTTCAATGATACAAATCGAGTCTTAAGTTTTTGGGTTTTAAGGGTTTAGGTTTTTAAAATTTAGGGTTTAGGGTTGTAGGTTTTAGTTTTTGGGTTTTATGGGTTTAGGGATTTAGAATTTAGGGTTTAGGGTTTTAGGGGTTTAGGGTTTAGGATTTTAGGGTTTTAGGGTTTAGGGTTTAGGTTTTGGGGTTTGGGGTTTAGGTTTTAAGTTTTGGATCTATCTAAATTCCAAATGGATCCACTTAAATAAATAGAATTTGGGTTCATTTGATAACCAAATAAGTTTAATTTAAAACATATATGTATATATATATATATATATATATATATATATATTTATATATAATAGTTTAGATTGGGTTTAGATTTCATGAGAGATAAATGGGTCTCACAACCAACCCAATCCAATCACTCCTACACCTAAACCCATCCAAGAATCGAATACATCCCATCCCACCAAATCTGTTTGAATATCCTATTGTGATTTGCCTTTATAAGCTTTGTCTACGTGAACGATACGTCCTATCACAATTTACACAATGATGATTCATAAAAGGCAAAAAAGAAGAATAATAAACAAATCGAGAAGATGTTTAGACTAGATAAAGTAAAAATCAAGGTAACTTCATAAATACAAATCGATTTACAACTTGATACCAATTTAAGTAACAATTGCAAATCGAATTCACTATAACGATTTGTACAGCAAATCAAAGAAGCTTTTAGCGTTGCGTCATGCCCAAATTATGATTTGCTTTTACGAGTTGTATTCCTATTGCGATTTACACAAACATTGATAAATGACTGAAATAATTTGTACATATAAAGACTACATGCTATCACAATTTGCTTGATACCGATTGGCTTACAACTAGTTCTATAAGAGATCGCGATTTGTTTTTTATAAAAGGTGTTCTATAACGATCTATACAACCATCCCACATAAACCCATCCAACAATCGAACCAAATTTGTTTGAATATTCTATTGCGATTTGCCTTTACGAGCTTTGTCTAAGCAAACGATACGTACCTTCATGATTTACACAATGACTGATTCATAAAAGGCAGAAAAGAAAAACAATAAACAAATCGACACGATGTTTAGTCTTAGTAAAATACAAATCGAGTTAACTTCAATGATACAGATGTCATTATGTAAATTGCTCTGGGACACTCTGGTATAACGATTCAAATATAGTATATGTACAACGATTTGTCTTATCATGATTTACACAATGACTAATAAAAGGCGAAAAGTAGAAAGAAAAAACAAATCGACACGATGTTTATTGGTGAAGTACAAATCTGGATAACTTAATAAATACAAATAAACTTAGAACCACAATTCTTTAAGTTTAATAGTATAAAACATTTTTTCTATCGTGATTTACTTTTACGAGCTTTGTCTATATGAACGATATGTCATATCATGATTTACATAATGACTAATTCATAAAAGGTAGAAAAGAAAAATAATAAACAAATTGACATGATGTTTAGACTTAGTAAACTACAAATCGAGACTTAGTTGAAAATTCATTTCACTGTAATGATATAAGCTATCACAATTTGCTTGATACCGATTGTCTTATCGCAATTTGCGTTGACAAGCTTTGTCTATGTGAACGATATGTCCTATCGCGGTGATGAGTTTTGTAAAAGGCACATGAAATGACACTTTTAATTTAATTAATATGCAAAAGATTTGTCCTATCACGATTTGCTTTTACGGGCTTTGTCTATGTCAACGATATGTTCTATAGAGAATTATATAATGACTGCTTCAATGGTACAAATCGATGTCTCATTTAGAATTAGTAAAGTACAAATCAAGGTAACTTCAATGATACAAATCGAGTTAACTTCTTAAATACAAATCGATTTCGTTCATAAAGACAAACAAAGACATATTGTTCTCGCCGTTACTTCGTAACTACAAATCCACATGATTTATGGTTTAACTTTTGTAAGTGATTATTTTTAAGACATATTTTTGCACTAAAATCATTTGGAAAATCGTCAACCAAAGATAATAAAAACCGACTTTCCACAGATGTGGCGAGTACGGGTCGAATCCACAGGGAACGGGATACATTCTGAATTAAATCTAAAATATCAATGTATTAATATCACAATCGTTTACAACTATGTTAATATTACAATTCTAATTAAACAACAATCTAAAAATGAAAATGAACTAAAACAAGTTGTTAAGTCTTCTCCAGATCGCTAGGGGTAATTCTGTCTTTTCGTCACACGTGCATCTGCACTTCGCATTGTAACTACACCTGTAGATATGTTTCTAACTTATCAACCTAAAACACGAAAATAAAGAGTCAGTATGGAATCAAGAATTAATTCTAAGTTATATCTATAACTATTTCTGAACTAATTATCGAATTAAACTACTATTACAAATAAAGAAAACTAAAATTATAATTTCTAACTAAACTAACAAAGTAAACACACTCTAACTAGCCTAACTATTGTTAATTCACTAACTATCTGCTAGAAAACATGAAAAACTACCTAAAATCAACTAAGTAAGCAAATGACTGTTTTATCCCTGAACAATGCAAAAATGACTTTTAATAGGTTTTCGCAAACAGGAAGTGCGAAGGGTCAAACTAAGTCCGATTCTAAGTATTTTTCTTCTGTTCTCTTTCTGACAGACTCAAGAGTCTGACGGACTTTACGGAATTGAAAAACTCATCCGGGAACTCCGGATATAAGCGTTTCAAGTTTAATAAAAATTATAGAACCGTTTGGCCCGAAATCTAAAATCGCGTAAAACCTAATTTTTCAGAACGCTTAAAAGGCAAACCAAATCAACTCTGAACGAGCTGATTTTTGGTTTGCACGTAGTTAACACACTAATGAATAGCATAGAACAATAATATCGGAAAAACTCAGAAGATTGTCACAGAGTATAACGAGTGTAAATCAGAGCAAAAATCAGGGTTCTGCTTTAGTACACTATTCACTTGAATGATCCAATATTTGCACTATGTATTCAAAATACATGTAATAACAGTCATTCACAGTCCAAATATTAACCAATTAACAGAAAATAAAATGGATCACACTAAGAAAATAAAATCTACATTAACTACCTACATTATTCGCTAGAAATACAACTAGTGCTAATTTAAAACACTAGGTTAGGCTAAGTTGAACTAACCTACAATTATGAATTGATCTAAGCTAACTCACTAACATTAACTAACCTACTGCTTAAAAGAGTAAACATTCCATTCTATCTAAACCCCAAAAATTAGCTATTGCAAAAATCTACCTAAACACTACTAAACTAAAATTCAACTAATACATAGTTAAATCTATAGTATCACAACCTAATTAATTAACTAACCAACACCTAGACTAACACATCAATATTACTAACACAGGAAATATTAGTAACACAGGAAATCAATAACTCAAGAATTACTTACACTTCAACACATAAATCAAACTACATCTAACATCTATTCAAATTGAAATCAATTGCATATAGGATTGAACTATGCTATTACAACCTAATTAAGCTCCCTAATTAACTATCAAACAACTACCTAGATGCTGCTAACACAGAATTTATAATTAGTATTACTAACAATATGATGCATAAATCGGGTGGAAGAAGAAGTCCACCCGATTTTGGGAATTTTTGCAATTTCTCTAACACACACAGCCCACACTAATTAAACAACACTAAAATTAATTAAACATCTAATAAACATGCCTAATTTCTGTTATTTTAATTAATAGATTATAACGCAAAAGACTCCAGCCGGTTGGAACCAGTCCAACCGGTTTGGGCGTGAACAACAACAAGGGGATTTTACAATCTACAAGACGCAAATTGAATTTAAATAGAATCTTAAAAACAATTAACAGTGCTGGTTCAAGCATTAACAGCTATGCTAAGGCTGTAAAAACAGGAAAACACACAGAACATTTAAAATAAAAACAGAAAATCGCACGCTGTTTGGGTTTTACACTAAAAGAATTGGGGAAAAGGGAAGACGTACCTGATTCTGGCCGTCCGACGAGTGGAGGGGTCGAGGAAGAGGTGGACTCTGCCCAGGAGATGCGTCATCAACCCTCAATGGTGCTGGCTAACCTTGCTTTGCTGCAGGTTACTAGAAACTGCAGGTGGTGATGCTCCGAAGATGGCGTGAACTGGTGGTGTAGAGAGCCGACGGGGGAAGGGTCGGCTAACCATGGAGGGGTAGACAGCACCCCGTCCATGGCTGAAGCATTCCATGGCTGCAACAACCTGCAAACAACAACATGAAGGCTTAGTTTCAGCAAGGTGTAAAGAATGGAAGACATGGAGGAAAAGGAGATGGTGGCTTCAATGGAGATGCTCGGATGCCTTGCACAGCCAAGGAAGAGAAGATGGGGGCGTATGGTGGCTGAGGAAGAAGGCTGGAGAAAGAAGAATCGGGCTTGGGGGCGCAGCTTCCAAGGCAAAGACGCCTATTAGGGTTTTAAAATGAGTTTTTATAGCCAAAGCTCAATTTTTGGCATTTTCCAAAAGAAGGATTAAAATAAAACCTATTGTTGGGCGCCCTTTTTAGAGGGGTTTTTAGCAAATATTTTCAAAACTCGAGTTTGGGGTTAATATGGGTTGAAATGGGTACGTTTTGGCCCAGATCTGAGGCCCAAATTGCCCTTTTGGATCCGAAATGTCCCGGTTTGCCCCGAGGTTCGACCCGCTTCACTAAAAATGCAATATCTCTCTTGTTTTAAGTCCGATTCGAACGAAATTCGAACCGTAGCTCAATGACATCAATATGCACCTAAGCGTGGGTTCTAAACCTATAAATGATGCATTTATGCAGTGAAAATATGTTATGCTTACGCGTATTTAATGCATCATCAATTTACAACCACATTCATATAAAAAAATATTAGTATTTAGTTATAATATATCATGACCAATAGTTTGGCTTAAATATAATACATGACCATTATCATCAAAGAAAACATATAACATCACCAGTATGAAACCCACGCCCAAATAGTGTTGTGCTTCTAATGCAATCCAGGTGCGGGAATGTGGAAAGTTATTTATGGGAGGACATTTCTGTCAAATGCATATCTATCTTTTAGAGACTCCCATTTTTATAGAAGAGATCACCAAAAAATTCATATTGTTCATCATCGAGTTTATTTTCTGCTGCAAAGCGATTCTATGTGCAGCTGAGGATACATCCTCTCCAAGAAAATGAGCTCATTAGTAATGGCAACCCACTACACATTTTTCTCGGATTGAGGCAGATTCATAGAGACTCTAGCAATTGTGTACTCTTGAGAATATGCTTCATAAACTTCAGTTCAAGCACTGTCAACTTGAAAGAGATGATGGGCTGCATGATATATCGCTTTTACGATGTAGGAACGAAGCTGCAAAATGTATGAGATACGAACACATGGAGAAGATAAAACTCGCACGACTATAGCATATTTGTCATGAAGTATATCGAAGATTAGGCAGATATTTTTCCAACTGCGAAGTATGGTTTGCAAACAATGGAGGGTCCGACAGTAGGAATAGATCAAATAGATGGACATCAACATCACCCCTTGTCTATCATGCAGAATATTTGCGCTTGCTCTGGTATGGAGGCAACGATTGAAGATGATTATGGTTGTTATATTCTGTATAAGTTTTGATATACTTCACGATAAATACGCCACAATCATATATGTCATGAATATATCGATGTATACACAGAAAATAACCACCATAATCATCATCGAAGATTACACAGATCTTTCCTCATGGCGTGAAACAACTACGTTATCAACATCAAACCACATCTATCAAGAACAGGTAGAAGGAACACAGAAGAACAAAGAAAAAAGAAAAATACAAGGAAAAAGAAGAAGAAGATGTGCTACAACAAAAAAGAGAAAGAGAGGTTAATTAGATTAGGGTTTTAGACCTAGACAACGAGTCGGGTCAGGTTTTACATAGATCTATATTAGATATTTACATAGAATAGGGTTTTATGCCTACAGGGCAGCCGTTGAAGAGTATGTACCCGACCCCATTCAGTGTGCCCCTAATACGGTCATCAACAGCGGGGTCTTTTCATTTTATTCATGTGCATGCTTGACTCTGCTCTCGACACTGCGACCATCACGAGCATCTCACCTCTTCCGGGTGGACAACGTACTCTGGCTCTAAGGCCCTTACGAGTCTAATTGTATATCAGTCTCTCAATGAGCATGCATATGACATGAGCTCAATGGATCGGCTGCTCGACATATATCATCACAATGAGCACTTAGTCTCGTCAAGGCGCAATCTCTACTCTGGCGCAGTGGCCCTTACGAGTAAGTTGCCCTTAGAAGCAACATGGAGACGAGTCATTCTGGCATTGTTCCAACAACAGGGCATCTTCGTGCCAGTCAACTGGTTCCAACAGCTCTTTTGCCAACCATCTCGCCAGCACATTCCCTGCTTCAACGACAGGAGTGCGATGAACCTTTCTATGTTGTAGAAAGTACTAAGGGCATATGGACAACACCTCCTTTGTATGATGGAGTAATATGCTCCGCTCTTTCTGAGCTTGGTTGAGCTTCTTCAGAAAATTCTACAACACTCCATCTCTTTAACTGAGGAAGTGTGTGTTTCCGTTAAGCTCGGTGAGCATCTTTTCAGAATTTTCAACAGCACTTTCCCTCTTTGACGGAGAAATCGCTATGTTTTAACTCAAGAATGGATGCACACTGTTGTGTGTACCTTGCATCCATCAAGATTGATTGGAACCTTGGGCCATAGCCAGGCCATACACAAATGACTTAGTCTTTATGAAAAAGCAGTTTTGTGCAAAAGCGAAACCTTTCCAATAGGGGCTTCATTCGTCAAGCACGATCTTGATCGAGGAGCGGTCGGGGAATCACATAGGCAATTTGAAGTTGATCGTCGTTTGAATACTGATTTACGTGCCATATATGTAATATAAGCAGAAGCCTATGCTTTATATGGCGGCGGCGTAAAGGAAATGCATATACTTATTGTTCGGGGTATGTAACCGAACGAAATATTCTATATATATATATATATATATTTGCAGAAAGCAGGAGCCTTGGCATTATTCAACGCGACAGCAAAATTTAAATGCATAATTGGAAGTGCATAATTGGAAATTGCAAAAAGCAGGGAGCCTTGGCATCGTACGACATGACAGCGAATGGTAAATTACACGAGCCTTGGCGATATAAGATGCAATGGCCATATCCAGATGATATACACCAAGTTCGGTATCCAACGATAGTTATAAGACGAGCGAGTGAACACTGATGTGTCCTAGAGGGCTCAACCAAGAACTAAGGTGAGATACCATTTTTAAGAACGCATATACTGTGCATTCAAACATATATATCCAATGACAGTTATGAGGCGAGCGTGTGAACATCGAAGTGTCCTAGAGGGCTCAACCAAGAACTAGGATCAGATACTACTTCAGAAAGTATATGCTATATACAAACAAGCAAATACTTGAGAGAGATGGATCAACGAAGCGAACTTACTTCAAATCGCGGAAGAAACGGCTCCGAGATGCTCGGACTGCTTCGAAGGCTTTGATCCTTCTTCGAGAGGTCAGACTAGGTCAGATGAGGTCAACCTCGTTGAGAAAGAGGTAGAGCAGGTCAAGTTGCTCAACCTAAGTGGTTTAAACAAAATTGGGTTCGGTCTAAGTCAACTGGGTTTAGCAGGTTCAAACTTAGCCCAAGCTGGCTGGGTCTAGGTTCAGAAAACCAAACCAAGGTTTGGGACCAAAAAGGACTTTGACTTTGACTTCAAACCCAACTAGGTTAAAGTCAAGTCAACTAGGTTTGGACTAGGACCAGGTCAGGTAGGCTAGGACCAAGTCAGGTAGGCTCAGGCCAGGTTAGGCAGGTTCAGACCAAGTGGGCTAGGTATGATAGGTTTATGAGAGAGAGGAGAGAGAGAGAAGGCTAGCAAAGGGGGTGACAATTTTTCTAAAGGGGGTACACCTCTATTTATAGAAATTATTACTTGGCCCCCAAGTAATCCCTTTTACCCCTATGCCTTTAGCTTTTCAGAAATTCCAAGAGGTTCTTTTCCAAGTGGGGCCCACATGAGATATTTTGTGGGTCCCACCAGATATTTTCTGAGGAATATTTTCGTGAGTCCCACCAATATTTTTGTGAGTCCCGCAAAAATTTCAAGTTTTCGGTGGTTTTTTTTTAAAAAATCATGAGTACACCATTCTCTTCGTATTGACGTAACTAAGAAAGTTAGCTCATGGAAATCTCTTGATTTCGTTCAGGTAGAAAGTTATAACTTTCAGAGTGTTTGAGCATAAATTCAGAAAGATATGAATATCATAAACATAACTGGTTCGTACAAATCGATTTGATTCGTATTTCGGGTTCAGATGCTATTTTTACTTGGAAATGCCTCTTGAATTTCTTCAGAATGATACTAAAAAATTGTGGGTCTTACATCATTACCCCCTTAAAAGAATTTCGTCCGCGAAATTCTGTTAAGAGTACTAAGTGCATAATTTGAGATATTTCTCCCACATGTTAGATTCATAATGTTATTCACTTAGTTCAACATCGTATTCATTCCAATCATAACCTCATATCATGATTCATGATCAATGAGGTATGCTTCTTATATCTGAGTTTAAATTATGCTACAACAATAGCAGTTTTGTTGAATCGATGTTCTTTCAACCGCTATCAACATAGCCATCTTGTGTAACTATTTCATACACACAGATCATTCTTACTAGAATTTAACCATTTTGGAACAAGTCCCCCATCAAACTACCTGATATTGAAAATGTACCTCCTCACAGGTTCGCCCTTATCAGACTTACCTGATATTGGATCAGTACACCCTCACAGAATCATACTAGCCAAGCTACTGGTTTTGGAACATATACACTCGCACGGAGTTGTATACCCTCACAGACTCGCCCTGGCTAGACTATCTGATCTTGAATATGTAAAACCTCACAAGACTCTCTTTTTTAGAATAATTCCTTGATGATTTATTTTATTAAGTGACTTTTAGCGTTCTAATTATGCAAACTTAATTTTTTAATCATGGTGTCTATAGCCATCAATTTTAAGCACAAACACTTAAAATTTAATTTGACCAATCCAAAATTACTTTAGAGAGCAAGGATACATATCGATCCAGATGACCGTACACAAGGCATAAGCATCTTATCTCGAGCATTTATTAGATCTTGTCTTTTGATTGCTTTTTACCCAACACAACCCTATCTATAAGGATCTGATTCTCTAATCATGCTACAACCGAAAAGCCAAATCTATAGATTTTATAATTGGCTATCTTAATCAATCTCATTAGATCATCACAACTCACCCCAGCTCTTTGTGTAATCAAAATTCACAAGTTCCATGCCGGATTACTTGGTCTGGGAAATGTACGACCTCACAAGGAGTTACTGTCCCATATGGTCTACCTGGTCTTGGACAATACACTTTCTCACAGGAATATACCGTCTTTGCGGCTACCCGCTCTTGGATAATGTACTCCTCACAGAGATTTACCACTCTAGCCAGATTACCTTCTCTTGATCATACATACTCTTACATAATGGTCTTATTTGCCATAATATAGGCAATCCTCTATTTCACAAAGACTCCTCGCTCGACATGCTTCTTCTCGTCGTAGGAGTCATTTATCTATTCACACACAAGCACTTGTTTTAGTTTCACGATGTATATGGGAAAGTAAAACTTTATTTACTTATATACATTTCATTACACCAGCATCGCCATTATATGCAAGCGTCATGCCACACTAGCAGACATTGGCGGTGAGAAACTATACACATGAGTCTATTGACTCCAAAACACAACCAGTTTCTAAGAACTGGATTTTGTTTTTGACAAAAATAACCCAAAATATCATCGACTGTTACATCGCCTTGGTTTAGGCATAGTTGAAGTCAGCTCGGGTGGCACTTCCGCACTCTCGAGCGAATTCTGTGGATAGATCAGTGATGCCGGTCCACTTTTCCATACAGTGGCATCTTGACTCAGAGAGTCCGAGATCATAATAGGATAATAAGGGTTGTATCCTTCCCCTTGGCCATCCATGCTTGGCGTTTGTGATGCCGCTCCATTCCCTCATACAATAGCACTATGACTTGAGGAATCCGAAATCATAATGGGATTATAGAAGGAGTTGTTGTTTCCCTCATCCCTATTGTGCAAACTAGGTGTATGTAACGCTTGTTGATAGCCTTGCAAGCGATTGAATTCTGCAAGGAAGTTCAAGTCAAACTCCACCAGATGTGACAATTCATCTGAAGTCGATGGGGTATGGTTACTCCCAACACTTGTGTGATGTGATCCACTAATACGCTAGGTCTCATCCCTAAGACCAAGCGAACCCCGCCGACCCATATTGGCGGTATACCTCCTTTGACATTCATTGGCGAAATGCCCATCTTCGCCACAATACTGGTAGTCTTGGAATTTCAACGGGCATACCCACTCATCGTGCATGATTTTGCAATGATAGCAGTATCCGCATGAGTTGCCATCTATACAAAGATGCACCCAAATCAGAAAAAGTATAAAATTTATACTTATAGTGCGATACCGCAAACATGACGGATCTTGAACTAGGTTTCTCAGACACAGGTTCTAATACCAATTCTGTAATGCCTCGGATTTCCAAAACAAAGCTAAGTTAAAATTTTTATTAATTTCCTTTTTTTTTTCTTTGCAGCGAAACTTAGAAAAGTTTTTAGCAGCGAAATCAGACAATAATGAGTCATCAGTTTTAGAAAACTCTGGGCACATTATAGGTATGTGGCCAAGCAACTCATTGACCATCAAAGTGTTCTATTTTATCGAAAACCCTATGTTTATTACAACATCACTGCGCGAAAAAGCAGTCTAGGTTCAATAAAAGAAAGCAGTACAACTCTGTCTAGAGAAACCTTGGAACTTGATGCTGCCTTGCTTTGTATATTACAACGCAGGTTCAACACCTGAAATCCCCATAAAACGGGGTCAGAACCACTAATGGTATGGTAAGTGATGATACATTAATTACTCATAAATATAATATATTTTTATTGCATAAATGCATCATTTATAGGTTTAGAACCCACACTTAGATGCATTTAGATGTTATTGAGCTATGGTTTGAATTTCGTTCGAACCAAACTTAAAACAAGAGAGATATTGCATTTTTAGTGAAACGGGTCAGACCTCAGGGCAAAATGGGTCAAAATCGGATCCAATTGGGCCATCTGGGCCCTGGATCAATACCAAATATCCAATATCCAACCCAATTCACCCCATTTACATTTTTTAGAAAACATTTGATAAAAAAAACCTCAAAAGAGGCGCCCAACATTTATTTTGATTATAATCCTTCTTTTGAAAAATGCGAAAAATGGGGTTTGGGCTATAAAAACAAGTTTTAAAAACCCTAAACTCATTCTTGCTTTGGAATCTATGCCAACCAGCAGTCGCCCTCTCCTCTCCACCGTCTCCTCTACCCTCTCTTCCAGCCCTCCATAGTCCTTCCATTTTCTTGGGTTTTGGTGGTTTTCCATTACCTTCTTCCCCTTAGTCGCCCCTCCGACCTTCATTTTTTTTCCTTCTCATTCCCTAATCATTTTTTCTCAGCAACTTCTAATGTCAAGTTGCTGTGTTTTGCAGGTGTATCAGCACAAAGAGGGTGCTTCTTCCATCCGGTGTGACACCCACATCGTCCGGAATGCCGGTCTCTTCTTGCTGGCCTCTTCACCACCTGAGCTAGACTCAGTTTGCATTCCATCCAACTCAGCGCACCTCTAAACTGCAATGTCGTGGAGCACACAACAGCTAGGCATCATGGCACACTGGTAGACGCCCTCTCCATGGCTTGAACCATTCTACCTTTACCCTCCAATCGTCGGATTACCGAAAGAGGCCACTAATAAGCTTCTCACCCCCCTCTTCTAGTTAAAAACCTATTTGCGTGTGATTTATTTTCTGTTTTTTTTATTGTCTGCGTTTTTCATGTTGTTACAGCCATAGTATAGAGGTTTTGTGCTTAAACCAGCATGGTAATTGGTAGTTTAGGGATTTTGTTTAATTTGTTTCAAAGTTGTGAATAAGTAGATGCTAATTCAATGTATGTGTTTCATATAATTAGGCTAACCTTGATAATTTTCTGTGTTAATATTAGCATTAGATGTTTTACTTTCTAATCCATAGATTTTTTCAGTATAAGATGCATTTAGTGTGTATGGCGTAATTGTGTTTGTTTTTTTTTATTGAAATTTGGCTTCCTTGGCATCGGTTCGCTGTTAACATCCAATCCGGCTAGAGCTATTCTAGCCGGCTGAAGCAATCCAATTGAAGCCCTTAGGTTAGTTAAGTAGCTATGGTTATACTCTGTTTATGCAGTATAGGAAGTGTTTTTAATGTTTTCTAGATATTGTTTAGGTTTTAGTTGTTGTTTTATTTCCCGATTTGCATGTTTTGTGTTCGGATATAATTAGATTACGTAGTTGGTTTATGTTTTACAGTGTTTTGATGGCTGTTTAAGTAGTTAATTAGTGCGTGTGATTAGGCTGCAATAATATAGTTTGATAATGTGTAAAACTAAGTTTATTTTTGTAAGGTTTAGATGTAGATCCCATTTGGGCAACTTAGGTGTTCATGGACTTAGGAGTTACCTAGTGATTTTTCTATGTAAGCAGTGTTATGCTTTGCATTTCCTTACTGTTAGTGAAGTCAGTTGAGTTACATTAGTGCTAATTCGATTTGTTTTATTGGAATAATTAGGTTGGTTTTTATGTCCATATTAATTGGTTCAATCCCATGTTAATCGATTTAGGCATTTTGTGCATATAACATACTTAGGAATTTTACTGTCTAGTAGTAGATTTAATTATTTAATCTGTTAATTCGTGAACTAGGCTAATATTAGTTAGGATTATCTGTGGAATTGTGCATAGGAATTAATTCAGTTCATGTATGGGTGTTCGTTAGTTGCTTTGACATTTTAGGAGATTATCGGTTTGTGCGAGTAGGATATAACTGAGTAGCTGTGTTGTTTTTGCAGTAGATTTATTTAGGTTATACGTTAATTAGCAAGGTCAATGCATTATTAGGTTTCTTATTTGTTGAGTTTCGTTCATAGGCTAGTACGATGTAAAAATTAGCATTGTTTTAGAAGTAGTTTCATTTGAGGCGATTTTAGGTTTTACTTAATCATAGATATTCGGTTGTTGGGCTGTAGCTTGATATTGATTGCTCTACTAAAATGTGAATCATATTAGTAATAGATTAGATTACAGTAGTTGTGTTTGCTATGTTTTGTTTCCACATTAGTTAGCTCTTGTTATTAGGGTTGTTTAATATAATTTCCATGATTAGTCAATGTTAGCATTGCTTCGTAGATAGTAGTTGATATATTGTTAAATCTGTTGTTGCAGCATGTGTTTAGGTTTTATTAGTTAATATACAATATGTTAAATACTTTGGATAACTTAGATTAGTTACTCTTAGAGATTGTTAGCATCTTGAGCTTTTGCTTTGTTCGATAGCCACATATTGACTAGACTTACTCTAATTGATTGGGGCGTTTTCTAGGTTTTTAAGTTCCCTGTTAAATTTGTATTTTCTGTAGGTTACTAGTATAATTAGGTTAAGTATTAGTGTATTCATGCATTAGTTTGGTAATTAAACTGTTAGGATTGATTTTCTCATAAGTTTTGCCCTTTTGCGATTTTTATATTTCTAGATAGGTCCATTTCATAATTGTGACTGAATTTGTGACACTTATATCTAGAGCTCCCGGGGTGACATTTGGGTTCCAAAACTTCTGCTGAAGTTTTGGTTCTGTCAAAAATACAACAGAACAAAAATCACTCCAATCGGACTTCGTTTGGGCTGTCTACGATTCATTTTCCGATCGCCTATCAGAAATTAGGGTTTCGCGTAGTGCGGGGGCAAAATAGTCATTTATGATTTTTTGTAGTTTTCTAATTTTGATTTATAGTATTTTATTAGGTTTCTAACATTAGTCCAGAGTTAATGATAGTGTTAGGATAATTAGTTTAGGAAATTAGCTATGGTATTTTCTCGTATTACGTAGAATTAGGTTAGCGATTAGTTTTAGCATTAACTTAGAAATAGTCATTTCCATTCCTGTAAATAGCTTACTAACTCTGTTTTTATATCGTGCAGGTGATATTAAGTTGCAGTAAGAGCAATTCATCTAAGTGGTCGATCGTCACATCTGTGAAATGATGAAAATGCCCTTGCACTCATAGGCTTAAGCACTGCGTGTTTCTTTTTTGTTCTTGCTCAAATTTGATTTCATTGTAATATTCTCTGTAATTGAACAAGTTCTATATCAATAAAATGCAATATTTAGTTTTAATCTGAGTGTATCCCGTTCCCTGTGTATCGATCTGACTCACCACTTACGTGGGAATTCGATCTTTTTACTTGATTGGTGATTTTCCAAAACGCTTTCAACTATAAAATAATGTTTTAAAATAACACTTACAAAAATCCGATAAAGTTTTTGGCACCATTGCCGGGGAATGACGATTATACTATGTTAATTCTAATTTTGTAATTTGTTGATATCTGCTTAGTTAGTTAGATTAACTGCATTTTATTTTTCTAGTCAATAGGATTAGTAGTAAATATAGGATCAACGTAGTAAGTACATATAGGATTCACGATTATTTCTCTAGGATTCACAATTTTTCATACATCTGGCGCGCCTAGACAGGTGAGTCCTAGATAACATAGTTTGAATTCCTATTTCTGTACTTAAGTATATTTAGAATAGATTTAATTTTGTAGTTGAATTTCCCTTTAAGCATGATTAGCATAGTTTAATTGCATTTAGTTTTAATTTCTTGTTTTTGTTCGTTGTTCACTGCTTTTTTTTCATTTACATAGTTAGGTCGCCTAGTTAGTTAGGTTATGTTGCACACATCTGGACTTAATTCCAGTGTATGCAAGGGCACAAGAATTTGGGTGTCCCGCTCCAACCGCTCATTGAGGATCCAGAGAGAATTATACGTTCTTCTCATAATCGATCCGAAATGGGGGATTTAGAACCCGAAGCTCCTGTGCGCCCTCTGAGGGAGTACTTCCTACCCACGGAGTACACCCAGGCGTCGTACATTCGCAAACCAACTATTGGGGTGCCTCATTATGAGATTAAGGCCAGCGTAATACAGATGCTCCCAACTTTCCATGGCCTTAGTCACGAAGATCCCTACCGGCATTTGGACAAGTACCTCGAAATTTGTTCAACAGTGAAAATTCAAAATTTTAAGGACGACACGCTGAAGTTGACCCTATTTCCTTTCTCGTTAAAGGATAAAGCCAAGTATTGGCTTAAATCCTTAGATACGATCATTATAGGGTCGTGGGATCAATTACAACAGGAGTTTATAAAGAAATACTTTCTCATCAGTAGAATCAACCAGTTTGGGCGAGCTATCATCAATTTCTCAGAACTGGATGGTGAGCAGTTTCACGAGAGATGGGAAAGGATGAAAGAGCTCCTTAGGAAATGTCTCCACCACCAGGTGCCGAGATGGCAGCTAGTGCAGAGTTTTTACGATCGATTGTCTGACAGAAATCGTCAGATGATCGACACTTCATGTGGTGGGATATTTAGGTTGAAGAGCAAAGATGAGGCTTGGCATTTATTTGACACTCTTACCGAGAACTCTTTGCACCATGCCTCTACCTCTTGCTCTGAGAGAGCCACAGTCACACCCATCATCTCTAAGAAAGATGGCGTTCTTGAGATTGATTCGACTGCTGCACTGTGTAAGCACCCCAAATTTTCACCCTCATTTAGTGTTTACATTTCATATATCACTGCATATCATTGCATGCATTCGACATATCATTTTATTGCATTGCATGTCATTTCATCTCATTATCAAGATCCCGAACTCCAATTTTCAAAATATTAAATTCATATTCAAGTTTTAAAAACCTTTCTTTCAAAATCAATTTCAAAACCTGGGTTTTAAATCGACATTCTTGCTATTTGCCAACCCCCAAGATCTTATATTTTGAAATGTTTTTCCCAGAAAACAATCTGGATTCGTTTGAAACTTAATTTCAATGGATTTCAATTCTCAGATGAGACCCATTTACGTGTTGTCTCTTCTGGATTCCCTTATTTATCAAAAAACTCAAAAATTTCAGAGTCCTAGTTGGATCAGGACTCTATCTTTTTATCTTTTTGAATCTTTTCAAAACTCCATTCTGATTTTAAACCAATTGTGGTCATATCCTTGCATATTTTTGTCATTTTGGTCAAAAATTTAGAGTCCTAGTTGGAACATGACTCTTTTTCTAGAGTCCTAGTCGCATCAGAACTCTACCTTTTACTATCCCTTTTACGTGTTTTTGAGAAAACCTATCAAAATCTTTCGTTTTGGCCAAAATCCCAGAGTCCTAGTTGGAGTAGGACTCTTTTTCAAGAATCTCAATAGGATTAGGACTCTTTTTCAGAGTTTCAGTCGGATTAAGACTCTATCTTTCGTTGCTATTCTTACTTGTTTTCAACCAAATCTCCCAAAATCTTTCGAAATGAGTTAAAAACTCAGAGTTCTAGTTGAACCAGGACTCTATTCAGAGGGTCCTAGTTGGATCAGGACTCTGACCCTGATTTCAATTTTGAGAGAATCTTTCAAAAATCTTTCTATCTATCAAAATTGTTATACCTTTATCATGGAATTTCAAAATTTTGGGATTTTATCCCAGAGTCCTTATCGAATCAGGACTCTATCCAAAGTTTGTTTTGTCACTTCATTTTCATTGGTTTTCAAAAGCTTTGTTTAAATCTCATCATTTACTTCTTAGAAAACAAAAAATTTTCAGAGTTCTAGTCGAATTAGGACTCCTCTTTAGAGTCCCAATCAGGTCAGGACTCTGAACCAGACTTCAATTTTATCTTATTTTGACCTATTTTTCAAGATCCTCTAATTTATTTTATCAGAAAATCTAAAATTTTGAGAGTCCTAGTTCAATTAAGACTATGTCCCAAGAGTCCCAGTTGGATCAGAACTCTGTTTTGATTTCAATACTTGTTTCTATTTTTACTGTTTTCATAAGTTCTTTCATCTGTTTTTCAGAAAATACCAAAAAATCTAGAGTTTCAGTCTGATCAAGACTTTGTCCTAGAGTCCTAATCCAGTTAGGAGTCTATTCTGAAGTTTGTTTTTACTTCCATTTTCATTCATTTCCATTTGTTTTTTAAAATTTAGGTCATTTTGCAGAGTCCAGTTAATTCAGGACTCTATTTCAGAGTTTCGGTTGAGTTAGGACTCTAACCCTGACTGTATTTTCTGACTTATTTTACCAGTTCTGATAAAATATTTCAAAACTTTCATCATTTGACTTTCAAAATTCTAAAATCTCAGAGTTCTAATTGGTTCAGGACTTTGATCCAGAGTTTTAGTTCGCTTAGAACTCTGTTTTCAAAACCTTTGAATTTCACCTGTCGATTTTAACCCCTTTTCAAAGCTATTTTTAGTCTTTATTTCAAGACTTTCAAAACTCTAATGTGGGGCCCACTCAGTTGGTGCCATATCTAGAGGAGTTCTGACCCAGTCAGGACTCTGTACCATTTCAAAACTTTCAATCTCAAAATCTACTTTTAAATAGCTTTTGAAAAACCTCTCATTTGCATGTTTTAAAATCGTTTTTTGAAAATTCAAGTGGGGCCCACTCTGGGTGGTGCCACATTTGATAAGGTCAGGGTTAGACTAGGGTTAGCCAGTGTCTTACTTAGTTTAGAGGTTTAGAGGAGTCAAAACCAATTTTGAAAATCCATTTTGTTTAGATTTTTAACTAGTAGTTTTTAAATGTTTTAAATTCAAGTTTTAAAAACCAAATGTGGACCCACACTAGGTGGTGCCATATTTGGACTTTCTAGGGTTTAATAAGGTATTAATTAGGATTTAGTTAGAGTCCATTTAGGTTAGAAGCCTCTAGAAAAATTGTTGCCCTTTAATGGATTTATAAGAAAGAGTTATAAAAAAAAGGAAACCTCTTAATTAACCCTAATTAAGTGAGTTTTTGAAAACCTATAAAAAGGGGACTTCAAGAGGCTTTTGGAGGATCTTTTTCTCTCCCAATTTCTTGGCCTCTCTCTCCTCTCCAACACTTCCTCCTTCCTCCATTGCAGCTGCAGCCCCCAAGGTAATTTTTTATACTTTATTTTGTGCTTTTTTATTAGTTTTTTTATGATTTTTCAATAGATTTCACCATGGGAGCCTGTTGTTTCATGGATTTAACCATGGAATCCATCCAAGAACCTCAAAAATGACCCAAGAAGATGATTTAACTCATTTTGAGGGTGTTTTTCAGGATTCTAATCCATTAGAATCGATGAGAGGTATGTCTTCTATGTTTTTAACCGACGAAAGATGTGATTTACCCGTTAAATGGGATAAATCCATCCTTTCAAAGGTAAAATCAATTTCAGCCATAGATTCCCTGTATTTTTTTATCATATTAATGTTTATTTCATTTGTTTCAGCATTAAATTAAATTTTGTTTTGCTGTTTAGGTATTTTTATTGTTTTTCATTGTTAAATATTGTTTTTTTTAGTGTTTTATTGGATTTTCATATATTTTGATTTTAGATCCATAGAAATCATGTTGCTTAGTATTTAAATATTTGTTAGAAATTTTTTATTTTTTTATATGCAGTCCACGGATGTGTCAGTAAACCCCTGTAAAAAAATCAAAGGCTTTGGGATTCGAGAACCCTGTTAGAAAACTATAAAGTTGAATCATGATTCCTGTTGGTTAAAATCGTTGCTCATATTCAAGTACAACTTGTAGTTGCGTTATTTTTGTCATCCAAGATCTGCTTCAGAATACGTAAATTGCAGTAGCTTTTTATTAGAGTCTATTATTTACTATAAAATTTTCAGCATTTTATATCATTGTTTGATATTTTTCCTCTATCAGAGAATCAGATCAACTTTTTAGAACTCGTTATGCTTATTTCAAACCCTAATTCAACTTGTGTTGATTGTATCTCCCTAACCAGAGATCCGATCAATGATTTTTAAAAAGGAAAGTTCATTATCTACATGTATGTTATTCACTAATGAAATCTCAGAAATGTTTGATGTGTTTTGCTATTTTTCCCTGTATTTGAAATCAGCAGTATCTGTTTTGATATATTTCATGTTCATTAAATTTAAGTCCAGACTGTCAGAATGATATCTCCCTAACATAAGATGGTTTTTCCAATCTGTAAAAGGGAGAATCTTTGTTTTTATATCTATTATGTCTCTATAAAATTTCAAGGATTTCTATGGTGAATTGACCCCTGATTCGGGTCTGACACCATGATTGGTACATGCCCGCGGGCAAAAATGCCATATTTTAGGGTTTTAATGCAATTTTTGAATTGAAATAATGTCAAAAATATATTTTTCTGATTCCAATTTAATTTTAGGGTTATAATAAGTTCATATGTAGATTTTTACTGATTTTGGATATCGTTTGATCCTTGAATGAGTTAAATTGCAAAACAGAGTACCCGTAGGATCCCGAAACACTACCAAAATCATGATTTTCATGATATTTCTGGATTTTTGTGCATGAGTCCATGTTTTTAGGGTTTGTTCATGTTTAGAATCATGCTAGGACATCTCATGTTCGATTTGGCTGCTATTTGATCTTATTTATACCTTAAATCCCAAGTTTTCACCAAAATATTTTTTGAAAACACTGATTTCAAGGCCATAGTCTTGCTATCAGAGGCATTTTGGTCATTTGACCTCAATTTCAAAATTCTAAACTTGAATTTTCTTATTTTCAATCATATCATATCATCTTATGTTTGATTTATTCTCATTTGAATTTCAAAATTTGCATTTTACAAAATATCTTTCTGAAAAACCTTGATTTTAAGGCCATAGTCTTGTTTTCAGGGGTATTTTTGTTATTTTTCACAAAATTCTGAATTTCAAAGTTGTTTATCTTTATTATTTCTTCCATTTTATTTCATATTTCATATTTCATTATGTTTATCTCAGGGAATCATGGAAAAAGGCTTATGTCTAGATAAATTCAGCAATTTCCAAATATTGTTGAATAAATCTAGAAAAGTCGGCATGTCTTTGCTAACAAGCTTTTGTAGTTTTGCAGAAACATTCAAGAAGGAGATTTTTCTTTATTTTCCTTTATTCAATTCAATGTAAATATCAAATGTAATATTTGGAATAAGATTTACATTTTCTGCTTAGAATAGGGAGCATTGCATATAATTTAATTCTGCAAATTTCAGTATCTGATGAATGTATAATTCATGCATATTTTTTATAAATCCACCATAATCTACACGAATGGCACATGCACAAGCTCTTAGAGAGTTGACAAAATTGGTGGGATTCGTATTCATGGCCATAGTCACAATACGAATGAGACCCAGATTTATGATCTTCGTATTAGCCACATTCAGCCTACATTCTTAGGCTAACTTCAAAATGCACTGCATTTCTCAAAAAATACAAAAAGATTTTCTTAATTCTTCAAAACAATGTCTCTCAAATCCATATTCATTCATTTCATTCAATTTGCAAATTCCAATTTCAATTCAGAGAAATCAATTTTCTCAAAATTTTCTAAGTCTTACGCAGAAATTGATTTTCTCAAAACTTTGAGCTTTCAAGTGGTATTTCAAGTATTTCTCAACTTCAAATCATGATTTTCCAAGTCATAATATCTTCAATTTCAAAGTTTGAATTCAGAGAAATCAAGTTTTTCCAAAGTTATTTGAAATTCCTCAAAAATTGATTTTCATAAAGCACTTGCATTTCTTCAGAAATGTTCTCTCAACAAGGCTCACGATTTTCAAAGTACTATCTTTTTCAAAAATTTTGCAAGTATTTCAAATCTCAGAAGCATACATCATGTTTTCAATCTGCATTTTTAAAAAATTCATAGCATATGCCTGATTCTTTATGCATTTAGGAAATAGAACACGATTTAGACAAGTTGAGTAAACTAAGCACACTTTTGATCCTTGGTTAGATTACCCATGGTAAAAGTGCCATAAACAGTTAAACCTCATACCAATAGGCGAGTCCCATTCCTCAGAATTATCCCGCATTTTAAAAATGGAAGCGAGTTGTTTTCAAAATCTTTTTCAAAGGTCAGTTTGACTTGCAAAAGTAAAATTTTGCGTTGATAACAGGTTTGGCGATCGTGATGGGACCTGTCTTCATCTGATCAACTGTGTGCTTTAACTTAGCTCAATTAACAAAATCGTGTTTTATGGAATGTCAGCTTTTACTTTATGTTATCATGTGGACCTAGGAGCCTAGACTCAAACCCAGCTGACATGGATGCATGTAGATTAGGCATGGTTTGGTAGGACCATATTGAGGAGGAAATTTTCATTCTCACATAGACTTAGGTCTGAAATACAACACTCCTCAATCTAGAATTTGTATGAAAACAATGCTTGCTTCTTTCAAATTTTTCAAAATCTATCTCTCTAGGTCTTAGAACCCTCTGTTTTCTTACATGTGCTCATTTTTTTTTCAAACACTCTTTACTCATATTTACTCGATCTTCATGTTGCTGGGCTCTCTTCCAGAACCATAGTTCGGGATAGAGCCTCACAACTAGGCCACTCATTTGGGCTAACGCCTCCCTACCATGTACTAAGGGACATAGTCCGAAGTATATCGGTAGGTGCTAAAGGATATTGGAAAACACAAGCCTAGAACCAGAGAAATTGAATTTTTATGCCACGTACATCGAGCCTCAGCTCGAGTATATCGGCATAGCATGATTGGATATAGTTGATCTGTACCTAGAGTTAGGATTAGGGTTCTATAACTATTTCAAAATTGATGGATTTAGAGTCAGCATCTTAGGGAATGCTATATGTGCATAATTGTTTGTGCATGATGTGATTGAATACATTCTCCTTTACTTCTCATTTCCCTTTTACATCATTTTCTAAATTTCATCTATTTTTCCAGCAGTTTTATCAAAACCCTAGATGATTTTCAAAAACATCATATTTTTTCTTAAAAATTCTAGGCGATTTCTCTTTCCTACCTTTTCTCTGGATCTCAAATTTCCAACCTTATTTTGATCCCGCCTGCAATTTTTCAAATGTTCAAATCTTGTCAAACTTGTTTTCTTTGTATATGTCTTCCAAATTCTATTCAAAATTTCTGTCTCTTTCCAAATCCTTAGACATCTCCATCATCTCGATTTCTCCCAAAAATTCTTTAGTCTAAACCATTCCTTTATTCTGCAGAAAGCATTGGCATTTCACCATGGTTCAAACAAGGTCAGAAAAGAGAACAACACCAAGCAGTGTAGAAGAAATGAGTTCCCCGAGACTAGTCAAGAAGCAGGACCAGACAAGTGAAGATGACATTGATCCAGTCATGTACAGGATGTTTCAAAGGATGATGTCAAAGATGCTATTGGAGCTACCAGAGTCAAGCACCAGAAAAGAGCCAGCAGTCACATTCTCTGTGAACATCGAGGGAAACAACAATGACAAAAGCAAAAGGGGTGGCAGAAAAAATCATACTGGCAGATCAGGAAACCCAAATCCAGGCAAAGATGACCACGCAAGTCAAAATGATAAAATGGACAAGCAGAATGTCAAACCTCTTCAATCCTGCTCTCAGCAGAAAACAAGCATTTAAAAGAAGCCAAAGCATGAAGGTTGGGATCGTGACCGCAAGCTCACTCCTCTAGATCAGCCCCTCGAAAAGGTCCTTGAATACATGTCGAGCAAAGGAATGGTTAAGCTTCCAAGAATTGTTAATCCTCCGGTCGCCCTAGGAAAATGGAAAGATCGCTTCTCTGAATTCCACCGAGCTATGGGGCATGATATTGAGCGATGCTTCATCTTCAAAAATATTGTTCAAGACTATGTTGACAAGAATCTCCCCGTTAAAGAGGAGGACTAGTCGGCTGTTCTGATTGAGCCTTTTCTTGATCATTTATGAAGATGACAACCAATGCTTTCTCATTTCTATCATTTCTGCTTTTGCTTCTTTGAATAAACTTAGTCCCTAGTTGTTTTCTTTAAATTTGTCATCCTTCCTCCAAGACATCAATAAAATCATAATTTTTCTTATATTTTGGATGTTATTTTCTTCATAATGTTATTTTTTGAACTCTCATGCAATATGCTCTTTGTGATGAATGCTTTTCCCTGAAAAAATTCTTCTTGCCTTCCTTCTCAGATAATCTCTCAAGTTCACAGGGAAGCTCATTACTAATTATGCATTACTTTGTTATATTCCTTCAAAAATGTCTTTTTCTTCGTGGTTAACGACCTCACCTAGGTAACAAGGCATATCTCGATTGTTTATTTTCTCTCATGAAATAACAACGCAATTACCGTGATCCCAGCGATAATCCAATCCCTGGTAAAGGGATATCCTTCAAATTGTCAACCTAATTTCAGATCTTCATCCATTATTTTCCTTGTATTCTCAAAGTTATTGCCTTCAAGATTTTTTTCGTTACTCTGATTATCCCTTTGTCCTACAGAGAATTTTGGCGTTAAAGAATGGTTCAGACCAGATCCAGAAAGAAAATAGTGTCGCCTCAGCACCCTAGCAGTGGCAGCGAGCAAGAAATGAATTCGCCATGATCTGCCAGGAAACAAAATCAATAAGCCAATGATGATGTCGATCCTCAGATGTATGCCATGTTTCAAAAGATAATGAATAAGATGATTGCAGAGCAAGCGAGAGCTAGTTTCGACAAGATTTCTACCAAGAAAAAGGCTAAAGGTCGAACACTCAAGAAGCAAATAAAAATATTCAAGAAGCGTATTCAACATGAGGATACATCTGATGAAGCAGAATCAGGAAGTGACATCGATGAGGAGTGTGAGGCTCAGCAAGCTTTTCAGAAGATGACTCAGGGGCAGGGGTCAGCCATTAAGTCCAAGGATCAGACTGTCAATGACCCTGATCAACTACAACTCAGAGACATGGTAAAAATAGTTAAGGATTTGCAAGCCCGCGACAAGGGCAAAAGGATTTTCACAAGCAAAGATTTCTATGATGGTTTAGATGAGGATGACAGCCTGAAGGATTTCCCCCAAAAACTTGTCAAATTTGATGAGACTGGCGATCCCAAGGCTCACCTGACTATGTTCTTTGCGGAGTGCAATCGATTTAAGAGAGACAATTGTGCTTTGTTCAGATGTTTTTCTCGTAGTCTGGAGGGCACCACCGCCAAGTGGTAGTCTGAGCATATCAATCCAATCGAGTTGAAAGAGTTCGACAAGGTGGTCAATCTGTTCATTGAATGATTTATTTTTAACACCGAAGCGCTGCCAACGCCGAACCACCTCTACAATACAAAGCAAAGAGATAATAAGAAAGCTAGAAACTTCATCCGTAGATGGAGGGGCACTTTCAACAAAATGAGAAATCCCATCTCAGAGGAGCACGCACTCCAGATTATTCTGAATAATTTCTCACAACCTTTGAGAGGTCTTATCTCCACCTCGCCTTCCAAATCTTTCATTGAGCTTACCGAATAGGCCGAGCGGCTCGATATGGGAATGAAGAATGGGGTTTATGATGGCATCACCTTCGTCAAGAATAATCAAGATTCAAAGAAGAAGACAAATTTCACTTTCTCCGCCAAGGCCGACCACAGTAACTGCAAAAATAGCAAGGGCAACCATGCAAGTCAGAAAGGAAAGTCTTCAAAGTAGAAGGAAAAATTGGGTCAACAGAAAGAAAAGATAAAGCAGAATGGTTGGGGTAGCGATCGTCAGTTTACTCGTCTTGAGCAGCCTCTCGACGAAATCCTTGAATACATGTTGACCAAGGAATTGATAAAGCTCCCAAAAGCCACAAATTCTCCCACAATCATGGGAAGATTCATAGACAAGTTCTGCAAATTCGATCGGGCTATAGGACACGATACTGACCATTGTTTCATCTTCAAGAACATTGTTTGAGACTGCATTGATAAGAATCTCCACGTTGAAGATGAAACGAAGGGCCAGTCATCCTGACTAAGCTTTTTCCTCAAGAAGCGAACAACGCCAGCATTTTCCCATTTCTCATCTTGCTTTATCATTTTAAAGGGATGATGTAATCCCATTTGTCTTTCCTTAATTTATCAATTTTCCTTCAATGCATTAATAAAATTGTCAATTTTTCTCGCAATCTTGATGCCACCTTTTATTTTTTCTTTGCAAAATGTCCTTTCATGAGGAATGACCCTCTTCAGAGTCTCTCCTGAATCAATAAAAAAGTCAGTTGCTTTGTTACCTTCAGAGAGTATTCTTCGAACGTTAATTATCTTTCTTTTATCCAAAATTTCCTTCTCCTATTACACTGGGGCATTATTTTGAAAATTATCTTCAAAACATCTTATATGCAGGCAAGATCAAACAAATCTCTCATTTTGCACGCATGTGCACCCATTTTGCATTCATTTGCATACATTTGCATTTGCATGCATTCATTTGCATCAAATTCATCTTCCCCTTCAGGTTAAGGGATAAACCTGAGTTGCCTATTCAGAATAAGGGATAAATCCTGAGACCCTGACAATCGTCCAAGTCGTCCCGAGGGTGAAGATTGAAAATCTCCCATAAAGACCATCAAACACTTTTCAAAACACCAATCTTTTTCAAATTCGACCTTCAAGTCAAGTCCTTTTATCAAAACCATTTTTGCCAATCTTGTCAAAATCAACCTTCGGGTTAAGCCTTTCTCCAAACCCAGTCCACACTGTTCTAGTTTTCCTTTAAGATTCAAGTTCTGACTCAAATTTCTTTTCCTTCCAAATTGATCTACTTTTCCTTTAGAATTCGAGTTTCGACTCAAATTTCTTTTCCTTTCAAATTGATCTAGTTTTCCTTCAGGATTTGAGTTTCGACTTGAACTTCCTTTCCTTTAAATCCGAATGGGTCTAGTTTTCCTTCAAAGATTTGAGTTTTGACTCAAATTTTCTTTCTTTCAAAACCAAACTTTCTAGTTTTCCTTTAAAGACTCGAGTTTCGACTCAAATTTTCCAGTTTTCCTTACAGAATTTGAGTTTCAACTCGGTCGTTCTTTGAAAACCACCTCTGAGTTGGACTTACCTTCAAAATCCAACATTGTGCTAGGATTTACCTTCAGAATTCCAATTTCGTATTGGATTTACCTTCAGAATTGAGGTTCGTGTTGGACTTTCATCCAGAATCCCACTGATGTGTCAACTCAAATATCAAGCAATTTCTTTCACAAAAAAATCCAAGAATATTTTGCCAATTTGTCATGAAGAACAATTGTTAATCTCAAAATCTTTATTGCACAAAGAATTACCTCAAAATTACCTTCAGTATTACTTCCAAAAGGACAAAGCTTTTGCGAAAAAGGATTCAAAATTCAAAATCTTTCTATGGGCCAACCAAAAGGATGAAGAATAGATCCCCGATATGGCCAGCAAAGAAAATTCAATGTTGTCGCAAAGCCACAAGTGATTGATATTGATCGCAGTCAATGGCGCGTCTTTATAGACCATTCTTGTAGGAAATAAAGCAGTGAAAATGTCCTGGGTGATAAAGAAAAATCCACTCAATTTTCATATCTCCTCAATCAATTAAGCTGCAATTAAATATCTGCAAAAGGGGTCTCTCAATCATCGTAAATTTGAAGACTGGTGGATGAGTTAGACCCCCGGGGCCAAAGAAGATTTGGATCATCTCCAAGATGAAGGAGTTTGTGATGGATCCTTCTAGGGAAAGTTGAAGGCGAATGCGATGAGCCTCCCGAAAAACCCTAAAAGATATTTAATTTTTGCTATCATCAAGAGATTTCCTACCAAAGAGACAATATCATCAGTATAATTCCTGAGACAAAGAAGGATCGAAACAACTCCAAATTGAAGGAGTTTGTGACATACCCTTCCAAAAAAAAGAGAAGTGAGAAAAAAGTCAGGACATCTCCAAAATAAAGGATGATGTAATAAACTCCCCAAATAACCAAGAAAGCTCAACGTCACAAAAAGAATGCAAAAAGATCATCATGAAAAAAATTCAGGATATCAAACTGTCGAATCTGCCAAGAATCTTCTTTAATTTTGAGAAATTCTTTTATCAATGTCCTTTCACCAATCGCTTTCACAATATCAAGAATACTCTCCTTTTTGTTCATATCAAGGAAATTGATAGCTTCCTTGAAGAAAGTCAATCGCAAGCAATTGGAATTTGAATCTTGATTCTACAGAGTTAGCTCAATTGGAGGTAATACTTTGGGTAGAAAAGAGAAAATATTTTTGTACTGATATACATCATTTTTTGAGTATGTTGAATCAACAAACAATTTTTAATATTTTGGCGTTATTTTCTTACTATCTTGACATGAAGTGAAAAGCTCGAGGCCCATCTTAACACATTCTGGCATCACTTTTTGCCTCCTTGAGAGAGTGACCTTTGTCGTCTTTCGCGTTGTTGAAATATTAGCATTCTCTCCGACAGAATAGCCTTTGTAGTCTTTCGCTATAAGACCCGCAATTTTTTAATATCTTTTTGAAGAAATTCATGAGGCATTTCCAAGTAAAAATAGCATCTGAATCCAAAATATGAATCAAATCGATTTGTACAAGCCAGATATACTTAGGATATTCGTACCTTCGCGAATATATGCTCAAACACTCTGGAAGTCATAACTTCCTACCTGAACAAAATCAAGAGATTTCCATGAGCCAACTTTCTTAGTTACGTAAATACGAAGAGAATGACGTACTCAAAATTTTTCGAAAAAAAATTACCGAAAATCTGAAATTTTTGTGGGACCCATGGAAATGTTGGTGGGATTGTAAACACCCCAAATTTTCACTCACCTTCTTGACATCGCCCTCAATCGGCACATTTCAGTTCTCTAGAAGCAATGAAGGGCAAAATGGTCATTTTCCGAGATTGAACCTTGTAGAAAGTCCAAAATTTCATTCTTGAGCCTCAAAATTTCCATATTCTAAGTTCAAAGACATCTTCAAATGGCAAAATTTCAAAATCCTTTTTCTGGACAAAAAGCTAAAATTTCCAAGTCCGAGCTCAGAGCGACATTTCATAGAACATGTCTTTGCATAGCATTGCATTATTTCACTGCACAGCATGTCATTTTGAGATCCAGAACTCCTGATTTTCAAAATTGTCAATCCAGATTTGATTTTTAAACTTTTCAAAATTGATTTCAAAACCCTGGGTTTTCAAATTTGCCAATCTTTCCCATTTTACCCCCAAGACTTGGAATTACAAAAGTTTTCTCAGGAAAACAATCTAGATGGTTTCGATATTTCAAAATTTCGTCATGTTGAAAAGAGGGGGACACAATTTCAAATTCATAAGACTTTATTTCAAACTTTTACAAAAAGGCTCCGAATTTCCCTACTTCTTTCAAAATCTCGCCCTGAGAAACCAATTTTCCAAGTTTTGAAATCAAACCACAATCCACTTCGTGCTTTCTAAACTAGCCTATTATTGTGAAAATTCCAAAATATCTCATTTGGCTCTTATTTCAAATTAAGGACGTGGGACCCGCCTCGAGGTGGTGTCACACTCAAACTCTCAAAATTTTCCCTTATTTCCAAAATAGTACCCATTCGAAAGTGGCACCGATTTATAAAACCTTGTTTTTAACTCAGTAAAATATTTAGTGGGCCCACATAGGTGTCTCCCCACTAAGACTCTTTGCCAAAAGAAAGAAATTTTTTTAGTTGAGGTGGCACCACCAAAACAAAATCCGTCTTTTACTCATTTTTTTTATTATTATTTATTACTTTTCAGCCCCAAATGGAGCCACCGTGAAACCCTACCAAAATTTTCATGTTTACCTAAGTTTTTTTTTTTTTTAAATTTCTTCTGGAGAAAAGGAGCCGCCCCCCTCCCAAAGGGCGACATTTTCAAAATTTTCAAAAGTTTGAATTCATTTTTTATTTCAAACGATTTCAAAACCTGGGGTAACGCCCCAAAATCTGCGATTTATTTGGGAAAAACCTAATGAAAATCTTTAAAGGGGGGCCCTATTGAGGAAAAGAGGGGGAGCTGGACGATTAACATTTTTAGCCCTTTTGTTCTTATTGCAGGTCTCCTCCATCCGGCAGAAGAAAAACGAACTCCTAGTCCTTCGACTCTTGGCTGGGGCGGCATTTCACAGAGTGCAAGGGATCCAGCAGGCAGTGATCCATCTTCTTCAGCTCAGCAACATCTACAGTCCCATTGGGTGCCGAAGATTCAGCAGGGCTTCTTTCCCCTTTTCTTCATCTCACCAGCAGGAGGGGAACGTCCGACTGCTTCTCCCTCTTTATCGCTGAAACCCGCCTGGGATTACATCCCTTCCTTCCTTCCAGCAAGAGAGGGACCCAAGATTCTAGCATTTCCTCTGGTTTCTCTTCATTTCCCAGACCCTCCTTTCTTTTAACGCCCTTCTCCAGGACTGATAGAGAAGTCCTTCCATTCTGCTGATTGAAGACAGTAGGCTTCCTCCATCATCCGGCAAAAGATCTCCAAAGAGGCAACCGAGGAGTGCGTTGCCCCTTTTCATTCCCTTTTTTTTTGTGAAGTCTGGACCCATCTCTGAAGGAGACGCCAGCAGCAGCCTCCACTTAGCTAAGGTAAAGGCCCTTTTTTTTTTCTTCGTTTTATTATGCATCTACAGAAACTAAGTGTGGTGTTCATGCCATAAGCACTGCAGATCCATTGCAGCAGCTGAGGTGGTTGAGCATCCCTGTTTTCTGCATCAAGAACCGATAATACCTCTCAATGGTATTATCAATTCAATCTGAAGATCATTACCCCACCAAATGATTCCCTTTTTTTTTTTAAAAAACTTCTGTATGATTCGGTCCAGCATCATGAATATTTCAAAAGATTTTTTTTTTTACTTCACCTCAATTCATGATTTCCTATACATATCTAGTTCTTCCTGTTATACACCCATGCTTTATCACTCAAAAGGATTGTTTTATCAAAAATTTCGGTTCTTCAGCCTGTTACTGAGGTAGTAATTAAGATTTTTGTGTTAGCTTTTGACAATTTCCTCATCATCGTCTGGTTTTCTTATCAAAATTTTAGTCATAAATCTTTTATATGTCATTTTTTTTTCTGTATGAGCTGAGAGTTTTGGTTAAAATGTCTGCGTATCGTGGGGTAACGTGATGGCTGGTAAGGCTTATCATACAGCATGTGGTGCTCTTAACCCAAGCACTACATTTCATTTTTTTTTTATAGTCTCACGGTTTCCTATGTTTTCCTTTCTTTTTTTTTTTAGAAAATTTCATACCCTGCATTCACTTGCTTTGCATTTCTTAAAATGTGAAAGAGCTGAGCATTTTATGACTCGTTGTGCACCATTGAATTTCTCCAATCATTGACATAGAACTGAAATGTTATAATGTTCTGATGCTGATGAATGTAGTATGGATTTGTTTAAGCATGGTTGTTCCATTTGACTCTAGTTTTTTATGTTATCATGTCTCACAATTTTGTACCTTCATCCAGGTGATTTAGCTTAGTTTAGTCCTTTTCTTTTGCTATTTTGGAATGCTCTGTGTATGTGGCATATGCAGTAACAATCATGACCCCTTATGATATCTTTACTGCAAATGAAGTTATATACCTTGTTTTGGTCAGATTAGTGAAGCTGTTTGGGTTTGGCAAATATGGAATTTAAAGCTGAAAGACATGCATCTGAAACTTTGTTTATGCTAGTTCCATTATTACCTTCAGAAGTTACATCAGAGGTTGAATGCTTGTTATCTGATACACCTATTGCTTGACTATGTTGGCTCATAGCAAAATATTTCAAAAACAAATTCCTGGTATATTACCATACTGTAAGTGCTTACAAATGAAAGACAATATTGCAAATCCTAATGATGTCCTTGACAATTTTAGACTCGTGGATACCTGAATTATATAAGCCATTATATGATACAGTCGAGAGATAAGCTATCATATACTGGAGGCACTTGGAAATCAGAATTTCTTCAGTGATAATCAACATTCAGCAGAAAACATGCACACAACCATCCAGTTGCACATGTGCATGCATACATGTGCCATTACAACACACATGGCACATTTTTAGAGTCTCCAACATAGTTTAAGGTTCCCTAGAGAGGGAAATTCCCAAAACACTATGAATGTTTAAGTCAACTGGATCATTGCAGAGAGAGAGAAAGAAACAGAAAAACAGGGGATAACATGTCTTCAATTGTAGGAATGTGTTTATATATATAGTTATACATACACATATGTATATATATGCATATCTTCATTATACATGTACAAATATTTCCTTGTATATCTCGTACTAACCTACTTTTGCAGGAAAAGTTCGGGAGATGCCAAGTCCTTTTGATTCCTTTTTTTTCTTTTTTTTCTTTTCCATTTTATGTCGAAATTGTAATGATCAGATGTACATTTGGAATAATATTTACTTTCACAGCTTAGATTAGGATGCATATCATGTAGTTTGATTTTGCAATATCCTGACTTTGTGATTCATGCATTTTATTTCAAAATTCACCGTGGATGAACACGAATGGCACGTACACCAACTCTTAGGGAGTTGATGAACTCGGTGGAATCCATATTTACGGCCCTAGTCAGAATATGGACGAGACCCAGATCCATCATCTTTCTACCAGTCACATTACACTCTTAGGCTATCTTAAAATGCACATCATATTTCTAAATTTTCAAAATCTCGTGAATTAATTCAAATAAACTCTGAACATATTCATGGCCACAGTCAGAATATGTGAAGGCTTTATTTTGGCTTGATCCACATTTTTCCAACAATTTTTTCAGAAATCTTTTCAAAGTGCATTCATTCATTCAAATCATCTCCATCATCTGTTTTTCCCATGATTTTCTCAAGAAATTTTCACTCTCTGGAAATCGATTCCTCAAGGAACTATGAAGATTTCGAAAGTTGGATTTTCCAAATCAAAGTTTTCCTATGATTTTCCCTGAAAATATTATTTTCTCAAAGATTTATTTTCAAAAAAGGAAATTTTCATCTTTCTCAAGAATCAAAATCAATTTTCAGATATTTCGAGGCTAAGATTCCCAGGATTTCAATTTCCCAAGTTTTGAATTTCCTTCTCCAAAGAGCTTTCCTACAAATTTTCTATCATTTTCCTAAGAAAATTCTCAAAGTCTGAGTTTTCCCGACAAGTGCTTTCCTTTTCAAATGTTCATCTTTTCTCAAGAATTCCTTCCATTTTTCCCGAGATTCTCATCTTTTCAAGATTTTCCAAATCTTTATAAAATTTCTCAAGACTTCAAACCTTCTTCGTCTGAGTTCCCTGAGAGATTGATTTCCATCTTTTCCTGAGAAATGCTTTTCAACTCCAAATATTTTCCAATCATACATCATGTTTTCCCAAGCTGCATTTTACAAAATTCTCATAGAACATGCCTGAATTCTTTGTGCATTTAGGATAGAACATAATTTCGATGATTTAACTAAGTCAAGCACAATTTTGGTCCTTGGTTCGATTACCCCTGTTAAAGGCGGCAGGAACGGTCGAACATCGTACCGACAGGTCGAGCCCCATCCCATGGATTTTCCCGCAATTTTAAAACGGAGGCGAGTATTTCAAAACAATTTCCAAAAATCCGGTCAAGTTTGAAGCGCAAAAGCGTTTTCCTTTCTCTTCCGCAAGGAAGGGAAGACGGGAAAAAATTTTGCGACGATAACAGGTTTGGCGACCGTGATGGGACCTGTCCTTGTCTGACCTAAATTATGCTTGACTTAGTCCAATTATCGAAATTATGTTCACAATATGTCAGCTCTTTACTTTTGATATCATGCGAACCTAGGAGCCTAGATTTTGACCTAGCTGACATTGACTGCATATAGACTAGGCATGGTTTGGTAGGACCAGATTAAGGAGAAATTTTCACGCTCACATAGACTTAGGTCTAAATATAACTCTCCTCAATTCAGGATCTGAATGCAAACAATGTATGCTTCTTCAAAGATTTTCAAAAGTCTATCTCTCTAGGATTTAGAGCCATCTATTTATTGCATGTGATCATTTTTTTTCAAACCCCAATTACCTATCATTACCCGGTCTTCACGTTGCTGGGTTCTCTTCCAGAACCCTAGTTCGGGACAAAGCCTCACAACTGGGCCAATTATTTGGGTTAACACCCCCCTACCACGTACCGCGGGCCACAGTCCGAAGTATATCAGTAGGCGCTCAAGGATGTTGGAAAACCTTACCTTAGAACCGGAGTTGAAATTATATGCCACGTACCTCGAATTTCGGTTTGGGTATATCGGCATAACTAGATTAGACAAAGATGATCTGAACTTAGAGTTAGGATTAGGGTCCTACAACTGTTTTCAAATTGATGCATTTAGAGTCAGCCTTTTAGGGAATGTTGTATGTGCATAAATGTTTGTGCAGGATGTGATTGTTCTTATATTACCTCTATTTTCCTATATTTTTCCTAAAATATTTTCAAATACCTATATTCTCATCTTTTCCCTTTATTTTCTCAAACCCTGGAAGATTTTCCCAAATATCCAATTTCTTTCAAAACTCCAGGTGACTTTTCCTTCTTCCGTTCTACTGGATCTCGAATTTCCAGTTGCATTTTTTATCCTGCCTGCAATTTTTTCAAAAATCATATGTTTTCTCTCATTGGATTTTCAATTCTTTTGTCTATTTGTAAAATTATTCACCTTATTTTCCTCGTGCATACCTTGATTATTGCAATGGAGATTGTTTACCCACTTGCCTTCTCCTTATTCTAAATCTGTTTGCGGATTGTTTTTCTAAGAGATATCTCTTTCCTTCAAAATGGTGTTTTTCCTCGTGGTTGACGACCTCGCCTAGGTAACAAGGCACATTTTCCATTGTTATTTCTCTTACAAAGAATGACAACACAATTGTCGTGATTTCAACGGCGACTCCATCCCTAGTAATGGGATATTCTTCCAATTGTCTACCACATCATCAATAATCATTTTTTTTCCCAATCCAAAATTTCCTCAGAGTCTAATCAAGACTTCATCCTGCAGAGAGCATCCACAACATTTGATGATTCGAACAAGATCAGGAAAAAGAACAACGGCATCTTAGTACTCGTCGGCCTCAGAAGAAGAGATGGGCTCCCCGCGATCCGAGAGGAGTCAAGAGCAACATCAAGAAGAGGATGGCATTTACCCACAGATGTATGCCATGTTCCAGAAAATGATGACCAAAATGATGAGTGAACAGGCTGGGACCAATGCAGAGGAGAACCCATTCAGAGAGAAGTTCCATGGACACAAGGATAAGAAAACTTCCAAGAAGCAAGTTCAGCCAGAGGAAATTTCAGATAAATCAGAATCAGAGAAAGACACCGATGAAGAATATAAGGTGCCTCCGGCATTTCAGAAACAGGGCCGAAAACAAAGGAGGAGTCACAAATCAAAGAATCAAGTTGCAGAAAAGCCCCTGCAGTCACAGTTCAAAGAAATGGCCAAAATTGTTAAAGACCTGCAAGCTCGCGACAAGGGCAAGAAAGTCTTCACTAGCGAAGATTTTTTATGATGGATTAGAAGGAGATGAAAAACTGGAGAACCTTCCCCGTAAATTCATCAAGTTCGATGGTTCTGGTGATCCCAAAGCCCATCTCGCCATGTTCTTCGCCGAATGCTCCAAATTCAAGAGAGACAATAGGGCCCTATTTCTCTGTTTTCCTCGTAGCTTAGAAGGCACTGCCGCCAAGTGGTACTCCGAGCATATCAATCCAATCGAGCTGCGAGAATTCGATAAGGTGGTCAACCTATTCATTGAGCGATTTCTATTCAATACTGAAGCGCTCCCAACATTGAGCCATCTCTGCAATCTAAGGCAGAATGCAAATGAAAAGGCAAGGGACTTCATTCGTAGATGGCGAGAGACCTGCAACAAAATGAGGGATCCTATATCAGAGAGGCATGCTTTATCGCTGATCCTAAACAACTTCTCACAACCTTTGAGAAGTCTTATCTCCACCTCGCCTTCCAAGTCTTTCATAGAGCTTACTGAACGAGCCGAGTGGCTCAAGATGGGGTTGGAGAACGGTGTCTATGATGGTATCACCCTCATCAAGAACAATCTAGATCCAAAGAAAAAGGCAAATTTCACCTCCTCCGCCAACATCAACCGCAATGATAATAAAAGTAGTAAGGGCAACTATGCGAATTGAGAGGAAAGACAGAATAGCAAGCTATCTCAGCCCAACTTTCCACAAAAGGAAAAGATAAAGCGTGAAGGTTGGAGTAATGATCGTGTGTTCACTCCTCTCAAACAAACACTCGAAGAAGCCCTTGAATTCATGCTGGCTAAGGGATTAGTGAAACTTCCAAAGGCCACAACTCCTCCCACCATCATGGGAAGGTTCAAGAATCAGTTTTGCAAGTTCCATCGGGCAGTGGGGCATGACATTGATCATTGTTTTGTCTTCAAAAATATTATTCAGAATTGCATTGACAAGAGCCTCCTTGCTGAAGAAGAAGAAGAAGAAGAGCTGGCCATCTTGACCAAGCCTTTCCCAGATCATTCAGAAAATTGATGATGCTAAAGTTTCCTGCTTTCTTTCTTTCGTTTTGCCAGTCACCTCGTAAGGGCAAGTCCGCCCAGTTTTTGCAACCTTTTGGTCGAGTGCTTATAAATATGCAGCCTTTTGTTATCAGTTTTGCTTATCAATAAAATGACAATTTTCTTCATCCAATACTTCTTTCTTTTGCCCCATTAGGGCACCTATTTTTGTTTTGAAGAATCTTCTTTGCCCATTCTTTTCAAGACGAGGGGCAATTTATAAGAGAAATGAAATTACCTATGAGGGTTTTTCAAAAATCGTGAAATTTTTGAAAATTTTTTACAAACATCTTTGTTATGATCACCCAAAAGGTTAATATTTCGGTCCAATCTTTTTCAAAAATCAACCATCGCGGTGATCTTCTTTTCTTAAATTGGTTTCGAACCATTATCTTTAAAATCAACGCTGGTGTTGATTTTCTTTTCCAAAATTAGTGATTAAATCAATTCATTTTCAAAATCAACCCTCGTGTTGATCCTAACTCCCAAAATTTAATTTTGAACCATTATCTTTAAAAATCTATCCTTGTGTTGATTTTCTTTTCCAAAATTATCGTTAAACCAATTCGTTTTCAAAATCAACCCTCATGATGATCTCTCTTCAAAGTCAACCCTCGTGTTGATTCCCCTTTCAAAGATCAGTTCTCACGCTGATCATTCTTCAAAATCAACCTTGCACTTGATTTTTTTCCCAAAATGAATCCTCACTTGCAAAATAACATTTTCCTTTTACTTTAAAGATCCCATGTGCAAACACTTTCTCACTTCTCATTTTGCTTTTATCATTTCAAAGGGATAATATGATTATGTTTCCTTTCCTTGATTTTTAAGCATCAATAAAATTCGCCAATAATTTGGCACCATTTTATTTTCGTTTCTTTCCTTTTCACAAATATGTCTCTTGTGAAGAATGACCTTGAGGATATCTCTCAATCAAGAAGCCTGTCACCTTATTCCTCGATTATCCTTCTTTGTATTTAAAATTTTCTTCCCTAGTTACACTGGGGCATTTTTTTTTTGAAAAATATATCTTTACCTCAAAACATTCTGTACGCAGGCAAGATAAACCAATCTCTCATTTTGCATGTATATGCACCCACTTGCATTAGTCTTGCATTCATTTACATTTCATGTGCATTTGCATTAAATCTGCATCCATTTTTTTTATTCCCCTTCAGGTTAAGGGATAAACCTGAATCATTTTTCATGATTTTCCAATTTTTATTCATATCCCCGTTCAGGATAAGGGGTTTAATCTTGAAAATCAGACCACATACATCTAAATATGATGGTCTTTTTCATTGCAAGTCAAATAATCCAGTCCTCGAACTGGCCATTCTCAAAACATTCAATCCCAGCTCTCGCACTATCGATTTTCAAAAATTCAATCTTCTAATTAAAGATTTTCCTTTGAGATTCGAGCCTTGACTCGAACTTTCCAGCTTTCCTTTGAAGATTTGAGTTTTTAACTCAAGTCTTCTTTCCTTCAAGATCTAAACTTTTCAGTTTCCTTTTGAGATTCGAGCTCTGACTCGAATTTTCCTGCTTTCCTTCGAAGATTTGAGTTTTAACTCAAATTTTCTTTCCTTCAAAATCTGAACTTCCCAGTTTTCCTTTGAGATTCGAGCCCCGACTCAAACTTTCCAACTTTCCTATGAATATTTGAGTTTCGACTCAAAAATCTGAATTGTCCTAGTTTTTCCTTTGAAGATTTGGGTTTCGATCCGAACTTTATCTTATTAGAAACCCAACTTCCTAGCTTTCCTTTGAAGGCTCGAGTGTTGACTCGAATCTTCTAGCTTCTTGTAAAACCTGAGTCCTGATTCGAATGGTCTTTCAAAACCAACTTTTAAGTTAGGCTTACCTTCAAAATCCAGTATTTTGCCAGGACTTACCTTCAAAATTCCAACTTCGTATTGGATTTACCTTCAAAATTGAGTACCATCATCAAGGATGTGTCAACTCGGATGTCAAGCGATCTCTTTTACTAAGGGTTTCAAGAAACACTTTGTCAATTTGTCAATCAATTATCTGTTGATTTCAGAATTTTATTTCACAAAATTTTACCTTAGTACTACTTCTAAAAGGGCAAAGCTTTTATGAAGAAGGATTCAAAATCCAAATTCTTTCTATTGGCCAACCAAAAGGATAAAGGATAAATCCTCGATATGGCCAGAAAAGAAGATTCAATGTTATTACAAAGCCATAGATGATTGATATTGATCGCAGTCAATGGCACATCTCTAAAGATTATTCTTGTAAAGATGAGGCAGTGGAAATATCCTGAGTGCTAGAAAAAAAGAAAATTCACCCAAGCCCTGTCTCCTTAAAATCACCTAAGCTGCAATTAAATATCCGCAAAAGGGATCTCTCACTTGTCGTCAAGATGAAGGCGAATTAAGCGAGTAGACCCCCGGGGCCAAAGAAGATTTGAAACATCTTCAAGATGACGGAGTTTGCAACGGATTCTTCCAGGGAAAGTCCAAAGCACTGTCGAGATGAAGGCAGATGCGATGAACCTCCCGATAATCCCCAAAAGATATTTAATTTCCGCTATCATCCTAAGATCTCTAACCCATGAGCCAATATCGTCAAAGAAGGATTGAAACATCTCCAAGTTGAAGGAGTTTGTAACGTACCCTTCCAAAAAAGAGAGAAATAGAGGAAAACGAAAGAGAGAAAAGTCAGAACATCTCCAAAATGAAGGAGAATGTAGCAAAAACCCAAGAGAGCCAAAAGAGCGCAGGAAGATTATCATGAGAGAAGCTCCCAGGATATCAAACTGCCACATTTATCAAGAATCTTCTTTAAATTTGTGAAATTCTATTATCAATATCCTTTCATAGATTGCTTTCATGATATCAAATTCTCTTTCCTGTTCATATCAAGGAAATTGATAACTTCTTTGAAGAAGGTCAATCGCAAGCAATTTGGATTCCAAATCTTGATTCTATGAAGTCAATCCTGCTTGGAGGTAATACTTCAGGTAGAAAAGAAAGAATATTTTCACAACAATGAGCATCATTTTCAATTACTTTGAATCAACAAAATTTTCAACATTTTGACAATATTTTCTAGCTATCCTGACGTTAAGTGAGAGCTTGATGTCTATATTGATGTATCTTGACCCCTTCGAGAGATTTTCCTTTGTCGCCTTTCACATTGTTGAAAGATTAGCCTTATCTCCGAAAGGATAGCCTTTATCATCTTTCACGTTGTTGAAAGATTAGCCTTCTCTCCTAAAGGATTGCCTTTTATCATCTTTCACGTTGTTGAAAGATTAGCCTTCTCTCCGAATGGATTGCCTTTGTCATCTTTCGTGTTGTCGAGAGAATCGCCTTATTCCTTTGGATTGCCTTTTGTCATCTTTCGCATTGTCGAAAGAATCGCCATATTCCTTTGGATTGCCTTTATCATTTTTCGCATTGTCGAAAGAATCGCCTTATTCCTTTGGATTACCTTTGTCATCTTTCGCATTGTTGAAAGAATCGCCTTATTCCTTTGGATTGCCTTTGTCATCTTTCACGTTGTCGAAAGAATCGCCTTGTTCCTTTGGATTGCCTTTGTCATCTTTCGCGTTGTCGAAAGAATCGCCTTATTCCTTTGGATTGCCTTTGTCATCTTTCGCGTTGTCAAAAGAATCGCCTTGCTCCTTTGGAGTGCCTTTGTTATCTTTCGCGTTGTCGAAAGAATTGCCTTGTTCCTTTGGATTGCCTTTATCATCTTTCGCGTTGTCGAAAGAATCGCCTTGTTCCTTTGGATTGCCTTTGTCATCTTTCGCATTGTCGAAAGAATCGCCCTATTCCTTTGGATTGCCTTTTGTCATCTTTCGCATTGTCGAAAGAATCACCTTGTTCCTTTGGATCGCCTTATTATCTTTCGCGTTGTCGAAAGACTCGCCTTGTTCCTTTGGATTACCTTTGTCATCCTTCGCATTGTCGAAAGAATCACCTTGTTCCTTTGGATCGCCTTATTATCTTTCGCGTTGTCGAAAGACTCGCCTTGTTCCTTTGGATTACCTTCGTCATCTTTCGCGTTGTCGAAAGAATCGCCTTGTTCCTTTGGATTACCTTTGTCATCCTTCGCATTGTCGAAAGAATCATCTTGTTCCTTTGGATCGCCTTATTATCTTTCGCGTTGTCGAAAGACTCGCCTTGTTCCTTTGGATTACCTTTGTCATCCTTCGCGTTGTCGAAAGAATTGCCTTGTTCCTTTGTATTGCCTTTTGTCATCTTTTGCATTGTCGAAAGAATCACCTCGTTCCTTTGGATCGCCTTATTATCTTTCGCGTTGTCGAAAGACTCGCCTTGTTCCTTTGGATTACCTTTGTCATCTTTCGCGTTGTCGAAAGAATCGCCTTGTTCCTTTGAATTATCTTATTCATCTTTTGCATTGTCAAAAGAGTCGCCTTACTCTTCTCTGAAAGAGTTTGCCTTGTCTGTCTTTTGCATTGTCGAAAGAGTTGCCTTATTCTTCGTTGGAAAAATTGCCTTATTCATCTTTTGCGTTGTCAAAAGAGTTGCCTTAGTCTTCTTTAAAAGAGTTTGCCTTGTCTGACTTTCGCGTTGTCGAAAGAGTTACCTTATTCTCGTCAAAAGATTGCCATATCCATCTTTCACATTGTCGAAATAGTTGTCTTACTCCTTACCTTCTTCATATTTCACGATGATGAAAATTCACCGGATCGTCTTGATCATTTTTTTAAAATTGCCTCTTACAATTCCATTTCCATCACCTCGTTCATCTTCAAGAAAAGTTGTCTTATTCACCTTCCAAAATTCTATTTTCCACCCGATCAGGATAAGGGTACAAACCTGAGCCTCATTCAAAGAGGTATTTCATCTTCTACCCGATCAGGATAAGGGTACAAACCTGAGCCTCAATCAAAGAGGTATTTCATCTTCCACCTGATCAGGATAAGGGTACAAACCTGAATCTCATTTCAATGAGATATTCCATTCCCCAATCAGGTCAAAGGTCAAACCTGAGCTTCGTTCCATACGAAGCATTTTCTGTCCCATCCAGGATAAGGGCAAAAACCTGAACTTTGTTCTCTCAGAGCAAATCTGTTTTCTCTTTATTCTCCATTTCATATCTATCATATTTCTCAGGCTAATTTCTTCATACCCAGTCAGATCCTTCTAACTGGGGCATTTTTTTATATAGCCCAAATTTGGTGTGTTTTCTTTGCCACTAAGCTCGACCATAAGCCGGCTTAGTAGCAAAGAGGGGCATCTGTAAACACCCTAAATTTTCACTCACCTTCTTGACATCGCCCTCAATCGGCACATTTCAGTTCTCCAGAAGCAATGAAGGGCAAAATGGTCATTTTCCGAGATTGAACCTTGTAGAAAGTCCAAAATTTCATTCTTGAGCCTCAAAATTTCCATATTCTAAGTTCAAAGACATCTTCAAATGGCAAAATTTCAAAATCCTTTTTCTGGACAAAAAGCTAAAATTTCCAAGTCCGAGCTCAGAGCGACATTTCATAGAACATGTCTTTGCATAGCATTGCATTATTTCACTGCACAGCATGTCATTTTGAGATCCAGAACTCCTGATTTTCAAAATTGTCAATCCAGATTTGATTTTTAAACTTTTCAAAATTGATTTCAAAACCCTGGGTTTTCAAATTTGCCAATCTTTCCCATTTTACCCCCAGGACTTGGAATTACAAAAGTTTTCTCAGGAAAACAATCTCGATGGTTTCGATATTTCAAAATTTCGTCATGTTGAAAAGAGGGGGACACAATTTCAAATTCATAAGACTTTATTTCAAACTTTTACAAAAAGGCTCCGAATTTCCCTACTTCTTTCAAAATCTCGCCTTGAGAAACCAATTTTCCAAGTTTTGAAATCAAACCACAATCCACTTCGTGCTTTCTAAACTAGCCTATTATTGTGAAAATTCCAAAATATCTCATTTGGCTCTTATTTCAAATTAAGGACATGGGACCCGCCTCGAGGTGGTGTCACACTCAAACTCTCAAAATTTTCCCTTATTTCCAAAATAGTACCCATTCGAAAGTGGCACCGATTTATAAAACCTTGTTTTTAACTCAGTAAAATATTTAGTGGGCCCACATAGGTGTCTCCCCACTAAGACTCTTTGCCAAAAGAAAGAATTTTTTTTAGTTGAGGTGGCACCACCAAAACAAAATCCGTCTTTTACTCATTTTTTTTATTATTATTTATTACTTTTCAGCCCCAAATGGAGCCACCGTGAAACCCTACCAAAATTTTCATGTTTACCTAAGTTTTTTTTTTTTTTTAAATTTCTTCTGGAGAAAAGGAGCCGCCCCCCTCCCAAAGGGCGACATTTTCAAAATTTTCAAAAGTTTGAATTCATTTTTTATTTCAAACGATTTCAAAACCTGGGGTAACGCCCCAAAATCTGCGATTTTTTTGGGAAAAACCTAATGAAAATCTTTAAAGGGGGACCCTATTGAGGAAAAGAGGGGGAGCTGGACGATTAACATTTTTAGCCCTTTTGTTCTTATTGCAGGTCTCCTCCATCCGACAGAAGAAAAACGAACTCCTAGTCCTTCGACTCTTGGCTGGGGCAGCATTTCACAGAGTGCAGGGGATCCAGCAGGCAGTGATCCATCTTCTTCAGCTCAGCAACATCTACAGTCCCATTGGGTGCCGAAGATTCAGCAGGGCTTCTTTCCCCTTTTCTTCATCTCACCAGCAGGAGGGGAACGTCCGACTGCTTCTCACTCTTTATCGCTGAAACCCGCCTGGGATTACATCCCTTCCTTCCAGCAAGAGAGGGACCCAAGATTCTAGCATTTCCTCTGGTTTCTCTTCATTTCCCAGACCCTCCTTTCTTTTAACGCCCTTCTCCAGGACTGATAGAGAAGTCCTTCCATTCTGCTGATTGAAGACAATAGGCTTCCTCCATCATCCGGCAAAAGATCTCCAAAGAGGCAACCGAGGAGTGCGTTGCCCCTTTTCCTTCCCTTTTTTTTTGTGAAGTCTGGACCCATCTCTGAAGGAGACGCCAACAGAAGCCTCCACTTATCTAAGGTAAAGGCCCTTTTTTTTTTCTTCATTTTATTATGCATCTACAGAAACTAAGTGTGGTGTTCATGCCATAAGCACTGCAGATCCATTGCAACAGCTGAGGTGGTTGAGCATCCCTGTTTTCTGCATCAAGAACCGATAATACCTCTCAATGGTATTATCGATTCAATCTGAAGATCATTACCCCACCAAATGATTCCCTTTTTTTTAAAAAAAACTTCTGTATGATTCGGTCCAGCATCATGAATATTTCAAAAGAATTTTTTTTTTACTTCACCTCAATTCATGATTTCCTATACATATCTAGTTCTTCCTGTTATACACCCATGCTTTATCACTCAAAAGGATTGTTTTATCAAAAATTTCGGTTCTTCAGCCTGTTACTGAGGTAGTAATTAAGATTTTTGTGTTAGCTTTTGACAATTTCCTCATCATCGTCTGGTTTTCTTATCAAAATTTTAGTCATAAATCTTTTATATGTCATTTTTTTTTCTGTATGAGCTGAGAGTTTTGGTTAAAATGTCTGCGTATCGTGGGGTAACGTGATGGCTGGTAAGGCTTATCATACAACAAGTGATGCTCTTAACCCAAGCACTACATTTCATTTTTTTTTTATAGTCTCAGGGTTTCATATGTTTTCCTTTCTTTTTTTTTTAGAAAATTTCATACCCTGCATTCACTTGCTTTGCATTTCTTAAAATGTGAAAGAGCTGAGCATTTTATGACTCGTTGTGCACCATTGAATTTCTCCAATCATTGACATAGAACTGAAATGTTATAATGTTCTGATGCTGATGAATGTAGTATGGATTTGTTTAAGCATGGTTGTTCCATTTGACTCTAGTTTTTTATGTTATCATGTCTCACAATTTTGTACCTTCATCCAGGTGATTTAGCTTAGTTTAGTCCTTTTCTTTTGCTATTTTGGAATGCCCTGTGTATGTGGCATATGCAGTAACAATCATGACCCCTTATGAAATCTTTACTGCAAATGAAGTTATATACCTTGTTTTGGTCAGATTAGTGAAGCTGTTTGGGTTTGGAAAATATGGAATTTAAAGTTGAAAGACATGCATCTGAAACTTTGTTTATGCTAGTTCCATTATTACCTTCAGAAGTTACATCAGAGGTTGAATGCTTGTTATCTGATACACCTATTGCTTGACTATGTTGGCTCATAGCAAAATATTTCAAAAACAAATTCTTGGTATATTACCATACTGTAAGTGCTTACAAATGAAAGACAATATTGCAAATCCTAATGATGTCCTTGACAATTTTAGACTCGTGGATACCTGAATTATATAAGCCATTATATGATACAGTCGAGAGATAAGCTATCATATACTGGAGGCACTTGGAAATCAGAATTTCTTCAGTGATAATCAACATTCAGCAGAAAACATGCACACAACCATCCAGTTGCACATGTGCATGCATACATGTGCCATTACAACACACATGGCACATTTTTAGAGTCTCCAACATAGTTTAAGGTTCCCTAGAGAGGGAAATTCCCAAAACACTATGAATGTTTAAGTCAACTGGATCATTGCAGAGAGAGAGAGAAAGAAACAGAAAAACAGGGGATAACATGTCTTCAATTGTAGTAATGTGTTTATATATATATAGTTATACATACACATATGTATATATACGCATATCTTCATTATACATGTACAAATATTTCCTTGTATATCTCGTACTAACCTACTTTTGCAGGAAAAGTTCGGGAGATGCCAAGTCCTTTTGATTCCTTTTTTTCTTTTTTTTCTTTTCCATTTTATGTCGAAATTGTAATGATCAGATGTACATTTGGAATAATATTTACTTTCACAGCTTAGATTAGGATGCATATCATGTAGTTTGATTTTGTAATATCCTGACTTTGTGATTCATGCATTTTATTTCAAAATTCACCGTGGATGAACACGAATGGCACGTGCACCAACTCTTAGGGAGTTGATGAACTCGGTGGAATCCATATTTACGGCCCTAGTCGGAATATGGACGAGACCCAGATCCATCATCTTTCTACCAGTCACATTACACTCTTAGGCTATCTTAAAATGCACATCATATTTCTAAATTTTCAAAATCTCGTGAATTAATTCAAATAAACTCTGAACATATTCATGGCCACAGTCAGAAAATGTGAAGGCTTTATTTTGGCTTGATCCACATTTTTCCAACAAATTTTTCAGAAATCTTTTCAAAGTGCATTCATTCATTCAAATCATCTGCATCATCTGTTTTTCCCATGATTTTCTCAAGAAATTTTCACTCTCTGGAAATCGATTCCTCAAGGAACTATGAAGATTTCCAAAGTTGGATTTTCCAAATCAAAGTTTTCCTATGATTTTCCCTGAAAATATTATTTTCTCAAAGATTTTTTTTCAAAAAAGGAAATTTTCATCTTTCTCAAGAATCAAAATCAATTTTCAGATATTTCGAGGCTAAGATTCCCAGGATTTCAATTTCCCAAGTTTTGAATTTCTTTCTCCAAAGAGCTTTCCCACAAATTTTCTATCATTTTCCTAAGAAAATTCTCAAAGTCTGAGTTTTCCCGACAAGTGCTTTCCTTTTCAAATGTTCATCTTTTCTCAAGAATTCCTTCCATTTTTCCCGAGATTCTCATCTTTTCAAGATTTTCCAAATCTTTATAAAATTTCTCAAGACTTCAAACCTTCTTCGTCTGAGTTGCCTGAGAGATTGATTTCCATCTTTTTCCTGAGAAATGCTTTTCAACTCCAAATATTTTCCAATAATACATCATGTTTTCCCAAGCTGCATTTTACAAAATTCTCATAGCACATGCCTGAATTCTTTGTGCATTTAGGATAGAACATAATTTCGATGATTTAACTAAGTCAAGCACAATTTTGGTCATTGGTTCGATTACCCCTATTAAAGGCGGCAGGAACGGTCGAACCTCGTACCGACAGGTCGAGCCCCATCCCATGGATTTTCCCGCAATTTTAAAACGGAGGCGAGTATTTCAAAACAATTTCCAAAAATCCGGTCAAGTTTGAAGCGCAAAAGTGTTTCCCTTTCTCTTCCGCAAGGAAGGGAAGACGGAAAAAAAATTTGCGACGATAACAGGGACCCACAAAAATATTCCTCAGAAAATATCTGGTGGGACCCATAGGATAAGATCAGTGAGTCATCTGGATAAAATCAGTGAGTCATTTGGATAAGCTCAGTGAGTCTATCGGATAAGTATGACATGAAATTTTCAGAAAAGCCATAGGCAAAAAAGAAATTCTAAAACTTGGGGCTCAAGTTTCAGAATCTATAAATAGAGGAGCCCCCCCCCTTTGAAAAATCATCTAGCCTTCTCTCTCTCCTCCTTTTCCAAACCTCCCCTAGCCCACCTGAGCCTGCCTGACCTGCTCCTAGCTCACCTGACCTGGTCTGAACCCACTTGACCTGGTCTGAAACCAGTTTACTTGACTTGAACCTAGTTGGGTTTGAAGTCAAAGTCCTTTTTGGTCCCAGATTCTGGTTTGGTTTTCTGAACCCAGACTTAGCCTGCTTGGGCTAAGAACGAACCTGCTGAACCTAGTTGACTTGGATTGAACCCAATTTAGTTCAAACCACTTGGGTTGAGTAGCTTGACTTGCTCTACCTCTTTCTCAACTAGGTCGACCTCATCTGACTTAGTCTGACCACTCGAAGGAAAGATCGAACCTCGTTCAAAGCAGTTAGAGCATTTAAGAGACGTTTCTTCAATGATTTGAAGTAAGTTCGCTTCATTGATCCATCTCTCTCAAGTATTGCTTGTTTGTATATAGCATATACCTTCTAAAGTAGTATCTGATCCTAGTTTTTGGTTGAGACCTCTAGGACACTTTGGTGTTCACGCACTCGCCTCGTAACTATCATTAGATATATGTGATTCAATGCACAGTATATGTGTTCTAAAAAATGATATATTGCCCTAGTTTCTGGTTGAGCCCTTTAGGACACTTTGGTGTTCCCTCGCTTACCTTATAACTATCGTTGGATACAGATCTTGGTGTATATCGTCTGGAAATAGGCCGTTGTGTCTTATATCGCCAAGGCTCTGTAATTTACCATTCGCCGTTGTGTCGTATGATGCCAAGTCTCCCTGCTTTCTGCAATTTCCAATTATGCACTTTCGATTATGCATTTATATTACGTCATCGCGTTGAATGACACTAAAGCTTCTGCTTTCTGCAAATATATATGTAGAATATTTCATTCAGTTACATACCCTGAACACTAAATATATGCATTTCCTTTACGTCGCTGTTGTATAAGGCACAGGCTTCTGCTTGTACTAAATATATGGTGCGTAAGTGAGCGTTCAAGATTTTGCTTGACGAATGAAGCCCCTATTGGAAAGGCTTCACTTTTTAGCAAAACTGCTCTTTACGTAAAGATTAAGTCATTTACGTATGGCCTGGCTATAGCCCAGGGTTCCCAACAACTTTGATGGATGCAAGGTATGCACAACGGTGTGCATTTATTTTCTAAGTTAAGCGTAACGATTTTCCGTAAAGGAGGAGAGATGTTGCTGAAATGGATAAAAGAAATGCATGCTTCTTCCGTCAAAGAGAGGAAGTGTTGCTGAAATTTCTAAAGAAGCTAAAAATAGCTCAGAAAGAATATAGGAGGTTATTCCATCATATAGTAGAGTGCTACACAGTTCCTGTAATGCTTTCTACAACGTAGAAAGGATTGTTGCACTCCTGCCGTTGGAGCAGGGGAGGTGCTGGCGAAATGGTTGGCAGAAGAGCTAACAGAACTAGCAGAACTAGTCGAATGGCACGATGAAGTCAGTTGTTGAAACGATGCCAGAACGGCTCGTATCCCTGTTGCCTGTAAGGGCCGTGTTATTGTCGCAAAATTTTTCCCCTTTCCCTTCCCTTGCGGGAGAGAGAGGAAAATCTTTCTGCGAGTCAAACTTGACCGGATTTTGGAAATTGTTTTGAAATACTCGCCTTCATTTTGAAAATCACTAGAAAATCCATGGGATGGGGCTCGACCTGTCGGTACGAGGGTCGACCGTTCCTGCCGCCTTTAATAGGGGTAATCGAACCAAGGACCAAAAATGTGCTTGACTTAGTTAAATCATTGAAATTGTGTTTTATCCTAAATGCACAAGGAATTCAGACATGTGCTATGAGATTTTGGAAAATGTAAGTTGGAAAAATATGATGTATGCTTAGAATACATTTGGAGTTGAAAAGCATTTCTCAAGAAAAAGATGGAAATCAATCTCTCAGGAAACTCAGATGAAAGGATTTGGAAATCACCAGAAAGTTTATGAAGTTTTGGGAAAATCATGAATGGGTGAAAATCCTGGGAAAATGGAGAGGATTCTTGAGAAAAAAAATGAATATTTGAAAAAGAAAGCATTCATCAGGACAACTCTGAATTTGAAAATTCTCTTTGGAAAACGATTGAAATTCATTGGAAAACTCTATGGAGAAGGAAAATCAAACTTAGGAAATTGAAATCCTAAGAATATTTTCTTTGAAATATCTGAAAATCGATTTTGATTTTTTGAGAAAGATGAGAAATTCCTTTTGAAAATGAATCTTAAGAAAATAACATTTTCAGGGAAAATCACGGGAAAACTTTGACTTGGGAAATCCAACTTCAAAAATCTTCATAGTTTCTTGAGGAATCGATATCCATTGAGTGAAATTTTCTTGAGAAAATCATGAGAAAAGCAGATGATGCCATGATGCAGATGATTTGAATGAATGAATGCACTTTGAAAAGATTTTCTGAAAAATTTGTTGGAAAAATGTGTATTAAGTCAAAGTAAATTCTTCACATATTCTGATTGTGGCCATGAATATGTTCAGAGTTTAATTGAGTTAATTCACAATACTTTGCTAAATTGGAAATATGAGGTGCACTTTTGAAGATAGCTTAAGAGTGTAGGCTCAATGTGACTGGTAGAAAGATGAGGGATCTGGGTCTCGTCCATATTCCGAGTAGGGCCGTAAATATGGACTCCACCGACTTCATCAACTCCCTAAGAGTTGGTGCACGTGCCATTCATGTTCATCCATAGTGCTTTTGAAATAAAATGCATGAATCACATAGTCAGGATATTACATAAATCAAACTATATGAGATGTATCCTAATCTAAGCAGTAAAAGTAAATATTATTCTAAATATGATTATTACATCTCTGACATAAAGTAAAATGAATATAAAAAAAAATACAAAGTTAAAAGAATCAGCATCCTCCAAATTTTCCTGCAAAATTGGGTTAATACAAGGAATGGATGTTCAAGATGCACAAGGAAATAGATATATATGCATATACAATGGAGATATATATATACAATACATATATATATATAAATACATTCTTATGAATGAAGACATATTACCTTCTATCGGCATTGTCCTTTATTTTCCAATCAACAGGTTTCACCCATTATTGCAGAATTCTCTCTATATGATATTTTAATACACTTTGGTCCCACATTCAGCTTTAGTTCTAAGTTTTAATGGATCTCATAATGTAAACATATTTTCATATACAGTTAGAATCTACAAAAGGGGCTTAGAGGAGGATTCATGTCAAGATGAAGGTTACATATATTTTACACCGAACGAAACTGTAGAGGCACAAAGGCTTGTTAAAAGCATTTATTTATGACTGGATGGCTTAACATGAATTCTTTCAGATAAACAAAAATTTCAAATAAACAGATAAACTGTATAGGCACAAAGGCACAAAGGCTCGTTATATCATTTATGAGACCCAATTCTTCATAAGTTCTTCCATTCAGATACTATAGTTGACACCTAATCCATAAAACTAACAAAGTACTCTTAAGATAGTATTAAGTAGCAACCAACAGACTAATGGTCTTGGTAGATACCATCCAAACAGTTCTTGCGAGTACTAATGCTTAGGAATTAGAATAATCCAAAATCACTATGTTTAAATGATCACGTTGATATCTGGAAGGTGATTGCTATGAAACCTTATTAGAAAACCAAATGCATGACCACGGGTTTACCAATCCACAGAAATTCAGGTTGCAACAATGCTACAGTTGCCGATCCCAGGTCAATGTATCCTACACCACTCTGTAAACGCTGAGGGATCAAATATGTCTACATAATCACTCCAGCCACAGAGTATGTGTTCCATTTGCGTCAGCCAAACAATATCTGTAGGTATCATTGCCATCCGATCCAAAAACTCGAGAATATTTGCTTCAAAAACATTCATGAATCTGAATACCAAGAAAATAAAAGATTATGACGATCTGGGGATCTGTTAGCATTGTTAAATTATAAGATCATGTAGTAAAACCCATTACATGCTTACGCATAACAAGTGAACATAACAGTATGGCCAATTGCTGGTATGCACGTTTCATCAGTGTTCTCTAGCTATTGTCTTATACCACCATTAATACACCATTTGCTGATAAAACAAAGTTGCTGCTAAAAAAAAAATAAAAAACTATGCTACACGAAATCACCCTGCATTCAGAGGTAGACAGATCAAAAGCATATGTACACCAAAAATCAGCATAACAGCAGACTATAAATACAGAAAATCGCTAAATCTGTGTAGGAATGGAAATATATATAGATATTTAGCAGAGAATATTTAAATGTACAGGTAGAGAAAATAGAAAATTTAAGGATGGAGCTTATTGAAATATACAAGAGGCATTCACCTTATGTGATGCTGTATGTATTAAAATAGGAAATGAAAAAAAAAAAAGGAATATAATGAATAATATTCATCTAAACAATGACCAAAGAAAAATTGCAAATCACTCATTGGAGCAAAAGGAGAAATCGAATGATTTATGTTAGTCTCCATTGTAGTAGGTAACGATTGTTGTTGCAAATACATGGCATTGATGTTGCTATAGGCAACTCAATGACATATCATGCTTGTGGATGCACAGTGAAATGAGAGAAGAAATGGAAATATTGAAGATTTGAGAGAATGAAATGAAGATAAAAAGAAAATGGTGGCATCGATCAAAGGAGATGATGGACTGCTTACCGTGAATCAAGAGAAATGATGCTTCCTTTGTCTGATGGGATGGATCAAGGTCTTCCACAGAATCGGGAGAGGTGCCAGGGGATGGAGAAGGAGAAGGAGGAGGAGTTGTGCACTCCTCGACTGCCTATTGAAAAGCTGGATCTGTGAAAGCTGGAAGAAGGAGAAAATAAAAAAACGAGGTCTCGCTCGATGGGAGCAGAAGAAAGGGGACGATGAAGAGAGGAAATAGAGAAGAAATCCCAGATTTTGCCCCCCCCCCCCTCTCGATCAATAGTTGGATCTTTTTAAAGACCTTCAGCCTCTTTCTAAAAGAAACGCAGTTTTTTTTTTAGTTTCCGTTATGGTTTTGAAACTTTGAAACCGATATTTGAAAATCTGCCGTTTTCAAAAGGGGCGCATCTTGTGTTTTTTCAAAATTTTTGTTTCATTTACCTAAGTTTTAGGTAAAAATGAATATTTTTGGAAAGTATGGCTGTGGCGCCATTTTGAAGCTGTTTTTTAAAAAAATGAATAGTGAATAAAAAAATAAAAATAAATGGGAGATGCCACCTCAGCCAATTTTTTAAAATTCTTTTTGAAAATAAAGTTTTATTTTGTTTTGGCAAATCTTTTATTTTCAAGTGGGGTGCCACATGTGTGTGGGCCCACTAACTACTTAAAAAAATAAATAAATAAATAACATTAAGAAATTAAAAAGAGGAATTTGCAAATTGGTGCGATCTCCGGGTGGGTCCCACTTGAAAATAAGAAACTTACCTGAGAATCTGAGTGTGATGCTAGTTTAAAGGCAGGTCCCGCTCCATTTATTTGAAAATAAAAAGCAGAAGAAATAACTTCTTTTTTAAAATTTTTATAATACGAGATAAAACTTTGTTTGTTTTCAAGAATTTGGAAAAAAATTGGTTTTTGAGGGCAAAAATATGGATAAAGAAAATACAAAAATTTTGTAAAGAGATTTAAAATCTTTTTGTAAAAAGTTTTGAGATAAAATCTTTAAAATCAATATCCAAATATCCAGATTGTTTTCCCTGAGAAAAACTTTTGTAATTCAAAGTCCTGGGGGTAAAAATGGGAAAGATTGGCAATTTTGAAAACCCAGGGTTTTGAAATCAATTTTGAAAAGAGTTAAAACTCGAATCTGGATTGAGAATTTTTGAAATTGAGAGTTTCTGGACCTCGAAATGACATGTTGTGCAGTGAAATGATATGAAATGTTCATGCAATGCTATGCAAAGACATGTTTCAAGAAATGCTACTCTGAGTCAGGACTTAGAAATTCTAGCTTTTTGTCCATAATAGAATTTTGAAGATTTGTAGTTTGAAGATGTCTCTGAACCTAAATATAAAAATTTTGAGGCTCAAGAATGAAATTTTAGACTTTCTGCAAGGTTCAATCTCAGAAAATAACCATTTTGCCCTTCATTGCTTCCAGAGAACTGAAATGTGATGATTGATGGAGATGTCAGGAAGGTGAGTGAAAATTTGGGGTGTTTACAGATGCCCCTCTTTGCTACTAAGCCGACTTGTAGTCGAGCTTAGTGGCAAAGAAAACACACCAAATTTGGGCTATATAAAATGCCCCAGTTAGAAGGATCTGACTCGGTGTGAGGAAATTAGCCCTGATGAAGATGATAAATATGAAACGGAGAATGAAGAGAAAGATTCGCTCTGTGGCGGTGAAGTTCAGGTTCTTGCCTTTATCCTAGATGGGACAAAAAATGAAATACTTCATCGAATGAGGCTTAGGTTTGTACCCTTATCCTGATTGGGCGGAAAATGGAATACCTCATCAAAGGAGGCTCAGGTTTGTACCCTTATCCTGATTGGGTGGAAAATGGGATACCTCATCAAAGGAGGCTCAGGTTTGTACCCTTATTCTGATCAGGCGAAAAAATGAAATACCTCTTTGAATGAGGCTCAGGTTTGTACCCTTATCCTGATTGGGCAGAAAATGAAATACCTTTTCAAAGGAGGCTCAGGTTTGTACCCTTAACCTGATTGGGTGGAAAATGGAATACCTCATCAAAGGAGGTTCAGGTTTATACCCCTATCCTGATTGGGCAGAAAAATGAAATACCTCTTTGAATGAGGCTTAGGTTTGTACCCTTATCCTGATTGGGCGGAAAATGAAATACCTCTTTAAAGGAGGCTCAGGTTTATACCCTTATCCTGATTGGGCGGAAAAATGAAATACCTCTTTGAATGAGGCTCAGGTTTGTACCCTTATCCTGATTGGGCGAAAAATGAAATACCTCTTCAAAGGAGACTCAGGTTTGTACCCTTAACCTGATTGGGCGGAAAATAGAATATCTCATCAAAGGAGGCTCAGGTTTATACCCTTATCCTGATTGGGCGGAAAATGAATGGAGTCCTCGAAAGAAGAGACCATGATGTAACCTTTGGATTTTGCACAATAAATCCGACAGGGGTTTTGCAAAAGGAAGGAAAATGGGGTCCATAAAGCTTAAAAAGGGGTTGATCTTGGGCGTCTCATTGCTGAGACTAAATAGCTTTTGAAATTGCCTTTTGCGAGAAAATGATTGGTGGTTCGACCTCGAACCGAAATGGGACTGTCTTTGGTGGGACAGTGGGGACACATGGAAGTGTGCGAATCTAAGAGCTCACGCTCTCAAAGAAGGGAATGAATCAAGTCCTTAAGAGGGATTTAAAAATTGGTGTCTGGATGTATCAAAACGGACATCAAGCTCTCACTTCACGTCAGGATAGCTAGAAAATATTGTCAAAATGCTGAGAATTTTGTTGTTGATTCAAAGTATTTGAAAATGATGCACATTGTTGCAAAAATATTCATTCTACCTGAAGTATTACCTCCGAACGAGATTGACTTCGTAGAATCGAGATTTGAAATCCAAATTGCTTGCAATTGACCTTCTTCAAGGAAGCTATCAAATTCCTTGATATGAACACGAAAGAGAAAATTTAATATTATGAGAGTCATTGACGAAAGAGTGTTGATAATAGAATTTCACAAATTTAAAGAAGATTCTTGATAGATCTGGCAGTTTGACATCCTGAGAGCTTCTCTCATGATAATCTTTTTGCACTCTTTTTGGGCTCTTTTGGGTTTCGGTTACATTCTTCTTTATTTTGAAGATGTCTTCACCTTTTTCTCTCTTTCTTTTTCCTCTCTCTTTTTTTTTTTGGAAGGGTACGTCACAAACTCCTTCAACTTGGAGATGTTTCGATCCTTCTTTGATGATATTGGCTCATGGGTTAGAGATCTTTGGATGATAGCTGAAATTAAATATCTTTTAGGGATTGTCGGGAGGTTCATCGCATCTGCCTTCATCTCGACAGTGCTTTGGACTTTCCCTGGAAGGATCCATCACAAACTCTGTCATCTTAGAGATGTTTCAAATCTTCTTTGGCCCCGGGGGTCTACTTGCTTAATTCGCCTTCATCTTGACGACAATTGAGAGATCCCCTTTGCGGATATTTAATTCCAGCTTAGTTGATTTTGAGGAGATAGGGTTTAGGTAAATGCTCTCTTTTCCTAGCGCTCATAATATTTCCACTGTCTCATCTTTACAAGAATAGTTTTTAAAGATGTGCCATTGACTGCGATCATTATTAATCATTTATGGCTTTGCAATAACACCGAATCTTCTTTTCTGGCCATATCGAGGATTTATCCTTCATCCTTTTGGGTTGGCCTATAGAAAGAATTTGAATTTTGAATCTCTTTTCGCAAAAGTTTCGCTCATTTAGAAGTAATGCTGAAGATACTGAGGTAAAGATTTGTGCTATAAAGTTTTTGAAATCAACAAGTAATTGATTGACAAATTGACAAAATTTTCTTGAAATCTTTGGTGAAAGAGAGCATTTGAGGTCTGGCTCAACACATCCGTGACGACAATTCTCCTCTCTTTTTTTCCAAAAAGAGAGACTCAGGCTTAGCCCTTACCTGAATGGGAAATGAAAAATACTCCTTTCTTCTCTGAAGAGGAGGTGTCTGCAAAATGAACTTTCGAAGAGAAATTAAGCTTTCGTCAAAGCTTCCTAATATTAGGCTTCTCTTATGGAAAGGGGGCCGATAGTAATGAGGTCAGAAAATTGGGTCATGAAACGAACGAGTCCATCACACTCTCCCTAAAAAGAGGGTCCTTCATGACGAAAATGGCCTAGTATGAAAATTGAAGGGGGGCCACAAGAAAAGCGAGTCTTCGTCGAGCCTCTCCCTTTAAAAGGGTTCCTTGTGTGAAATTGGAAATTGTTTTGCAAACGGTTCACAAAGACATGAGTCCCTTCAAACTCTCATTGAAAAGGGGCTAAGTGAACGAATTGGATAGCATGCGAAAAGAACGAGCTCCCTCGAACTCTCCCTAAAAAGGGTCTCTCGCAAGAGAAAATGATTGAAATTGGATATTGGGATTGATTGACTCAAAGGTCGAAATTGAAAATTGGGAATTTGATTGTTGGAAATTGGGTGACCCGGAGGTTGAAATTGAGAATTGAGTGACCCGAAGGTCGAAATTGGAAATTGAATTTGAAAAGTTGGAGATTGGGTGACCCGGAGGTCGAAATTGAGAATTGGTTGACCCAAAGGTCAAAAATTGGAAATTGAATGACCTGGAGGTCAAAATTGGGAATTGGTTGACCCAAAGGTCGAAATCGAGAATTTGGTAATTGGAATTGAGAATTTGAAAATTGGGTGACCCGGAGGTCAAAATTGAGAATTGACTGATCCAAAGATTTAAATTGGAAATTGGTGGACAAAAGGTCAAATTTGAGAAATTGACAGACCCTGAAGATCGAAATGACTTGGATCAACCAAGGAGAATAGATGGCTCGAGACTGAGTTCGAATGAAGTAAAGAGATCACGAGTCGGAACTTGGATCAACAAAGGGAAACGAAGAGCTCGAATCAGAGCTCGAACAAAGTAAAGAGATCACGAGTCGAAACCCGAATCAACAAAGGAAAGATGATTTGAGAAAAGACACGAGTTGGAACTTGGTTTTTCAAAGAAAAAATAATTTGAAAGAAAACTCGAGTCGGAACTTGTTTTTTCAAAGAAAAAATAATTTGAAAGAAAACCCGAGCCGGAACTTGGTTTTTCAAAGAAAAATAATTTGAAAGAAAACTTGAGTCGGAACTCGGATCAACAAAGAAAAATGAAGAGCTCGAATCAGAGCTCAAATAAGGTAAAGAGATCACGAGTCGGAACTTGGATCAACAAAGGAAAAAATAATTTGAAGGAAAACCCGATTTGGAACTCGGTTTTTCAAAGACCGACTTAAAAGTTGGATTTTGAAAATAGTACCAGTTTGAGCACTGGATTTTGAAATAATACCAGTTCGAGCACTGGATTTTGACATAATACCAGTTCGAGCACGGGATTTTGGTTCGGTATTAATGGTTGTTTTCACTTTTGAATAACAATTAGGAATTGTGATGGGACTATTTGTTGAAATCCCAATACTGACCAAATTGTTATTAATGTAGTTGAATGCAAATTGATGCACATGAATGCACAAGTGTGTAAAATGAGAGTTTTGTTTATCCTGCCTGCATACAGAACAAATTTTTTAAAAATGCCCCAGTGTAATTAGGAAAAGAAAGTATGATCCTTATTGAAGAAAATAGGAAGATTACAAAGGAAGAATAGATGCTTCAAGTATAGAACTTTTTCAAGTGTCGAGCATTAATGGGATCTGACAATTCCACCCCATCAGCGTTGATGAGACGATATGAGTTGCGGGGTAATGCTTCTTTGACGACATAGGGACCTTCCCAATTTGGCGACCATTTGCCGCCAGGATGATGCTTGAGATAAGTTGTGGATCGTAGTACTAGATCATTGGCTTTGAATCTCCTTTCGATGATAGACTTCGCGTACTGCCTGGCTATCCTCTGGCAATTGGATTGAGCATGCTCTGCTGCTTTTAGCCTTCTTTCATCGAGCAAGTCTAACTGCACCAGTCGTTGTTGTTGGTATTGATCAAGGGGTAATTGCAGAAGTGAAGCAAATTTCAAAGTGGGCTTCTAAACATGTAGCGACAATACTACTTCTGTTCCATAGACCAGTTCTGATGGAGTAGCATTTATGAGAGTGTGAATGGTGGTCCGGTAGGCCCATAGTGCATCATGGATCTTCTCATGCAAGTCACGGTCTGTTTCCACAGTTCGCTCCAAGATACGAATTAAGATCTTGTTGGTGGCCTCTGCCTGACCATTTCCTTGAGGGTAATATGAAGCAGAGAAATGATGATAGTTTTTGAACTTTGAGCAGAATGTCTTCATCTTTTCATTCTTAAAATGACTGCCATTATCTGACACGATGTCATGCGGGATGCCGAAACAACAAAGGATGCTCTTGTGAATAAAAGAGACCATGTGTCGGCCTTCTACTGTGCGAAGAGTGATAGCTTCTACCCACTTGGTGAAATATTCTGTCGCGACAAGAAAGTATTTGTGACCATTTGAAGCAGAGGGAGTGATGGGACCTACGACATTGAAGTCCCACATAGAGAACAACCATGGAGAGACAACAGATTGCAGATATGTTGCTGGAGCATGAATAAAAGGTGCGTGTATTTGGCATTGAACACACTTTTTCACATAATGATAATAGTCTTGTTGCATAGTTTTCCAATAATAACCTGCTCTGATGATTTGCTTGACAAGGGTTTGGTAGCCGACGTGGCCACCACAAATGCCTTCGTGTGCTTCTCGCACGACTTCTTTGGCTTCGTCTTTGTCTAAGCATCTGGAATACTCTGAACTAAATCCACGACGATAGAGGACATTGGCCAGAATGAAATATCGGGTAGACATACGCTGAATTGCTCGCTTCTCTTTCTTTGAGAGTTCTGGAGGAAATTCACCAGTTTCTATGAAGTTCTTGATGTTGTAATACCAAGGTTTCCTCTTTTGCTCAACTTGATGTACTTGTTCTGTTGGAAGGAAGGTAGGTTGGTCAAGTCTGCCAATTTCAAAGGAGCGACAAGATTCTCCATTCTTGAATGCCATGATGGAGCCTAAACTGGCTAGGCTGTCAGCCACTTGATTAAAGTCTCTCTTGATATGAAAGAGCTGAAATTCTTCGAACTGGCTAACAAGAGCTGAAACGATTTTCTGATAGAGAAGTAGTTTTTGATCTTTCACTTGCCATTCGACTCAGACTCGATTGACAACGAGTAATGAGTCGCCGTAGGCATGCACTCTCTTGATATTGAAGTCTAGTAGAATCTTTAGTCCTTGAATCAGGGCTTCATACTCAGCCATATTATGGGTGCATTGAAAATCTAGCTTGAGAGAAAATGGAATCATCTCCTTCTCAAGAGTGATTAATAAGATCCCAATGCCTATTCCTGCCATGTTCTTGAAACCGTCGAAAAATAAGTTCCAGATTGAAGATTGCTGGATATTGCAAATTTGCTTATCCGGGAAATCATCTTCGGCTTTTACTTCTTCTGCCAAAAAAAAATCTGCCAATTGATCTGCGATCACTTGACCTTTGATTGATTGTTGTGAGACATATTCTAAGCCATACTGCATCAGTAAGACTTGCCATTTGGCCACTCGTCCGCTGAGGAAAGGTTGCTCTAAAATGTATTTGAGAGGATTGAGTTTAGACAAGATTTTGACTTCGGATGCCAGCAGACAGTGTCTTAGCTTCTGACACATCCACACCAGAGCTAGGCAGGTCTTCTCTATTTGAGAGTATTTCTTTTCATAGTCTATGAAAGTCTTACTCACATAATAAATGGCATGTTCTATCAAACTGCCTTCTTTATACAACGCCAAGAATCCACCGCATGTGACTTGATTGACTGAGATGTATAACAGAAGATGTTTTCCCAATTCTGGCGGCTTTAAGATAGGAGGATTGAGGAGATATTTCTTGATACGATCGAATGATTGTTGACATTCTGGTCCCCATTCGAACTTCACTCCTTTTCTGAGTAAGTGGTTGAAAGGCTCGCATATCATTGCCAAGTTGGAAATAAATCGCTGAATTAATTGCATGTGTCCTTGAAGGCTACGCAATTCTTTGAGATTTTTTGGGGGTGGCATATCAATGATAGCCTTTGCTTTGGCTGGGTCCACTTCAATTCCCTTTTTGCTGACCAGAAAACCTAACAATTTGCCTGATTCAACTCCAAAGACACACTTTTGCGGGTTAAGCCTTAACTTGTAAAGAATGAGTCGCTTAAACACTTGGTCAAGAGCTTCGAGGTGATCTTCTTCCTCTTTAGATTTCACGAGGATATCATCAACATACGCATCCATGATTTTGCGCATCTGATCATGAAAGATAACAACCATTGCTCATTGATACGTTGCTCCTGTATTCTTGAGCCCAAAAGGCATAACTGTATAGCAGAAAGTGCCCCAAGGGGTAGTGAAGGAAGTCTTTGATTGGTCGCAGGCGGCCAACTTAATTTGATTATATCCGGAATATCCATCCATAAATGAGAACATGGCATGTCCTGCCGTGCTGTCAATTAGAAGATCAATGCTTGGAAGTGGATAGTCATCTTTCGGAGTCGCTTTTTTGAGGTCTCTAAAATCTATTCAAATCCTTACTTTGCCGCTTTTCTTTGGAACAACAACAATATTGGCTAACCAATCTGAATAGTCAATAGTTCCGATAAACCCTGCTTTGAGTAGATCTTCGAGTCCTTCTTTGACTTGTTGTTCTATTCTGGGATCCATTTTTCTCAGCTTCTGCTTAACTGGCTTAGCATCTGGCTTCAAAACGAGGCGGTGTTCGACCAATTTGGGGTCTAAACCCGGCATATCTTCATATGTCCATGCAAACACTTCTTCATGTTGCTTGAGAAAATTTGTAAGCCTTTATTTCTCTTCCGGACTTAGACTGATACCGATCTTTAGGATCTTGGGATCTTCCTCGAAGCCGATATTGACATCTTCAGTCGGATTTTGTACTAGAGCTGATGGTTCATCCTGTTTCTGAACTGAGGCGAATTCTGGTAATTCCTGAAGGGGCTGATCAAATTCTGCATAATCATCTGACTGCTTTGCAACCTTGCCATCTTCTGTGCTCGCTTTGACTCGGTGAATTGTTGCCGACTTCTGGAAAGCCTTTGGATTGAGAACGAGTTTCTTGATTGTTTGGGAAGTCATTCTGAAATTTTGGATAAGAAATTTGGTTCAGGTAAAATTGTCCATCATAAGAAAAACAATCATTTGAAAAGAATTATGCATAAAATGACATTGAATTATAAAATGAGGAGATAGAAGGAAAGGAGACAGATGGCATCCGGATAGACAAAGAAACTTGAAACTTTATTGATTTTGACTTGATCAAAAACATTGAGACATTTATTTTGGAAGGAATAGAAAGGAAATGCAACAACCATTCTCAATGTGCCCCTTTAACAAAAACAGTCTTCTTTTGTTGGCTTTCACCGAAGAATCCTAGTCCTGCTCTGTGGGGACGATGCTTTTGGATCATTGGCTCGACACGACCATCTTCATTTTTGCTCAGTCCTTTAAAGGGTTGATAACCATGTTTCAGAAGTAAATCAAATCCCTTTTTTGCTTTCATGAATTGTGGGAACAACGGATGATCTTTGATAGTGCTGTAATTGACTCGACCTCCGATCTTGAAGAATTTGGGACCTCTCCATCGAGTCATGGCTACCGTGTGCAAGGATAATTCTGATGTTGTCTGGAGTATTTCTTGACTTTCTCCGAGATTAATTTCTTCGCTTTCTCTGATACTAGGGATGTCTGTTGTGAATGATGATCGAGGGATCATGGGTTGTGGGAGCCTTTCTTCTGGGTCTTCTCTCAATACTGTTGTAATCATTCCACCTTTGGACCACTTTACACATTAATGAAGAGTGGAAGGTACCGCATTCGCATTATGGATCAATGTCCTTCCGAGTAGTAGATTGTAGGTGGGTGACACATTGACCACATGAAAGAGGACAAAATGCACTGAGTAATTGATGAATACCTCCAGGAATATCTTGCCTTTAGCTGTTTGACCATGATTGTCAAACCCATAGATAGTGATAGGATCTGGAATATATCCTTCTTCCTTGATGCCTAGCGCCTTTGCTGTCATTTCAGGACATATATTGAGACTGCTCCCTCCATCAACTAGCACATGGGGTACTGTCATTCCCCTTACCCGAACGACGATGTACAAGGCATTATTGTGAAAGGAATGAGGCTTTGGAAGGTCCTCATCCGAGAAGGTGATTGGCGCATTGGTCATGGCTGAATTTACAATTTATGCCATGTCTTCAGGTGTGGTACTGGGCTTAACTTTAATCTTTCTAAGCAAATCATCTAGTACTTGTTGATGCTTGCAGAAACTCTTGGCTAAATCCAAGATAGAAACATTGGACAGAGCAATTAGAGGCTTCTGACTTTCCTTTTCCGGCATAGGCTTGATGAACTGATTAAGGAAATCCAGAATTTCTCTCAATTTGGGGGATGACTTTGAAGGTTCTTCAGACACTTTCATCTTACCAAGTGCTGAGATTATGTCCATTTTCTTAGAAGTTGGAGTTGCTTGCCGTAGCACTAACACCTGATGTTGAACTTGGAGATCTTGGACGGAACATGGTTTGATGTGCTCATGAGGTAGGAACAGTTGTTCAGATATCATTGCTGTGGTGTGTGAAGGAAAGGGCTGATTGAGAATATCCATTTTCTCTTCTTCTTCTTCTTCTATCAATAGATTCTTGTCAATAAGGTTCTGCATAATGTTCTTGAGAACGAAACAGTTCTCAGTGTTAAGTCCCACTGTTTTGTGGAACTTGCAAAATTGGTCTTTCCATTTCCCCATAGGCACAGAGGGATCAACCAGTCTTGGCAATTTGACCATTTCCTTTGACAACATATACTTGAGCACATCTTCGAGTGATTGATCGAGAGGAGTAAATTTTTGGTCGTAACTCCATCCTTCATGTTTAACTTTTTCACGCAGTTTCGACCCTTGATCCTGCTGAGGAAGCTTGCTGTATTAAGGAGCAGGCTTCATTTTTTGATCACCTTTATTGTTTGTATTGCCTGCACCGTAGCAATAATCTTTCTTCTGCCCTTTATAACAATTGTTGTTGTTGTTGTTGTTGGTAGAGTAGGTAAAGTGAGCTCTCTTCTTTTGTTCACCTTGAGGGTTATTCTTGGAAAATGTGAAGCCTTCGTAGACTCCATTCTCCACACTCAGCTCGAGCCATTCTGCTCGCTCGGTTAGCTCAATGAAGGTCCTGGATGGTGCGGTGGAGATCAATCCTCTTAGAGGTTGAGAAAAGTTGTTGAGGATTAGGGATAGAGCATGCCTTTCTGATATAAGATCTCTCATTTTATTGCAGGCTGATCTCCATCTATGAATGAAATCCCGTGCTTTTTCGTTCTCATTCTGCCTTAGATTGCAGAGATGACTTGAGAAAAGTTGTTGAGGATTAGGGATAGAGCATGCCTTTCTGATATAAGATCTCTCATTTTATTGCAGGCTGATCTCCATCTATGAATGAAATCCCGTGCTTTTTCGTTCTCATTCTGCCTTAGATTGCAGAGATGACTTAATGTCGGGAGTGCCTCTGTATTGAACAAGAAGCGTTCAATGAATAAATTTACAACTTTATCGAACTCCTTGAGCTCGATTGGATTGATATGCTCAGCATACCATTTAGCTGCAACTCCTTCCAAGCTGCCGGGGAAACACAGAAATAGTGCTCTGTTGTCTCTCTTGAACCTTGAGTACTCAGCAAAGAACATGGCAAGATGGGCTTTCGGGTCGCCAGAACCATCAAACTTGATGAATTTTCGGGGAAGGTTTTCGAGATCATCACCCCCTTCGAGGCCATCATAGAAGTCCTCGCTGGTGAAGACTTTCTTGCCCTTGTTGCAGGCTTGCAAATCTTTAACCACTTTGGCCATTTCTCTGAATTGTGTCTGCAGGGGTTCTTCTGCGACCTGACTTTTTGATTTGCGGTTTCTCCTTTGTTCTTGACCACGTTTCTGAACTGTCGGAGGCACCTCATATTCTTCCTCAGTGTCTTCCGCTGATTCTGATTCATCTGAAATTTCCTCTGGCTGAACCTGCTTCTTGGAAGCCTTTTTATTCTTGCGCCCGTGGAACTTCTCTCTGAATGGATTCTTCTCTGCACTGGTCTCAGCCTGTTCACTCATCATTTTGTTCATCATCTTCCAGAACATATCACACATTTGTGGATCTATGCCATCATCTTCTTGCTGCTGATCTTGACTTTCGGGGGGATCCATTTCTCCTTTTGAGGCTGAGGAGTGCTATAGTGATGCGGTTCTTCTTCCTGACCTTGTTCGAACCATCAAATGCTGCGGATGCTCTCTGTAGGGCAAAGACCTGATTAGATTCTGAAGGAATTGGATTTTGGAAGAAATATTTGCTGGAAATATGGTAGACAATTTGAAAAAGTTATCTCATTACTAGGGACTGAGTCATCGCAGGAATCACGACAATTGTGTTGTCATTCTTTGAAAGAGAAATAAACAACGAAAATGTGCCTTGTTATTTAGGCGAGGTCATCAAACTATAATAAAAAGATAGAAAATTTTATTAAAATGAGGAAAATATGATTTTATTGATCTTGACAAAGAGGTGGAGGACAAACAATTTGCCACCATTCATGATAGCCGACAGACACTCTAGGACCAGGAAAGATTTTAAGAAGGACAAAGGAATCCCAGCCGTAGCGGGCAGAATGATATGCCCCGAACCATTGTACGGAAGTGAGATCGAATTCTGCCATAGCTCCTGATAGCAGTCGAGCTTCAACGTATTGTTGTCTCTGGGAGAATTGCCGAACACATCGCTTCGGTTGGTAGTAAGTGCAGAAAAATGGTCCCAACAATTTGAACCGCTTGCCATAGGCGTACGTATATCTGGGAGGAGACAATTGTCGATCAAAATAGTCTCATATGATGTCATCTTCTTGAATGTTGTCAATCATGGATCGATATTGCGCCACTGGAAGAAGTTCTTGACCATTGTATCTGAAAGAGCTTGCTCGGGCTGGAATGTGTTGGAAGAACCATGATTGAAGCGCGTAAATGCATCCTTCAACTAGGATGGATTCTCCAAGTGAGAAACAAGTCAAACCCTGATATAGGAAAGCGAGCGCTGCCATGGCTATGAAGAGACGGTTGGTCTGTCGACTTCTCCATCTTCTCATAAGCTGGATTATTCTGATATCCATGTAGTTTTGTCCGTTTGGGAAGAGGGCTAATCTTACAGTGCATAGAACCATTGCATCCTGAATCCTTTCTCTAGTTGTCCTTGATAGTGAGCAGACTTTGATGAAGGTCCCGTGCTGGCGGTATAACTCGAGCAGGTTGACATATTCATTTTCGTCCAACTGGATCAGGGGCCAGGATCGGCGTCCTATCATACGAGCTAAGGAGTCTCGGGGGTCCAAACCCTTGACGTTGATCAGGAACTGATGCTCTAATGGATCTTTTGGTTGACCGGCTGGTTCTCGTAATCCCATAATTTCTGAAAATTCATCCATTAAAACGGTCATTTCTCCCCATGGGAACCAGAAGGTACACGTCCATGGAATCCATCGCTCCGCCATTGCATGGATCAGGTTGCCATTGATGGTCTGCTTTTTGACTGCTGATGTCACTTCTAATTCGAACTCGCTCAAATGGTCCGGGAACATGCAAGAAAAGCTTTTGAGCCAGGAATAATACCACCGGGTAATGAAAGTTTCGGTGCTAAGGGATCGATGTTCAGGACGACCTTGTCGCACCTCGTAGGAGATGTGACCTTAAGAAAAAATAGGATCGACTTGACTGGATGCCATCGGACTGAAAACAAAGAAAGAATTCTAATCAAACTTAGGAAAATGTAGGAAATTTTTGAAAACTTTGCAGGCAGGATATAAAATGCAGTTGGAAATTCGAGATCCAGTAGAATGGGAGAATGAAAAATCACCTGGAGTTTTGAAAGAAATTGGATATTTGGGAAAATCATCTAGGGTTTGAGAAAATATCTTGTGGAAAATAAGGATATTTTGAAAAAGGCCTAATAAGTTGGAAAAAAATTGAGAAATATGAAAAACTGAGGAAATAAGATACATACAATCACATCCTGCACAAACATTCATGCGCATACAACACTCCCTAGAAGGTTGACTCTAAATGCATCATTTTGAAAAACAGTTGTAGGACCCTAATCCTAACTCTAGGTTCAGATCATCTTTGTCCAATCCAGTTATGCCGATATACCCGAATCGAAATTCGAGGTACGTGGCATATAATTTCAACTCCGGTTCTAAGGTGAGGTTTTCCAACATCCTTGAGTGCCTAACGATATACTTCGGACTGTGGTCCGCGGTACGTGGTAGGGGGGTGTTAACCCAAATAAGTGGCCCAACTGTGAGGCTTTGTCCCGAACTAGGGTTCTGGAAGAGAGCCCAGCAACGTGAAGACCGGGTAATGATAGGTAAGGGAAGTTTGAAAAAAATGATCACATGCAAGAAATAGACGGCTCTAAAACCTAAAGATATAGACTTTTGAAAATCTTTGAAGAATCATACATTGTTTGCATTCATATCCTAAATTGAGGAGAGTTGTATTTAGACCTAAGTCTATGTGAGCATGAAAATATCTCCTCAATATAGTCCTACCAAACCATGCCTAGTCTATATGCAGTCAATGTCAGCTAAGTCATAATCTAGGCTCCTAGGTTTGCATGATATCAGAAAATAAAGAGCTGACATTTTGTGAACACAGTTTTGATGATTGAACTAAGCCAAGCACAATTTTGATCAGACAAGGACAGGTCCCATCTGTGATCATCGCAAAAAATTTTCTCTCGTAATATTCTCTCTTCCTTCTCTTTTCCTTTTCTAACCTCTGTTTTCCTCCTTTTTGAAGGGAGTAAAATAAAAGAAAGAAAAGAGAAAAGAGAAGAGAAAAGAAAGAAAGAAAAAGAGAAGAGAAACTCTTTTGCGCGGTCTCACTTGACCTTGATTTGAAAAGATTTAAAAGATTACTCGCCTCCGTTTTTGAAAATGTGCGGGAAAAATGGAGAGACGGGATTCGCTCGTCGGTACGAGGTTCGACCGTTCCTGGTGCCTTTACCAGGGGTAATCGAACCAAGGATCGAATCTGTGCCCTTTTGCTTTGCCTAAATATAATCTAAGAATTTATTTTATCTAAAAATGCACAAAGAATCATGCTTGTGCAAATGCAAGAATGTATGCTCCTTTTGAAAGAGGTTTTGAAAATTTCCAAGTTTTTCTGAGATGAATATGATAAAAGAGTGAAGAAATGACTTAAATCTAACTTAGAACTTGAGATAGATCAGAGGAGTTCTAAGCTTTTGAAGTAAATCAGAATTGGAAGAATAAATGAGAAAGAATGACTTTGAAGTTTTGAAATGAAAGAAAATGAAGTTTCAAAGTCAAAAATGAACTTCGAATTTGAATTTTGAATTTGAATTTAGGAAAGGAAATGAATACTTGAGATGGAATTGAATTTGGATTTCTGAAGTTTGGAATGGATCTGAGATAATCAAATGGTAAAAAATAGAAATGGATTTAAGAGATTCAGACTAGATCCGAAAATGGAATTAGAATCTAGAATTGGAATTGGATTCCGGATCCTAAACAGAAGTGGGATCCGAGATTTGGATCTAAAGTCTAAGATCCAAAGTGAATTGGGTTCTGGATCCTAGAATGGATTTGGATTTGAAGTCTGAGATCCAAGGTGAAATTGGTTCTGGATCCTACAAGGAAATTGGATCTAAAATCTGAGATCCAATGTAGAGTTGGATTCTGGATCCTAACATGGATTTGGATCTGTGTTCTGAGATCTAAAATGAATTTGGAGTTTGGATCCTAAAGAAGAATTGGATCTGAAGTCTGAGATCCAATATGAGTGTTGAATCCTAGATCCTAAAGAGGAATCGGATCTGAAGTCTGAGATCCAATATGAGTGTTGAATCCTGGATCCTAAAATGGGTTTGGAGTTAAATTCAGAAGATGAATCAAGAACATCCAAGTTTAATTTGAATTTGAAAAATGAATTTTAGAAATTGAATCTTTGAATATACAAATGAATTTCAAAGTCAAATTAGACCTTGGATTTGAAATTTAGAAGATGAATCAAGAATCTCAAAGTTAAATTGAACTTGGAGATTGGATTGGAGTTTTGAATGAATTTTGGAATGTCAAAGTCAAATTTGATTTTTTTGAAATCTGATTTGAATCTGAATATGAAATCTCAAAGTTAAATTGAACTTTGAGATAGAAAAATAGAATTTTGACAAATAAAAGGATGAATCGGATTTGATAATGATTGAAGATAGATTGAGGAAGATATTTACATTTACTTGGAGTTTTTGAAAAAAAGAATTTTGAAGACATGATGCAGTTTAATCCTAAATGATGAATGAATTTGAAGAATTTTTGAAATTGGATTTGAAAAGGTATTTCATTCTTTAGATTAATTAAAATAAGATTGAAGATATAATACATCCTTGACTATGGTCATTGGATGTATTATATAATAATCTATATTTAGATTCAAGTGAAGAATGAAACACATTTGGTGCTTTTATAGAATTTAAGATGAAATTAATTCTCAATATACCCTGACTATGGCCATTGGTATATATTTTGAATTAATTTTAAATTAAATTCAGATAAAAGAAGAAAATATTTAAGGAAATATGATGAATTTTGAAAACGGATCCAGTGTGGATCCAGTGTTATTTCGTAAAAGACAAAAATACTAAGTTTTGTCCAGACCCTGACTATGGCCATTGATGTGGATTATCATCTTAGCATCAATTACCTCTTACGAAATGGTGCACGTGTCATTCGTGTTCCACCATTTTGAGAATTTTGAGGAATAAAGGAAGAAATGCATGAATACAAGTAGTTCAATGCTTTTTACGATGCTCATTCCTTCTATCTAAGACTGGAAATGTAGAGTCTTCATCATCTTATTTATTTACAACAATTGGATCAAAAAAAATATTTTAATCCTACCCTTCCTTATATTCCTGCCAGATAGATTTTGCACAAAAGGAGATGAAAAATATGAGTGTAAGTGACTATCCAAAATCTTACACAGATGCTTGATTTATATATGGTCTACCCTGTATTTATGAGAAAACACATATATATGTAGGAATGTATGTACGTACAAAGAGAGAAGGAATTTACAGTGGTTCCTGTGAACCACTTATAAAAGAATGATAAAATATGATGATTATGATAGTTCAAGAATGAACTATCATAAAGAGAAGAGAAGGATTTACAGTGGTTCCTGTGAACCACTTGTAAAAAAAATGATAAAATATGATGATTATGATAGTTCTAGAATGAACTATCATAAAGAGAAGAGAAGAATTTACAGTGGTTCCTGTGAACCACTTGTAAAAGAATGATAAAAATATGGTGATTATGATAGTTCAAGAATGAACTATCATAAAGAGAAAAAGGGATTACAGTGGGAATTAGTAATGAACATCATACTGTTGTGGTACTTGGCATGATTATGAAAACGTGATGAATCACCGCAGTGGTGCGGTGAAGGTGGCTGTAGGAAATTATAGCAACCGCTGTTGATATGAATGGCGGTGGCTGTGTGTTAGTAAATGTAGCAATGCCATGGTGACAGCATGCTGGAGATGGCGACAATGTGCCCTAAGTGAGAATTACACGGCAATGCAGAGGTGTTTATTGTAAGTGCAATAAGTGATGAGATGAAGCAGCAGGCTATAGTAAATAATGTGTGACATGCAGGGTATAGGGTGCAGTGAACATATATGTTGGAGAATTTTCACAGAACTATTACAGCAGTATTTGTAAAAAAATGTACAGGTGTTTGCTAGTGATATATTAAAAAAAAAAAGGAAAAAGATGTATACACAACTATTTTTATACACTAAGCATGATGAGTCATTGATGACAGCAAAAGGGGATTCAATTTAATTGACAGTCTATATCTTCTCATAAGCAAAGAAAATTACCCATGTTCCGGCACCCAGCCCACCTACTTAAGACTCATGGTGAATATTCAACTATATACAGAAATGCTTAACCACACAGATAATAAAGCATGCATTCTTACCTGTTTAACGGGATTTCCTTAAGTGACAGCACATAGTATATGAACCGTTTAAGATTTAGAGAGTCGTTTCCTGTTTGATTTATCAATTCGTGGTTGATAAAATTTCTTGCTCTACCAGAATAATTGTGAAGATCTGCCAGACTCTTTAGGTACTTGCTGCCAAACGATGAATATCCTGAAAACATACCAACATTCTGTCATGAATGAGAAAAATCATAAAAAAAAATACTCTTGCTTCAACCTGAAACCCATATTTCACTGGGTAAAAGTCCCCTGGAGGTCTCTTGATATTGTGCAGCAAATGAAATCACTAACAGTCAAGCCTTCGATGACATCAAGGTGAGATCTGCATTGTTTTAGCAAAACCCCTTTTTTTTTAGCCACAGGCTTCTCCTTCCCAAGTTTCAAATATCCATCAACACTTCCAGTTATGAAAATTTTCACTGGACTCCCAACATACTTAAATCATGCGAACGAATCGACTTCAACTATCTCACGACTTTGGTTGGTTATTACCAGTCTCTTAAATTGCTGATTGCAGACAGTGTATATATATATGCTTCTCAAAGGCTTGATACACAAGTCACTGATGTTGGTTTTACTATCCACATTCATTATGATGAGATGGAGTCCAGCAGCAGCATCTCCTGTTCAGGGGCTTACCCGGATGACTCCCTCTGTTTTCCATCAATGACTAAGGCTAAGAATTGAAGATGGTTACCGCAATCAAGCATGTTATAACTATAGGCAGGCCCAAGGCCCAACTGAAGAGACACGGTTTCCTTTAGCATTTATTAAATAAACCTATGATGTGGCTGTTCAAGCAAAATCAGATGTTTTAGTTTCATCATTTTTCCCAGACTTTATACCCAGTGAAACTTCATTTGAAAAAGGACCAAATGGTGTAACAACAAGCTGTCAAATGATGCTATATTAACGATATATCCTAATTCTCTGCAATTCTGGAGGAAAAAAAAATAAAAGACCCTGCTAAAAAAAGAAAAAAAATTTGCTTGGTCACCATGATATGAAGTACAAAGAAAACTTTTTTTTTCTATATTAATTAGAAATGTCCTGGACAAGCATTATAAATAGGAAAGTCAAAAGACCCTATCCTAACCAACCTCCAATGGACAAAGCTTCTACAGAATTTCAGAAAGCCAGTACAGAGATTAAATAATGAATAATGCAAATGTTTCAAACTAAAGGAACAAATCAACAGATTGTTTCACTCATGTTTTGATGTTGATCAAAACGAACAGGCTTTTGATATATCTAGTTTCAATTATCAAATGGCTGCTACACAAATATATTACTTCAAACTCCTATCATGTGGATTCGGAATTGACTAACCTGTTCTGGATGACATTTTTTTTTTACATTGGGAGTAAACCAATAAGAGCTATCTAAACATTTTCTGAGCTTACCAGCACCCCTGTTGTTCAAACCTGCATAGGTGATCATGTTTGTGCCTCTTCCCTCAGTGAACGAAGACTGCAGATCACATCCGATAGCCATATCCCCATGCCAATCCACAACACTGCCATCCATGACCATCTTGAAACAATTTATTTGACAAACTCCTTTATCTCTTGGAACTGATTGGAGAGTATAGGTAATGGAGGCACATGCCATGATATTTTAACAGAATCAGACGCAATATCCAGGAATAGCCTGGTTCCTTATGAGTTCAAGAAAGACCCTCAGCGTTCCATTTATTGCGTAAGATTAAAATGTAACCTGAACCATAACCTTGATAAAAAAAAATAAAGCAATTTCACGAACTCACCATGATTCTACCAAAGGAGGCGAACCCATGCATCAAAAAAAAATCAGGATTAGCTCGATGATAACTCTTCTCCTGCCTTCGTTGAGAGGTATGGATCTAGAGTAGCGTAGTTAGGAAAACAGATTCTGTAATGATCAAGTAAGCCTGCTGAAGGTTTTCTGCCTTTGGTAATTGCCGTCACCACCTTTTCCACATTTGATGCCTCATTGATCACTCCAACAAATCATTTGGACCCATATATCAGAAATACATAAAGAAAAAGGCCTCTTCATCTTTCATTTCAAGGTCATGTTGTGACAAACCATGCTTGCCCAATACCATCGGTTTGGGCAATATCTGAATTCTAGCATCTTGGCTATGCCATGGACAAAGTTCCCAATCTTCTGGGAAAGAGGAAGAGGACCTCTTGAGGCTTTGGATGTATCGATCATTAAAAAAAAATGAATGATTGACACCGATTTGAGGCTAGAGAGCCTGCAGAGCCGGTTTAATCCACTAACCACAATGGATAATATAGCTTGAAATAAGTAAAATCACAGAAAAACCAGAGGAAGACATTAACAAACTACAGAACTCCAAGAAAATAGCTAAAATGGGGACGGCGTGATACCATGCTGAGGGTGAGATTGTGATGCTCTCATCATAATAACAAAATTGAGACAAAACAAAGGAATGAACAATGATGGAGAAAAAAAAACAGAAGATGAGAATATACAGGTGCGACATAAAAATATAAACAATATCAAACTGAACATTCGTAATATATGAAGGTTGGGAAAATCTCAGAAATAAAAACAAATTTGTAGGAATACGAGGATTCCGTTAATGTCGCAACACGCAGGCCGGTAGTGCTAGAGGCAATACCGACACCACGGAGGATGCTCTTGGTAGACCATAAAAGGAAAAATATGATAGATGAAGGATTTTATAGCAATGTAAAGGGAAAGGGAAATAATTACTTACCGGGAACCAATAGGGGATCCGACTGCAGAAGACAACAACCGTTCCTTCAATGTCCCCTTGATAGGGCTTCAGAAGATCATTCCTTTAGTTGCTTGAAAAAGGGAAACACCAGAGGGATATGGAATTTGCAAAGAGGAAGAAGGAGGAGGTGATCGTGGAAGAGGGGTGTCGGGGAGGCAGGAGATGGATGCTAGAGAGTCGATCAAGAAGAAGAGGATGGAGGGGTCGAAGACGGATTGAAAGAAGCAGAAGAAAGGGAAATGCGAGGGTGAGGGCGGATCCTGAAGAGAGAGCCCTGTGCGCCCTTTTAAGGGAGGGGAAGAGGATTCGGGAAGGCCGTTTGTTGAAGATGAGCGGAGGAAGAGGGTGCGCACATGGAGGAGGTGAAGATGGAGGGCGATGGAGGTTGGTTGTGAAGGCTGAGCCGAGAGAAGGAGAAGGCGGCTGGGCGATGAGGGTTTCCAGCGTGAACGAGAGGGGGGAGATTAGGGTTTATTTGTGAAGACTTTTTGGTTTTTCCAAAAAGAGACTCCCTTAACAAAATTTTCATAAAAAAATGGTTTAAAAATGATTTTTTTTTTAGCAAAATCGATTTTAAATTTAAACTCATTCCTTTTTCTTTGAAATTTTCCATTTTTTTTTTTGGTCTTTGTTTTATTTTTCTATTTTTTTGTATAAAAGTCCTAAGATTTACGAGAAATAAAGATTTTAAAACTGATTTTTTGTAGTTTTGCAAAGATATTTACAAAAGAGAGTTTTCTGAGAATTCGGGGTTTTATTTTTGAAATTTTTCTCAAAGAGGGGTTCAGATCCGATTCAGATCAAAACTGGGTCAAAGATAAGACTTTGGGTCCGAAATCTAACGAATCCAAGGAATGAATGGAGTTTTTGGTTAAAAATTTACCCAGTTTATTCAGAGGACGGAGGTCAGGGGCAAAAAGGTCATTTTTGGTTTTTTTTGGAAAATTTGGGGTGTTCACACCATCACGGTCGCCAAACCTGTTATCGTCGCAAAATTTTTCCCCTTTCTCTTCCCTTGCGAGAGAGAGAGAGGAAAATCTTTCCGCGAGTCAAACTTGACCGGATTTTGGAAATTGTTTTGAAATACTCACCTCCATTTTGAAAATCGCGGGAAAATCCATGGGATGGGGCTCGACCTGTCTGTACGAGGTTCAACCATTCCTGCCGCCTTTAACAGGGGTAATCGAACCAAGGACCAAAAATGTGTTTGACTTAGTTAAATCATCGAAATTGTGTTCTATCCTAAATGCACAGAGAATTCAGACATGTGCTATGAGATTTTGGAAAATGTAAGTTGGAGAAATATGATGTATGCTTAGAATACATTTGGAGTTGAAAAGCATTTCTTAGGAAAAAGATGAAAATCAATCTCTGAGGAAACTCAGATGAAAGGATTTGGAAATCACCAGAAAGTTTATGAAGTTTTGGGAAAATCATGAATGGGTGAAAATCCTGGGAAAATGGAGAGGATTCTTGAGAAAAAAATGAATATTTGAAAAAGAAAGCATTCATCTGGACAACTCTGATTTTGAAAATTCTCTTTGGAAAACGATTGAAATTCATTGGAAAACTCTTTGGAGAAGGAAAATCAAACTTAGGAAATTGAAATTCTGAGAATATTTTCTTTGAAATATCTGAAAATCGATTTTGATTTTTTGAGAAAGATGAGAAATTCCTTTTGAAATTGAATCTTAAGAAAATAACATTTTCAGAGAAAATCACGGGAAAACTTTGACTTGGAAAATCCAACTTCAAAAATCTTCATAGTTTTTTGAGGAATCAATATCCATGGAGTGAAATTTTCTTGAGAAAATCATGAGAAAAGCAGATGATGCCATGATGCAGATGATTTGAATGAATGAATGCACTTTGAAAAGATTTTCTGAGAAATTTGTTGGAAAATGTGTATTAAGTCAAAGTAAATTCTTCACATATTATGACTGTGGCCATGAATATGTTCAGAGTTTAATTGAGTTAATTCACAATACTTTGCAAAATTGGAAATATGAGGTGCACTTTTGAAGATAGCCTAAGAGTGTAGGCTCAATGTGACTGGTAGAAAGATGAGGGATCTGGGTCTCGTCCATATTCCGACTAGGGCCGTAAATATGGACTCCACCGAGTTCATCAACTCTCTAAGAGTTGGTGCACGTGCCATTTGTGTTCATCCATAGTGCTTTTGAAATAAAATGCATGAATCACATAGTCAGGATATTACAAAAATCAAACTATATGAGATGCATTCTAATCTAAGCAGTAAAAGTAAATATTATTCCAAATGTGATTATTATATCTCTGACATAAAGTAAAATGAATAAAAAAAAAATACAGAGTTAAAAGAATCAGCATCCTCCAAATTTTCCTGCAAAATTGGGTTAATACAAGGAATGGATGTTCAAGATGCACAAGGAAATAGATATATATGCATATACAATGGAGATATATATATATATACAATACATACATATATATATATATAAATACATTCCTATGAATGAAGACATATTACCTTCTATCGGCATTGTCCTTTATTTTCCAATCGACAGGTTTCACCCATTATTGCAGAATTCTCTCTATATGATATTTTAATACACTCTGGTCCCACATTCAGCTTTAGTTCTAAGTTATAATGAATCTCATAATGTAAACATATTTTCACATACAGTTAGAATCTACAAAAGGGGCTTAGAGGAGGATTCATGTCAAGATGAAGGTTACAAATATTTTACACTGAACGAAACTGTAGAGGCACAAAGGCTTGTTAAAAGCATTTATTTATGACTAGATGGCTCAACATGAATTCTTTCAGATAAACAAAAATTTCAAATAAACAGATAAACTGTATAGGCACCAAGGTTCGTTATATCATTTATGAGACCCAATTCTTCATAAGTTCTTCCATTCAGATACTATAGTTGACACCTAATCCATAAAAATAACAAAGTACTCTTAAGATAGTATTAAGTAGCAACCAACAGACTGATGGTCTAGGTAGATACCATCCAAACAGTTCTTGCGAGTACTAATGCTTAGGAATTAGAATAATCCAAAATCACTATGTTTAAATGATCACGTTGATATCTGGAAGGTGATTGCTATGAAACCTTATTAGAAAACCAAATGCATGACCATGGGTTTACCAATCCACAGAAATTCAGGTTACAACAATGCTACAGTTGCCGATCCCAAGTCAATGTATCCTATACCACTCTATAAACGTTGAGGGATCAAATATGTCTATATAATCACTCCAGCCACAGAGTATGTGTTCCATTTGTGTCAGCCAAACAATATTTGTAGGTATCATTGCCATCCGATCCAGAAACTCAAGAATATTTGCTTCAAAAACATTCATGAATCTGAATACCAAGAAACTAAAAGATTATGACGATCTAGGGATCTGTTAGCATTGTTAAATTATAAGATCATGTAGTAAAACCCATTACATGCTTACACATAAAAAGTGAGCATAACATTATGGCCAATTGCTGGTATGCACGTTTCATCAGTGTTCTCTAGCTATTGTCTTCTACCAGCATTAATACACCATTTGCTGATAAAACAAAGTTGCTGCTAAAAAAAAATAAAAAAATTTAAAAACTATGCTACACAAAATCACTCTGCATTCAGAGGTAGATAGATCAAAAGCATGTGTACACCAGAAATCAGCATAACAACAGACTATAAATACAGAAAATCGCTAAATCTGTGTAGGAATGGAAATATATATAGATATTTAGCAGAGAATATTTAAATGTACAGGTTGAGAAAATAGAAAATTTATGGATGGAGCTTATTGAAATATACAGGAGGTATTCACCTTATGGGATGCTGTATGTATTAAAACAGGAAATGAAAAAAAAAAACAGGGATATAATGAATAATATTCATCTAAACAACGACCAAAGAAAAATTCCAAATCACTCATTGGAGCAAAAGGGGAAATCGAATGATTTATGTTAGCCGCCATTGTAGTAGGCAACGATTGTTGTTGCAAATACATGACATTGATGTTGCTATAGGCAACTCAACGACATATCATGCTTGTGGATGCAGAGTGAAATAAGAGAAGAAATGGAAATATTGAAGATTTGAGAGAATGAAATAAAGATAAAAAGAAAATGGTGGCATCGATCAAAGGAGATGATGGATTGCTTACCGTGAATCAAGAGAAATGATGCTTCCTTTGTCTGATGGGATGGATCAAGATCTTCCACAGAATCGGGAGAGGTGCCAAAGGATGGAGAAGGAGAAGGAGGAGGAGATGTGCACTCCTCGACTGCCTATTAAAAAGCCGGATCCGTGGAAGCTGGAAGAAGGAGAAAATAAAAAAACAAGGTCTCTCTCGATGGGAGCAGAAGAAAGGGGACGATGAAGAGAAAAAATAGAGAAGAAATCCCAGATTTCGCCCCCACCCCCCTCTCGATCAATAGTTGGGTCTTGTTAAAGACCTTCAGCCTCTTTCTAAAAGAAACACAGTTTTTTTTTTGAGTTTCCGTTATGGTTTTGAAACTTTGAAACCGATATTTGAAAATCTGTCGTTTTTAAAAGGGGCGCATCTTGTGCTTTTTCAAAATTTTCATTTCATTTACCTAAGTTTTAGGTAAAAATGAATATTTTTAGAAAGTATGGCTGTGGCGCCATTTTGAGGTTGTTTCTTTAAAAAAATGAATAGTGAATAAAAAAATAAAATTAAATGGGAGATGCCACCTCAGCTAATTTTTTAAAATTCTTTTTGAAAATAAAGTTTTATTTTGTTTTGGCAAATCTTTTAATTTCAAGTGGGGCACCACATGTGTGTGGGCTCACTAACTACTTAAAAAAAAAATAACATTAAGAAATTAAAAAGAGGAATTTGCAAATTGGTGCAATCTTCGGGTGGGTCCCGCTTGAAAATAAGAAACTTACCTGAGAATCTGAGTGTGATGCTAGTTCAAAGGTGGGTCCCGCTCCATTTATTTGAACATAAAAAGCAGAAGAAATAACTTCTTTTTTGGAATTTTTATAATACAAGATAAAACTTTGTTTGTTTTCAAGAATTTGGAAAAAAAATGGGTTTTCAGGGAAAAATATGGATAAAAAAAATACATAAATTTTGTAAAGAGATTTAAAATCTTTTTACAAAAAGTTTTGAGATAAAATCTTTAAAATCAATATCCAAATATCCAGATTGATTTCCCTGAGAAAAACTTTTGTAATTCAAAGTCCTGGGGTAAAATGGGAAAGATTGGCAATTTTGAAAACCCAGGGTTTTGAAATCAATTTTGAAAAGAGTTAAAACTCGAATCTGGATTGAGAATTTTTGAAATCGAGAGTTTCTGGACCTCGAAATGACATGTTGTGCTGTGAAATGATATGAAATGTTAATGTAATGCTATGCAAAGACATGTTTTAAGAAATGCTACTCTAGGTCAGGACTTAGAAATTCTAGATTTTTGTCCAAAATAGAATTTGGAAGATTTATAGTTTGAAGATGTCTCTGAACCTAAATATAGAAATTTTGAGGCTCAAGAATAAAATTTTAGACTTTCTGTAAGATTCAATCTTAGAAAATGACCATTTTGCCCTTCATTGCTTCCGGAGAACTGAAATGTGATGATTAATGAAGATATCAGAAAGGTGAGTGAAAATTTGGGGTGTTTACAGGCCGTTGCGCCAGAGTAGAGGTTGCACCTTGACAAGGCTATGTGCTCGCTACGTAAAAATACATCGAGTGGCCGATCCATTGAGATTGAGTCATATGCATGCTCATTGAGAACTATTATACAACCAGACTCGTAAGGGCCGCAGAGCCAGAGTGTGTTGTTTCCACCCGAAAGAGATAAGGTGCTTGTGATGGCCACAGTGCTGAGAGCAGAGTTAAGCATGCATATGAATAAGACTTAGGGTTGCATATACCCTGTGGTTAATGATCGTGTTAGGGGTATCCCCCTCAGTTGATGACCGTGCTTGGGCATACTGAATGGGGTCGGGTACATATCTCCACAGTGCTAAGGCACATGCTGCCTAAATAGCATGTAATATCTTACCAAGTAATCGTAAGACTGGCAGACCCTTCAGGAATTATGCTCATTGTGGAATGATAGTGATGATACAGCCTTGAGTGACACGTATTAAACTTTAGACCTGATAGAGTCCACGATGGCCTCAGTCACTCATGGGTTTGGGGGTCGTGGTTATCCTTAAGATCTAAGGATTGAACCCAACTACTGCAAGTAGAGGATGCATCCGAATATGGGCCTAGTAGGGTTCTTCTGGTTGAAATACACCGCCCTACTATGGATAGGGTCAACAGGCCTCTGGGGTATCTAAAATACATAGAATAATCAACCCTTAGAACGTCGAGATGATGCCCGGACAATGCTTCACCTACGTACCAAGGGTGAAAGAGGTTAAATATCAAAACAATGCATTAGCTCTAGATTCAGCGATGCTTGAATGTATGAGTGGATGGACATTGTTGAATCAGTCCTGCATAACCTTTGTGAAGGTGTCATGATCGGTATACGACTGAATCGACTGGGCAAAGACCCGTGTTGTATCCACACGACTAATCGAAACTCGAGGAGTTGTCCTTAGATGCGTGGGATATAAATGTGCCAAGTATAAAGACTTGAGCATGGTATTCAGCCCGAGAGAGGCTTGCGCTAAGTCATGAAGACTTGAAAAAGAGATTCAAATCACAACTCTAAAGAGGCTTGCGCTAAGTCATGAAGACTTGAGCGAGTGATTCAAATCACAACCCTGAAGAGGCTTGCGCTAAGTCATGAAGACTTGAGCATATGTTCAACTCATAGCCCTGAGGAGGCTCTTGCGATATACGCTAAGTCATGGAGACTTGAGCGTCGTTATTATGAACTGCGACCCTAAGTAGTCAACGTATTTACTTTAGTTGAATGGATGTGTGATTGCTTGCTTACTAGACCATCAATGATTCTGACCCCATTTTATGGGGATCTCAGGTGTTGAACCTGCGTTGCGATATGTAGAGCAAGGCAGCATTGAGTTCTAGGGTTTCTTTAGACAGAGTTGTACTGTTTCTTTTTATTGAACCTATGTTGCTTTTTCAAGCAGTGATGTTGTAATAAACATGTGGTTTTCGATAAAATGGAACACTTTGGTAGTCAATGAGTTGCTTGGCCACATACCTGTAATGTGCCCAGAGTTTTCTAAAACTGACGATTCATTATCGTATGATTCCGCTGCAAAGAAAAAAAAAGAAATTCATGAAAAATTTAACTTAGTTTTGTTTTGAAAATCCGAGGCGTTACATTCGCGTTGTTGAAAGATTAGCCTTCTCTCTGAAAGGATAGCCTTTATCATCTTTCGCGTTATTGAAAGATTAGCCTTCTCTCCGAAAGGATAGCCTTTGTCATCTTTCACGTTGTTGAAAGATAAGCCTTCTCTCCAAAAGGATAGCCTTTGTCATCTTTCGCGTTGTTGAAAGATTATCCTTTTCTCTGAAAGGATAGCCTTTGTCGTCTTTCACGTTGTTGAAAGATTAGCCTTCTCTCTGAAAAGATAGCCTTTGTCGTCTTTCGCGTTGTTGAAAGATTAGCCTTCTCTCCGAAAGGATAGCCTTGTTCATCTTTCGTGTTGTCGAAAGAATCGCTCTATTCTTTTGGATCGCCTTTGTCATCTTTCGCGTTGTCAAAAGAATTCATCTTTTGCGTTGTCGAAAGAATCGTCATGCTCCTTTAGATCGCCTTTGTCATCTTTCGCGTTGTCGAAAGAATCACCCTGCTCCTTTGGATTGCCTTTGTCATCTTTCGCGTTGTCGAAAGAATCGACTTGCTCCTTTGGATCGCCTTTGTCATCTTTCGCGTTGTCGAAAGAATCGCCCTGCTCCTTTGGATCGCCTTTGTCATCTTTCGTGTTGTCGAAAGAATCACCCTGCTCCTTTGGATCGCCTTTGTCATCTTTTGCGTTGTCAAAAGAATTCATCTTTCGCGTTGTCGAAAGAATCACCCTACTCCTTTGGATCGCCTTTGTCATCTTTCGCGTTGTGGAAAGAGTTGCCTTATTCTTCTTCAAAAAGGTTGTCTTATTCACCATCCAACTTACCATTCTCATTTCCAGATCAGGTTAAGGGATAAACCTGAGCCTCATTCGAATGAGGTATTTCATTTCCTGATCAGGGTAAGGGTCAAGCCTGAGCCTCGTTTCTATATGAGGTATTTCCCGTCCCATCCAGGTTAAGGGCAAAACCTGAACTTCATTTCTACAAAATGAATCTTTCTTCTTCATTCTTCATTCTATATCTACCATTTTTATTAGAATAAATTCTTTCGTACCCAGTAAGATTCTTCTAACTGGGGCATTTTTATGTATACAACCCAAATTTGGTGTGTTTTCTTTGCCACTAAGATCGGCCCTATACTGACTTAGTAGCAAAGAGGGGCATCTGTAAACATCCAAAATTTTCACCCTCATCCAGTGTTTACATTTCATATGTCACAGCATATCATTACATGCATTCGACATATCATTTCATTGCATTGCATGTCATTTCATCTCATTATCGAGATCTAGAACTCTCGTTTTCAAAATATTAAATCCAGATTCAAGTTTTAAAAACCTTTCTTTAGAAATCAATTTGAAAACCTGGGTTTTAAATCAACATTATTGTCATTTGCCAACCCCCATGATCTTATATTTCGAAATGTTTTCCCCAAAAAACAACCTGGATTCATTTGAAACTCAATTTCAATGGATTTCAATTCTCAGATGAGACCCATTTAGGTGTCACTTCTGGATACCTTTATTTATCAAAAATCTCAAAAATTTCAGAGTCCTAGTTGGATCAGGACTCTATCTTTTTATCTTTTTGAATCTTTTCAAAACTCCATTCTGATTTTAAACTAGTTGTGGTCATTTCCTTGCACATTTCTGTCATTTTGGTCAAAATTTTAGAGTCCTAGTTGGATCAGGACTCTTTTTCTAGAGTCCTAGTTGGATTAGAACTCTACCTTTTACTACCCCTTTTACCTATTTTTGAGAAAACCTATCAAAATCTTTTGTTTTGCCCAAAATCCCAGAGTCCTAGTTGGAGTAGGACTCTTTTTCAAGAATCTCAGTCGAATTAGGACTCTTCGTCAGAGTTTCAGTCGAATTAGGACTCTATCTTTCATTGTTATTCTTACTTGTTTTCAACCAAATCTTTCAACATCTTTCGAAATGAGTTAAAAACTCAGAGTTTTAGTTGAACCAGAACTCTATTCAGAGAGTCCTAGTTGGATCAGGACTCTAACCCTGATTTCAATTTTGAGAGAATCTTTCAGAAATCTTTCTATCTATCAAAAATGTTATACCTTTATCATGGAATTTCAAAATTCTGGGATTTTATCCCAGAGTCCTGATCGAATCAGGACTCTATCCAAAGTTTGTTTTGTCACTTCATTTTCATTGGTTTTCAAAAGCTTTGTTTAAATCTCACCATTTACTTCTTAGAAAACCAAAAAAATTCAATGTTCTAGTCGAATTAGGACTCCTCTTTAGAGTCCCAATCAGGTCAGGACTCTGAACCGGACTTCAATTTTATCTTATTTTGACCTATTTTTCAAGATCCTCTAATTTATTTTCTCAAAAAATCTAAAATTCTGAGAGTCCTAGTTCAATTAAGACTCTGTCCCAAGAGTCCCAGTTGGATCAGAACTCTGTTTTGATTTCAATACTTGTTTCTATTTTTACTATTTTCATAAGTTCTTTCATTTGTTTTTCAGAAAATACCAAAAAATCTAGAGTTTCAGTCTGATGAAGACTCTGTCCCAGAGTCCTAATCCAGTTAGAAGTCTAATCTGAAGTTTGTTTTCACTTCCATTTTCATTCATTTCCATTTGTTTTTCAAAATTTAGGTCATTTTGCAGAGTCCAGTTAATTCAGGACTCTATTTCAGAGTTTCGGTTGAGTTAGGACTAACCCTGATTGTATTTTCTGACTTATTTTACCAGTTCTGATAAAATCTTTCAAAACTTTTATCATTAGACTTTCAAAATTCTAAAATCTCAGAGTTCTAATTGGTTCAGGACTCTGATCCAAAGTTTTAGTTCGCTTAGAACTCTGTTTTCAAAACCTTTAAATTTCACCTGTCGATTTTAACCCCTTTTTAAAGCTATTTTCAGTCTTTATTTCAATATAGGGGAATTGGCACTCCGATTTCAATAGACAATGCATGTTAGTTTCACCCACTAATGGTAATTCGCTGAAGGCTGACACACTGTCAGCACAAGATCGCTGACACACTCTTATACCTAATTGAATTTGTCATGCTAACACCTAGCATCTAACATAGGTTAATATACACGGCTTAACTGAGACTGATCTATACATTCTTACTGTCTCACTAACAGTTTAATCAGTACAGATTAACTGCCAACACATATCAATACACCCTACACATATTTGATTACTTTGCCCAATGCTAACCCCACTCCACCGTTACTGATTCATCATGCTGACACATACTAACTGCACATACAGACTACCAAAGGTTATCTAACATATTCTGTGCCAATATTCAATATTCAACATTAACTCTTTTAATTATAAGGTTCAAATACACACCCAGATTATTTGATATTCAGTTGTAGCAGTCAAATTTTACCTCCAAATTCAGAAATAACACGATAAAGTTCGTATATAGAACTCAGAGGAAAGAAAAATTCAGATATCAAAATATGGGCATAATGCTCATTATAAATCTACTATAAAGATTCAGATATGATTGTTTTCCCATGGCAGTTGCCGGCTGCCCCACTGAAGAATAGTAACATCAGTCATCATATGCATCCTTAGAAGACCCTTGAACAAGTCATCCTTCACATCTGTTCAGAAACTGGATATCAACTCATTCTTGAAACTTCGACTGATTGAAGAACACCAGAGAATGGGATTCAGAAGCCCCACATACCAAGCCAACCATAGGATCAACCCTTATATATTTTACATACAATAAACAGAGAGCCAAAACTGAGGATTTATCAGGGATTAAGAAAACGCATATGTATCTAAATACTGAAGGTGAAGTAGTGACTGTGTGTATATGCACAGGAAAATCATACCAAGAAATGTACAAGGATGCAAAGACATGCTGTGAGTGGCGATGATACATATTGAAAAGTGAGGTGCAGTGATACAATGGAATTGTTGTTTGAAGGTGGCATGTGATATGCATGCAGGCAAAACAAAGTGAGCATGATGACATATGGGTATATAAGACTATATGTAAAGGATGGACGGTAGACAAAATGTCACTCCTTAGAGAAATATACAGATGCACGTTTTGAGTGAAGATATGCTGAACTAATGTATCACTGTGATACCGTAAAGCACCAATGAAGCAGCAGGTAACCCCAGGATTAAAAATATTAGATCACCAAAAAATGGTGAAGCCAGGCAAGACTCAACTTCCAGCTCACGAAATGCCATGAAACCTATTAAAAGAAGAACCTGTAACGATGCATATGCTCCCATTCATTATAAAACTAATCACCTTTGTTCTTTAAGATACGATTATACTCATGCTTTTAAATTCAATTTGGGAATCATATTCTGTAAAAATATAGAAGCCATACAGAAGATCGGGAAATAAATAACAAGGGTGATGTTGATGCTATATCTGGGGCAAGTGAGGGCAGACACATGCAAAATTCACACAGATTCACGAGTAGTTCAATTGAGCTCCAAAATTCCAGATGCAGGCATACCAGATCAATATCTGAAGCTACCTCCAGTATGAGGTCGACATAATCAAGCAGCAGCTTAACGTTCTAAGAGCCTTTGTTATTGGCAAATACTTGGTCATTGACCAGACCGATTACAGTAATAACGAAATTGAAGAAAGAAAGAAAATAAATAAATAAAGAGAAAATAAAACAAAATGCTCCAGCCACCACTCAGTATATCAATAAGCAGAGACACCTAACGGATGGTTGCTCTTTAGGAAATGATTTCTCTGGTAAAAAGAAAAGGTAGCAGCGCTGAATTCATTAAGTCATAGAACAAACAATCTTTTACTCAAAATATGGCAATCGATCAGCCATAATGTTGGCCATGCGCAAATCTAGTAATGTACAGGAGATTTTGCCACTGTAGAAATGCATGATGAAAGGAGTTAAAAATCAATTCCGGATCAACTTCAGCATAAAAGGCTTCATTGCTTCTGGATTGATAATTAAGTGGAAAGGGTATGGGAGCAGGGAAGGAACAAGTTTGCTTTTAAATGAAACTACCAGAAAAGAAAGGCATAAATCATAACAAGAAACATAAGTAACATGATGAATCGATGAAGGCATGCGGCAAATAAGGAATTAAACAATGATCAAAACATGGATATATAAACAAAAGGAGATTGAGAGTCAGTAATAACATAACACTTGAAAATAAGGATAGAAACAACGGAGAGAAAATACAAGCCGACAAATCAGAGAGAAAGAAAAGAAAATGTGGATCGGCTATAGGGAAATAATGATCAAAAGGCAGAGTAAGCCTTTACATTGAACGGATACAAATAATAAAATAATCCAACAAAATGATTATAATCTTAAGAAAGAAAGAATTTCAATGTGATTGATTGAAGAAAGAAAGAAACAAAAGAAAAAGAAAAAAAAAACTTCTGCAAAATGAACCCGATCTGATACGAGATCAGATCGGGTATCATAATGGAGATTGTCCCAACAAGTGAAAGAGATATAGATCAGATGAAAAGCACGATGCATTGTAGCCATTAATAGGCATTGATGCTATTGCAGGGGAATGATATTGATGCTTAAGGAGTAAGATATGTTGCAATTTACAAAGGACAACACAGAAAGTAGATCATGCAAATGTAAATGCAGTAAATGAAAACAATGTTATCCATTAAAGCGTTAACACATAGTAACCAGAAATCATGGAAACATAAATCGTTGAATTACAAATCATTAGTCATAAATCAAAGCAGAATTGAGAATTAATGGAAAATTTGGACCGAGATTCAGATGAATCTTATCAGATTATTAAATCTGATAGCCTGAGCCCAAAACTTGCGATATAAACAAACCAGAAAAGCAAAAAAATATGTTGGAACAGGATTTTGCTCCGTTAATATTGCACAGGGGTAGACTGAAGATGCTATCAGCAACTCAGTACCACCGAGTGTGCTTTTGATGAAGTAAGAAACAAACGGAATTCAAAATTTGAAAAGAAATTTGTATGGATGATGGGAAGTAGAAACTTACCGGGATTCCGTAAGGCCAAAGCGAGGGAGGATTGTGACCCTGCTGCAAAGCTTGGCTTCCTTCCTCTTGTTTGCAAGAACTCTGAGGAGAGAGGGGGGGGGATTCTAAGGAAGGCTGATGAAGGAGGACTAGAGGAGATGAGTGGGAACGGGGAAAATAGAAAAGGGAGAAGCAGAAGAGGGTGTCAAAGTGAACACCCGATGATCCCCGGGCTTCCCCCCTTGCGCCCCTTTTATAGAGAGGGGAGGAAGGATCGAGAAGGGAATTTTGTTGGGGATGGACGGAGAGAAGAAGGAAGATGAGGGTGGATGGGCGATGGAGCTCTCTCCTGCGGTTTTTCCTTGGCAGTGGAAGAGGCCGTTGGGGTTTTTCGTGGGAGATCCAAAAGATGTTTTTGAAAATTGTTAAAAGGTGGCTCCCTTTTGAGAAATTCTCTAAAAAGGTGGTTTTAAGCAAAATAGATGGGTTTTCCAAAAAAGGGGTTTTTAACCCATCTCTTTTTGTATTTTCTATTTTTTATTTTATTTGTTCTTTTTTTCATTTTCTATATTTTTTTGGTATTTTTGAAATAAAATTCTAAAACTAGGAGATTTAAAACTATTTTTATATTTTTGAGAAATATTTACAAGAAGAAAAGTTTTCTGAGAAAAACTTTTGAAATTTTCTTGGACAACGGGTTTGGATACGGAATTTGAGGAGATATTCGAGTTTTTGGATCTTGAATCGAGAAACATGAGACGGTGGATCCAAATAGATACCGGATGGATTGATCTGAGCCTGTCAAGATTTATTTTTGATATTTTTATAATTTGGTTCAAAATTAGATAATGAGGCTCAAGTCTGAATTTTGATACTGGATTCGGATCCGAAATTGAGTCAGAATAGAAAATAGATTTAATTTCAGTAAAATTCGAGAAATGAACCGAAATTTAGATCGAAATTGACTTAATTTACTGAGGAAATAGAGCTAGGGGGCAGAAAGGGAATATTTACAAAATTTTGAAAAATTTGGGGTGTTCATAGATGCCCCTCTTTGCTACTAAGTCGGTTGAAGGCCGAGCTTAGTGGCAAAGAAAACACTCCAAATTTTGAAAAATGCCCAGTCAGCACATTTGAACTGGGTACGGAAGAATTCTTATTTAAAAAGACATGATTTCTCAGGCTTAAAACCTTATTCTGAATGGTTTTGGAGAGATGAAATCCTCGAGAATGATATGACTGAATAACAGAAATGAGGAAGTCGTGATGGGACTTTGGATGAAGGTTCCGAAATGGTGGATAGTAAGAATTTTGATCAAGTTTCATGGGTGAGACGAGATCAACTTTTCGAAATGACTCAGGTTTAGCCCTTAACCTGGATGGGGCGAAGATATATCAAGATGAATTGAATGAGGAAAGTAACACATGAGGACCTTGATGGGACATTTTTGAGAAAAATGCCTCGTGAGATGAAGCTCAAATATGATTCTTTCTGGATGGATGCGAAGAACATGGATTCCACCATGGGAAACCATGATGGGACTGGAAGAACACCTTTTCTAAATGAGGAACCTCGTTGAAACGAGGCTCAGATTTTACCCAAACCTGAAAAAGGAAGATACCTAGAGAGGCGAGGTTCAGGCTTAACCCTTAACCTGAAAGGGATGATACCTCGAGTTGTGAGGTTCAGTCTTAACCCTTAACCTGAAGGGGTCAACCATACGGAATCCTCAAAATGAAGAAACCATGATGGGACCTTCAAAATTGGATGAACAAATCCGAAAGGGGTTTACGAAAGGAGAAAAATGGGGTTCCCTAAAGCTTGGAAAAAGGATTGATCTTGGGTGTCTCATTGCTGAGACTAAATCAACTTTTAAAAATAGATGACCTCTCGCAGAGAATTCGAGTGATACCTCGAGGAGTGAGGTAACAGGTTTAATCCTTATCCTGAATGGATACAGAATCCTCGAAGAGTAAGGAAACTGTGATGGGACCTTTAGACTTCGCACAAGTCCAAGAGGGGTTTGCAAAAGGATGAAAATGGGGGTCCCTAAAGCTTGAAAAGCGGTTGATATGGGGTGCCTCATCGCTAAGACTGAAATAGCTTTTAACAACAAAAGACCTTTTGCAGAAAGTTCAGGTTTAAACCTTATCTTGAGCAGAAATTGTCTATGGTGGGACAGTAGGGAACACAGGGAAGTGTGCAGATCTAAGAGACACTGATCAAACGGAAGGGAAGGACTTTTCAGTCCTAATAAGGGATGACGCTAGGATACGTTAAAATAAACATCAAGTTCTTACTTCATGTTGGGATAACTAGAAAATTATTGCTAATAAGATGTCGAAATTGTAGTTGATTCAGAATGTTTGAACTGTGCATATATGTGTGAAAGTATCACCTCTTTCTACCTAGAGTATTAACTCCAATGGGGCTAACTCCGTAGAATCAAGAATCAAATTCAAGTTTGTTACTGTTGAGTTTCTTCAAAGAAGATATTAATTTCCTTGATATGAAAAGAGAGAAAACATTCTTAGCTTCATAAAAGCAAATGAATGCAAAGATATTGATAGAAGAATTTCACATAGATAAAGATGATTCCTGGCAGTTTTGGCAGTTTGATATCCTAAGGGCTTTTCCCATGATGATCTTTTTGCACTCTTTTGAATCATGGAGCTTTCTTGGGTTTTTGGGAAAAGCTTATTACATCATCCTTCATTTTGGAGATGTCCTGACTTTTTCTTCTTTTTTGGAGGAAGGTTATGTCACAAACTCCTTCATCTTGGAGATGCTTCGATCCTTCTTTTTCTCAGAAATTATAATGATGATATTGGCTCATTGGTCAAAACTCTCTAGATGATAGCAGAAATCAAATATCTTTTAGGGTTTGTCGGGAGGTTCGTCGTAGTCACTTTAATCTTGATGGTGATCTGAACGTTCCCTGGAAAGATCCATCACAAACTTCTTCATCTCAGAGATGATCCAAATCTTCTTTGGCCTCGGGGGTCTAGCTCACATATTCGTCTTCATCTTGACGACAATTGAGAGATCCCTTTTGCGGATATTTGATTGCAGCTTAAATGACTGAGGATATATGGATTGGGTAGGTTCTATTACTGCCCAGGATATTTCCACTGTCTTACTGCCAAAAGAATGATCTTTAAGAATGTGCCACAACTATGATTAATATCGATTCACTTATGGCTTTTCAACATCATTGAATTTTCCTTTGTCGGTCATATCAAAGATTTTTCGTCATCCTCTTGGTTAACCAACAGAAAAAGCGTGAATTCCGTTCTTTCTTCGCAAAGGTCTTGTCCTTTTGAAAGTAATACTGAAGGTAGCTCGAGGTAATTTTTTGTGCGATGAAAGCTTTGATATCAACAATGGTTTTTGATAGCAAATTGGCAAGATATTCTTGAAATCCTTGATGAAAATAATTGCTTGATATCGAATCGACACGTCCATGACAAAATTATCCTCTCTTTTTCCCCAAAAAGAGAGACTCAGGCTTAGCCCTTACCTGAATGGGAAGTAAGAAATACTTCTCTCTTCCCCTGAAGAGGAGGTGTTTGCAAAACAGAACTTTCAAAGAGAAATTAAGTTTTTGTCAAAACTCCCTATCTCTAGGCTTCTCTTATGGAAAGGCGGCCAAAAAATAAAGTTGAGAAAGTATCACAGAGGAATGAGTCCATCACACTCTTCCTACAAGAGGGTCCTCTGTGAAGGGGTTGGCCAAAGATGAGAAAATTAGGGGCCACAAAAAGAAATGAGCTTCCGTCGAAGCTCTCGTGGAAAAAGGGTTCTTTTGTGTAACGTTGGTTTGTTGTTTTGCAAACGGTTCGCAAAGAAACGAGTCCCTTCAAACTCTCCATGAAAAGGGTTCTCGCGAACGAAAAGATTGTTGCATGCGAAAGGAACGAGTTCCCTCAACTCTCCCTGAAGAGGGTCCTTTGCAAAAGAAAAAGATTGATTTTTGACAAAATGGTAACCCGAAGGTTGAAATTGAGATTTAGAGCTTGAATGTTGATGAATGGTTAGTACAAAGACTAAACCTAGAATGCTAACTGATCAGTCAGCCAGACACTAGCACGAGCGCTAGATATACCAGTACGAGCACTGAATTTTGAAAAACACACCAGTATGAGCACTAGATTTTGAAAAACACACCAGTACGAGTACTGGATTTTGAAAAACACACCAGTATGAGCATTGAATTTTAGAAAATATACCAGCATGAGCACTGGATTTTTGAAAATGCACCAGTATGAGTACTGGATTTTGAAAAACACACCAGTATGAGCACTGGTTTTTTAAAATATATCAGTACGAGCGTTGGATTTTTGAAAATGCATCAGTACAAGCACTGGATTTCGAAAATACACCAGTATGAGTACTGGATTTTGAAAAATACACCAGTACGAGCACTGGATTTTGAAAATATACCAGTACGAGCATTGGATTTTGAAAAACACACCAGTACAAGCACTGGATTTTGAAAATACACCAGTACGAGTATTGGATTTTGAAAAACACACAGTACGAACACTAGATTTTGAAAATATACCAGTACGAGCGCTGGATTTTTGAAAATGCACCAGTACGAGTACTGGATTTTGAAAAACACACCAGTACGAGCACTGGATTTTAAAAATATACCAGTACGAACGCTGGATTTTTGAAAATACACCAGTACGAGTACTGAATTTTGAAAACATACCAGTACGAGCACTAGTTTTCAAAATACACCAGTATGAGCACTGGTTTTAAAAAATATACCAGTGCGAGCACTGGTTTTCGAAAAAGATACCAGTACGAGCATTGGATTTTGAAAATACACCAGTACGAGCATTGGTTTTTCAAAAATGCACCAATACGAGCACTGGGTTTTCCAACGGAGATTTGAAAAGGAGACTGTAAACACCCCAAATTTTTATTCACCTTCTTGACATTTCCACCAATCATCACATTTCGGTTCTCCGGAACCAATGAAGGGCAAAATGGTCATTTTCCAAGATTGAACCTTGCAAAAAGTCTAAAATTTCATCCTTGAGCCTCAAAATTTCTATATTTAGGTTCAGAGACATCTTCAAACTGTAAATCTTCAAAATTCTATTCTAAACAAAAAGCTGGAATTTCCAAGTCCTGGCTGAGAGTAGCATTTCTTGAAACATGTCTTTGCATCGCATTGCATGAACACTTTGCATCATTTCACTGCACAGCATGTCATTTTGAGATCCAGAACTCCTGATTTTCAAAATTGTCAATCCAGATTTGATTTCTAAACTTTTTAAAATAGATTTTAAAACCCTGGGTTTTCAAAATCATCAATTCTTCCCATTTTATCCCCAGGACCCCGAATTACGAAAAGTTTTCTCAAGAAAACAATCTGGATGGTTTTGACATTTTCAGAATTTCATCAGCTGAAAAGGGAGGGACACGATTCAAAATTCATAAGACCTTATTTCAAAAAAAAGGCTCTGAATTTCCCTACTTCTTTCAAAATTTCGCCCCAAAGAACCATTTTCTTCCATGTTTTGAAATCAAGCCAAATTTTTGCTTCGTGTTTTCCAAAAACTAGCCTACTATTATGAAAATTCTAAAATATATCTCACTTGGCTCGGGTTTCAAATAAATGATGTGGGACCCACCTCGAGGTGGGGTCACACTCAAATTCTCAAAAATTTCTCCTATTCTTAAACAGTGACCACCCAGAAGTGACACCAATTTATAAAATTTCTTTTATTTTGATTTAAATCTTAATAAAATATTTAGTGGACCCTCGTAGGTGGCACCCCACTAAGACTCTTTGCCAAAAGAAAGAATTTTTTTTTTTTGAGGTGGCACTACCAAAACAAAATCCATTTTTATTTATTTATTTATTTATTTATTTATTTATTTATTTATTTTTATTTACTTTCCAGCCCCAAATGGAGCCACTGTAAAACCCTACCAAAAAAATTCGTTTTACCTAAGTTTTTCTGAAAAAAAAAGGAGCCGCCGCCCCACCCTTTTCAAATGGCGATATTTTTTTAAACTTTCAAAAGTTAGTTTTTTCTTTTTAACTTATTATAAAGAAGCCCGAGCTTTTGGCTGAAAGGGCAGAAATTTTTTAAAAGGAGGCTTAGGCCATCCGAAGAGGGGACTTGGATTTTTTTTTCTCCCCTAAGCCTTCAGCGCCTCCTTCTTCACGGATTCCCCCCTAAGCCTTCAGCGCCTCCTTCTTCACGGATTCCCCCCTCTGCTGGCAGGAGAGAACTTGTGGAGATTCTCTTGGCAGAAACCCTCTGCTCCCCTCTGAAGTTTCGATCCCCTTTTCTCAGCCGCCGTGTAACTCAGCCTACATCGATCCAGTTTCTTCAAGAAGTAGTCGAGGAGGGCATTCCCTTTTCCTTCTCCATCCCCTGGCCCCTCTCCTGATTCGGTGGAAGGATTTGATCCATTCCAGCACACGAAGGAAGCACCGTCTCTATCGATTCACAGTAAGTAATTCATCATTTCCTCTAATCGATGCCCCCATTTTTTTCTCTCGACATTCACCATTGCCATTTCCTTTCCCCAACTCACGGTGCACCCAAAAGCATGTCGTGTGTCGTTGAACTGTCTATAACAGCATCAACAATACATATTTTGCAACAGTAATATCTGCCCATTATAGTTGAGGCTAACAAAAAATTTCATAACTTTTCCTATGCTTTAACGTATTGTTTGCAGCCTCCTCCATTTTTTTTTTATATGTTTGTTATGTTTCTTAGATGAATCCTATTCATCACATCCCCTTTCTTTTTTTTATTTTCTGTTTTAGCAGCTACAACATCTCTCACCGTGGCTTTACACCAGTCCATGTGTATTTCACATACTTGTTGTCATGTAGAACCTTATAACCAATCCACATACTGTATTGTGTTGGTTCCCCTGCACACTTAGTCATTTGTTATTTGCTATATACATTTTTTTTTCCTCTGCTCTTTTCTCTAGTATATTACTTTGAACATTTACATTAAACTGGATCCTGAGAATAGTGAGTGTTTTGCTCTGACTGAGATGCTCAAGTATTAGATCTCACCATCACTGCATAAAAAGTCTTTTTTTTTTTTAGAAATCAATCTCCATCGCTTGCATGTGATTTGAGAATGATATGAGTAGCAGGTACCTTAAACTAATCATCCTGATAAAATGAAGCAGTTTAATGGCATTTGTGAAGTAAGAGAAGGGTGATCTCAAAGAAGGCTGTAATGGTCCTGTCTTGATGGTCATTTAAGTCTTTAACTCAGTCTGTAAATTTGCCTCAGCAGGCTCGGCACTAGCAAAGTTCATGTCTGCTTCTTTATAAAAGATGTTGCATTCAATAGTGGAATGTCATCGGTGCCTGTGCTGGAAATAGCTCCAGACCTACGTGAATACTTTATTCCGTTGTACTCATGTTTGTTTCAAAACCATCTGTGAGTTCAGGGGTCCCTTTTTCAGTCTGGCGGTTCCCCATTTTTTTTCTTTTGTTTTTTTGTTTTTTTCTCCTCTTTTTCGGTGGCTTTGGTGGAGAAGTAGCCGCAGAGATTGGCAGGAGTTCAACCTCTTCTTTCTTTAGAAAATCAGACTTGAAGGGTCTGTCTTTTGGGTCAACAGTGCTACCCTGGGCCTTCAGTCTGTAACCTTCGCTATGGAGCTGATGGATTATCATGAAAGTTGAGCTCTTAATTACAATGTATGTGGATGGGCAAATGACAGGGTATACCTTGGTATTCAAATTCTTACCCATAATGAGAGCACCTCCTGCATTAAATCTGATTTGAGCATGTTGTATTTCTCATTCATGTGTAGCATAGAAATTCCTTTTTCCATATGTGGGACACAGGACTGCTAGCTAAGCTATATTCTGTGATCTTATCTTCTTTCACGACCCTACAGCTGATAGTGAGGATATTTCCCAAAAGCCAAGGATTCCTTCCAGTTTATGCCTGTGAACACCCCAAATTTTTCAAAATCTTTTAAATATTCCCTTTTTGCCCCTAAATTCATTTTTTGAGCAAATGAGTCATTTTTAAATCTAAATTCCAGTTCATTTCTCAAGTTTTACTGAAATTAAATTCATTTTATATGTTTAAATTGATTTCGGATCTGGATCTATTGTCCAGATCCAAGTTTGAGTCTCCTTGTTCAAATTTTAAATTAAAATTATAGAAAATAACAAAAATAGTTTTAAATAGCTCGGACAGTCCATCCGACATCCGTTTGGATCCATCACGTTGTATTTCTTGATTCGAGTATCAAAACTCGAACATTTTCTCAAAACCTGGGTCCAAAAACCCCTTCTTCTAAAGAAATTTCCCCAAAATGGCCTGAAGTTATCGGAAATACACTTTTGTAAATATTTCTCAGAAAAATACAAAAAATTAGTGTTTAAACTTTGTTTTTTAATTTTCTATTACAAAAATCAAAAAAAATGGAAAAACTACGAGAAAAACAAATGGTTTTGAAGCTTTTAAAGATAAATTTTCCTGAAAACCTCATTTTTAAACCATTTTATAAAATATTTTTTTAAGGGGACCTCCTTTCTGAATAAGGAGAAAATTTGCAACGGCCGCAGGCTCGCAGGTTTCTCCTGTCCACGTTCGATCTGCCTTTTGAAGGCCTCTCCACCCTCAATCTCAAAACGAACCCCTTCGAGAGCCTTCCACTCTCTCTTTAAGAAGAGGCACCCAAGCCTCTTCTAGGGATCGAGTTTTTCTCTGTCTATCGCATCCATTTTTTTTTATCAAGCATCCATCATCTATCTGAGTCTCAAGCGACCTGCCTTCTTCCCCATCGATTGACAGAGTTTGGTCCTACCGTCGAAGCTTCAAACCATCCGGTAAGAGCCCTTCCCTCTCTTTCTTTTCCTTTTTATTCCCTTTTCCTTCTTATCTTTCTTGGTTTTCCCGTATTAATCGTCCCATTAATGCACCATGGACTGTGCTGAGATGCTTATAGCAACTTCAGCGCCCTCCTGTGCAACAGCAACGTAATGCATAGGTTCCGACACTTGTTCTGTCTTTTACAATTTACCCATGAATTTTCTTTGAAGTTTTTTTTATACAGAATTCATCCTTCATGTTAGTGGTTTCCCACGTTTACTTCAGTTCCCTTCCTTTCCTTCATTTGCTTACACCTAATTTTCTGTTTTATCTTAATCATCCGTTGTATTTGCCTAGATTTCAAGTTTTAGCATCATCATTTGTGTCTTGATTTAGGGTGTATCCACTGCATCTCCATCTTTCTGCTCATAGTGTCATTTTCACTGCAATGTCATATCATATGGTTGAAACCTTTCGTTTTATCTTATTTTGTTTTGGTTACAGTATATCATTCTCATGTTATTCTTCATTGTATCCATATATCCCTTTTTTTTTTATATTATCATTTCTCGTTTTGATCAATTACATTTGATCCCCTTTCAACATTTAATCTTGTAATATGGCATCTGCATTTCAATTTAAAATCCAAGAGGATCCAGCACATGCATTCCGCAGGTGTTAACATCTACCGGGAGAAATCCTGCTCAGCTGATCTGGGTCCCCTTTGATTTATCGTAAGGAAGGTCCCCCATATCGGCTCATTTTCTTTCCAGACCATGATCTAGCGTCAATTTTTTATTTTGTGATATCTTGTGCTTCTGCATATGTCTCCCTCCCCATCTGCTTTTGCTGCAATTACAGGTGTTCAGAGGGGGGAGGCCCTTAAAATAATTTTCTCCAACCTATGTTTTCACGCCTCTCTATGTTTAGCTGCCGTTGCCATTTTGTTTTTGTGTGGTTCTAGGAATTGGTCTCTGATAGATTGCATTCTTTGGTCTGGTAAGATGATCAGTGGGGAAGGAGATTGATCCCCTGTCATCTAGTGAATTTGTGCTACATTAATTTCTCAAGATTAAGAATCTGTTGTCAAAACAAACTGGCAATATAGTTACTCGTTATATGTATGAATAGTCCTTCATCCCAGTATGTCTTTTAGCTTCTGTAGCCATTAAAGGTGGAATTTCATCAGAACTTTCGTCCATTCTTTGAGGCTCAAGACCATACCGTAAGTAGCATGTCAATCTCTCTGTATCATAGCATTTAACTTCAGTATGTTGTTTTTTTTTCTTTTGGAGATAAGATTCTTTGAATATGGCAGAAGTGGTTGTCGCCTTTGTCAAACATGGTTATAAACAATACCTAGGAAGACATGGGCTACTGATAAGTCGCAGACCAATGCATTAGAAAATACCAGGCAGTTCTATTAGTTTTTTTTTTTTCTGTTATGGCTGACAGCAGAGTCACTGTGCTTCTCAAGGAATTTTGAAGGCTGAAGAGCTATGTACAGGGGTTTCTTTGGACATATTGGCTTGCTTGTTGTACTCTGATGGATTGCAGGGTCACTGACAGCTTTAGGGGTTGAATTAAAGCTCAGTAGGCCTCACCCTATTGAGATGGAGGATATGAGGGTCATAAGTATTTCTCTCAGATTGTTTTGCATATTATCAGTAGTTTATACACCACCACTTACATACATCACACAGTATCACAGCCAAAAATCCAACTACTATTTTTACTTTCAACACCACATCACATTCACCCTGCCACCTTATGCACATTATTCCCTGCACCACTAGTCATACTACCTACAACACCCTTTTACATTTGCTACAGTACTGCTACATCACCATCGATTCCTGCCACTTGCCTATAGCATTGACCTTCTCCACAGGCTGCTCTTCACTGCTTAACACCTTGTACGCAGCACAGTAGTAGACACCTCTACCACAATCACTTCATCCATTCAGCAGGTAGCACCTTCTCTCTCAGTTGCACCCTTGGCATCATTTTTCACTGCATGTTCATTACAGCATATCATACACTGTCTTCACACTGCACCTCTTCATCTAACTTTTTACTACAAAATCTTGCACACTTACCAGCACAATGACCATGTTTCACCATCACTTACAGCAGTGCTTGGCACTGCTGTAGTGCTTTTTCTAGGCTTACAGCAGTGCCAATGCACGGCTGTGCTTTTTTCTTTTTTACCACCTACAGCAATGTCGAGCATTGTTGTAGTTCTTTTTGCACAGGAAAGCACTCTACTCCATTTCATTCCACCATTAGCATATAGCCCCTGTACCTCACGCACCATCTTCCCCTGTTACAAATTTTTTTTTTGCCCCATGTTCCCTTTACCTGTCAACCAATCTTCATCCAATGCCCGCAGCATGTCCATTCATTCTTGCACAACACTCTTCAATATACACTCTATACACTGGTTGCACCTGTTACTTTTACAGCAACAATACATCTTCTGTTTCATATATGGCATCCACTTGCTACCGCTGTGACTTCTTGCATCCTACTACTTTTCACAGCACGCACACAGCTTCCAGCAATTGCGTGCTACTGCTAATGTCAGCTCTAATTTCCATGCCCACTTTCTGTAGTTTTGATCATTGCATTTCATCTTGTATATCCCATGTTGCATGTTCATATACACTAAGTTAACTAATTCACTTGAGTTTCAACATATCTATAGGATTAGTATGTCATTTTCAATGATTATGTCACTAGGTTTGTGAGGTTTCCCCTTAATCAGTGTATTTTGACCTCTTAGTGAATATGTGCAATAATTGATGAAATTTTCAACATTTCAGCTCTTTATCTGGATGTTGTTATTCCCACATCCCATATCACATATACATCTCAATCAGCTTAGGATATCATTCATATATCTCAGCATTTATTTTTCACCACTAGTTTAGGATATTTTAGGTATAGTTTGATATTCACTCTTCATTAATTTAACACATCATTTCAATATACGTTTTGTCATCTACATTGCATTTTCATTGGAGTAGAATATATGCATGAACACTTTATTAATGGCGCTCCAAGTTCAATGTAATATTTTACAGATTTCCATATGCATCTTGGATCTTTTACTAACTCTGTTTTGCAGGAAAAATGTAGGTTATTAAATTTCTTTTCTAGATTAGGAATTTGAGTTTCATTGCAACTTCAAGGATGTAATAGCTAGATATTAATGAGAACTTTCCATTTCCAGCTTTAGATTAGAATGTATGAGCATTGTAAATATCATTCTTCATACCTTTTGCCTTTATTTCTCAAAATCTCACAATGGTGAAACACGAATGGCACGTGCACCATTTCGTAAGAGGTAAATCAATCCTAAGTTGATGATCCACATCAATGGCCATAGTCAGGGTGTGGACAAAACTTAGGATTTTTATCTTTTACGAAATAACACTGGATCCACACTGGATCCGTTTTCAAAATTCATCATATTTTTCTTAAATATCTTCTTCTTTTATTAGAATTTAACTTAAAATTGATTCAAAATATATACCAATGGTCATAGTCAGGGTATACTGAGAGTTAATTTCATTTTAAATTCTATAAAAGCACCAAATGTGTTTCATTCTTCACTTGAATTTAAATATAGATTATTATACAATACATTCAATGACCATAGTCAAGGATGTGTTATATCTTCAATCCTATTTTAATTCATTTAAAGAATGGAATAGCTTTTTCAAAATCCAATTTTAAAAATTTAAATTCATTCATCATATAGGGTAGAATTGCATTATATTTTTAAAATTTCCTTTTCATAAATCCAAGTAGTTCTTGCCTTCCTTTCTTAGATCAAATCCTATTTATAAATTCAAATTCAATTCTATTTCTCAAAAGGATTCAAGAATTCAATTTCAAAGTCCCATTTGACTTTGAAACTTCAGAATCATCTTGTATTTCAAATTCCAAATTCTATCTTAAATTTAAAATCCAATTCAACTTTGAAATTCATCTGTATATTCAAGATTCAATTTCTAAAATTCATTTTCCAAGTTCAAATTAAACTTGGAAGTTATTGATGCATCTCCTGAATTTAGCTCCAAATCCATTTTAGGATCCAAGATTCAACACTCATATTGGATCTCAGACTTCAGATCCAATTCCTCTTTAGGATCCAGAGTCCAATTCCACTTTTGGATCTCAGACTTCAGATCCAATTCCATCTTAGGATCCAGAACCCAATTTTACATCGGATCTCAGATTTCAGATCTTAAATCCATTTTAAGATCCAATTCCATTCCCAATTCTAGATTTCAAATCCAATCTCATTTGAATTCCCTAAATCCATTTCTATTTTTAAATACCATTTGATTTTTTCAGATCCATTCTAAGATTCAAATTCAATATCACTTCAAAATTTCATCTTCTTCTCCTAAATCCATGATTGAATTCAAAGTCCATTTCTGACTTTGAAACTTCATTTCTTTTCATTTTCAGAGCTTCAAATCATTCTTTCTCAAAGCCAAGATCTATTCTTCCAAACTCTAAATTACTTCAAAGACTTAGAACTTCTCTGATCTATCTCAAGTTCTAAGTTAGATTCAATCATTTCTTCACTCCCTCATCAAGTTTATCTCAGAAATACTTGGAAATTTCTAAATCAATTTTTAAAAGAGCATACATCCTTGCATTGCACAAGCATGATTCTTTGTGCATTTAGAGTTAGGATAAATTCTTAGATTATATTTAGGCAAAGCAAAAGGCATAAGTTCGATCCTTGGTTCGATTACCCCTGGTAAAGACGCCAGGAACGGTCGAACCTCGTACCGACGAGCGAACCCCGTCTCTCCATTTTTTCCCGCAATATTTTCAAAACGGAGGGGAGTAATTTTCTAAATATTTTCAAATCAAGGTCAAGTGAGACCGCGCAAAATAGTTCCTCTTCTCTCTTTCTTTCTCTTTTTTTCTTTTCTCTCTTTCTTTTATTTCTTTTATTTTTCTCCCTTCAAAAGGAGGAGAATAGAGGTTAGAAAAGGAAAAGAGAAGGAAGAGAGAGAAACCATAAGAATAGGGTAATTTTTTGCGATGATCACAATGCCATACTGCTAAAAAAAAATTTTATATTCCTGTTAACCAATCTATAACAGAGTTGATGAGCCTAGATATTGGCCTTTTTGGCATTCATTTTGATTCCCTTTTTGATTTATTTCATGGTAATATAATCTGTTTCCTTGATTGACTGATTTGCTATATTTTTCCTTCCCCTTTGTTAATACAGAAATAGGACCATTTTGTATATATATTAGCCTTGCTTTTGTTGGAGAGCATTCGTTAGTTATGTGGAGGATAATAATTAGTGTGCAGCATGTTTAATTTCTACCATTATATCAAAAAAAAAAAAAAAAGATCAACATCTAAATTTATGCAAGCACTAATGATTCTTACTCATGTCATGGGTAAAGAGCCAATCTCACTTATTTGCACAGGCTTCACTCATAAGACGATACTATTCATCTAGCGTGGATCGGCAACCCCGATCGCATTGCTTATGCAACACCAGGGCATTTGCATTTCCCTTTGTATGGTGTATTTTTGTGTTAACCCACTTTTGCAGGAAACTCTGGATGTACATTTTTCTTTTTATTTTCTTTATGTCAGAGATGTAATAATTCAATTTGGAATGATATTTACTTTTACTGTTTAGACTAGGATGCATATCATAGAGTTTAAATTTATGCAATATCCCGTTTTTATGATTCATGCATTTTATTTCAAAAGCACTATGGATGTTCACGAATGACACGTGCACCAACTCTTAGGGAGTTGATGAACTCGGTAGAATCCATATTTACGGCCCTAGTCGGAATATGGACGAGACCCAGATCCATCATCTTTCTACTAGTCACATTGAGCCTACACTCTTAGGCTATCTTGAAAATGCACCTCATATTTCCAATGTTTTCAAAATATTGTGAATTAACTCAAATAAACCCTGAATATATTCATGGCCACAGTCATAATATGTGAAGGGTTTACTTTGGTTTAATCCATAATTTTTTTAACAAATTTTTTTAGAAATCTTTTCAAAAAGTGCATTCATTCATTCAAATCATCTGCATCATTCATTTTTCTCATGATTTTCTCAAAAGATTTTCACTTCATGGAATCGATTTCTCAAGAAACTATGATGATATTCGGAGTTGGATTTTCCAAATCAAAGTTTTCCTATGATTTTCCCTAAAAAGTTATTTTCTTAAGATCCATTTTCAAAAGGAATTTTCATCTTTCTCAAGAATCAAAGTTGATTTTCAAACATTTCAAAAACAAGATTCTCAGGATTTCAATTTCCTAAGTTCTGAATTTCCTTCTCCAATGATTTTCCCTACAAAATTTTCTATCATTTTCCTAAGAAAATTCTCAAAAATCTAAGTTTTCCCAACAAGTGCTTTCATTTTCAAATGTTCATCTTTTCTCAAGAATTCCTTCCATTTTTTTCGAGATTATCATTTCTTCATAGTTTTCCAAATTTTTATAACTTTCTCAAAATTTTCCCGAGATTATCATTTCTTCATAGTTTTTCAAATTTTTATAACTTTCTCGAAATTTTCCCGAGATTCTCATTTCTTCATGGTTTTCCAAGTCTTTTTAAAATTTCTCAAACTTTTTTCTGAGATTCTCATTTCTTCATGGTTTTCTAAGTATTTCTAAACTTTCTCCAAATTTTCTTGAGATTCTCACTTCTTCAAGATTTTCCAACTCTTTATAAACTTTCCCGAGATTTTCAAACCTTCTTCGTCTGAGTTTTCCTGAGAGATTGATTTCCATCTTTTCTTGAGAAATGCTTTTCAAACTCCAAATATTTTCTAAGCATACATCATAGTTTTCCAACTTATATTTTACCAAATCTCATAGCACATGCCTGAATTCTCTATGCATTTAGGATAGAACACCATTTCGATGATTTTACTAAGTCAAGCACAATTTTGGTCCTTGGTTCGATTACCCCTGTTAAAGGCGGCAGGAACGGTCAAACCTCGTACTGACAGGTCAAGCCTCATCCCATGGATTTTTCCGCAAATTTTCAAAACGGAGGCGAGTATTTCAAAACAATTTCCAAAAATCCGGTCAAGTTTGAGTCGCGAAAGCCTTTCTCTCTCTCTTCCGCAAGGAAGGGAAGATGGAAAAAATTTTACGACGATAACAGGTTTGGCGACCGTGATGGGACCTGTCCTTGTCTGACCTAAATTATGCTTGATTTAGTTCAATTATCGAAATTATGTTCACAAAATGTCAGCTCTTTTACTTTTGATATCATGCGAACCTAGGAGCCTAGATTCTGACCTAGCTGACATTGACTGCATATAGACTAGGCATGGTTTGGTAGGACCAGATTGAGGAGAAATTTTCATGCTCACATAGACTTAGGTCTAAATACAACTCTCCTCAATTTAGGATCTGAATGCAAACAATGTATGCTTCTTCAAAGTTTTCAAAAGTCTATCTCTCTAGGATTTAGAGCCATCTATTTCTTGCATGTGATCATTTTTCAAAATCTCCAATTACCTATCATTACCCGGTCTTCACGTTGCTGGGCTCTCTTCCAGAACCTTAGTTCGGGACAGAGCCTCACAACTGGGCCAATTATTTGGGTTAACACCCCCCTACCACGTACCACGGGCCACAGTCCGAAGTATATCGGTAGGCGCTCAAGGATGTTGGAAAACCTTACCTTAGAACCGGAGTTGAAATTATATGCCACGTACCTCGAATTTCAGTTCGGGTATATCAGCATAACTGGATTGGATAAAGATGATATGAACTTAGAGTTAGGATTAGAGTCCTACAACTGTTTTCAAAATAATGCATCTAGAGTCAGCCTTTTAGGGAATGCTGAATGTGCATAAATGTTTATGCAGGATGTGATTGTATGTGTGTTATTTCCTCAATTCTTTATATTTCCCAATGTTTTCCAACTTATTAGGCCTTTTTCAAATATCCTTATTTTCCACGAGATATTTTTCTCAAACCCTGGATGATCTTCTCAAGTATCCCTTTTCTTTCAAAACTCCAGGTGGTTTTTCATTCTACCTTTCCACTGGATCTCAAATTTCCAGCTACATTTTATATCCTGCCTGCAAAATTTTTCAAAATTTCTTACATTTTCCTAAGTCTCATTCCAAGTCTTTTTTTGTTTCAGTTCGATGGCATCCAGTCAAGTCGATCCTATCTTTCCTGAAGGTCACATCTCCTATGAGGTGCGACAAGGTCGTCCTGAACATCGAGCCCATAGCACCGAAACTTTCATTCCCCGGTGGTACTATTCCTGACTCAAAAGTTTTTCCCGAATGTTCCTAGACCATTTGAGCGAGTGCGGGTTAGAACTAGCATCATCAGTCGGAAAGCATACCATCAACGGCAACCTGATCCACGCAATGGCAAAACGATCGAACCCTCGGACGTGCACCTTCTGGTTCCCATGGGGAGAGATGACCGTTTTAATAGGTGAATTTTCAGAGATCATGGGGTTGCCAGAGCCAGCCGGTCAGCCAAGCGATCCATTAGAACATCAATTTCTGATCAATGTCAAGGGTTTGGACCCTCGAGATTCATTAGCTCGTATGACAGGTCGTCGATCCTGGCCCCTGATCCAGTTGGATGGAAATGAATATGTCGACCTGCTCGAGTTGTATCGTCAGTACGGGACCTTAGTTGAAGTCAGTTCGCTATCCAGGACAGCTAAAGAAAGGATTCAGAATGCAATGGTGTTGTGCACTGTAGGATTATCCCTCTTTCCAGATGGACAAAACTACATGGACATCAGAATAATCCAGCTTATGAGAAGATGGGGAAGTCGACAAATCAATCGCCTCTCCATAGCCATGGCAGCGCTCGCCTTCCTATATCGTGGCTTGACTCGATTTTCACTTGGAGAATCCATTTTAGTTGAAGGATGCATCTACGCACTTCAATTTTGGTTCTTCCAGCATGTTCCAGCCCGAGCAAACTCTTTTAGATACAATGGACTAGAACTCCTTCCAGTGGCGCAGTACCGATCCATGATCAACAACATTCAAGAAGATGACATTGTCTGGGACTATTTTGATCGGCAGTTGTCTCCTCCCAGATATACGTACGCTTATGGCAAGCGGTTCAAGTTGCTGGGACCTTTCTTCTGCACTTACTACCAACCAGAGAGATGTGTTCGACAATTCTCCCAAAGGCAGCAGTACGTCGAAGCTCGACTGCTATCAGGAGTTATGGCAGAGTTCGATCTCACCTCCGCACAATGGTCCGGGGCATATCATTCTGCCCGCTACAGCTGGGATTCCTTTGTCTCTCTTAAAATCTTTCCTGGTCCTAGAATGTCTGCTGATTATCGTGAATGGTAGCAAATTGTTTGTCCTCCACCTCTTTGTCAAGATCAATAAAAGTTTAATTTTCTCATTTCAATAAAGTTTTCTTTCTCTCTATTGTGGTTTGACGACCTCGCCTAGGTAACAAGGCGCATTTCCGCTGTTTATTTCTCTTTCTAAGAATGACAACACAATTGTCGTGATTCCCGCGACGACTCAGTCCCTAGTAATGAGATAATTTTTTCAAATTGTCTGCCCTATTTCCAGCAAATATTTCTTCCAAAAGCCAATTCCTTCATAATCTAATCAGGTCTTTGCCCTGCAGAGAGCATCCATAACATTTGATGGTTCGGACAAGAACAGGCAAAAGAACCATGGCATCCCAGTACTCGTCAGCCTCAGAAGAAGAGATGGGCTCCCCCCGATCCGAGAAGAGTCAAGAGCAACAACAAGAAGATGATGGCATAGACCCTCAAATGTATGCCATGTTTCGCAAGATGATGAATAAAATGATGAATGAGCAGCGCGGGACCAGCTCAGAAAGGAATCCATTTAGAGAAAAGTTTCATGGTCACAGGGGTAAGAAAGCTCCCAAGAAGCAAATCCAGCCAGAAGAGATTTCAGATGAATCAGACTCAACTGAAAATACTGATGAAGAATATGAAGTGCCTCCGGCATTTCAGAAACGTGGCCAAAGTAAAAGCCACAAATCAAAGAGCCGAGATAAAAAAGAACCTTTGCAAGCGCAGTTCAAGGAAATGGCCCGAGTTGTCAAGGATCTCCAAGCCCGCGACAAGGGCAGGAAAGTCTTCACCAGCGAAGACTTCTACGACGGCTTAGAAGGAGATGATGATCTGGAAAATCTTCCCCGTAAATTTATCAAGTTCGACGGTTCTGGCGACCCAAAAGCACATCTCGCCACTTTCTTTGCTGAATGCTCGAGGTTCAAAAGGGATAACTGAGCATTGTTTCTATGTTTCCCCCGCAGCTTGGAAGGAGTTGCAGCTAAGTGGTATATTGAACATATCAACCCCATCGAGCTCAAGGAGTTCGACAAAGTTGTGAATCTATTCATTAAACGCTTTTTGTTCAACACAGAGGCACTTCCTACATTAAGTCATCTCTGCAATCTAAGGCAGAGTGAGAATGAAAAAGCACGGGACTTCATTCACAGATGGAGATCAGCCTGTAATAAGATGAGAGATCCTATCTCGGAAAGGCATGCATTGTCCCTAATCCTCAACAATTTTTCGCAGCCGTTAAGAGGATTGATCTCCACAGCGCCATCTAGGACCTTCATTGAGTTGACTGAGTGAGCCGAATGGCTCGAACTGAGTGTGGAAAACGGAGTCTATGAAGGCTTCACATTCTCCAAGAACAACTCCCAAGGTGAACAGAAGAAGAAAGCTCACTTCACCTATTCTGCCAACAACAACAACAACAACAGTCAGAATCAGTACAAAGGACAGAAGAAAGATTACTGCTACGGCTCAGGCAGTTCAAACAACAAAGACCAGAAAGGAAAGCTTGCTCCTCAGTATAGCAAGCCTTCTCAGCAAGACCAAGGGCCAAAACTGCGCGAGAAAGCTAAGCATGAAGGGTGGAGTTACGACAGGAAGTTTACTCCTCTTGACCAAACACTCGAGGATGTGCTCGAGTATATGCTGTCAAAAGAAATGGTTAAGTTGCCCAGATTGGCTGATCCCCCTGTGCCAATGGGGAAATGGAAAGATTAGTTCTGCAAGTTTCACAGGATAGTGGGGCACAACACTGAGAACTGCTTTGTTCTCAAAAACATCGTGCAAGATCTCATTGAAAAAAATCTTTTAGTGGAAGGAGAAGAAGAAGAGAAGATGGATATTCTCAATCAGCCATTTCCTCCACACACCACAACTGTAGTGTCTGCCCAACCATTCCTGCCGCATGAACGCATCAAGCCGTGTTCTGCACAAGATCTCTAGGTTTAGCACCAGGTGTCAGTACTACGACAAGCAGCTCCTGATTCTAAGAAGATGAATCTAATCTTGACATTCGGCAAAATGAAAGTTTCTGAAGCACCTGTGAAGTCAGTCCCCAAGTCAAAAGGAACTCCTGACTTCTTCAAGCAAATCATCAAACCAAGGCCAGAAAGTTCAAGTCAGAAACCTCTGACCGCTCTGTCCAATGTTTCCATTCTTGACTTGGCCAAGAGTTCCCGCAAGCACCAGCGAGTACTGGATGATTTACTCAGGAAAATCAAAGTTAAGCCCAGTACCACTCCTGAAGACATGGCACAGATTGTGAACTCTGCCATGACAAATGCGCCAATCACCTTCTCGGATGAGGACCTCCCAAAGCCTCATTCATTTCATAATAATGCTTTGTACATTGTCGTTCGAGTCAGAGGAATGACGGTACCCCATGTACTGGTCGATGGAGGCAGTAGCCTCAACATATGTCCCTAGATGACTGCAAAAGCATTAGGGATCAAAGATGAAGAATACATCCCAGATCCCATCACAATATATGGATTTGACAACCATGGTCAAACGGCAAAAGGAAAGATATTTCTGGAGGTATTCATCAACTATTCGGTGCACTCTGTCCTTTTCCATGTGGTTAATGTGCCACCCACCTACAACTTGCTGCTCGGAAGGACGTGGATTCACAATGCAAATGCAGTGCCTTCCACCCTCCATCAATGTGTGAAATGGTCAAAAGGTGGAATGATTACCACAATACTGGGAGAAGACCCAGAAGAAAGGCTCTCGCAGCCCATGATTCACCGGTCGTCATTCAATGCAGATATTCCCAGCATCAGGGAAAATGAAGAGATTAGTCACGGAGAAAATCGAGAAATACTCCCGACATCATCAGAACTATCTCCGCACACGGTAGCCATGACCCGATGGAGAGGTCCTCAATTCTTCAAGGTTGGGGGCCGAATCGACTACAGCACCATTAAGGATCACCCCTTGTTTCCTCAATTCATGAAGGCAAGAAAGGGATTTGAGTTACTCCTGAAGCATGGTTATCAACCCTTCAAAGGACTCAGCAAGAATGAAGATGGCCGCATCGAGCCAGTGATCCAGAAGCATCGTCCCCACAGGGCAGGATTGAGGTTCTCCGGAAGAAGCTCGTCAAAGAAGACTATTTTTGTCAAAGGGGCACAATAAAGACCATTTGTTATTTCTTTCTATTCTTTCCAAAATAAATGTCTCATTTTTTATCAATGTCCTTGATCAATTCAAAATCAATAAAATTTCAAATTTCTTTGTCTATCTGGATGCCATTTATTCCCTTTCTGTCTATCTCTTCATTTTATAATTCAATTTCATGCATGGTTCTCTTCAAATGATTGCTTGTCTTACTATGGGCCGATTTATCTGAACCAAATTTTTTATCCAAAAATTTCAGAATGACTTCCCGGACAATTAAGAAGCTCGTTCTCAATCCCAAGGCTTTTAAGAAGTCGGCAACAATTCACAGAGTCAAAGCAAGCACCAAAGATGGCCAGATTACAAAGCGATCAGATGATTGTGCAAAATATGATCAGTCTTTTCAGGAATTACCAGAGTTCGCTGCAGTTCAGAAGCAAGATGAACCATCTCCTCTAGTACAAGATCCGACTGAAGATGTCAATATCGGTGCAGAGGAAGATCCCAAAATTCTCCAGATCGGAACCAGTTTGAGTCCGCAAGAAAAGAAAAGGCTTACAAATTTTCTCAAGCGGCATGAAGAAGTGTTCACATGGACATATGAAGACATGCCGGGCTTAGACCCCAAATTAGTCGAACACCATCTTGTCTTAAAGCCGGAGGCTAAACCAGTTAAGCAGAAGCTAAGAAAAATGGATCCCAGAATAGAACAACAAGTCAAGGAAGGACTTGAAGATTTGCTCAAAGCAGGATTTATTCGAGCTATTGACTACCCAGATTGGTTAGCCAATATCGTCGTTGTCCCAAAGAAAAGTGGCAAAGTAAGGATCTGCATAGACTTCAGAGACCTCAATAAGGCAACTCCGAAGGATGACTATCCACTTCCAAGCATCGATCTTCTAGTCGATAGCACGGCAGGACATGCCATGTTCTCTTTCATGGATGGATATTCTGGCTACAATCAGATTAAGTTGGCCGCCCACGACCAATCCAAAACTTCTTTCACTACACCTTGGGGCACTTTCTGCTATACCGTTATGCCTTTTGGACTCAAGAATGCCGGAGCAACGTATCAACGGGCAATGGCCATTATCTTTCACTATCAGATGCGCAAAATCATGGTTGCGTATGTTGATGATATCCTCGTGAAATCTAAAGAGGGAGAGGATCACCTCGAAGCCCTTGATCAAGTCTTTAAGCGACTCATCCTGTTGCACCTTCATTACCCATTCAGGATAAGGGATAATCCTGAGACCCCGACAATCATTCTCGTTACAATTCCCAAATACTTTAAGAGCATAGATCACTTTCAAAAATTCAAATTTCAATTTAAAAACAAGGTATGTTTTTTTCAAAATCCAGTGCTCGAACTGGTACATTTTCAAAATCCAGTGCTCAAACTGGTGTGTTTTTAAAATCCAGTGCTTAAACTGGTACATTTTTAAAAATTCAGTGCTTGAACTGGTACATTTTTGAAATCTAGTGCTCAAACTGGTACACTTCCAAAATCCAGTGCTCGAACTGATATATTTTCAAAATCCAATGTCTATGTTGACATATTTTCAAAACCCGGTATTCATACTGGTGTTCTTTTAAAATTAAGCACTTGTGTTAGTGTCTCACTGGTTGGTCATATCAGTCAACCTCTCGAGTTTAGTCTTCGTGTTGATCATTCATCAAAGTTCAAATTCCAATTACCAATTTCGGCCCTTAGGGCCATCCAATTTCCAATTTCGGCCTTCGAGCCATCCAATTACCAATTTCGGCCCTCAGGCCACCCAATTTCCAAATTTCCAATTTTGACCTTCGGGTCAATCAATTTCCAAATTTCCAATTTCGACCTTCGGGTCAATCAATTTCCAAATTTCCAATTTTGATCTTCGGGTCAATCAATGTCCCAATTTCCAATTTTCAAATTCCAAATTTTCAATTTCGACTTTCGGGTCAACCAATGTCCAATTTCGACCTTCGGGTCAAACAATTTCCAAATATCAATTTCCAAATTCCAAATTTTCAAATTTCCAGTTTCAAATATCAAAATTCAAATTTCAAAATTTCAAAATTTCAAATTCCAATTTCGACCATTTTGGTCACCCAATACCAATTTCAATCATTTCCTCTTGCGAGAGACCTTTTGTATAGGGAGAGTTCAAGGGAGCTCGTTCCTTTCGCATGCTATCCTTTGTTCACTTAGCCTCTTTTTAGGGAGAGTTTGAAGGGACTCGTGTCTTTGTGAACTGTTTGCAAAACAAAATTCCAATTTCATACAAGGAACCCTTAGTTCAGGGAGAGCTTCGACGAAAGTTCGTTTTCCTTGTGACCACAATTTCAAACTAGGTCATTTCATCATGAAGAACCCTCTTTTTAGAGAGAGTGTGATGGACTCGTTCTTTCATGACCAATTCACCGACCTCACCATTACCGGCCCTCTTTCCATAAGAGAAGCCTAATGTTAGGAAGTTTTGAGGAAAGCTTAATTTCTCTTCGAAAGTTCATTTTGCAAACACCTCCTCTTCAGGGAAGAGAGGAGTAATTTCTATTTCCAATTTCTGAATCTTCTCCTTTGGGAAAAGGAGAAGAAAATTTCTGTCATGGATGCATTGTGTTGTGCTTCAAATGCTCGCTTTCACAAATGATTTCAAGAAAATCTTGCCAAATTGTCATTAAATATTTGTTGATTTCAAAATTTTTATTGCACAAAAACATTGCTTCAGAATACCTTCAGTATTACTTCCAAAAGAACAAAACTTTCAAAAAAAAGGATTTAAAATTCAGATCTTTCAATTGGCCAACCAAAAGGATGAAGAATAAATCCTCGATATGGCCAGCAAAGAAAATTCAATGTTGTTGCAAAGCCATAAGTGATCGGTATTGATCACAATCAATGGCACATTTTTAAAGATCATTCTTGGAAAATATAGCAGTCGAAATATCCTGGGTGATACAGAAAAATCCATTCAATTTTCATACCTCCTCAATCACCTAAGCTGCAATTAAATATCTGCAAAAGGGATCTCTCAATTGTCGTCAAGGTGAAGATGAATTATGTGAGTTAGATCCCCGGGGCCAAAGAAGATTTGGATCATCTCCGAGATGAAGGAGTTTGTGATGGATCATTCCAGGGAAAGTTTAGATCACCGTCAAGATGAAGGCGGCTGCGATGAGCCTCCCGACAAACTCTAAAAAATATTTAATTTCTGCTATCATCAAGAGATGTCCAACCAAAGAGCCAATAACCGTCAATATAATCCCTGAGAGAAAAGAAGGATCGGAACATCTCTGAGATGAAGAAGTTTGTGACATACCCTTCCAAAAAAAAAGAGAGAAAAGTTAGGACATCTTTAAAATGAAGGATGATGTATAATAAACTCCTCAAAAACCCAAGAGAGCTCCAATTCTGCCAAAAAAAAAGTGGGCAGAAAGATCATCATGAGAAAAGAATCACAGGATATCAGACTGCCGAATCTGCCAAACAATCTTCTTTAATTTTGTGAAATTCTATTACCAATATTCTTTCACCAATTGCTTTCACAATATCAAGAATACTCTCTTTTCTACTCATATCAAGGAAATTGATAGCTTCCTCGAAAGAAAGTCAATTGCAAGCAATTTGAATTCGAATATTGATTCTACAGAGTTAAGCCCAGTCGGAGGTAATACTTCAGGTAGAAAAGAGGGAATATTTTCAAAACAATGTGCATCACTTTCAACCATTTTGAATCAACAACAATTTTCAATATTTTAACAATATTTTCTAGTCATTCTGGCATGAAGCAAGAGCTTGAGATTCATCTTTGACGCATCCTGACGTCAGTTATTATCCCTTTTAGGACTTAATAACGGGAGTTTTCAGGATTCCTTCCCTTCTGTTGGTATAATCTGAGCGCCTAGGCTCTCAGATTCGCACACTTCTCTGTGTCCCCACTGTCCCACCATAGACAGTCCAATTTCGACTTGAGGTTAAGCCACCAATTATTTCCTCGCAAAAGGTCATCAATTTCAAAAGTTATTTAGTCTCAGCAATAAGGCGCCCAAAATCAAACCCCTTTTCAAGCTTTAGGGACCCCAATTTCATCCTTTTGCAAAACCCCTATTGGATTCATTGTGCGGAAGTCCGAAGGTTCCATCATGGGTTCTTCTTTCGAGAATCCCATCATTTTCATTTCTCCGATCAGGTTAAGGGTTAAATCTGAGCCTCATTCTAATGAGGTATTTCATTTTCGCCCAATCAGGATAAGGGTACAAACCTGAGCCTCCTTTGATGAGGTATTTCATTTTCCGCCCAATCAGGATAAGGGTACAAGCCTGAGCCTCCTCTGAGGAGGTATTTCATTTCCCGATCAGGTTAAGGGTCAAACCTGAGCTTCGTTTCTACACAAGGTATTTCCCATCCCATCTAGGTTAAGGGAAAAACCTGAATCTCACTTCTTTTGAAGTAAATTCTTTCTTCTTCATTCTCCATTTCATATCTACCATTTTCATCATGGGTTAATTTCTTCATACCCAGTCAGATCCTTCTGAGGCATTTTTATAGCCCAAATTTGGTGTGTTTTTCTTTGCCACTAAGCTCATCTTCAAGTCGGCTTAGTAGCAAAGAGGGGCATCTGTAAACACTCCAAATTTTCTACATCCATTCGCAAATAACCCTCCTCGTACAGTGCCAACCTTGTTAGGTCGGTATAGGAGTCAAACCTCGAGTCAGTTTCAGAAAATCACCATTTTACCAACATTTTCATTAGGAAAATTACCATTTTACCCTTAGGTCATCCCGGACCCCAGTCAGTCGGAGTCAACAAAGCTCACTGGTCAGTTTAGAGCATTTAGAATATCAGTCATTTCAAGCTCATCTGAGCTCACAATGAACAAATCATTTCCATTTCTGACCATTCTTGCCAAAATGGGATCATTTCCTCAGAAATGAGCTTATTTCTCACTCAAATCTAAGTCAATTGTCTCTAAGTCAGTCATAACCAGTCAGCCATATTCCTTAGAGTCTAACTTGAGCTCATCAGAAGTTCAAGCGCTCCAGTTTCAGTTCAAAACCATTTCCAAGTGTCCAAGAGCCCATTCTAGCTTGTTTCAGCTCTTTCAGCTGAAATTGAGCTGAGTCCATTCAATTGAGCTAGTGTTTGAGCTTTGATTTTAGTTTATGTTAGTATTACTGACCTTTGTTTTAGCTCAAACCCAACTCAGGTTCATAATTCACTTCGCTCCAGTGACCATTCTGTACCATTTCTTTAAAAATGACAGCTTTTCTTGAAAATTCAGTCGGAAAGGTCAGTTGAGTCAGTATCATTGTAAGCTCATTGGAGTTCTGAAACTCTAAAACCCAGCTCAATCTAGTTCATCTCAGTTCAATCCAGCTCGAACCCCAATTTTCAGTGTCACTCTGACCCAGTAGAGTCCCGAAAACCATTTCTTGAGCTATTTTGCAAATTTTATTAATTTTAATGCTTTTTAAACTGGTACAACTGCCAATTGGAGTTTAAAATCCATAATTCTTCATTCGGGGTTAGCATTTCGCATGTTATTTCTCAGCATTTCATAACATTTCATCCCATTTTCGAAGTCAAAACTCCACTTTTATAAATTTCAATCCAGATCAAGTTTCAAAAGCTTTCAAAAATCAATTTCAAACCCCAGGTTTTTTAAAATTGACATTTTTACCCTCAGGATTCTAAATTTGGAAATATTTTCTCGAAAAAAACAATCTAAATTTCTTTTAAAGTTAAATTTTCAAATTCTATACTGGATTTGCTTCGCAATGGGGTATTGAACTTTAAAATTTGAGCTCGTTTTAAAAGTTGCCAAAAATAGCTCGTTTTGTCTGGAAAAAAAATTTTTGGAAATATTTTCTCGAGAAAAACAATCTGGATTTCTTTTAAAGTTAAATTTTCAAATTCTATACTGGATTTGCTTCGCAATGGGGTATTGAACTTTAAAATTTGAGCTCGTTTTAAAAGTTGCCAAAAATAGCTCGTTTTGTCTGGAAAAAAAATTTTTGGAAATATTTTCTCGAGAAAAACAATCTGGATTTCTTTTAAAGTTAAATTTTCAAATTCTATACTGGATTTGCTTCGCAATGGGGTATTGAACTTTAAAATCCAAGCTCTTTTCAAAAGTTGCAAAAAATAGCTCGTTTCGTTTGGAATTTTTTTTTTGGGAAATATTTTCTCGAGAAAAACAATCTAGATCTCTTTCAAAATTAGATTTTCAAATTCTACACTGGATTTGCTTCGCAACGAGGTATTGAACTTCAAAATCCGAGCTCGTTTCAAAAATTGCCAAAAAATAGCTCGTTTCATCTGGAAATTTTCTGAAAAGACTATTTTACCCCTTTAATCGTCAAAATGAATTTCAAAAGTGGAATTTGGACCCGCTCTGAGATGGCCCATCCATTTGCAATTTCTTGTCTTAATTTATAAGAAAAGAAAAAAAAATATCTTTTTCTTTAGTTTTTTTGTTTGTTTTATTTTATTTATTTTATTTTATTCTTCCTAAGGTGGAACCCACAAGGGGGTCGACCACCCTAGCCTACCTTCCATCCCACTTCCTTTCTTTTCTTCCTCCATTTTTTTTTCTTTTCTTTTCTTCTTTCTTTCTTTTCTTTCTTTCTTCTTCCTTTTTCTTTCTTTCTTTCTTTCCTCCTTTCTTTCCTTTCCCTCCACTCACGTACCTTATTTTTCAGCCTTCCTTCTTCTTCCTCTTTCCCTCTCCTTTCTTCCTTTCTTTCCTTTTCTTTCTCCCCTCTTCTTTCCTTTTCCTTCCCTTCCTTCTTTCCTTCTTCCCTTCCTTCCTCCCTTCTTTTCCCTCTTGCCCAGCCATTGACGTAAAGACCTTTTTCCTTTTCCTTCCCTAATTAAAACTAAAACTTAGGGAAAGATGAGATCTTCCCTAAGTTAAAAAAAACCAAGAAGAACAAAAGGGTCTCTCACACTGCCTCTTCTCATCTCACGTCTTTCTTTCTCTCTCTCTCTATCCCTCCTCTTCTCTCTAACTCTCTTCCATTCAGCCCTGAAAAACCTCCTTTACAGCAAGCATAGCAGCAACCACCTTTGAAGTTTTCAACAGCCTTCACTCCATCAATCCCCACTGGCATCACCACTTCAGCCCCATCACCAAGGAAGCCACCTTCATCATCATCAATAGCAGCTGCACCTTCACTGCTTCAGTCATTCCTCTCAGTCCAGCCACAGCACCTTCAGCTGCACCAAGGCAGCCACCACCTTGAACCACCACCAGCAACTCCTTCAGCAGCAGCCGGCTTCCTCTTCAACACCTCCAACAACGCCCAGCCATTACAACCTTCTTCAACACCTCCAGCCCAGCCGGTTCAAGCCTTCTAGCAGCACCTCTTTACAGCCTCCACGCCCAGCCGGTTTAAGCCTTTTAGCAGCACCTCTTTGCAGCCTCCACACCCAGCCGGTTCAAGCCTTCTAGCAGCACCCCTTTGAAGCTCCACGCCCAGCACCTCCGGTCATCTCCAGCTGCAGCGCCATTATCACCACAGCAAAACCTCCAGCCACGCCTCCTTGTAGCAAGGCAGCCTTCTTGGCAACACCATCTTCAGTGCCTACCTTGCATCCCTTTCAAGTTCAGCTCCACTAGCCTCCAGCGGTGCTGCCTCAATTCCATTCATAATAGTCTAACCCTCCAAGGTGAGTCCATCGTCCCCTTTATTTCGTTTCTCGTTCTTAGTGAAACTCGTATACACTTTGCCCTTGTTGTCCTTTGGTTGAAAGTTTTTATTTTATTTCTTTTTTTTTATGGATGCCATGGAATTAAATAAAAAAAAAATGAATTAGCAATTATATGAATGCATTATTTATTTATGATAGGATTTCATTTTACATTCTTTAGGCTAAATAAATGACAAGATTCATCCATCTATTGGATTGAATCTCTCATTTTGAAAGCCAATATCAAAATAGGTCATGCACCCCTTTATGATGATTTTGATTTTATTTTCACGTTTTAGATAATTTCATATCTAAAAATTGCATTTAATTCAATTTGATTATGCATTTTACATAGTTTTATTTATGGTTGATTTAGAATTCATAGAACTGTAACTTTGTGCAAAGTCCATGCGTTATTTTATATAAATTTCTGCATTAATAAATTCTGTAAAATTTAGAACAATTAGGATTATATGTCTCTGATCTATTTCCGAAAATTTGATTCAATCCGGGTTTCAGAATCCACCTAAACTGATCAAACCCTACATCGGGTTTTCTGTCTCTCTGAATTTCCAGTTTACACTTTAGCAGACAAGAACCTCTGGCACCACCCTCGTGGGAGATCCGAATTGTCCTCCAAAAATCACAGTGAATTTATAATTGAATCTACTAATATTATGGAAATTTCGAGGTTTTTCCCAGACCCCTGGGAAAATCTTGATTTTCCATTGTCAGGATATAGACAGACCCTAATGCTCCGATTTCGCCCAATCTGTAGCCTATCTACAAAAACTTTCAACCCGAAAGTTGTTTCTAACATGTTTTTCTGTCATTTCCCAAAATTTGGGGATTTTTTGAACTGTTTCACTATTTTTCCCAAAACTTTCTTTTGTGTCTGACAGATTCCAATATCCAGAAATTTCAGAGATTCAGGTCTCTGATAACAGTGTTCCTTTTTCCAAACCATAACCCAAATCCTAGTGGTGTAAAAATATCAAAATTTCCCCTGTTTGTTAGAGACATTTTCCCACAATTTTAGCCTTTTTTTCATCAGTTTACTATTTTTCCCATATTTTCTACTGAAACCTGTCGGTTTCCCCAAATCCTAGAGTCGCCGGATTTCGATCTGACTTGCTGGAGTGGTACAACTTCGACCATAGGTCGAAACCAGAAAGTGCAAAAGGAAAAAATCTTTGCCTAACTGTCCTCTGTTATTCTATAAAATTTGAGAATTTTTTATGGAAATTTGATATCCGAAATTCCCTTTAGAATCAACATTTTAGGCAAAATTTTGATTTTCTTAGGATTTTAGCTATTTTCCATATTAAGAAAATATAAAAAAATTAGATTTTCGAGCTTCATTCTATTTTTAGGGTTATTTTAGGTATCCATGCCATATTTGAATTAATTCCAAGTTCATTTGCTCTATGTGTTAGTTTATCTTTAAATTCAGAAGCGAAAATCAGTTTAAATTTGATATTTTATGATATTTTCGCCATTTTAGGGTTTTTATTCATGTAAATTAGCTTATAGAATCATATTAGGGTTAATTTTAATCTCATTTACATTTCATATTTTTCAATTTTGCAAAATTTATTTCAGAAAACCCTAGTTTTAAGGCCATAGTCTTGTTATCAGGGGTATTTTGGTCATTTTGACTAAATTTCGAAATTTCAATCTTAATTTCATAAATTTTCATACATATCATCATATTTCATCATATTGTATTTGATTTATTTCATTTGATTTTCAAAATTCCAAAATTTATAAAATTCTTTCAGAAAACCCTGATTTTAAGGTCATCAGGGGCATTTTGGTCATTTTGACCCCAATTTCAAATTTTCAAGTTTATTTTCGAAATTTATTTATTATTTATCATGTTTATATCAAAGGGGGTATGAATTTGGGTTTATATCTGAATAATATCCGATAATTTCCCATATTTTCGGATAAATTCAAAAAAACCTACATTTTTGTGCTAATCTTGTTTTCTAGTTTTGCAGGAATATTCAAGAAGAAGACTTAGTTACTTTCTTTCTTTATTTTATTCAATTCAATGTAAAAATCAATATAATATTTGGAATAAGAGTTATATTTCTGCTTAGAATAGGGTTGCATTGCATATAGTTTAATTTCTGCAAATTTCAATATTTAATGTATGATTCATGCACATTTATTTCAAATTCACTATGGTTTACACGAATGGCATGTGCACAAGCTTTTATTGAGTTTATAAACTCGGTGGGATTCATATTTATGGCCATAGTCAGAATATGAAAAAAACCAAGATTTATGATCTTCGTATTAGCCACATTCAGCCTACACACTTAGGCTAACTTCAAAAATGCACTGCATTTCTCAAAGTTTCAAAAGGATCTCCCAATTCCTCAAATGAAATTCTCTTTTCAAATTTATATTCATTCATTCATATCATTCAAATTGCATTATTTTCAAATTCACTTTTCAATTTCAATTTCAAAAAAATCAATTTTCTCAAGGATTTACCAAGTTTTCTTAGGATTGGATTTTCTCAGAATTCTAAATTTTCAAATGAGATTTCAAGGCATTTCCCAAGTTCAAATCAAGACTTTCCAATGTTTTTAAATTCTCAAATTTCAAAAATCTCAAGTTTTCATAAATCGATTTTCTCAAAGATCCAATTTCCTGAGAATCCATTTTCCATTTCAAAAGTCATTTTCCAATGAATTTCTTAGATTTTCTCAGAATTCTCAAATCCATTTTCTCAGAAAAGTAATTCCAAAATTCAAAATTGATTTTCTAAAGTTCAAATTTTCCTGAGAAATCACTTTCCAATGCAAATTTCTGATTTCCAATGAAATTGAATGATTTTCTCAGGAATTCAATTTTTAAGTACTTTTCCAATTAATTTTCAAGCATATTTCAATTTTCGAAAGCAAACATCATATTTTCTCAAACATTGCATTATTTTCAAATTTTCGTAGCACAAGCTCGATTCTCTGTGCATTCTAGGCAAAATAGAGCATAATTTAGATATTTGAGTCAAGTTAAAGCACACAAATGATCCTTGGTTCAATTACCCCTGGTAAAGGCGCCAGGAACGGTTGAACCTCGTATCGACAGGCGGATCCCATTCCACAGAATTTTCCCACAAATTTTCAAAACGGAGGTGAGTTAATTTTCAAAACCATTTTCAAAACTTTGGTCAAGTTTGACTCGCGAAATTCGTTTCTCTCTCGCAAGGGAGGGGAAAAATTTTGCGATGATAATAGCAACGATTGGTTCCAATACGAGCGTTGAATCCAAAAGGAAGTCCGAGTCGGAACCCGGAACTTAAAATGAAAGATAAAAAGGAAAAACCCGAGTCGGAACCTGGATCTTAAAAATAAAAGATAAAATGGAAAACCCGAGTTTGAAAACTCGATTCTTCAAAACAACGATTTGGTTCCAACACGAACGTTGAATCCAAAAGGAAGTCTGAGTCGAAACCCAGAATTTCAAATGAAAGATAAAAAGGAAAAACCCGAGTCGGAACCCGAATCTTTTAAAGTAAAAATAAAATGGAAAACAAAAACCTGAGTCAGAACTTAGATGGGGAGGAAATAATTCCCACCCGGGAGTCGGATTCCGGAAGGATTGACAAAAGGTATGAATAGATTTCGACGATCATGAATAAGATGAGAGATTTATTCAAGATCCTTGACCCAAGATGGCCTAAGATTTGAATTTATGATGATTTCAGGATTATCCTTTATCCTGCAAAAAAAAACAATATTGATAAAGAATCAACAAAATTGACAAAATTGACAAAAGATTGGTAAAATTGGTAGAAGTTTGATAAAAGATTAATGATGTAAGACTTCAGGATTATCCCTTATCCTGAAGGAAGAAGGACCTCACAGGACGAGGTTCAGGTTTATCCCTTGACCTGAAAGGGAAAAACGAACAAACGAGTATCTCATTAAAAAGAGGCATCAGGTTTATCCCTTAACCTGAAAGGGTTGATGAATAAAAGAATCGATAGAACTTCATAAAATAAATGAAAATTTTGATAAACTTGAAAAAAACTGATAAAATTGATAGTAAATTGATGAAAATTTGATCAAATTGAAAAATGAATAAAAATGGATGAAAATAATAAAGGTAACAAGATTAACTGAAAAACGATGAGATTTTAAGAAAATAGAGTTTTGTCTGATCCTGCCTGCATATGATGAAAGGAAGATAGATGTATATAAAAATAAAAATGCTTCAGTATCATGGAGAAGAATGTGAGAATGATAGAAGATCGTTGTTTTATTAAAAAGGCTCTTTGAAGAGTACAAAGGGCTAGAATGAACATTTTAAGTATAAAATCTCTTCAAGTGCAGAGCATTGATTGGATCTGGCAGTTCCACCCCATCTGCGTTGATCAGACGATACGAATTGCGCAACAATGCTTCCTTAACCACATAGGGGCCTTCCCAATTGGGTAACCACTTGCCCCGTGGCCGATGTTTGAGATGAGTTGTCGATCTGAGCACTAAATCGTTAACCCAGAATTTTCTCTCAATGACAGACTTGGCATAATGTCGAGCTATCCTTTGACGATAAGCTTGAGCATGCTCTACTGCCTTGAGCCTCTTCTTGTCCAACAGATCAAGTTGTACCAACCTCTGCTGCTGATACTGATCAAGCGGGAGTTTGATGAGTGATGCAAATTTGAATGGAGGCTTCTGAACGTGGAGAGGTAATACCACCTCGGTCCCATAGACGAGGTCTGAAGGCGTAGCATTGGTTGGAGTCTGAATGGTGGTTTGATAAGCCCAAAGTGCATCGTGCATCTTCTCATGCCAATCGCGACCTGTTTCCATAGTTCTTTCCAGAATGCGGATCAAAATTTTGTTGGTGGCCTTTGCCTGACCATTCCCTTGAGGATAATACAGAGCCAAGAAATGATGATAAATCCTAAATTTCGAACAAAAAATCTTCATTCACTCATTCTTAAAGTGGCTGCCATTATCTAACACAATATCATGTGGTACGCCGAAACGACAAAAAAGATTCTCATGAATAAAAGAAACCACATGTCGGCCTTCTACTGTTCGCAAAGTTACGACTTTGACCCATTTTGTAAAGTATTTTGTAGCTGCGAGGAAATATTTGTGGCCATTAGATGCAGAAGGGGTGATTGGGCCTACCACATCGAAGGCCCACATTGAAAAAGGCCAAGGAGAAACCATGGACTGCAAGTATGCGGCTGGCGCATGAATAGAAGGTGCGTGCATCTGACATTTGACGCACTTCCTCACAAATCGATGGCAATCTTGTTGCATGGTTTTCCAGTAATATTCTGTGCGAATGATCTGCTTGACAAGTGTTTGGTAGCCGATGTGACCACCACAAATTCTCTCGTGTGCCGCTTGGACAACTTCCATCGCTTTGTCTCTATCTAAGCATCTGGCGTACTCAGAATTGAACCAATGACCATAGAGAGTATTGGCAAGGATGAAATAGTGGGTGGACATACGCTGGATCACGCGTTGTTCCTTTCTTGGCATCTCCAGTGGAAATTCACCAGTTTCAATAAAGTCTTTGATGTCTTGGTACCAAGGTTTCTCTTTCTAAGTAGCTTGGTTCACTTGTTCAGCTGAAATGAAGGCAGGTTAATCAAGTCTGTCAATCTCGAAGAAACGATAGGATTCACTGTCTTTGAACGACAAAATGGAGCCTAAGCAGGCCAAACCATCTACTATATGGTTGTATTCTCTCTTGACATGGTTGAGCTGAAATTCTTCAAAGTTGCCTATGAAAACTAAGGCAATCTTCTGATAAGAGATCAAATTTGAATCTTTGACTTTTCACTCGGCATTAACTTGGCTAACAACAAGTAATGAGTCACCGAAGGCATATACTCTCTTGACATTGAAGTCTTGTAAAATCTTGCAGCCTTGTATTAGAGCTTCATACTGTGCCATGTTATGAGTACATTGAAAGCTGAGCTTAAGGGAGTAAGGGATCATCTCCTTTTCGGGAGTGATCAATAAGATCCTGATCCCTATGCCAGACATATTCCAAGCTCCATCGAAGAATAGGGTCCAAACTGGAGATTTCTGAACATTGTAGATGCGATAGTCGGGAAAATCATCTTCTGTCTTGATTTCTTCTGTCAACGAGAAATCTGTCAACTGATCTGCGATAGACTGGCCCTTGACCGACTTTTAAGACACATACTCTAAGTTGTATTGCATCAGAAGGACTTGTCATTTCGCAATCCGTCCAGTAAGAAAAGGTTGTTCAAGGATGTACTTGAGAGGATTGAGCCTTAATAGAATTTTGACTTCTGAGGCCAGCAGATAATGTCTCAGCTTCTGACACATCCACACTAAGGCTAGACATGTCTTTTCCATCTGAGAATATCTATTCTCATAATCGATGAAAGTTTTGCTCACGTAGTAGATGGCATGCTCTATCCGGCTGCCTTTCTCGTACTGCGCAAGAAATCCGCCACAAGCATTCTAGTTGACGGAAATGTAAAAGAGAAGAGGTTTTCCCAATTCTGGTGGCTTCAGAACGGGTGGATTGAGAAGATACTGCTTGATGCGCTCGAATGAAAGCTGACATTCTGATCCCCATTCAAATTTCACTTCTTTTCTCAACAAGTGATTGAAGGGCTCACATCTCATGGCCAAATTGGAGATAAAGCGCCGAATCGACTGAATGCGCCCTTAAAGGCTCCTCAACTTTCTAAGATTGGTTAGAGGTGGCATATCAATGATCGGTTTTGCCTTAGCAGGATCCACTTCTATACCGTTCTTGCTAATCATGTAGCCTAGCAGTTTGCCTGACTCCACTCCGAAGACACACTTCTACGGGTTGAGTCTCAGCTTGTACAGAATGAGTCTTTCAAATACTTGGCCGAGAGCATCGAGATAATCCTCTCCTTCTTTGGATTTCACCAGGATGTCATCCATATAGGCATCCATGTTCTTATGCATCTGGTCATGAAAAATAACCGCCATTGCTCTCTAATAGGTTTCCCCAGCATTTTTGAGTCCAAATGGCATGACTGTATAGCAAAATGTACCCCCAAGGTGTGGTAAAATAAGTTTTTGATTGGTCATGAGCTGCCAATTTGATCTGGTTGTAGCCTGAATATCCATCCATAAAGGAAAACTTGGCATGGCTTGTCGTGCTATCGATCAGAAGATCGATACTGGGAAGTGGATAATCATCTTTTGGGGTAGCCTTGTTGAGATTCCTGAAATCAATGCAAATTCAGACCTTGCCATTCTTTTTGAGAACTGCTACGATGTTCGTCAACCAGTCTGAATAATCAATAGTCCAGATGAATCCTGCTTTTAGCAACTCCTCAAGTCCTTCTTTAACTTGCGGTGCCACTCGGGGATCCATTTTCCTTAGCTTCTGCTTGATTGGCTTGAAGTCTAGCTTCAGCACAAGACGATGCTCGACCAGCTTGGTATCTAAGCCTGGCATATCCTCATAAGTCTAAGCGAAGACTTCTTCATGTTGTTTGAGGAAATGGATGAGCCTTTCCTTTTTATCTGAACTTAAGCTGGAGCCAATCATGAGGATCTTTGAGTCATCTTCTGAACCGATATTGACATCCTCTATTGGATCATGAACCAACGGCGATGGCTCATCCTGCTTCTAAACACTGGCAAATTTTGGCAACTCTTGAATCGTTGAATTAAACTTTTCCAATTCTTCAATCTTTTTTGCCATCTTGCTAACCCCTGCCTGTGCCTTTGCCTTGCAGATCCTGGCTGGTTTGGAATGACCTTGAGAAATATTGGGATTGACAATAAGCCTTTTGAGCGATTTAGGAGCCATGATTTTGGCGATCCTGTAATGCGCAAAGAAGGTTTTTGAGAAAAGGTGAGAGATTCAAAATAGCCTTTCGCACAGAAACAAAGAATGATGATACAAACAAAAATATAAAGAGAGAACGATATACACCAAGATGTGAAGAGAAGATCAAAATTTTATTGATTGAGCAACTTGATATTTAAAGATGATTTTGATAACGAGAGGAAAACTGGGATGGAGTTGTCCCTACAAGATGATAAAAAGAGAGAGAAAACAGAAAACAATGGCATCATCCTCTTCATTCTGCTTCCTTGACGAAGGTGGTTCCTCTGCCTGATGACTGGCCCGCGAGACCCAAACCTGCACCAGTGACATGCTGAATGGAAATGATCGGTTCTAGGATGCCATCCTCATTCTTCCTGAGACCCCTAAAGGGCTGATAGTCATGCTTCATCAGAAGATCAAATCCTTTCTTCACTTTTGAAAACTGATGGAACAGAGGATGATCTCTAAGAGAAGCACAATTGAGGCACCCTCCGATCTTATAGAAATGAGGTCCCTGCCACTGAACTACTGCTGCGACATTCTCCGTTGGTTGAACTTCTTTCAGTTTCAGCATGTCTAGACTGTCGCTCAGATTAATTTCATCAACTTCCTGGATGCTCAGGATGTCGGCGATGAAAGTAGGGCAAGGAATCATGGGTTGTGGGAGTCCCTCTTCCAGATCTTCCCCCAAGACTGTGGTAATCATGCCTCCTTTCGACCATTAGATGCACTGGTGAAGGGTAAAGGGAACAACGTTGGCATTATGAATCCAAGTGCGCCCTAGTAGAAGATTGTATGTGTGTGGCACGTTCATCACATGAAATAGAACGATATGCACTGAATAGTTGATGAAAATCTCAAGAAAAATCTTCCCCTTGGTTGTCTGCCCATGGTTGTCAAAACCGTAGATCGTTATCGGATCCAGGGTATATTCTTCTTCTTTCAGGCCCAAGGCCTTGGCTGTCATCTCCGGACAGATGTTGAGGTTGCTGCCTCCGTCAATGAGCACGTGAGGGACTATCATGTCCCTGGTCCGCACCAATATGTAAAGAGCATTGTTGTGGAATGTATGAGGTTTTGGCAAATCCTCATCTGAAAAGGTTATTGGTGCATTGGTCATGGCTTGGTTAACGATCTGCGCCATATCCTACGGGGTTGTGCTTGGCTTGACCTTGATCTTTCTCAACAGGTTATTCAGAACTTGTTGATGTTCTGGGGAAGCAAGTATCAAATCCAAAATAGAGATGTTTGATAGAGCTATGATTGGCTTCTGAACTGATTCTGATATCTCACCTTTCTTTGAAGCTGACTTGATGAAGCGCTTGTGAACACCCCAAATTTTTCAAAATGTTGTAAATATCCCCTTTTTGCCCTTTGACCCCATTTTCTGGGTAATTGAGTCAGTTTTAAATCTAAAATCCATTTTATTTCTCAAATTTTGTTGAAATTAAATTCATTTTACATATCTAACTCAATTTCGGATCCGGATCCAAATAAAAACCCGAATCTGAGCTTCATCATCCAATTTTAAATCATATTCTCAAAATTACCAAAATAACCTTTTGAAAAGCTCAGACACTTTGTCCGGTATCCGTTTGGATCCATCAGGTTGTATTTCTCGATTCGAGGCTTAAAACTTGAATATTTCCTCAAAACTCGGGTCCAAACCCATTTTCTGAAGAGATTTCCCCAAAATAGCCTTGAAAACCTTCTTTTGTGAATATTTTCTCCAAAAAAATAATAATATAAAAAAAATTAGTCTAAATCCTTGTTTTTCCATAAATTTTAGGATTTTATTCCAAAAATATCAATATATATATATATATATATATATATATATATATATATATATATATATATATATATATATATATATATATATATATATACAGAAAATGAGAAAAAGAATCAAAATCCAAAAAAAAGAGAAAAATACAAACCTCTTTTAGCAAATTCTCTCAAAAAGAGCCTCCTTTGGAAATTCGTAAAGGAGCATGAGGGACCCCGTTACAGACCTTTTAGGGTTTTTCTTTGAGAACCCTTGAGAGAAAAGAACGGATAGCCGCCTCTCTCCCGCGATTCTCTCTACAATCCTCCCCATTTGGCCGCCCATCCACCGAAACCTTCTCCTCAACCCTCCATCAGCCGCAGGCTACCCTCTCTCCCTCACAAAGCTCTCATCCAAACCCTCCATCATCATCCTCCATCCTTCGTCCATCTTCAACGGCCTCGCACGCATTCTTCCTCTCCACGCCTCAACCATGTGCGATCTCCTCTCAATCGCCCTGGGATCAATGGCTCCACCATCCCAGCCCTCGATCGTCCGGGAACTTCCCTTCTCCTGCGTTCATCATGAACAACCTCACATGCACCCGATTCCCCCTTCTGGAGAGTTCTCTTCTCCAGCCACCATCGATCAGGACACCTAGCCTTCATCCACCCTTGATCCTTAAACACCGACCCTCCTCCCCATCTATAAAAGGACGAAGGAAGGAGCCTTGAGGGGATCGATCGTGAGCGCCATCCATCCATTTCTCCTTTAATTTCATCCTTTGTTGAGCACCATCGCCATTAAACATCCGACGTCATCCCTGGTTCAGAGCATCGCCCTGCGGCAATATACAGAGGCAACACCTTTTCCCTCTCAATCAAAGTCCAGCCACGGTGAGTCTTTTTCCCCCTTCTTTCTCTTGATTTCCATTTTTTTTATTTAGATATATGTATTTCTCTGGTTTTTCTTTCTCTTACACCTCCATCAAAATATCCCTGCAACATCGATTTGCTTATTAGCAAAACCGATCTGCAGATATATGACATCAACTGGATGAAAGATTCTGACATTTGGTTTACCGTTTTGTAATCTAATCACTTTTTTTTTTAGTTCATACAAATCTAGATCGCAACTCATGTCATTCAGATCTGCTATGCTCTTGGAAATCCTGTAGCCATCATTGTTATGCATGATAGATCAATATAATTCCCGTATTTCCCTCCAATCATGCATGTTCGTAGTAAACTCATTGAGGCATTTTTTTTTCTTTCTTTCTTTCTTCCTGCTCTTTTTGTGATATGCCAAGCCCGTCCATGCTTAGATCTTCCACTGGGAATTGGTCCCAGTTTGTTAATGTTTAAATTTTATTTACGCTGGTTGTTGAATTGACATTGTTGGGTTTTCATCTAAGCAAGATATCATACTGATTATCTGATTATATTCAGGTTCTATCTAAATTTTTTGTTATTTGCATTAATCAGACCTTGTTATCATTCTCTAAAGTAAGTTGTTCCAGGCGTCATTTGAGTTGACCTGCAGTTTCTCAAAATAATGGTAACGTCTGATATTTTTTTTTTAGGGACTATATAACCAAGTATATTTTGCCATTAGTGTTCCTATGTCTGTATTCTTCTTGATCTCCAACATGATCATCCATTAGTTAGTCGTCTTACTTCAACATTGCATATGTATGATATCAATGGTGATGATTAATTGATTCTGGTTCTCTCTGTTTACATTAAATATTTTGGTATTATCCCTTTAAAGTTATGTGATCTTTTTCTTATTATGTTGTAGCTAACTTGATTGATTCTCTTTTGATATGACTGATAATAACAAGAGAGAACAATAAATGCAACCTCGTAATACATACAGGTGATCCTTGATGAGGGAATAAGGTTCCCTAATCCGATCTTGTATAATACTTTGATCAGTAGTCTCTGTAAATCAGGTAAGCTAAAGTAGGTTAAGAGATGCTTGCAGATTTTCCTCATAATCTAACAAAGCAGGGATTATTACCTAGTGGAATCATTTACGATGCTTTGCCTTATGAATGGTGCATAGTTGGGGAATTTGAGGAAGCTTATAAAACTTTCTATAAGATAAAAAAAAAAAGGTGTACCTCCTTGTAGATACACATATGATTTGCTGATTGCAATCTAGATAACCAACAGGTGGCTCTGAGACTATACAGGGAAGTGGCAAAAGGGGATGTTCAACCACTTTCGGGTACTTTTAGCACCCTATTCAAGTATTTCCACAAAGACCAGTGTATAATTAGGATTTAAGCTCAGTTGACAAAAGTACAACCCCTGTGCATTTTCTGTATGCATTACCATCCGCCGCAGGTCTATCCATCCATGATTAATCCAAGGTATTAACTGGGCTTCATCATGCTCAATCTACGTATGATTGCTTGATATCAAATTACTTCAGATTTAACTTCATTTGTTTCGAGTGTTAAAACCATTGGTTACAAATGCGACGATTGTTGAATCCATGAACTCGGTTCATCCAGAGTTTTGATTGGAATCTCGAAGTCATTAGTCTGATGGTCATCTTAATGTAAAAATCTGTTCTTGGATTTGTCGTTTGGGTTGAAATATGCAGGCCCATCTCCAGCCAAATTGGTTGGTTCAATATGCTCTTGCAACAATATATATCATGTTCTCTTCTTTTAAAGGTGTGGCCAGAGTCAGAACTGAGGTTTGATCAACTCATCTTCTGCTGAAACTGTTGGTTGTAATTTGTTTTCTTGACTCAAATAGCACTCAACAGTTAAAATAAGCTTTTACCAGAAACCATCGTCTATTCTGACAAGATACCGTCACTGAATCTGTCAGAATTAGGATATGATTGAGATCCGTTTGTTTGGTGTCAATTCAGTTTTAATTAGGACAATTTCCATCACATCCCATACCCACCTACACACTTCCATTGTCATAAATACTCCCTATTGGCATTTCACGATCATGTATTTTCATTGTATCACCAAGAACCCACCTGCCAATGCCATTGGAGCCCATCTTGCTAAAGTTTGCTAAACAATTTCTGATTGAGTGAATATTGATTCATTGCAGGTTGTCAGCAAACTCCTAACCACATCAGTTTACACAGGTTTGAAATTTTTTTTTTCTTTTCAGCACCCATTTTGTCAATTGCTAGATCTAATCTGAATTCCTGTTGTAGAGATTTGCTTAAGTTTTCCCATGAATTGTGTAGAAGATGTTTTTTTTTTCCTTGTAAAATGTCTGTCATAAGATTTACTTAGGTCCATCACTTCACTGCTATATCAAGTCCAGTTATTGTATAAAGCTCTTGAGCTCTCACCTTAGGATAGGGAAAATGAATGTGGATACTAAAATATAGCAAAACTGATCCTCGCCATATGTAATTGCATATTGCTAAAGTCATAATACATCAAGTAGGATCATTTCAACATGGCTGATCGAGTTCGGTCTAATGTGTTAGCTGAAATATTTTGCTGATTTGGCTCAGACTGCCTAGATCCATTCATTATCAGGTCGCAACCCTCCTGTATTATACCCCAGCATCGATCAGATGCTAACTGTACAGTCAATGGCCTGCGAGTCCTTGCCACATCATGAATCTAGCATATCTGTCTCTCATTTTTTTTTTCATACTCCTTACCATCACCACACTATGCCATCATATGTTGCATTTTGGATTTTTTTCCTGAACATCCATACCTGCGCATCCTACCGAAACATATTTCACAGCAGCCTCATGTTGCATTAACCACCTCCTAGCTGACAGTTCAGCCATCTATTGCTTGTTGTCACGCACCCAGTCCATAGCACATGCATATGCACCGTGCATATATGCCAAATGCATATTTGTAACATGCATTCCATCATATGTATACCTACAACAGGTATGCTCAACTCTTCTCTGTTGTAAGAATCTGTTTGCATCAGCTGAAACAGGTTACCGTATGGTGATAATTTCATCTTTAACAATTAGGCATCCAGTCTCCTGTCACTAGCATTGCCTTTCCAACCCTCACCTTCAAAAGGTACCACAGAACTGAAAACTTTTAAGTGATTCATACAGAAACACTGTAGCTTCTCTTCCTCATGACACTTCACCAAAAGAACTGCCATAAATTGTGATTTCTATAGTGGTTCACAAAAGCCACTATTTCCAAGAATGGCTCATCACAAGCAGCTATGGTTGTTACATTTCATGATGGTTCATCTTGAACCATCTTGGCCCTCGCCTTCATTCATGGCATATAGAAGTTCACTTAACCATAGCCTTGCCTGTATATATCTATATATATATATATATATATATATATATATATATATATATATATATATATATATATATATATATATATATATCCATATATATATGTACACTCTCTAACAAATGTAGGGTAGGCCATATACCTTTCTCATTCAGCATGAGCATAGCACTTTGTATTGGGATCAATACAAATCATATGTGATTTTGCTTTCAATAAAGCACTTTTCTTCTATTATGCTAACTCATTCCTTTGCAGGGAAGTCATGGGAGACTTGTATTACTTTCTTAGATTAGGGATGTTAATTCTTCAAAACTCAAGGATTGTAACAACTTAGATATTAATGAAAAATTTACATTTCCTCATGAATTACTTGTTCTCATATTTTCTCCTTTATTTTCAAAAATTCACAATGGTGAAACACGAATGGCACGTGCACCATTTTCGTAAAAGGTAATTGATCTTAAGTTGATGATCCACATCAATGGCCATAGTCAGGGTATGGACAAAACTTAGGATTTTTATCTTTTACGAAATAACACTGGATCCACACTGGATCCATTTTTAAAATTCATCATATTTTCCTTAAAATATTTTTCTCTTTTATCAGAATTTAACTTAAAATCAACTCAAAATACATACCAATGGCCATAGTCAGGGTATGTTGAGAGTTAATTTCATTTTAAATTCTATAAAAGCACCAAATGTGTTTTATTCTTCACCTGAATTTAAATACAGATTATTATATAATACATTCAATGACCATAGTCAGGGATGTATTATATCTTCAATCTTATTTTAATTCAATTTAAGAATAAGATAGCTTTTCAAAATCTAAATTCAAATTCTTTAAATTCATTCATCATTTAGGATAAAACTGCATCATATTTTCAAAATTCCTTTTCCAAAACTCCAAGTGATGTAAATATCTTCTTCAACCAATCTTCAATTCTTGTAAAAAAACCAATTCATCTGTTCATTTTCAATTCTATTTCATTTTCAAATCCCAAAAGTTCAATTTAACTTTGAGATTTCAAATGTATTTTATATTCAAAAATTCCAATTCAAATCAGATTCCAAAGTTCAATTTGACTTTGAAATTCCAAATCCAATTTATATTCAAAACTCCAAATCAAATCCAAAGTTCAATTTAACTTTGAAATTCATCTGTATATTCAATATTCAATTTCTAAAATTCCTTTTCCCAAATTCAAATCAGACTTAGAAATTCTTGATTCATCTTCTGAATTTAACTCCAAATCCATTTTAGGATCCAGGATTCAACACTCATATTGGATCTCAGACTTCAGATCCAATTCCTCTTTAGGATCCAAACTCCAATTCCACTTTTGGATCTCAGACTTCAGATCCAATTTCCTTATAGGATCCAGAACCAATTTCACTTTGGATCTTAGACTTCAAGATCCAATTTTCCATTTTAGGATCCAGAATCAATTTCACCTTAGATCTCAAACTTCAGATCCAAAATCCATCTTAGGATCAGGAATCCAATTCCACATTGGATCTTAGACTTCGGATCCGAAATCCATTTTAGGATCAGGAACCCAATTCTACATTTGGATCTTAGACTTCAGATCCAAATCCATTCTAGGATCCAGAACTCAAGTCCATCTTGGATTCCAAATCTCGGATCCCATTCTGTTTAGGATCCGGAATCCAATTCCAAATTCCAGATTTCAATTCCATTTTCGGATCTAATCTAAATCCATTTCTATTCTTAAATACCATCTGGATTTCTCAGATCCATTCCAAATTTCCAACTTCAAAAATCTAAATTCAATTCCATCTCAAGTATTCATTTCTTTTCCTAAATTCAGGTTCAAATTCAAAAGTTCATTTTTAACTTTGAAACTTCATTTCCTCTCATTTCAAAGCTTCAAGTCATTCTTTCTCATTTATTCCTCCAACCCTGATTTACTTCAAAGTCTTAGAACTTCTCTGATCTATCTCAAATTCTAAAGTTAGATTCAAATCATTTTTTCACTCTTTTATCAAGTTCATCTCAGAATACTTGGAAATTTTCAAAACATCTTTCAAAAAGAACATACATTCTTGCATTGCACAAGCATGATTCTTTATGCATTTAGAGTTAGAATAAATTCTTAGATTATATTTAGGCAAAGCAAAAGGCATAGACTCGATCCTTGGTTCGATTACCCCTGGTAAAGGCGCCAGGAACGGTCGAACCTCGTACCGACGAGCGAATCCCGTCTCTCCATTTTTCCCACAAATTTTCAAAACGGAGGTGAGTTAAATTTCTAAATATTTTTTAAATCAAGGTCAAGTGAGACCACGCTAAAGAGTTCCTCTTCTTTTTGCTTTCTTTCTTTTCTCTTCTCTTTCTCTTTTCTTTCTTTTATTCTTCTCTCTTCAAAAAGGAGGAAAATAGAGGTTGGAAAAGGAAAAGAAAAGGAAGAGAGAGAAACAACGAAAGAGGAAAAATTTTGCGATGATCACAGATTTGGCCACCGTGATGGGACTCGTTTCCGTCTGGTCGAATTATGCCTTTGCTTTGCTCTAATATTCTCTAAGTCTTTATTCTTCCATGTCAGCTTCATTTTCATGCAAACCTTAGGAGCCTAGACTCTGTCCTAAAGCTGACATCATTTGCATATAGGATCTAAGTATGGTTTGGTAGGACTATATTGAGGAGATTATCCATGTTCACATTAGACTTAGGTCATAAATACAACTCTCCTCAATTTTAGGGATTGAATGCAAAACAATGTATGCAAGTGTATGCTTCTTCTTATTTAAATCTATCCCTTTAGGACTTGCATTAGAGCCTTCTGGTTTTATCTGCATGTTGATCATGTTTTTGAAAACATCCCTACCTATATTGTCCTGGTCTTCACGTTGCTGGGCTGTCTCACTGAACCATAGTTCGGGAGAGAGCCTCACAACTGGACCACTTATTTGGGTTTGCGCCCCCTACCACGTACCTAAGGGCCATAGTCCGAGGTATATCGGTAGGTGCTCAAGGATGTTGGGAAGCCCTTACCCTAGAACCGGAGAATTACTTTTATGCCACGTACTTCGAGCTTCGGCTTGAGTATATCTGCATACTTTGATTGGAATCAGATGATCTAAATCTTAGAGTTAGGATTAAGGTCCTACAAGCTATTTCAAACATGGCATTTAGAGTCAGCCTTTAGGGAGTGTTGTATGTGCATCCTTGTTTTGTGCAGTTATAATTGTATAATATCTTCTTGTATGCTCCTGTGTATATCAAAAACTTCTTTTAAAACCCTGGGTACACTATTCAAAAATTTCCTCTATTTTCGAAAACCCGAGGTGCATATTTTTCCTTTACCTATATTCTTTTCCCTTTTGTATGTCAAAACTTTTCTTGAAAACCCTGGAAAGTCTTTTTCAAGTCCCGTGATCTTTCAAAGTTTTCCAGGATTTATGTCTATCCTCTTCTCATCAAAAGTCTATCCGTGAGTCCTGCATTCTATCTGACTCTTTTTCCTCTCTTGCCTCAGTATCATTTCGATGGCATCCGAATCTCCTGATGCTATCTTTCCCAGGGATCATGTCTTCTATCAAATAAGGGATGGAACCTCAGATCATCGGGTCATCCAGTCTCATACTTTCTTCCCTCGGTGGTACTATTCTTGGTTTCACCGCCTTCTCGCGTATGTTCCCAGACCACTTGGATGATTGTGGATTGGAAATGGCATCGGCAGTTGGCAAGCGAATCATCAATGGCAGTCTGATTCAAGCAATGACAGAGCGGTGGAATCCGCGTACCTGCACATTTTGGTTTCCCTAAGGAGAGATGACTTTGCTAATGGATGAGTTCAGTAACATCATGGAATTGCCAGAACCAGCTGGTCAGCCAGACGACCCGGTCGAGCAGCAGTTCTTGATCAATGTCAAAGGGGTAGATGTTTGAGAAGCATTGGCTAGAGCCACAGGGAGCAGATCATGGCCTCTCACAGAGATCAACGAAAGTCAGTTCATCGATCTGTTCGAACTCTATCACAAGTATGGAGCCTATGAAGAAGTCGATACCTTATCTCGAACAGCAAAAGAAAGAATTTAGCATGCCATGGTCCTATGCACAGTGGGACTAGCATTCTTTCAGGATGGTCAGAATTTCATCGATATCAGAGTTGCCCAACTCTTTTGAAGATGGGGAAGCAAGCAGACCCGTCAGCTTTTGGTGTCCATGGCGGCTCTAGCTTTTCTCTACAGAGGCTTAGCTCGTTTCGCCCTCAGAGAAACTATTTTAGTGGAAGGATGCACGTATGCCTTGCAGTCATGGTTCCTGCGACATGTGTCATTGTTATCGTCGCAAAATTTTTCCCCGTCTTCCCTTCCTTGCGGAAGAGAGAGGGAGAAACGCTTTTGCGCTTCAAACTTGACCGGATTTTGGAAAATGTTTAGAAATACTCGCCTCCGTTTTGAAAATTGCGGGAAAATCCATGGGATGGGGCTCGACCTGTCGGTACGAGGTTCGACCGTTCCTGCCGCCTTTAACAGGGGTAATCGAACCAAGGACCAAAATTGTGCTTGACTTAGTTAAATCATCAAAATCATGTTCTATCCTAAATGCACAGAGAATTCAGGCATGTGCTATGAGATTTTGAAAAATGTAAGTTGGAAAATATGATGCATGCTTGGAAAATGCTTTGGAGTTGGAGATAATTCTAAGGCAAATGATAGAAATCAATTTCTCAAGAAAACTCAAATGGAAAAGATTTGAAATCTTGGGAAAGTTCATAAAGTTGTGGGAAAATCATGAATGGTTGAAAATCCCGGGAAAAGAGAAGTGATTCTTGAGAAACGGTGAACCTTTGAAAAGGAAAACACTTCTTAGGAAAACTTGGACTTTGAGAGTTTTCTTAAGAAAATGATGGAAAATTTATAGGAAAACTCTTTGGAAAAGGAAAATTGAAACTTGGGAAGTTGAAAACCTGAGAATCTTAAACTTGGAAATCGATTTTGACTTTGAGAAAGGTGAGAGACTTCTCTTGAAAATCTTGGGAAAATGACTTTTTCCCATGGAAAACTGTGGGAAAACTTGACTTGAGAAAACCGATTTTGAAAGATTCTTAGAGTTTCTTGAGAAATCGATTTCTTGAGAATGAAATTTTCTTAAGAAAACCAATGATTTCATGATGCAAATGATATGAATGAAAGAATGCACTTTGAAAGGTTTTCTAAGAAATTTGTTGGAAAATGTGCATTAAGTCAAAATAAATCCTTCACATATCCTGACTGTGGCCATGAATATGTTCAGAGTTTAATTGATTTAATACACAAGATTTTGAAAATTTTAGAAATATGATGTGCATTTTCAAGATAGCCTAAGAGTGTAGGCTCAATGTGACTAGTAGAAAGATGATGGATCTGGGTCTCGTCCATATTCCGACTAGGGCCGTAAATATGGATTCCACCGAGTTCATCAACTCCCTAAGAGTTGGTGCACGTGCCATTCGTGAACATCCATAGTGCTTTTGAAATAACAATGCATGAATCATATAAGCAGGATATTGCATGAATTCAAACTATATGATATGCATCCTAGTCTAAGCAGGAAATTAAATATCTTATTCCAAAATTTACATTATTACATCACTAAATAAATGAAATGAAAGGAAATTGCAGACTTCAGCCCCTTCTTTTGAATATCTCTGCCAAACTTGAAATAAGGTTAGCTCAAATATGTGGTTTTTTCCAAGATTTTCCAATAATATTCTGAAATTATTGGATTTAATTGGATATAAACCCTAATCTCATGCTTCCTTGATATTTGAAATGATGTAAATGCAGGGAATTCAGTGGAAAACAGTTTGAAATTCGGAATTGGGGTCAACATGACCAAAATACCCCTAAAATTAAAGTTACACCTTTAAAATCAGGGTTTTTTTTGAAGGAAAACTTGATAAAATTGAGATTTCGAAATTCAAATTGAATCAAATGATGATGAAATGCAGTAAGTGACATGATGACATGCTGCTAAACACATTAAGACTGTAAAATCAGAATTTGGCATTTTGCAATTTATCCAAAATAACGAATTTCGCTTGTTTTTCATTTGGATCCGGGTCCTGCGGGACCCTGTTTTGGTATTGTGGCTAATCCGAACCTCAAATGGATTCCAAATTGCACCAAATTCAGTATGAAGCATATAATTACTCTGATAAACAGCCTAGAATGCTAAAAATCATGAAATTATATGATTTAAATGCTAAAATTTAAAGAAAGTCCTAAAATGGTGGATTTTGCCTATGGATCCGAACCAAATGCAATGCTTAACATGATACTGCAAGATTTACACCATGAAAACTTTTGATATTTTGCAGACTGTTAAAGGACCCAAAATGAAACATTTTTTGTTTTTACATCCTCGGGATTTGAGCCATGGTAAGTTCAATAACAGAGATTTAGTTCTGACAGAGGTAAAAATCACCCTAATCTGATGTAAAATGCTAAAAAAATATAAAACAGCCATGGAAATTCATGAAATTAATCAGAGCTACTCACGACACCCACATAAACGACTTTCATGTTCATAACTTTGGCATTTGATCAACGGAAACATGGATAAAAATATAACGTTTTGTTCCTAAATTGACAGAAGAGACAAATGTAGCAAAACAGATGACTGAAAAGAAAAATCCGAAGCAAGTATTAACACTGTTCTAAAAATCACAGGCTTTCAGATGAAAACAGAGGACACGTAGCCCTAAGTCGATCCAAAATCTCAGAGGCCCAAATCAGGCTCTGACACGTATCCCAAACTCTCAGATTTTTGTCAGACATTGAAAAAATAAAAAAAATCTGAGAAAATCATATTAAAAACTAAACATTCTCCCGAGTTCCGAACAGTTTTCGGATCGAAAATCGGATCTCCCATGAGGGATATCTAGATTTTACAAGTCGGCAAATGATTTTCAAAACGCATCCCGGGTAACAAAACCCGACTTGCCATTTTGAATGTTTACCGCAGTAAACAAATTTAAATGCCTCCTAATTTTTGGCACAATTTTAGGGACACCTAAGGGCGCATTCCGTGATTTTTTTGGGATTTTTAATAAAAAATAAATACATGAAATGACGTATGGACTGACTGACAAAAACAGAGACCTACTGAAAATAAGCAGAATTGAAATGGATGCTAAATTAATCCTAATTAATTCGTGAAATGCACTAAATGAATGAAATAAAATGCAAATTAAATCTAGCTAAATGCATGAATGTTAAAATCATCAAGAAAGCATAATTAAACATTTTTATATATGTCGTTTTATGAGAATAGCTCAATCCATCTCTCGGATGAGCTCTTTCTTCAAACGACTCCCGAATCGAATCATGGCATCAAATCAAGGGGAAAAGAAGAGCACCTTGCTTCGTTACGCAGCGTAGAGACTCTTGAAAGGGGCGGCTATCACGAGCTTCCTTCGTCCTTCGCTCCGGGCTTCAGATGATTCACCAAAATCGACCTATGCTTGAATCGAATTGGCCACTGCACGAACTTTACTCCACCTTCTCCAATGAGCCAAAGGGGGCACGTTTTCCAAAGTTCAAAATCAGATTTTAGGAAGGCTAGGTCGAATTTTCAAGTTCACCAAATGATATCCCTTATGCTGGGTGTGGAGCCTTGTTTTTATAGATTTTCTGAAAAATTTTGAATTTCAAACAGGCTCAATCTGAGCCCTCCATGTGGCGCCATCTCAGGGGTGCTATTTTGATTTTTGAGAAAATAAAAAAATGAGATTTTTGTGAGTGAGACACCTCAGCAGGATTTGAAATTTTTCAAAATTTTGTTTTGCTTGATTTTCTCTGCAGGAAGCTCCCAGATGGAGCCACCTCAGAGGGTGCTCTCTTGGAATTTTAAATTCAAACTCACCTTTTGTAGGGAGTCCTCAGGTGGTGCCACCTCATGGTGGGCTACTTTTATTAAAAATAAAATAAAAAATCAAAATGGAGCCAAGTGGAGTCCTGGAATGGCGCCACCTCAAAAGGTGTTCTGAGGTGTAAGGTTGGAACAGTAGGGGCATGCCATGTGGCGCCACCTCTTGGGGAGTTCAAATGTTTGAAATTTTGCTTTTTCTGCAGGAAAGGAGATTTGGACATGTGGCAGACAAGTGTCAACTGTCTGGAGAGGCTTTCTCAAATGGCGCCACCTCAGAGGAGAATTTGAATTTCAAATGGAGGTTGGCCCTGGAGGAATGGAGGATGGACATGTGGCGCCACCTCAGGGTGACTCCTACAATACCATGTGGCAAGAGGGAGGAAAAGGAGGGAAAGGACATGTGGCGCCCTCATAGGCCATCTGAAAAAAAATCAGAGCTCAGGATTTGCGCCACCTAGGCTCTGTTTGAATTTTGAATGGTTTGCTTTTTCTGAAGAAAGCCAGGAGTGACATGTGTCTCCTACTTTTCTGAGAAAAGTAGGGAGAAGACATGTGTCCTCTACTTTTTCTGAAGGAGGTAGAAGGAGACATGTGTCACCTGCTTTTTCTGAAAGAAGCAGAGAATGACACGTGGCAGAGGGGAGAGAAGGAGTGCCAAGCCATGTGGCGCCATCTCAGACAAGATGAAAAGGTAGAAGCTCAGGATCTGCGCCACCTATGAGGAGATTTGAATATTTGAATTCTAGCTTTTCTGAAGAGAGCTAGGAGGTGACACATGGCATGTGCTTTTTCTGAGGAAATGAGAGATGGACATGTGTCCTCTGCAGGAGACACACTCCAAATGGCGCCACCTCAAGGGAGACAAGCCTACCTTTTCTGGAGGAATCTAGGAGTGACACGTGTCTCCTACTTTTCTGAGAAAGGTAGGAAGAGACATGTGTCAGGCTACTTTTCTAGAAGGAGGGAAAGGTTGACACGTGTCCCCTGCAGGAGACACACTTCAAGTGGCGCCACCTCAGAGGAGACAAACTCCATTTTTTCTAGACAGGACAACCTATGACACTTGGCATCTTCTGGTGTTCTTTGAAATGACACATGGCGCCTGATAGGATACTGACACATGGCAGATAAATGGGATGACATGTGGCGGCTTCTTAAGGTAGCCCCACACTGACACTTGGCATGGGAATGGGAGGAGAGAGAGAAGACAAGTGGCACCAATCCAGGGGACAAGGCTCCTATATTTTTGGGTTTTTCAAAATTCAAATTTTTCAAAAGAAAAGCTTGTGTGACACCACCTCAGTGTGGGTCCCACATTGCTTCTTTATTGAAATAAGGATAAAACAACAACTTCTTTTTGGAATTTTCATAAAATCTGGACTAATTGGTAAAACAGGAATTTTTGGAAAGAGTTGGCCCCTGTAGGGCAATTTTGTAAAAGAAAGATATTTGAGATTGTCAAAAGGGCAAGATCTGAGGTGAAGTGACTGAAATCCATATTGAAAACTATCCAGATCACTTTCCTGAGAAAATATTTTGAAATTCAGAGTCCTGGGGGTAAAATGGGAAGAATTGATAATTTTGAAGACCCAGGGTTTTGAAATCAATTTTGAAAAGAGTTGAAATTCTAATCTGGATTGAAAATTTTGAAATCAAGAGTTCTGGACCTCGAAATGACATGCTGTGCAGTGCAGTGATTTAAAATGCTCATGCAATGATATGCAATGTCATGTCTTATGAAATGCAATCTTGAACCAAGACTTGGAGTTGTCTGTCTCCTGTCAGGAATAAATTTTTTGAACATCTGAGTTAAAATTAGAGAAATTTTGAGAGTTTCAGATGAAATTTGGACTTTTGCAAGGTTCGGGCTTAGAAAATGACCATTTTGCCCTCCAGCGATTTCAGAGGCTGGATGATGATGCTTGGTGGAACTGTCGGGGAGGTGAGTGAAAATTTGGGGTGTTTACAGATGCCCCTCTTTGCTACTAAGCCGGCTCATAGCCGAGCTTAGTGGCAAAAGAAAACACACCAAATTTGGGCTATACATAAAAAAAATGCCCCAATTAGAAGGATATGACTGGGTGTGAGGAAATTAGCCTGAGGAAGATGGTAGATATGAAGCGAAGAATGAAGAGAAAAGACTCACTCTGTGAGAGTGAAATTCAGGTTTATGCCCTTGACCTGGATGGGACAAAAATACCTCGCATGGAACGAGGCTCAGGTTTGACCCTTAACCTGATTGGGGAATGAAATATCTCATCGAAATGAGACTCAGGTTTGTGCCCTTAACCTGATCGGGCGGAAAATGAAATACCTCTTTGGATGAGGCTCAGGTTTGTACCCTTATCCTGATCGGGTAGAAAATGGAATACCTCTTTGATCGAGGCTCAGGTTTGTACCCTTATCCTAATCGGGCGGAAAATAACTCTTTGAATGAGGCTCAGGTTTGTATCCTTATCCTGATCGGGCGGAAAATGAAATACCTCTTTGAGTGAGGCTCAGGTTTATACCCTTATCCTGATCAGGCGGAAAATGGAATACCTCTTTGATTGAGGCTCAGGTTTGTACCCTTATCCTGATCGGGCGGAAGATGAAACACCTCTTTGATTGAGGCTCATGTTTGTACCCTTATCCTGATCGGGCGGAAAATGAATGGAATCCTCGAAGGAAGAGACCATGATGGAACCTTCGGATCTTGCACAATAAATCCGACAGGGTTTTTGCAAAAGGAAGGAAAATGGGGTCCCTAAAGCTTGAAAAGGGATTGATTTTGGGCGTCTCATTGCTAAGACTAAATAGCTTTTGAAATTGTCTTTTGCGGGAAATGATTGGTGGTTCGACCTCGAACCGAAATGGGACTGTCTATGGTGGGACAGTGGGGACACAGGGAAGTGTGCAAATCTGAGAGTTCATGCTCTCAAAGAAGGGAAGGAATCAAGTCCTTAAGAGGGATTTAAAATTGGTGTCTGGATGTATCAAAGACGGATATCAAGCTCTCACTTCACGTCAGGATAGCTAGAAAATATTGTCAAAATATTGAGAATTTTGTTGTTGATTCAAAGTTTTTGAAAATGTTGCACATTGTTGCAAAGATATTCCTTACTTTCTACCCAAAGCATTACCTCCAAATAAGGTTCACTTCGTAGAATCGAGATTGGACCCAAATTACTTGCAATTGCCTTTCTTCAAGGAAGCTATCAATTTTCTTGATATGAACAGAAAAGAGAATTTGATATTATGAAAGCAGTTGATGAAAGAATATTGATAATAGAATTTCACAAATTTGAAGAAGATTCTTGATAGATTTGGCAGTTTGATATCTTGAGGGCTTCTCTCATGATAATCTTTCTGCACTCTTTTGGCGCTCCGGTGTTTTGGCTACATTCTCCTTCATTTTGGAGATGTTCTGATTTTTTTCTTTCTTTTTTTTTCTCTTTCTTTTTCCTCTCTTTCTCTTTTTTGGAAGAGTACGTCACAAGCTCCTTCATCTTGGAGATGTTTCGATCCTTCTTGGACGATGGGTTTGGAGATCTTTTAGGGATTGTCGAGAGGTTCATCGCATCTGCCTTCATCTCGACAGTGCTTTGGACTTTCTCTGGAAGGATCCGTCACAAACTCCGTCATCTTGGAGATGTTTCGAATCTTCTTTGGCCCCGGAGGTCTACTCACCTAATTCGCCTTCATCTTCACGACAGGTGAGAGATCCCTTTTGCGGATACTTAATTGCAGCTTAGGTGATTCTGAGGGGATAGGGCTTGGGTAAATGCTCTCTTTTCTAGCACTCAGGATATTTCCACTGCCTCGTTTTACAAGAATAATCTTTAAAGATGCGCCATTGACTGCGATCAATATCGATCACCTACGACTTTACAATAACATTGAATCTTCTTTTCTGGCCATATCGAGGACTTATCCTTCATCCTTTTGGTTGGCCAATAGAAAGAATTTGAAGTTTTGAATCTCTTTTCACAAAAGCTTCACTCTTTTGGAAGTAATGTTGAAGGTAAATCGAAATAAAGATTTGTGCAATAAAGATTCTGAAATCAACAATTGATTGATTGACAAATTGACAAAATTTTCTTGAAATCCTTGGTGAAAGAGAACATTTGACATTCCGCTTAACACATCCGTGACGAAAATTGAGTCCCGAAAAGACTCAGTAAAAGATCAATTCGACAGTTGAGTTTTGTTTTGACTTACCAGCTCGAAAGCAGGATTTTATCGAAGTACCAGCTCGAAAGCAGGATTTTATTTGTTTGACCAGCTCGAAAGCAGGATTTTGATAGAAGTACCAGCTTGAAAGCGAGATTTTTGGGAATACCAGCTCGAAAGCAGGATTTTGATTGTTCAACCAGCTCGAAAGCAGGATTTTGATTGAAGTACCAGCTCGAAAGCAGGATTTTGATTGTTCGACCAGCTCGAAAGCAGGATTTGGAGACCGACCAGCTCAAAAGCAGGATTTGGGTTGACCGACCAGCTCGAAAGCAGGATTTGTTGACCGACCAGCTCGAAAGCATGATTTGTTGACCGACCAGCTCGAAAGCAGGATTTGGGTTGACCGACCAGCTCGAAAGCAGGATTTGTTGACCGACCAACTCGAAGGCAGGATTTGGGTTGACCGACCAGCTCGAAAGCAGGATTTTATGACCGACCAGCTCGAAAGCAGGATTTGGGTTGACCGACCAGCTCGAAAGCAGGATTTGATGACCGACCAGCTCGAAAGCAGGATTTGGGTTGACCGACCAGCTCGAAAGCAGGATTTTATGACCGACCAGCTCGAAAGCGGGATTTGTTGACCGACCAGCTAGAAAGCAAGATTTTATGACCGACCAGCTCGAAAGCGAGATTTGTTGACCGACCAGCTAGAAAGCAGGATTTGTTGACCGACCAGCTCGAAAGCAGGATTTTGATAGAAAATGATTGTCATTGATAGAGATGTGACCCGAAGGTTTGAAAATGATAGATATTTGATGAATTTGTAACCCGAAGGCCAGGAAAGTTGGAACCTGAAGGCGGGAAAAATGACTGATGTTGGCAAGATTGTAACCCGACGGCTTGAATTGAGAATCTGATAAAGTGGGTGGTCCAGAAGTTGAAATTGGAAATTGAGTGACCCGATGGTCGAATAGAGAATTGGGTAACCCAAAGGTCGAAATTGGAAATTTAGAATTATAAATTATAAATTGAAAATTGAAAATTGGCTGTTAGAAATTTGGAAATTGGGAATCTGGAAATTGAAAATTGGATGTTGGAAATTGGAAATTCGATGTTGAAAATTGGATGTTGGAAATTGGGTGCAGAATAAATGCAAATGCAAATGCACATGACAATACAAATGAAGTGCAAATGGGTGCATATATATGCAAAATGAGAGATTGGTTTATCCTGCCTGCATACAGGATGTTTTGAAGTAAAGATAAATTTTCACAAAAAAATGCCCCAGTGTAACTAGGGAGGAGAATTTTGAATAAAAGAAGGATAATTGGTGAATAAGGCAACAAGCTTCTTGACTGATAGGCGTCCTCAAGATCATTCCTCACAAGAGAGACATTGTGAAAAAGAAGAATAAGCAAATAAGATGGTGCCAAGCTATTGAAAAAAATTCGATGACTTTATTGATGCTGAAAAATCAAGGAAAGAAAATGGGATTACATTATTTTTTTGAAAAGCAAGAGGAGAAATGGAAAAGTGTCGGCATGGTAATCTTCTGGAATGATTGTAAAAAAAAAAACATCTTAGTCGGGATGACTAGTCCTCCTTTTCGTCTTCAACGAGGAGCTTCTTGTCAATGCAGTCTTGAACAATGTTCTTAAGGACGAAACAATGCTCGGTATCATGACCCATTGTCCGATGAAACTTGCAGAACTGATCTTTGAACCTTCCCATGGTCACAGAAGGATCTGCTATCTTGGGGAGTCTAACCATCCCTTTGGCGATCATATATTCCAGAACTTGCTCGAGCGGTTGTTCTAAGGGAGTAAAATTGCGATCGTATCCCCAACCATCATGCTTTGGCCTCCCCTGGGGCCTTAATTCTAGTTGGATGCTCGCGGGAGAGCTGTCATTCTACTTGTTGATTCTGTTTTCTTGTCCTGTATGATCATCTTTGCTGGAATTTAGACTCCCTGACCCGCCGGTGTGGTTCTTTCTGCCACCCCTTTTGCTTTTGCCATTGTTGTTGCCAGGGGCATTCACGGAGAATGTGAAGTTTGACTTCTTCTTGATATCTGAATTGCTCTTTGAGAGTGTGAGGCTCTCATATACTCCATTTTCTATTCCCATCTCGAGCCATTCAGCTCGTTCTATCAATTCAATGAAAGATCGTGCTGGGGAGGTAGAGATCAGGCCTCTCAAAGGTTGGGAGAAATTATTCAGGATGACCGACAACGCGTGTCCTTCTGATATTGGGTCCTTCATTTTGTTGCAGGTCTCTCTCCATCTGCGAATGAAGTCTCTGGCTTTTTCACTATCTCCCTGCTTCAGATTACAGAGGTGATTTAACGTTGGTAGCGCTTCAGCATTGAACATAAATCGCTTGATAAATAGATTAACCACCTTATCGAATTCTCGCAGCTCGATTGGATTGATATGCTCGGAGTACCACTTGGCGGCAGTGCCTTCTAGGCTACGAGGAAAACAGAGAAATAGGGCCCTATTGTCTCTCTTGAATTTGGAGCATTCGGCGAAGAACATGGCGAGATGGGCTTTCGGGTCGCCGGAACCATCGAACTTGATGAATTTACGGGGAAGGTTCTCTAGATCTTCATCTCCTTCTAAGCCATCATAAAAATCCTCGCTGGTGAAGACTTTCTTGCCCTTGTCGCGGGCTTGCAGATCTTTAACCACTTTGGCCATTTCCCTGAACTGTGTCTGCAAAAGCTTTTCTGCAACTTGATCTTTTGATTTGTGACTCCTCCTTTGTTCTCAGCTATGTTTCTGAAATGCTGGAGGCACTTCATATTCTTCATCGGTGTCTTCCTCTGATTCTGATTCATCTAAAATTTTTTCTGACTGAACTTGCTTCTTGGAAGTCTTCTTATCCTTGTGCCCATGGAACTTCTCGCTGAATGGGTTCTTCTCTGCACTGGTCCCAGCCTGTTCACTCATCATTTTGGTCATCATTTTCTAGAACGTGGCATACATCTGCGGGTCTATGCCATCCTCCCCTTGCTGCTGCTCTTGACTCCTCTCGGATCGCGGGGAGTCCATCTCTTCTTCTGAGGCTGAGGAGTACTGTGGTGATGTGGTTCTTCTTTCTGACCTTGTTCGAACCATCAAATGTTATGGATGCTCTCTGCAAGATAAAGTCTTGATTAGACTCTGAGGGAGTTTTGAATTGGGAGGAAAATGATTATTGACGATATGGTAGATAATTGGAAGAATATCCCATTGCTAGGGATGGAGTCGCCGCTGAAATTACGATAATTGTGTTGTCATTCTTTGTAAGAGAAATAACAACGAAAAATGTGCCTTGTTACCTAGGCGAGGTCATCAACCACGAGGAAAACACCATTTTGAAGGAAAAAGATATCTCTTGAAAAAAAACAATCCACAAACGGATTTAGAGTAAGGAGAAGGCAAGTGGGTAAACAATTTCCACCGCAATGCACGAGGACAATAAGGTGAAGAATTTTGCAAATAGACAAAAGAATTGAAAATCCATTGAAATAAAACATATGATTTTGGAAAATTGCAGGCAGGATAAAAATGCAGCTGGAAATTCGAGATCCAGTAGAACTATCAGCCAGAGAGATGTCTCCGACAGTTCTCGCAGCGGCAGATTCGCGTCAACACCCGCTTCTCGACAGGTCGCATGCCAGAGTTCGATCTACGGTCGGATCAGTGGTCTGGAGCATACCACGTCGCCAAATACACTTGGGACTCCTTCATTCCTTTGTCTATATTTCCTGGTCCTAACGTATCATCAGAGTATCAAGAATGGTGGCAAACTGTCTGCCCACCTTCTCTTTGTATTTAAATTTTGTCATCAATGAAAAATGCAAACTTTTGTTCTGATAAAGAGCTTTTTATGGCCAAATTTTTTGTTACGATCCTCGGGACAACCTCATCCCCAGCGATGAGACTTCTCTCTTATATTCTTCCTCGATTATCTCTCATCACGATGGACGACCTCACCTAGGTTATAAGGCGCATTTTTGTTGCCACAAAAGGGTGACACAATCATTACAAAAATTTGTGATGACCCAATCCCTGGTGATGGGATAACTTGTCTAAATTGTCTATCAATTCCTTCTTTCATGTCCTTTTCTCAAAAAATCGCATTTTCAAAAATTCCTCCGAGCTTTAACCATTCTTCTACTTATACAGAAATCATCTGGCATTGTCAAAATGGTGCAAACCAGAGCTGGAAAGGAGACTGCTCCTCAGCACAGCGACAGTGAAGTCGAGGCAGTCAGCTCCCCTAAGTCAGTCAGAGGGCAGAATCAGAATCAGGCCGATGATATAGACCCCGTGATGTACAACCTGTTCAAAAGAATGATGACCAGAATGATGTCGGAACGGGCAGAAGCCAGTTAGAAGGAGGTTGCTCCGAAAAGCAAGCCCAAGAAGAAGGCTGTGAAAAAGCCAATCAGAATCATCAAGAAGAAAGTACAGCCTGACACCACTTTTGAAGAAACAGAGTCAGTAGAAGAGGAATCAGAAGAAGAAGAGCAGTTTGTTTATCATCAGAATCCTCCGCCGCAGTTTGTAAAGACTGCTGCAGAGCCCGAATCAATCAACAAGCTCATTCCGGCTAATGATCCGATGCAAGAGCAGATGAAAGAAATGAACCGGGCTATCAAGGATATTCAGGCCAAAAGCAAGGGCAAGCAGACCTACTTCGGCGAAGATTTTTACCATGGCCTGGACGGGGATGACAATCTGGAGAACCTCCCTCGCAAGTTCCTCAAAGTTGACGGAATAAGCAACCCTAAGGCTCATTTGGCCACTTTCTATGCCGAATGCGGCCGTTTCAGGAAAGATAACCGGGCGTTGTTCATTTTCTTTCCGCGCAGCCTAGAGGGGGTAGCGGCCAGGTGGTATGCAGACCACATTAATCCTATCAAACTACGAGAGTTCGATAAAGTTGTCAACTTGTTCATTGAGCGCTTCATGTTCAATGTTGAAGCATCACCAACCCTCAATCATCTGTACAATTTAAAACAGATGGAGAATGAGAAAGCCAGCGAATTCATCCACAGGTGGAGAAGCACCTGTAACAGAATGAAGGTTCCCATCCCGGAAGAGCACGCCCTACAGATTATTCTGAATAATTTTGCCTAGGCCCTGAGGAACCTCATTTCTACTTCGCCCGCCAAATCATTCATCAAACTAATCGAAAGAGCTGAATGGCTCGAGACCGGCCTGGACAATGGCCTTTACGAAGGATATCCTTTTGTCAAAGGGAATCCTGATCAGAAGAAAAAGGCGCATGTCGCCTATGCTACAGAATTCTCAGATCAAGGCAGCGGTAGTTATAACAGCAAGAAGAGCAAGAAAAATCGTGGCAAGAACTCAGGACACTCCAGGGCCGAAAGGACAAACTCTGCAACCCAAAAGGGGAAGTTCGTCAAACCACAGCCCATTCAGTCAGCACCTCAGCCAGAAGCAAAGCAGTCAGAGAAGCCAAAACACGAGGGTTGGAGTTATGACCAAGAATTCACAGCTCTGGAACAGTCCCGCGAAGACATCTTAGAATATATGATGTCAAAGGGAATGACCAAACTCCCCAAGGTAGCAGATCCTTCGGTCACTATGGGAAAATGGACCGATAAATTCTGCAAGTTTCACCGGACTGTTGGACATGACACGGAGCACTATTTTGTCCTTAAAAACATCATCCAGGATTGCATCGACAAGAACCTGTTAATCGAGGATGAAGAAGAACAACCGGAAATTTTATCCAAGCCATTTCCCAAGCACTCAACTTTAGTCATCACGGAGCAGACATTCTCTCTTCAAGGTAGCATCCAGCCATGTTCTAGTCAGGACATTCAGAATCAACATCAGGTTCTAGTCCTTCGCCAAGCGCAGTCTTCCGCCAAGAAGGTGGATATCACTGCATTTTCTAGCAAAACAACAAAAACAACGACAGAAATTGCCAAAATAGCCCCCAGAATCCCGAAGCGCTTTATCAAGGCAACTTCAAAGAAAGAAGAGGCTTCAGGGTCAGTTCAGAAGCCAATCACTGCTTTATCCAATGTTTCTATTTTGGACTTGACCCACGCTTCACCTGAGCACCAACAAGTACTAGAAGAGCTTCTCAGAAAAATCAAAGTTAAGCCTAGCACAACGCCATAGGACATGGCTCAGATCGTCAATCAAGCAATGACGAATGCACCGATTATATTCTCGGATGAGGATTTGCCAAAACCTCATTCCTTTCACAACAACGCACTTTACATAGTAGTGCGGACCAGGGGCATGACAGTCCCCCATGTGCTCATCGATGGAGGCAGCAGCCTCAATATCTGTCCTGAGATGACGGCCAAGGCATTGGGCCTAAAAGAAGAGGAATATACCCCGGATCCGATCACGATCTACGGTTTTGATAACCATGGGCAGACAACCAAGGGGAAGATATTTCTCGAAATCTTTATCAACTATTCAGTGCATACTGTACTCTTCCACGTGGTCAATGTGCCGCCCACATACAATCTGTTGCTTGGACGCACTTGGATTCACAACGCCAACGCTGTTCCATCAACCTTGCACCAATGTATCAAGTGGTCGAAGGGAGGCATGATCACTACGTTCCTAGGAGAGGACCCGGAAAAGCGACAACCACAGCCCATGATCCCCCGTCCTACTTTCACTGCCGACATCCCAAGCATCAGGGAAGTCGACGAGATCAATCTGAGTGAAAGCCTGGATATGCTGAAATTGAAAGAAGTTCAGCCGACAGAAAATGTGACAGCAGTAATCCAGTGGCAGGGACCTCGCTTTTTCAAGTTGGGCGGGCGCCTTGATTGCACTTCCCTCAAAGATCACCCTCTTTTCCCTCAGTTCTCAAAAGCTAAGAAAGGGTTTGATCTTCTGATGAAGCACGGTTATCATCCCTTCAGGGGCCTGGGCAGGAATGAAGACGGCATTCTAGAACCAATCGTCCCCGCTCAGCATATCGAAGGTACAGGCTTGGGTTTCACAGGTCAATCATCCGGCAAGAAGACCATTTTCATCAAAGGAGCACAATAAAGACAATGCCAGTGTTTTTTGTTTCTTTCCTGTTTGAGTCATCTTGTAAGGGGCAAAAGATCTGCCCCAATTTACTTTCTTTTCTTCCATCATCTGTAAATATCATAATTACTTAATGAAATTTTGATTCCTATTTCTCATCTTGGTGTGCACAAATTCTTGCTTATATCTCTCTTCCTTAATTGTCATTCTTTGTTTCTTACAAAAGGCTATCTCCAAAAACCTTTTAGTCTTTTCTTAAAAAACCTTCCTTGCGCTAACAGGATTGTCGAGATCATGGCTCCTAAGTCGCTCAAGAAGCTCGTCATCAATACCAATTTTTCTCAAAATAAATCCAGACAGGCCAGAATCTGCAAGGCGAAGGCAGGGGCAGAAGTGAGCCAAATGACAGAGCAGATCGAAGAATCGACAAAATTCGACTCGACGATTCAAGATTTACCAGAATTTGCCAGTATTAAGAAACAGGATGAACCATCACCATTGGTTCAAGACCCAACAGAGGATGTCAATATCGGTTTAGAAGATGACCCGAAAATCCTCAAAATTGGTTCCAGTCTAAGTTTAGATGAGAAGGAAAGGCTCGTCTACTTCCACAAGCAGCATCAGGAAGTCTTTGCTTGGACTTATGAGGATATGCCAGGCTTAGACTCCAAGTTAGTTGAGCATCGCCTTGTGTTGAAGCCAAATTGCAAACCAATCAAGCAGAAATTGAGAAAGATGGATCCTCGAGTGGCACCGCAAGTTAAAGAAGGACTCGAAGAATTGTTAAAAGGGAGATTCATTCGGACCATTGAATATCCAGACTGGCTGGCAAATATCGTGGCAGTTCCCAAGAAGAATGGTAAAATCCGGATTTGTATTGACTTCAGAGATCTAAACAAAGCCACCCCAAAAGATGATTATCCACTCTCCAACATCGATCTACTGATCGATAGCACGGCAGGCCATGCCATGTTTTCCTTTATGGATGGATACTCAGGCTATAATCAGATCAAATTGGCCGCTCGCGACCAATCCAAAACTTCCTTCACCACGCCTTGGGGTACATTTTGCTATACGGTCATGCCATTTGGACTCAAGAATGCTGGGGCGACCTATCAGAGGGCCATGGCAGTTATCTTTCATGACCAGATGCACAAGAACATGGATGCCTATGTGGATGACATCCTGGTCAAATCCAAAGAAGAAGAGGATCATCTTGATGCTCTCGGCCAAGTCTTTGAACGACTCATTATTTACAAGTTGAGACTCAATCCACAGAAATGCGTCTTCGGAGTGGAGTCAGGCAAACTGCTTGGCTACTTGATCAGCAAGAAAGGCATAGAAGTAGATCCTGCCAAGGCAAAGGCAATCATTAATATGCCGCCTCCCACCAATCTTAAAGAGCTGCGAAGTCTTCAAGGTCGTATTCAGTCAATTCGATGTTTTATCTCTAATTTGCCCATGAGATGCGAGCCCTTCAACCACTTGCTGAGAAAAGAAGTGAAGTTTGAGTGGGGACCAGAATGTCAGCTCTCATTTGAGCACATCAAGCAGTATCTTCTCAATCCACCAGTTCTAAAGCCACCAGAACTGGGAAAGCCGCTTCTCTTGTATATATCCATCAACCATAATGCCTGCGGAGGATTTCTTGCATAGTACGAGGAAGACAGCCGGATAGAGCATGCCATCTACTACATCAGCAAGACCTTCATCGATTATGAAAAAAGATACTCTCAGATGGAGAAGACATGCCTAGCCTTAGTATGGATGTGTCAGAAGTTAAGACATTATCTGATGGCTTCAGAGATCAAAATTCTATCAAGACTTAACCCCCTCAAGTACATTCTTGAGCAGCCTTTCCTTACTGGATGGATTGCAAAATGGCAAGTCCTCCTAATGCAGTACGATTTGGAATATGTTTCTCAGAAGTCCGTCAAAGGTCAGTTCATCGCAGATCAGTTGGCATATTTCCCGTTGACAGAAGAGATCAAAGCAGAAGATGATTTCCCTGACGATCGTATTTGCAGTATTCAGGAATCCCCAATTTGAACTCTATTCTTTGATGGAGCCCGAAATATGTCTGGTATAGGAATTGGGATCTTACTAATCACTTCGGAAAAGGAGATGCTCCCCTATTCCCTCAAACTCGACTTCCAATGTACTCATAACATGGCTGAATATGAAGCTCTAATACAAGGCCTCAAAATTTTGCAAGACTTTGATGTCAAGAGAGTACATGCCTTTGGCGACTCGTTGCTCGTTATAAGCCAAGTTAATGCTGAATGGCAAGTCAAGGATTCGAAGTTAATCCCTTATCAAAAGGTTGCCTTAGCTCTCATAGGCAACTTTGAAGAATTTCAGCTTAATCATGTCAAGGGGGAATACAATCACATAGCAGATGGCTTAGCTTGTTTAGGCTCCATCCTGTCTTTTAAAGATAGTGAATCTTGTCGTTCATTCGAAATAGGCAGACTTGATCAACCTGCCTACATTCCAGCTGAACAAGTGAACCAAGCCACTCAGAAAGAGAAGCCTTGGTACCAAGACATCAAAAATTTCATTGAAACTGGTAAATTCCTAGCGGAAATGCCAAGAAAAGAGTAACACGCGGTTCAGCGCATGTCAGCCCGTTATTTCCTCCTGGCCGATACTCTTTATCGTCGTGGATTCAGTTCTGAGTACGCCAGATGCTTAGATAAAGATGAAGCCATGGAAGTTGTCCAAGAGGCACACGAGGAAATTTGTGGTGGTCACGTCGGCTACCAAACACTCGTCAAGCAGATTATTCGGGCGGGATATTATTGGAAAACCATACAGCAGGATTGCCATCAATTTGTAAGGAAGTGCGTCAAGTGTCAAATACACGCACCTTCCATTCATGTGCCAGCTACATACTTGCAATCCGTGGTCTCTCCTTGGCCCTTTTCGATGTGGGCCTTCGACGTAGTTGGTCCGATCACTCCTTCAGCTTCTAATGGCCACCAATATTTCCTCGCGGCTACATAATACTTCACCAAATGGGTCGAAGTCATAACTCTGCGAACAGTAGAAGGCCGACATGTGGTTTCGTTTATTCATAAAAATCTTCTTTGTCGTTTCGGCGTCCCCCATGATATTGTGTCAGACAATGGCAGCCATTTCAAGAATGAGAAGATGAAGACTTTCTGCTCAAAGTTCAGGATTCATCACCACTTCTCAGCTCCTTATTATCCTCAAGGAAATGGACAGGCAGAAGCCACCAATAAAATTTTGATCCGCATTCTGGAAAGAACAGTGAAAACAGGTCGCGATTGGCACGAGAAGATGCACGATGCACTTTGGGCATACCGAACCACCATTCAGACTCCAACCAATGCTACTCCTTTAGAGCTCGTCTACGGGACCGAGGTGGTGTTACCTCTCCACATTCAGAAGCCTACACTCAAGTTTGCATCGCTCATCGAGCTCCCACTTGATCAGTATCAGCAGCAGAGGTTGGTACAACTGGATCTATTAGATGAGAAAAGGCTCAAGGCAGCAGAGCACGCTCAGGCCTATCGTCAGAGGATAGCTTGGCACTACGCCAAATCAGTTATTAAGAGAAGATTCTGAGTCAATGATCTTGTGCTCAGATCGACAGCTCATCTCAAGCATCGGCCGAAGGGAAGTGGTCACCCAATTGGGAAGGCCCTTATGTGGTTAAAGAAGCGTTGCCCCGCAATTCCTATCGTCTGATCAACGCATATGGAGTGGAACTGCCCGATCCGATTAATGTTTTACATTTGAAAAGATTTTACACTTGAATTGTTCATCATAGCCTTTTGTACTCTTCAAAAGTCTTTCAATAAAGCAATAATCTTCTTCCCCCTGATATTAGGGCATTTTATTTTGATCTATATTTATCTTCCTTCATCATAATGCAGGCAGGATCAGACAAATCCTTTCCTAAAAAATCTTACCAACTCTTTGCTAGCATTGGTTATCTTTATTAAATTGCGTTCATTTCATTCTTTTTTTTTTCAAATTTTATCAGTTTATTGTCAACTTTATCAATTTGTCAAGATTCATTAAGTTTTATCAAATTTTATTCCTTTATCTTTAAGAAACCCCTTCAGGTTAAGGGATAAGCCTGATGCCTCTTTCCCATGAGGTATTCTCTTTATATTTTCCCCTCAGGTTAAGGGAAAAACCTGACCCTCATTTGTCTGAGGTGTTCTCATTCAGGATAAGGGATAATCCTGATACCCCTCATAAGAGCATCACTGCTACCCGTGAGAATTTTTTTCAAAACAAATTTTCAATAAATCTATTTAAATTCTTCTCCATTTTTATAAATTTTATTCTTCTTCGAGTTAAGGGATAAATCTGAATTATTTCCCATAAATTCTTCAATTCACCTCCCATCTTGTTCTATGTTCCCTTAGGATAGGGGAAAATCCTGAAGCCATCATAAATAAATTCGGATCTTAGGCCACCTTGGGTCAAGGATCTTGAATGAATCTCTCATCTTCATCGTCAAAATCTATTCATGCCTTTGTCAATCCTTCGAGTTCCGACTTCCGGGTTGAAATCGTTTCCTTCCCATCTGAGTTCCGACTCAGGATTTCATTTTTTTCCATTTTATCATTATTTTTCTCCAAAAAAAAAAACGGGTTCCGACTCGGATTTTCCTTTTGTATATTCTTATTTTTGAAGTTTCAAGTTCCGACTTGAACTTCCTTTTGAATCCAATGCTCGTGTTGGACAAATCGTTGTTTTAAGAATTTGAGTTTTCAGACTCAATTCTCATTCATTTTTTTATATTTGAAAACCGGGTTCCGACTCGGATTTCTCTCTTTGAAGATTCTTATTTCTGAAGTCTCAAGTTCTGACTTGAACTTCCTTTTAAATCCAATGCTCGTGTTGGACAAAAGCGTGGTGTCGAGAATTTGAGTCCTTAAAAACTCGGTTCTCACTCATTTCTTTCTTATATATATTTTTGGAAAACTGAGTCCCGACTTGGATTCTTTGCTCTTGTACATCCTTATTTTCTTTTGAATTTTTTCTGTCAATCTAATATTCATATTTTGGACCGAAATTCTCCTTGAACCTCCCCTTCAGGATAAGGGATAATCATGAAACACTGACAATCATTCTCGCTTAATTCTCAAGTATCTTTGAATGTCAGTTTCATTTTTCAATTCTCCTTTTTGAAAAATCCAGTGCTCGTGCTGGTGTGCATTTTGAAAACCCGGTGCTCGTACTGGTGTGCATTTTCGAAAACCCAACGCTCGTACTGGGGCATTTTTGAAATCCAGTGCTCGTACTGGTACATCTAGCACTCGTGCTAGTGTCTGGCTGACTGATCAGTTAGCCCTCCCGGTTCAGTCTTTGTACTAACCAATCTTCATCATTCAAGCTCTAAATTCTCAATTACAACCTTCGGGTTATCTTTTGCCAAAATTTCAAAAAAAAAAAATTCTTGTGGAGGACCCTCTTCAGGGAGAGTTCGAGGGAGCTCGTTCCTTTCGCATACAACCATCTTTCGTTCGCAAGAACCCTTTTCCAGGGAGAGTTTAAAGGGACTCGTTTTCTTCGCGAACAGTTTGCAAAACAACAACCAACTTTACACAAAAGGGCCCTTTTTTTTAAGGAGAGCTTTGATGGAAGCTCGTTTCTTTTTGTGGCCCCCATTTTTCTCATTTTTGGCCAAACCCCTTCACAGAGGACCCTCTTCTAGGGAGAGTGTGATGGACTCGTTCTCCTGTGATACTTTCTCAACTTTGTTTTCGGTCGCCTTTCCATAAGAGAAGCCTAGAGATAGGGAGTTCTGACGAAAACTTAATTTCTCTTCGAAAGTTCCGTTTTGCAAACACCTCCTCTTTGGGGAAGAGAGGAGTATTTCCAACTTCCCATTCAGGTAAGAGCTTAAGCCTGAGTCTCTCTTTTTGGGGAAAAAGAGAGGAGAATTTTGTCACGGACGTGTCGATTCGATATCAAGTGATCTCTTTCATCAAGGATTTTAAGAATATTTTGCCAATTTGTTATCAAGTCATTGTTGATCTCAAAATTCTCATCATATAAAAAATTACCTCAAACTACCTTTAGTATTATTTCCAAAAGAGCAAGACTTTTGCGAAATAAGAACTGAATTCAAGCTTTTTCTGTTGGTCAACCAAGAGGATGAAGAAAAATATTCGATATGACCGGCAAAGGAAAATTTGATGATGTTGAAAAGCCATGAGTGAATTGATATTGATCATAGCTATGGCACATTCTTAAAGACCATTCTTTGGCAATAAGACAGTGGAAATATCCTGGGCAGTAAAAAAGAACCTACCCAATCCATATCTCCCCAGTCGTTTGAGCTGTAAATCAAATATCCGCAAAAGGGATCTCTCAATTGTCGTCAAAATGAAGGCGAATTAAGCAAGTGGACCCCCGGGGCCAAAGAAGATTTGAAACATCTCCAAGATGACGGAGTTTGTGACGGATCCTTCCAGGGAACATTCAGAGCACCGTCAAGATGAAGGCGGATGCGATGAACCTACCGACAAACCCTAAAAGATATTTGATTTCCACTATCATTTAGAGATTTCAACCCAAGAACCAATGTCATCAAGCATAATTCCTGAAAAAGAAAAAGAAGGATCAGAGCATCTCCAAGATGAAGGAGTTTGTGACGAACCCTTCCTCGAAAAAGAGAGAAAAAGTCAGGACATCTTCAAAATGAAGGACGATGTAAAAGAACCCAAGAAAGCTCCATAGTTCAAAAGAGTGCAAACATATCATCATGGGAAATGCCCAGGATATCAAACTGCCTGAAACTACCAAGAATCATCTTTATCTATGTGAAATTTTTCTATTAATATCTTTTCATTCATTTGCTTTTATGAGGCTAAGAATAATACCTCTCTTTTCATATCAAAGAAATTGATATCTTCCTTAAAGAAACTCAACAACAACAAATTTGAATTTGATTCTTGATTCTACAGAGTTAGCCCAAATTGGAGCGAATACTCTAGGTAGAAAGAGGTGATATTTTCACACACATAAGCACAATTCAATCATTCTGGATCAACTACAATTTTTGACATATTATTGACAATACTTTCTCATTATCCCAAAATAAAGTGTAAACTTGATGATCGTTTTGACGTATCCTGACGTCATCCCTCCTTAGGACTGAAAAGTCCTTTCCTTCCGTCTGATCTAAGCGCTCTCAGATTTGCATGCTTCCCTGTGTTCCCCACTGTCCCACCATAGACAGTTCCCGCTCAGGATAAGGGTTCAACCTGAACTAACTTTTTGCAAAAGATCTGTTATTGTCAAAAGCTATTTTCAGTCTCAGCAATAAGGCGCCCAAGAATAACCCCTTTTCAAGCTTTAGGGACCCCCATTTTCATCCTTTTGCAAAATCCCCTCTTGGACTTGTTGTGCAAAGTCTAGAGGCCCATCACAGTTTTCCCCGCTCTTTGAGGATCCTGTATCCATTCAGGCTAAGGATTAAACCTGTTACCTCACTCCTCGAGGTATACCCCAAAAACCTTCTGCGAGAGGTCGTCTGTTTTTAGAAAGCTGATCTAGTCTCAGCAATGAGACGCCCCAGATCATCCCCTTTCCAAGCTTTAGGGAACCCCTTGTTTCTTTCTTCTCGCAAAACCCCTTCTGGATTTGTTCATCCAAATTTCGAAGGTCCCATTATGGTTTCTTCATCCGAGGATTCCGTATGGTCGCTCTTTCAGGTTAAGGGATAAGCCTGAGCCTTGTTCCACGAGGTATCTTTCCGTTCAGGTTAGGGTTAAACCTAAGTCTCATTTTCGACTAGATATCCTTTCTAGTCCTTCCACAGTTTCTTCATTTGAGAACTTCGTGCGATTTCCCCCCACTCAGGTCAAGGGTTAAACCTGAATCTCACTTTTGCGATGCACTTCATTGTCCCATCACGGCTTCTTCGTTCGAGGATTCTGTATGGTCGTCCCTTTCAGGATAAGGGTTAAGCCTGAACCTCGTGCCTCGAGGTATTTTCCTTTTTCAGGTATGGGTTAAACTTGAACCTCGTTTCGACGAGGTAACTCTCCCGTCCCATCATGGTTTTCCCCACAAAGGAATCCATGCTCTTTGTACATCCATCCAGGAAAGGATCATGCTTGAGTTTTATCTCGCAAAGCACTTCTCTCAAAATGTCCCATCGAGGTCTGCTTATATTTCCTTTCCCCATCCGAATCATCTTGATATATCTTCGTCCCATCCAGGTTAAGGGCTAAACCTGAGTCATTCCAAGAGTAGATCTCGTCTCACCCATGAGACTTGATCAAAATTCTTATCTTTCACCACCCCTGGGATTTTTCACCTAAAGTCCCATCACGATTTCCTCATTTCTATTATTCAATCATATCATTGTCGAGGATTTCGTCCCCTCAGGACCATTCAGTATAAGGCAAGCCTGAAAAGCCATGTTTCGAAATAATTCTTCCACACCCAGCTCAGATCTGCTAACTCGGGCATTTTTCAAAATTTGGAGTGTTTCTTTGACACTAAGCTCGGCTTTCAACCGGCTTAGTAGCAAAGAGGGGCATATATGAACACCCCAAATTTTTCAAAATGTTGTAAATATCCCCTTTTTGCCCTTTGACCCCATTTTCTGGGTAATTGAGTCAGTTTTAAATCTAAAATCCATTTTATTTCTCAAATTTTATTGAAATTAAATTCATTTTACATATCTGACTCAATTCTGGATCCGGATCTAGATAAAAACCCGAATCCGAGCTTCATCATCCAATTTTAAATCATATTCTCAAAATTACCAAAATAACCTTTTGAAAAGCTCAGACACTTCGTCCGGTATCCGTTTGGATCCATCGGGTTGTATTTCTCGATTCGAGGCTTAAAACTCGAATATTTCCTCAAAACTCGGGTCCAAACCCATTTTCTGAAGAGATTTTTCCAAAATAGCCTTGAAAACCTTCTTTTGTGAATATTTTCTCCAAAAAAATAATAATACAAAAAACATTAGTCTAAATCCTTGTTTTTTCGTAAATTTTAGGATTTTATTCCAAAAATATCAAATATATATATATATATATATATATATATATATATATATATATATATATATATATATACAGAAAATGAGAAAAAGAATAAAAATCCAAAAAAAAGAGAAAAATACAAACCTCTTTTAGCAAATTCTCTCAAAAAGAGCCTCCTTTGGAAATTCGTAAAGGAGCCTGAGGGACCCCGTTACAGGCCTTTTAGGGTTTTTCTTTGAGAACCCTTGAGAGAAAAGAACGGATAGCCGCCTCTCTCCCGCGATTCTCTCTACAATCCTCCCCATTTGGCCGCCCATCCACCGAAACCTTCTCCTCAACCCTCCATCAGCCGCAGGCTACCCTCTCTCCCTCACAAAGCTCTCATCCAAACCCTCCATCATCATCCTCCATCCTTCGTCCATCTTCAACGGCCTCGCACGCATTCTTCCTCTCCACGCCTCAACCATGTGCGATCTCCTCTTAATCGCCCTGGGATCAATGGCTCCACCATCCCAGCCCTCGATCGTCCGGGAACTTCCCTTCTCCTGCGTTCATCATGAACAACCTCACATGCACCCGATTCCCCCTTCTGGAGAGTTCTCTTCTCCAGCCACCATCGATCAGGACACCTAGCCTTCATCCACCCTTGATCCTTAAACACCGACCCTCCTCCCCATCTATAAAAGGATGAAGGAAGGAGCCTTGAGGGGATCGATCGTGAGTGCCATCCATCCATTTCTCCTTTAATTTCATCCTTTGTTGAGCACCATCGCCATTAAACATCCGACGTCATCCCTGGTTCAGAGCATCGCCCTGCGGCAATATACAGAGGCAACACCTTTTCCCATTCAATCAAAGTCCAGCCACGGTGAGTCTTTTTCCCCCTTCTTTCTCTTGATTTCCATTTTTTTTATTTAGATATATGCATTTCTCTGGTTTTTCTTTCTCTTACACCTCCATCAAAATATCCCGGCAACATCGGCTTGCTTATTAGCAAAACCGATCTGCAGATATATGACATCAACAGGATGAAAGATTCCGACATTTGGTTTACCATTTTGTAATCTAATCACTTTCTTTTTTTAGTTCATACAAATCTAGATCGCAACTCATGTCATTCAGATCTGCTATGCTCTTGGAAATCCTGTAGCCATCATTGTTATGCGTGATAGATCAATATAATTCCCGTATTTCCCTCCAATCATGCATGTTCGTAGTAAACTCATTGAGGCATTTTTTTTTTCTTTCTTTATTCCTGCTCTTTTTGTGATATGCCAAGCCCATCCATGCTTAGATCTTCCACTGGGAATTGGTCCCGGTTTGTTAATGTTTAAATTTTATTTACGCTGGTTGTTGAATTAACGTTGTTGGGTTTTCATCTAAGCAAGATATCATACTGATTATCTGATTATATTCAGGTTCTATCTAAATTTTCTGTTATTTGCATTAATCAGACCTTGTTATCATTCTCTAAAGTAAGTTGTTCCAGGCGTCATTTGAGTTGACCTGCAGTTTCTCAAAATAATGGTAACGTCTGATATTTTTTTTTTTAGGGACTATATCACCAAGTATATTTTGCCATTAGTGTTCCTATGTCTGTATTCTTCTTGATCTCCAACATGATCATCCATTAGTTAGTCGTCTTACTTCAACATTGCATATGTATGATATCAATGGTGATGATTAATTGATTCTGGTTCTCTCTGTTTACATTAAATATTTTGGTATTATCCCTTTAAAGTTATGTGATCTTTTTCTTATTATGTTGTAGCTAACTTGATTGATTCTCTTTTGATATGACTGATAATAACAAGAGAGAACAATAAATGCAACCTCGTAATACATACAAGTGATCCTTGATGAGGGAATAAGGTTCCCTAATCCGATCTTGTATAATACTTTGATCAGTAGTCTCTGTAAATCAGGTAAGCTAAAGTAGGTTAAGAGATGCTTGCAGATTTTCCTCATAATCTAACAAAGCAGGGATTATTACCTAGTGGAATCATTTACGATGCTTTGCCTTATGAATGGTGCATAGTTGGGGAATTTGAGGAAGCTTATAAAACTTTCCATAAGATAAAAAAAAGGGTGTACCTCCCTGTAGATACACATATGCTTTGCTGATTGCAATCTAGATAACCAACAGGTGGCTCTGAGACTATACAGGGAAGTGGCAAAAGGGGATGTTCAACCACTTTCGGGTACTTTTAGCACCCTATTCAAGTATTTCCACAAAGACCAGTGTACAATTAGGATTTGAGCTCAGTTGACAAAAGTACAACCCTTGTGCATTTTCTGTATGCATTACCATCCGCCGCAGGTCTATCCATCCATGATTAATCCAAGGTATTAACTGGGCTTCAGCATGCTCAATCTACGTATGATTGCTTGATATCAAATTACTTCAGATTTAACTTCATTTGTTTCGAGTGTTAAAACCATTGGTTACAAATGCGACGATTGTTGAATCCATGAAATCGGTTCATCCAGAGTTTTGATTGGAATCTCGAAGTCATTAGTCTGATGGTCATCTTAATGTAAAAATCTGTTCTTGGATTTGTCGTTTGGGTTGAAATATACAGGCCCATCTCCAGCCAAATTGGTTGGTTCAATATGCTCTTGCAACAATATATATCATGTTCTCTTCTTTTAAAGGTGTGGCTAGAGTCAGAACTGAGGTTTGATCAACTCACCTTCTGCTGAAACTATTGGTTGTAATTTGTTTTCTTGACTCAGATAGCACTCAACAGGTAAAATAAGCTTTTTCCAGACACCATTGTCTATTCTGACAAGATACCGTCACTGAATCTGTCAGAATTAGGATATGCTTGAGATCCGTTTGTTTGGTGTCAATTCAGTTTTTATTAGGACAATTTCCATCACATCCCATACCCACCTACACACTTCCATTGTCATAAATACTCCCTATTGGCATTTCACGATCATGTATTTTCATTGTATCACCAAGAACCCACCTGCCAATGCCATTGGAGCCCATCTTGCTAAAGTTTGCTAAAAAAATTTTGATTGAGTGAATATTGATTCATTGTAGGTTGTCAGCAAACTCCTAACCACATCAGCTTACACAGGTTTGAAATTTTTTTTTTCTTTTCAACACCCATTTTGTCAATTGCTAGATCTAATCTGAATTCCTGTTGTAGAGATTTGCTTAAGTTTTCCCATGAATTGTGTAGATGTTTTTTTTTTCCTGTAAAATGTTTGTCATAAGATTTACTTAGGTCCATCACTTCACTGCTATATCAAGTCCGATTATTGTATAAAGCTCTTGAGCTCTCACCTTAGGATAGGGAAAATGAATGTGGATACTAAAATATAGAAAAACTGATCCTCGCCATATGTAATTGCATATTGCTAAAGTCATAATACATCAAGTAGGATCATTTAAACATGGCTGATCGAGTTCGGTCTAATGTGTTAGCTGAAATATTTTGCTGATTTGGCTCAGACTGTCTAGATCCATTCATTATCAGGTCGCAACCCTTCTGTATTATACCCCAGCATCGATCAGATGCTAATTGTACAGTCAATGGCCTATGAGTCCTTGCCACATCATGAATCTAGCACATCTGTCTCTCATTTTTTTTTTCATACTCCTTACCATCACCACACTATGCCATCATATGTTGCATTTTGGATTTTTTTTCCTGAACATCCATACCTGCGCATCCTGCCGAAACATATTTCACAGCAGCCTCATGTTGCATTAACCACCTCCTGGCTGACAGTTCAGCCATCTATTGCTTGTTGTCACGCACCCAGTCCATAGCACATGCATATGCACCGTGCATATATGCCAAATGCATATTTGTAACATGCATTCCATCAAATGTATACCTACAGCAGGTATGCTCAACTCTTCCCTGTTGTAAGAATCTGTTTGCATCAGCTGAAACAGGTTACCGTATGGTGATAATTTCATCTTTAACAAATAGGCATCCAGTCTCCTGTCACTAGCATTGCCTTTCCAACCCTCACCTTCAAAAGGTACCACAGAACTGAAAACTTTTCAGTGATTCATACAGAAACACTGTAGCTTCTCTTCCTCATGACAGTTCACGAAAAGAACTGCCATAAATTGCGATTTCTATAGTGGTTCACAAAAGCCACTATTTCCAAGAATGGCTCATCACAAGCAGCTATGGCTGTTACATTTCATGATGGTTCATCTTGAACCATCTTGGCCCTCGCCTTTATTCATGGCATATAGAAGTTCACTTAACCATGGCCTTGCCTATATATATACATATATATATATATATATATATATATATATATATATATATATATATATATATATATATCCATATATATATGTACACTCTCTAACAAATGTAAGGTAGGCCATATACCTTTCTCATTCAGCATGAGCATAGCACTTTGTATTGGGATCAATACAAATCATATGTGATTTTGCTTTCAATAAAGCACTTTTCTTCTATTATGCTAACTCATTCCTTTGCAGGGAAGTCATTGGAGACTTGTATTACTTTCTTAGATTAGGGATGTTATTTCTCCAAAATTCAAGGATTGTAACAACTTAGATATTAATGAAAAATTTACATTTCCAGCTTTTAGATTAGAATGAATGAGCATTATAAATATCATGAATTACTTGTTCTCATATTTTCTCCTTTATTTTCAAAAATTCACAATGGTGAAACACGAATGGCACGTGCACCATTTTCGTAAAAGGTAATTGATCTTAAGTTGATGATCCACATCAATGGCCATAGTCAGGGTATGGACAAAACTTAGGATTTTTATCTTTTACGAAATAATACTGGATCCACATTGGATCCATTTTTAAAATTCATCATATTTTCCTTAAAATATTTTTCTCTTTTATCAGAATTTAACTTAAAATCAACTCAAAATACATACCAATGGCCATAGTCAGGGTATGTTGAGAGTTAATTTCATTTTAAATTCTATAAAAGCACCAAATGTGTTTTATTCTTCACTTGAATTTAAATACAGATTATTATATAATACATTCAATGACCATAGTCAGGGATGTATTATATCTTCAATCTTATTTTAATTCAGTTTAAGAATAAGATAGCTTTTCAAAATCTAAATTCAAATTCTTTAAATTCATTCATCATTTAGGATAAAACTGCATCATATTTTCAAAATTCCTTTTCCAAAACTCCAAGTGATGTAAATATCTTCTTCAATCAATCTTCAATTCTTGTAAAAAAACCAATTCATCTGTTCATTTTCAATTCTATTTCATTTTCAAATCCCAAAAGTTCAATTTAACTTTGAGATTTCAAATGTATTTTATATTCAAAAATTCCAATTCAAATTAGATTCCAAAGTTCAATTTGACTTTGAAATTCCAAATCCAATTTATATTCAAAACTCCAAATCAAATCCAAAGTTCAATTTAACTTTGAAATTCATCTGTATATTCAATATTCAATTTCTAAAATTCCTTTTCCCAAATCCAAATCAGACTTAGAAATTCTTGATTCATCTTCTGAATTTAACTCCAAATCTATTTTAGGATCCAGGATTCAACACTCATATTGGATCTCAGACTTCAGATCCAATTCCTCTTTAGGATCCAAACTCCAATTCCACTTTTGGATCTCAGACTTCAGATTCAATTTCCTTATAGGATCCAGAACCAATTTCACTTTGGATCTTAGACTTCAAGATCCAATTTTCCATTTTAGGATCCAGAATCAATTTCACCTTGGATCTCAGACTTCAGATCCAAAATCCATCTTAGGATCAGGAATCCAATTCCACATTGGATCTTAGACTTCGGATCCGAAATCCATCTTAGGATCAGGAACCCAATTCTACATTTGGATCTTAGACTTCAGATCCAAATCCATTCTAGGATCCAGAACTCAAGTCCATCTTGGATTCCAAATCTCGGATCCCATTCTGTTTAGGATCCGGAATCCAATTCCAAATTCCAGATTTCAATTCCATTTTTGGATCTAATCTAAATCCATTTCTATTATTAAATACCATCTGGATTTCTCAGATCCATTCCAAATTTCCAACTTCAAAAATCTAAATTCAATTCCATCTCAAGTATTCATTTCCTTTCCTAAATTCAGGTTCAAATTCAAAAGTTCATTTCTAACTTTGAAACTTCATTTCCTCTCATTTCAAAGCTTCAAGTCATTCTTTCTCATTTATTCCTCCAACCCTGATTTACTTCAAAGTCTTAGAACTTCTCTGATCTATCTCAAATTCTAAAGTTAGATTCAAATCATTTCTTCACTCCTTTATCAAGTTCATCTCAGAATACTTGGAAATTTTCAAAACATCTTTCAAAAAGAACATACATTCTTGCATTGCACAAGCATGATTCTTTGTGCATTTAGAGTTAGAATAAATTCTTAGATTATATTTAGGCAAAGCAAAAGGCATAGACTCGATCCTTGGTTTGATTACCCCTGGTAAAGAAGCCAGAAACGGTCGAACCTCGTACCGACGAGCGAATCCCGTCTCTCCATTTTTCCCGCAAATTTTCAAAACGGAGGTGAGTTAAATTTCTAAATATTTTTCTAATCAAGGTCAAATGAGACCACGCTAAAGAGTTCCTCTTCTCTTTTTCTTTCTTTCTTTTCTCTTCTCTTTCTCTTTTCTTTCTTTTATTCTTCTCCCTTCAAAAAGGAGGAAAATAGAGGTTGGAAAAGGAAAAGAGAAGGAAGAGAGAGAAACAACGAAAGAGGAAAAATTTTGCGATGATCACAACGCTTCAAAATTCTGGGAATCTGCTTAACAACCTCTGTCGTTGCCTTTGTTGGCTCACTGACTGGTTTCTTGTTGCCAATAATTGAAGTGATATCCACCCTCTTGGTGGAAGACTGTGCCTGACGTAGGACTAGGACTTGATATTGATCCTGAATGTCCTGGCTGGAACATGGTTGAATACTGTCCTGGAGAAAGATTATTTCTTCTGAGATAACTGAAGCTGAATGTTTGGAGAAAGGCTTGGACAAGATCTTGGGTTGCTCTTCGTCCTCATCCTCGATCAACAGATTCTTGTCAATGCAGTCCTAGATGATGTTTTTGAGGACAAAATAGTGTTATGTGTCATGTCCCATAGTTCGGTGGAACTTGCATAATTTTTCCGTCCATTTGCCCATAAAGACCGGAGGATCTTCCACCTTAGGGAGTTTGATCATCCCTTTCGACAGCATGTATTTCAGGACATCTTCTCGAGATTGCTTTAGAGCTGTGAACTCTTTGTCATAACTCTAGCCATCGTGCTTTGGCTTTAGTTATTGTTTTACTTTAGGCTGTGGCACTGGCTGAACAGGCAGCGGCTTGACGAACTTTCCTTTCTGGGCTGCCGAGTTTGCTCTCTTGGCCTTGGAGCTTCCTGAGCCCTTGCTACGGTTTTTCTTATTTTTCTTGTTGTTAGAACTGCTGCTATTGCCTAAAAAAATTATGGAATAAGCAACATGTGCCTTCTTTTTTTGCTCAGGGTTACCTCGGATGAACGGGTAACCTTCATAAAGGCCATTGTCCAATCCTGTTTCGAGTCATTCGGCTCTCTCAATCAATTTGATGAACAATTTGGTAGGAGACGTAGAGATGAGATTCCGCAGAGGCTGAGAGAAATTGTTGAGGTTGATTTACAAAGCATGCTCCTCTGGAATGGGAACCTTCATTCTGTTGCAGGTGCTTCTCCACCTATGGATGAATTCTCCAGCTCTTTCATTCTCATTCTGCTTCAGATTCTACAGATGGTTGACAGTGGGTGATGCCTCAACATTAAACATGAAGCGCTCGATGAAAAGATTCACTACCTTATTGAACTCTCGTAGTTTGATAGGGTTAATGTGGTCTACATACCACCTGGCTGCTACTCCTTCCAGACTGCAGGAAAAGCAAATAAACAAAGCTCTGTTATCTTTTCTTAAACGGCCGCATTCCATATAGAAGGTGGCCAGATAGGCTTTTGGATTGCCCGTTCCATCAAATTTGAGGAATTTGCGAAGAAGATTTTCTAGATCATCATCCCCATCTAGGCCATTATAGAAATCTTTGCCATAATAGGTTTGTTTGCCCTTACTCTTAGCCTGGATATCCTTGATTGCTCGAGTCATTTCCCTGAATTACTTATGCATCGGATCCTCGGTTGAGATCCCAATTTTGGGCTTGCTCAGAGATTCAGGCTCTTCCGTGATCGTTACAAACTGTCGTGGAGGATTCTAACTGAAGACAAACTGCTCTTCTTCTTCTTACTCTTCCTCTGCTGATTTTGTGTCCTCAGAAGTAGTGTCTGACTGGACCTTCTTTCTAACGATTTTAATTGGCTTCTTCACAGCCTTTATTTTCCTCAGCTTGCTCTTAGGGATTGCCCTTTTCAGACTGGCCTCGGCTTGCTCTAACATCATCTTGGCCATCATCTTCTGAAACAGACCATACATGGTGGGATCGATATCATCTCCTTTGTACTGACTCTGTCCTCTGACTGACTTGGGAGAGTCTATTTCTTCCACTTCACTATTGCTATGCTGAGGAACTGTTTCTTTTCCAGTCCTTGTTTGAACCATTCTGACAATGCCAATGCTTTCTGCAGAATAAGGGGAATGGTTAGAGCGAGGAATAAACTTTTTCAAAACAACATTTTGAGAAAGGAATGAAGGACTTGGTAGACAATTAAAAGGATTATCCCATTACCAGGGATTGGGTCGTCACAAGATTTGTGACAATTGCGTCATCATTCTCATGACAACAAAAAATGTGCTTTGTTACCTAGGCGAGGTTGTCAACCACGATAAAAAGATATTGAAGAAGAATGAGGAGAATATTTAAAAGAATATTCCCATTTCCGGAGATAAGGTCGCCACAAACATCACAGCTATCTACGCTCAAAATAATATTTGGCCAAAAAATTCTTTTCAGCAGAACAAAAAGTAAATTTTATTGATAATAGATTCAAAGACAAAGAGAGGGTGAGCAGACAGTTTGCCACCACTCTTGATATTCAGTAGATACATCAAAAGAAGAATGTATTCCAGCCATAACCCATTTCACTTGCTTCCTACAAAAATCACTATTCACATCCCCTGTCACTAGTTTTTTTTGTTTTTCTTTTTTTTTTTTTACCCTCATTACCCACACAGCACCACCAGTGCCTTCACTTTCCTTGCTGCACCTATTCACCCACAGTGCTTCACCTGCACTACTAACAACCCAGTTTACCTCTCAAGACTACCATTTCCACCACTTGTTGTCACCACTATTCACCATTCCCACTTCACTGCAACCTATGCAGTCACTCTTCACTTCTCACCTGTCACACAACACCATCCCTGTTGCAACCTCATTAATTCCTCCACTCGTGGTAACCTTCCACATGCTTACAGCAGTGCCTATCACTGTTGTAGCCATTTACAGATCCACAGCAGTGCTTGGCACTGTTGCAGTCATTTGCATATCTGTAGCAGTGCCCATGCACTGCTATGATTCACTTGCATTCCCATAGCATTCCAACACATATGTTAGCATCCCATGCATACACCAGCATTTGCTTTATTGTTGCTTTCTTCACACCATGAGCACTGCACTCCCAGCCCTCACCTTCTAGAAAGCACCATCATCAGCTACTACCATCTTCCAACATCTTTCACAGTTGTACCATCTACAACCATCTATAAATTCCTCATTGTGTTCCATTTCACAACAAATCTTCATTTGCATTAATACTCTGCATTTGTTAGTTGCCTTTATGCATCCAATCAATAGCATATAGTCCTTGCCCTTACCACATGCAGTTGCTCTTTTCGCATGTTCATTAATCCATGCATGACATGTAACAGTTAATATGCATATCATAGTCTTGATACATTGTTTGATTTGTGAATGCAAGTATCAGCCCCAATCTCCATAATCGTCCTGTGCTTATGTCTGCTGCAAAATTCAGTTTTCTCATGCATTCTCTTAGGCAAGTATATATATGCATTTTCCCACCAATTTATGCATAGTATATAGGTATCATGTGGGCATCTTTCGGTTTATATATGATACATAGATGTCATATTTGCATTTCTTTGTCAACTTATGCATGGGATTAAGTATCACATGTGCATTTTTTTTGTCTATACAAGGCATTCAAATATTATATATACATCCTCTATTTAGAGTAAGCATGATCATGTTCCTTCCAGTCTCAATTCTCCCTTTATGTGTTATATTTTTGTACTAACTCCGTCCTTTTGCAGGAAATGTAAAGAAAATATTGTTTCTTTTCGTAACTTAGAGATTGTAATTTCAATTTTTATCTCAAAATTGTAATAGCTAGAGCATAAGAAGAAATTTACATTTCATGTACTAGATTAGAATGTATGAGCATGTATATCTTCTAGAAATGCTTGTTTCATATCATTTTCTCGTTTATTTCAAAATTCACAAATAGGAACACGAATGGCACATGCACCATTCTAATAAAAGGTGATTAAATCCTAAGTTGACGATTTGCATCAATGGCCATAGTCAATCTGTGAACAAAACTTAGAATTTTCATCTTTTATGGAATAATATTGAATCCACACTGGATCTTTTTCAAAAATCATCATATTTTTCTAAATATTTTCTTCCTTTATCAGAGTTTAACTTAAAATTAACTCAAATTATATATCAATGGCTATAGTCAGGATATATTGAGAGTTAATTTCATTTTCAAACTCTATAAAGGCACCAAAATATGTTTTATTCTTCATTTGAATTTAAATATGATTATTATATAATACATTTTATGACCATAGTCAGAAATGTATTATATCTTCAACCTTATTTCAATTCATTTAAAGAATGAAAAATGCTTTTCAAAAAAACCCAAATTTAAATTCTTTTAAATTCATTCATCATTTAGGATAGAATCACATCATATTTTCAAAATTCTTTTTATTTCAAAATCCAAATAATTTTGAAATAATTCTTCAAATATCTTCTTCATTAATCCTTATTTATAAATTCAAATTCATCTTTCTATTCTCAAATTCTATCTCATTCAAAACTTTAAAGTCCAATTCGACTTTGAAAATTCGAATTCACTTCTATATTCAAAATTCAATTTCCAATCCAATTTCAAAGTTCAATTCAACTTTGAAAATTCAAATTCATTTTCCATTTTCAGGATTCGGTTTTAAATTCAATTCAATATCCCAGATTGTGTTTTAAAGTTCAATTTAAACTTTGGAATTCCCATATTCATTTCAAAAATTCAAGTTTTAAAGTCAAGTTTTATTCTTTATTCTTCACTTCAGGTTCCCAAATCATCTTCTGAATTCAGAATTCAAGTCTAAGTTCAAGATTTATTCTTTAGTTCTCAAAATTCCAAAATTCTAAGACTTAAATCCTAAATCGGACTTTAAAACTTAATATTCACTCTGAAAATTGATTTTTCCTAAAATGCATCCATCTTTTCAATTTCAAAATTGATTTATTATTTCTCAAATCCAATTTCGTCTTGGATTCCAGAATTCAGGATCCAATTCCATCTAGGGCTTCAGATTTTTTATCTGATCCCATATAGGATTATAGATTTCAAAACCAATTCCATTTAGGATTCCAGATTTCGGATTCAAATCCATCTTGGATTCCAGGCTTTGGATCCAATTTCATCTAGGATTCCAGATTTTGGATCAAATTCCACCTAGGATTCCAGATTTCAAATCCAGTTCCATTTCTAATTCCAAACCCAATTCCATTTCCAAATCTCACATTGATTTTTCAAATCCAGATTCCAATTCCAAACTCTATTTTTTTAAAAATTCACTTTTTCCCAAGTCTAAATTTAACTTCTAAATTTAGTTCTTGCTTCAGGTTCTGAATTTAAACCCAAGATCAAAAATCTCTTTTCAAAATCAATTCTTGAAAATTGATTCAAATTCAAAGTTCATTTTAACTTTGAAATCTCATTCTTACTTCAAATTTTACCTCAGTTTCTAAATTCTCATTTTTCTCTTCATTTCTTCAAATCCAAGAGCTATTTTCCAATCTTTGATTATTCCAAAACTTAGAACTTCAAGTCTGTTTCCAGACATATTTCAAGTTCTAAGTTAGATTCAACATCTTCAAACTTTCAAAAACCATTTCTTCACCATATTCTCAAATTTGTTTCAAAATTACTTGGAAAAACCCTAAATTTTCTAAATTATTCTTCTCAAAAGCATACATCTTTGCCTTTGCATTGTACAAGCATGATTCTTTGTGCATTCTAGACTTAGAATAAATTCTTAGACAATATTTAGGCAAAACAAAAGGCATAAGTTCGATCCTTTGTTCGATTACCCCTGTTAAAGGTGTCAGGAACGGATGAACCTCGTACCGACGAGCAAATCCCGTCTCTCCATTTTCCCATAAATTTTCAAAAATGGAGGCGAAGAATTTCAAAATATTTTCAAAATTAAGGTCAAGTGAGACCTTTGCAAAAGATGTCCTCTCTCTTCTTTCTTTCTTTTCTTTTCTTTCTTCTTTTCTATCTTTTATTCCCCTTTAAAAAGGGAATAGAGGCTAGAAAGGCAAAAAAAAGGAAAAGAGGGAATGAGAGGAAAAATTTTGCAATGATCACACTGTGACTTGCTCGGAGTTTTCTAAAATTGATGACTCATTATTATATGATTTCATTGCTAAAAGCTTTTCTAAGTTCGGCTGTAAAGAAAAAAAAGAAATTCATGAAAATTTTAACTTAGATTTGTTTTGGAAATCTGGGACGTTACGGACATAAACTAATCTAATTAACCAAGATGAAATATTAAATTGCCTAATCAACTGTTACGACAATAAAGTCGTACATGATACTTCAAGTACAAGGTTTTGATGATGAGCAAGTGAATCAACTGCATTTCAGCTAAGGTAATGAAGAAATTGAAGAATTCGATAAAAAATCTTTGAAGACTAGTGTGCAAATGTTAGATTCATTAAAAGTCTTAGATTCTTGTAAGAACCTTACTTGGAGTGCATATTTCGGTTGCATTTCAGCTAAAAAGTCTTTAGAAAAACTTTTTTAAAAGAACCCTTCATGATTTTTTTTTTAGAAAACTCTTTTTTTAAATTTTCTTGTTTATTAGTCGACCAATAGACTCACCAGTCGACTAACCCTTTTGCGCCATATTTTCCAAAATGTCATTTTTATCAAATTAGTCGACCGAAGGTTTTATTAGTCGACCAGACAGAACATCTGTTTTCTGGAAATTTTAGCAACAGTCGACTAATGCTTTTATCAGTCGACCGGACAGAACGTATGTTTTTCAGGATATTTTAGCAGCATTCGACTGAAAGGTTTTTCAGTCTACTGATGATATTATCAGTCGACTAACTTTTCTCTAGTCGACTAAGTTTCAAAAGTTCAGATTTTCAAACGGCTCGATAAACAGATCAGTGGACCGAGGATAACTTTCAGTCTACTAATAACTAATTATTAGTCGACTAACTACTGTTTCACTCGACTAATTTTGTCGTTTTTCCTGAAACTTTAAAAAGGCGTGTCTTTTCATTTTTCAAACGTTTTGATCGTTCAAAATAGATTGTTTTGACACTCTTTCATACCCTCAACATATGGAAACTTTCAACTATAAATATGAGTGCATTTTACACTCAAAAGCACTGCAATTCAATCAATTTGAATCAATTACTTTTTGCTTTTCACTCATATTCATTTTCTCACTCACGTGATATTTTTCACTTCAGTTTTTCACTCAAATTCTATTGAGAGATAGTGAATTTGTGAGTTGAGTATTTCAACAACCTCAAAATCCAATTGCATCTCATTTGCATTCAAAAGAAGGGCTCATAGGTTGTATTGTAAATTGTTACTTGTTTCAATTTTCTGTAAAAGGAAGGGCTCCTTGGTTTAAAGGAGTTGTTTGCTTTCAGTAGGTGTGTTACTGAAAGTGGGACCGGATTTGGTCTGTATGATCTTGTAGTTACACAAGGTTGATAATGGAAATCTCAAGCGAGTTTTGCTTGGGGACTGGATGTAGGTCGGGAAAGACCGAACCAGGATAAATTATTGTGTTATTTGTGTGTTTTCTTTGTGAATTGCAAAATCCGTCAATAATTCCGCAGATAATTTTTAAAAGCACTATTCACCCCCTCTCTAGTGTTGGTTGCCTCGATCCTACTGCACTTTCATCAACTACAATAAAAATTCAAACTTTTCTAACTGATGTTAAAGAGAAAAGAAATCGAAACAATTTGAATTATTAACATAACTTAATTAAAATGAGCAAGCCAACTAACGTTAAAAAGAAATGTAAGGTATGTTTGCCTGAATTAAAAGGTGATCAGTTGTTCACGTAGTTGTGCATGTTTTTACCAAAACATTAAACGCAATAGGTTACCATGTGATGTGATGGATCAACATTTTATGCAAATCGTAAGTCTGATGAAAAATCAAAACACGTGATTTTGGAAATCACGGTGGTTTAAGTTACACACGAACTGCGTGGCCTCGCTGCTAGTGTGCGAGATCTAGTCAAATGCATCATTTGTTGAAGGCAATCCAGCATGAAGATTTTTTTTCCATTACCTTATTTGGTTAAATGCATGATTTTAAGATTTTAATACCATATAAAGTGATGTATGGTGTGATGGTTATTGATTGTATACATGCTTGTGCCTGTGTTGGTAGCTATAGACCCTGAAAGTGGTCAATTATTTTGATGCATGTATGACAATAGTTTTTACTGGATATGGTACTCGTTGAGGAACTGTTCTCAAAGGATTCTCTGTGAGGGTGTGTATTATCAAATCAGGTAATCTGACTAGAGCAGTAAGTCCTTGTGAGGAAGTGCATTGTTCAAGAGCGGGTAGCCCGCAAAAACAGTATATTCCTGTGAGGAAGTGCATTGTACAAGACCAGACAGGCCATTCGTCTAGGACCGTAACTCCTTGTGAGGTCATACATTTTCCAGACAAGGTGATCTAGCGTGGATTATGTAAATCTTTTTTATGAATAAATGAAATGTTGTGATAAATGGTGATTATCTTCTGAGCTGATTGAGATAACTAGTTATAAATCCATAGATTTGACTTTTTTCTTGTAACATGATTATATGTTAAACTCAGATATGATAATCAGATCTTTATTGATTTTAGATCTTGATATGAGGTTATGATTGTGACACTTATATTAGCGTATAGGTGAATGACACATCACGCCTACAAATGACTAGGTTGACTTATTAGATGAATGACGCATCACGCCTATATAGTTTTATTACAAATGATTGCATTATGATTGTCTGATTCGAATATATCACACATGTGTATCATGATTATCTAATCAATTTACTTAGAAAGTATGTGCATGTATTTCATGCTTGAATAACCAAATATGATTTGACCTATTGTTTATAATAATTATGATTGTATATAAAAATGATGCAATGATTTGAATATATGAGAGTAGAAGTGAGTGATTATGATCATTCTTGTGGCGCAAGCGTCACTCTTCTGAGTAGAATTTTCTTAGAGTAGTTGTTTCCTCTCACGGTGTGTGGGCTCTATCCTTGGAGGTTACGACTTAGGGGGCTTCTCAGGCATAATAAAATACATAGCATAATAAACACCTGAGTTGTCAGCCTGTTTTGAGTTGGTCTACATCATACCCAGGTGGACCATGTAATCAAGATGAATCATAAAATACTTGCTCATATTACTTTATTGCACTTTGCTTTACTTTATGTTATTGCAAATTATTCTTGTTTCTTGAAATTTGATAAATTCATGCTCATTGATATATATATATATATATATATATATATATATATATATATATATATATATATATATATATATATATATATATATATATATATATATATATATATATATTCTCATCTAGAGTTGATGTTAGCATGCTTAAGATTGTTATTCTATACTTGCTTATGAATTTTGAATTCATGAATAGCTTGTAGAAATTTTATATCTGCCTCATTGATAGTTGATGTAAACTTTGAGATATCTATATCATGCAAGCTTTAGGTGTTGTATTTTACATTAGCTGTGTGAATTTTATTGAGACTTTTTAAAGTCTTATTCTATCAAAATAAAATGTTTTTCAGAAAATATGTGATGGTCTGAGCGAGTGCTGGAAGCTAGAGAGGGTTGTGCACACTGATATTTTTAATGATCCCAAGAGATTCTTTTATTTAAATTTTAATACTTTCTTAATTACTAAGGGACTATTTAATTGAACATTTGATTATTAGTTTAAATTTTGAATTTCAATTACTTTGTGTATAGTCAATTTCTATTCGAATATGTGATGGTAGCAGTTCTCTTAATATAATATGTCTAGAGATTTAACCAAGAAACTAGTTTATAAAATTGATTTTAAAAATCAATATTTTTTTTTGTATTTACTCACCTAATAATAACATAAGAATTTTATCATTTGGATGCTTTAACTTCAAACCTTGTTCTATGGAGCTACTAAACATTGGTGCATGCACAAGCTGACCCCCTAGAGTTTGATTCAATTAAGGCGAATCCAATGATGAAAAACTTGGTATATTAATAATTTCTTTTATGTAATGGTTCAATCAGATTTGTTAATGGATGATTTCATACTAGATCTGGTACTACGAAGCTAAGACACGCTTGTGCTTGGGCTCAGGTGGGCCGTCTAGTACTTGGTACAGTTGAAACGAGCTTGTTACATTATTACATTTTAGAAAGAAAAAAAATAAAGAAAAGAAAAGAATAAATTCAACCTTATAAAAATTTTGTTTTCTGGTATTTTTTGTTGGAAATCATTCGGGCCATTACAGTAGAAAACTGGGGTTGACCTAACCCCAGCTTGCTAAATAGCCCTGATAACTGGCAAGGTGCGACCTTGGTGGCGCACCTTGACCGGGCTGCTGTTGATAGCAAGTTCCCAATGACATCAGCAGGTCAGAAGCAGTCCTGACACCATGTTGTATTTGTTGTTATGGGACATGCGGGATGACTAAAAAAAAAATAATATATGAAATCCAAACTGAACTCTCATTTATAATGTGTCAATGACGACAATGTGTTCAAGTGAAACCGCGCGTAGGTGTATGCTAATATTACCTATGCATACTTTAAAAATATTGAAAAACCATTCAAATATGTCCAATGATATATATATATATAACGACATAACAGACCAGCCTTGAAACAGGCTGGGTCTGTTTTGTTTCAAGGAAAGGGTAAGGTAATCTTTGGGTCTGATTCGTGTATGGATCAGACCTGAATCCAGATCGCGAAATGGATCAGATCAGTCCCTATTTGGGACTGGGTCTGTCCAGTTTCAAATGTCATGGTAGGAGCTGTGAATGCACATCACCTTGTATTGGGACGATTGCAAGACTCAATGATATGAGTTGTGAAACTGGTAGGGGTCTACCTAACCCCTCTTTTCTTTGTCAATATATATATATATATATATATATATATATATATATATATATATATATATATATATATATATATATGGACCTTTAGGGTCTGATCTGGTTATGGATCAGACTTGAACCGAAGCCCTGTTAGATTAGACCACATCTCTATGGGGACTAGTTCTGTCAAGACTTATGATAAAAAAAAATCCTGGACTGATTCGGCTTGGGAGGAACAGATCTGGGTCTAATCCACTAAAAAATAGTCGACTGGATCAAATCGGTTGGTGGGATACTATTTCCATGTGTTGTGATCTAGTTATCATGATAAAATTCCATAAATTATTATTATCTCAAGAAGCTCAAAGTTAGTGAAAGGTTAGAATTAAGAGGTGGCATGATAAACTTGGACACGCTACTCTTAAGATAGTTCATAAAGTTATTGATCATTATGATTTGCCTTGGGTGAATGAGTTTAATGTTTGTTCAACATGTCAACTTGGAAAACCACACAAGCAACCTTTTTCAAGTGCATATTATGATTTTATTGAACCTCTTGAAATTTATTTTTTCTGATGTTTAAGGGGCAGCTCTAATGTTAGGTGGTTTTTGTTGATAGGTTTTAAAATACACTGGTTATTTTTGTTGAATCATAAACCAAATATAAAGAGTGAATTTTATTGATCAGCTCATGCATAAACTCTATTATTGGCTTCTAAAAATTTGCCTTGTTATGCCATTGTAATATCATATAAATATGAAATGGATGTTAGTCTCAATTGATGTTTAAAGTCATGAAAGTATGTTCATGTATATTGGTTTTAGTTTACTTGTGTTGGTTTAGTACCTCCTATTGAGACTCGAGGGGAAGTTTGACCCTCAGATATTACAATTTTAGAGACATTGTGGAATGAGATACGGAGCGGATGCAAGATTGTTGTTGGAAGCCATGCGAGCCATATGATCTTTTCCAACAATATTGACATTTGTTATTTTTTAATATATACCACTTTGATTGTTTTACCATGAATAAATCAATTATTGAATAAAGGATTTCAATTTTTGCATGGTGTGATTCGTTATTCTAAATACCTGTAACTCTTCCAATTTGTCTGGCTCAAACTAAAAAAATATTTTCTCTATGATTTAAAAAAAAAATCACACGTATTTTTGGGTTAAAATTTTGGGGCGTTACATCCATAATTTAATAATTGTCCATTACATCTCAAAATTTAATAATAACAGTCCATTAAAATTTAAATCATAAATCAGAGTCCAGAGCATGATAAAATGCTAGCAATTCAAAAATAAGCGAAGGGATATGAAAGGCTTGGCTCGGTCTCCGTCGCAACCTCCCGCCATCGCATGTGTACTCATTCACTACCTGAAAATAATTAAATTCAATAGGATTAGACTATTAAGTCTTAGTAAGGTAGAGCTATTCAGAACACTTAAATTAAAATAAGCAGACATGAATTAATTCAATTTTTCACACATTTAAAGAAGATAAAATATACCAAAATTATATGTATAAATATCCAACTTGTCATTCAAGCATCCATTCACAAAATTATTTTCAAGCAATCATCTACTTAAATATGAACAATTAAAGATGCATGAACAGTTAAAAATGTATGCACTTACCATTGCAGAAGTCGACTGTATGCATGAGTCATTTATTATCTTTGATTAAGTTTTATTTCTTACTTGATGCATGTCATGCCTATCTAATGCGCAATGACCTTTAGTTTCAGTTCTTAGCTCTATGGGTACTAACATAGGCTTAAACCTAGAGCAAGGCTATGGCACAGGTAGTATTTTCAAATAAGAATGTCTTTGTTCTAGCCGGGCACCTTTCACCAGTCTTGCGGGTGAGGGACGAGTATATCGAGATAGCGCTCCCAACACCGTCATCCCGATGCATCAGTTTTTCACTCATGAGTTTTTATTCTCTACGTTGCAATCTAATGCAGATGTTTCTTGATGTGAGTTTTGTGAAATGATTTTAGAAATGATATTTTTTTGTAAAAACAACGTGAAAGCTAGACACCAAAAATAAAAACCTGCTTGCACGAGTGGTGGAGTCGAGATCAATCTCAGGGAACGGAGGATATTTTGTATTCAAACACACAAACTAATCTATGCTTTATTGTCAAAGATACGAAAAAGAACTAATCATCTAATCAATTAACTACAGCTATGTGGCCCTACGTAGAGGGCTTAAACAATTATTAAAATGGTTTTATTATAAACCCCAAATTTAAATGAAATTTAAATTTCCTATTCTAAAAGAAAAGAAAAATGCCTTCAACGCTTGTCTCTTCTTGTCTCATCTCAAGGGTGTACTTGAAAGTATCGCTTGATCGTCTCCACGCTTCCCCTGTAAAATATGAAACAACGTAAAATGACAGCAAAAGACAAATAGCACTACACTATAGAAACAAAAATGCAAAAATGAAATGAGTGCTAAAGCAGGATAAAACTAAGCAAAGTAAAATATGCTAAATGAGAATGAAAATTAAATTGCGAAATTGAAAATGCAATGAAATGAATGCATAAATGACAAAACAAAATGCAAAATGAAATGCGAAATGTGAATATAAAATGCAGGAAGTAGGAAAGCTAATGCAAAATAAAACGCAACAAAAAAGTAAGATGCTAGAAAAATAACACGGAAAATGCAAGGCAAGAGATAAAAATGCAATAACTAATAAAATGCTGAAATGGAAATATGCTGAAGTGAAAAACACTCTAGATTGGCAAAGTAAATGCTGAAAATGAACACATGCAAATGCAAGAAATATAAACACACAGGAAATAAAAATGGTAAACGTCGAAGGAAATAGAACACACAGAAGATAAAATGCAGAGAATGCAAATGCAGATGAAACAGAGATTAAAGAATACGATGAAACCAAATACAAATGGAATGGGAATGAAACAACACACTGATGAACTGGAAATAAGAAAATGCAATGAAACTAAAATCTAAAATGCAAGAGCACGCATATATGAAATGTGATACAATGCAATTCACAGATGCAACACAGGAAATGCATTGCGATGAAATTCACATTTGCAGCAGAAATGAAATGTGATATGTTGCAGAAGTGCATGACAGGGAGGCAATGCAGATGTTGAATCCTAAAATGCAAAGATGCAGAGGATATGTGATGAACAGGATATGTAATGAACAAGATATATGATAAACAGGCTAACAGGAGGAAATGTGTTTCAGATGCAGCAACAGTGAAATGCGATGGAAAAATGCAAATGCAAATTATTACACAAAGAAACACATGAATTGAAAAGAAACAAATGAAATAAAATAAAGAAATAAACGGATTACAGAAAGAAATTGAAAAGAAACAAACAAAATGAAGAAATAAACGAATTGCAGAAAGAAATTGAAAAGAAACAAACGAAATGAAGTGAAGAAATAAACAAATTGCAGAATTAAGACATTGTGGACGCACAGATGAAATGAAAATGCAGATAAAACACACACAACATAATAATTTTTTTTGTTATCTATGATCTACTCGCTAACCTAAATCGTGAAATGAAAGGGAAGGAGAGGGACTTACCGGACTATGGAAGGATTAAGAGAAGATTGATCATCACCGTGTGATTCTGGTGTTGTGGAGAACTCTCACCAATGAGAAAGAAGAGGATAAGAAGGAGGAGAGGAGGAGGAAGAAGGGAAAGGGGGAAAACTAGCTTAGAAGAGGGAGAGAGAGGAGAGAGAAGAGAGGAGAATGTGTCAAGTGCATGGGAGGATGCCTCCCTCTTCCCAGTACGTGAGGCTTTAAAGGTTTTCTTTCAAATCCACTCCCTTAATTTTTTAGAAATTACAAAAGAGGGGTTTCTAAAAAGATATTTTCGCTACAATGCATAATCCTACCATTTTGTATTCTAAACTACTTAATACTCTAAAAGAAAATAAAGTATGAGTGCATATAGTGAAAGAAATATTTTATGAACTTGAAATTCATGATTTTTATAAACAAAGTATGAGTTCACTATAAGTCTAAGCTACTAAGAACCCTAAAGTGCAAAATATGACTTGAAATTCATGATTTTTTATCTTTTTCTTTTGCGTGGTTTCTCGAAACTAATGATAAAATTGGGGATTCAAGGCACTTTTCTAGTGGATCATGCATAAATTAATGTGAATTAAATGCGAAATGTATGCATGATCATTTCTCCTATCTTCATGGTTGGGAAAGAGCAACCTGTCGTGCTCAAAACATTTTCCACGAAGCCAAAAGTACCACTTTCCCTTTCCTTGCAAGTATCAATTTTTAGTGTTACATGATTAAACTTTTAAAATTAATTACTTCTATGCAACACTCACTTATGAACCCAACTCAGGGATTCAACATCTTCTGGGCCCATGGATGCACATTTTTAAAACATCCATTTCAAGTATCATTGCACAATGTTTTTCTTTTGTTTTGACTTAAGGATACATTCAACATAAAGCAATGATTTTAACAATTAAATGCATCCAACCATTCACATTATCATGCATATGTCATTCATTTCAAAATCAACATTTATGAATAATTAACAATTATATTCGATCACAAGTCGAACTTTATTCATCTCATTCATTGGCGAATGGCCACCAAGGCAAGTTAGTGCATAAGCACTTTATTCAATTTGTGCCTCATATTTAGCACTTAATTCCCATAGAAAAATTATCTTAGCAGTTTATATATAGTATGATATTCATTCGCAAAAGTGCACTCAAAAACCCATAGAAATCGCACGTGCATGCTAATCGGGCCTTTAACTGGTTCATAACTTGTAGAAACTCAATTTTGTCTGACTGTTACAACTGTTATAGAAAAATGTATGGTCATTAGACAAAGCTAAAAGTTTTACAAGTTATAGATAAGTTCATAAAAAATCCTCCGAATGAGGGAGATATGACCGGTTTAGTGCATGCCTATACTTTTTTATTTTGACTGTCTCGGTTCAGTACTTAATTCGAGAATAGAGCTCAAAATTTTACAGAATTTGTAAAATTTTGTTAGTTTTCCAATACAACAAACCATTCATAAAAACTCATCCGAATAAGGGTTTTCTGACAAAGTTTGGGAGACACTTCAAAACTCCCAAAATGGTGCCACAAAAATTCCAAAATTGGAGGGATTATTTTAGATACCTAGGACTTGGAATAATTTAAATTCAAGGGTTGGTGACACAGGAACTAAGAGATATGATTTTTTGAAGTGGCCAGATAGACAAGATAAGGGCATACTTGTTTGACTTATAAAAATGAGTTCTCCTTACAAAGAGTTTCATAAATCATGGAATTTTAAGGGTAGACACTAGACACCCTAAATTATATTGGGTCTAATTTGCAGACTCAAATACTTCACGGTTTGTGCTGGATGGTTTTTGAAAGTTTAGCAACTTTTTAGGGTTTGTCACGTTTCAGGTTTAGCTGGAGTAGATTTGGTGGGTTCTAAACTAGGTTTAGTTAAGGGGATGGGCTTAGACTTCTTATTGGGCATATGATGACTTGATTTGGGTCAGATACAGGGGTTGGTTTAGTTGGGAAAGGTCAGATGCTTCACGCGATCGGCTTGGGAAAGGTGAGGTCGCCAGGGACTCAGAGTTGAGCACACCATATTGAGATGGGATTTGGTTCACTGAAGTGAGCAGACCCATTAGGGATCAATACACAAAATGAGGGAAGGGACTGGACCTTGAGCGAGAGAGACGAGTCAGGAGGTAGGGACTTGTGAGAGAGAGAGACGAGTCAAGAGAGAGAGACACGTGAATAAGAGAGAGAGAGAGAAAGACAAATTTGAGAGAGGAAGATTCAAGTTCAATTTTGATTTCTTAATAATTCTTCAAGCAAAGACAAGGCCTCTATATATCGGCCAAAAAGATAAAAACCTAAATCCAGATAAATCTAAAAATAGTATAAGGCTAATTCTAGTTAAACCTAAATAGACTGGACTATTCTTGGTTAAACTTGCTTGAACCATGCCAGAAGTAGAGTCCTCTTTTAAATTTGTTCACTTCTTAGACTTCCATTTGCCTTCTTTAGAGATGCACTTATGTAACGTCCCTAAAAAATCCAACCTTTTTAAAACTTTCTCAAATCCAAAATTTTGAAAAAAAAATAGAACTTTTTATTTGTTACAAAGTTTCATATGATTCTCGAGAATAATATATCAACGAGTTCATTTATAGACACATTTCAACCATTCCAAATAATGGATGGCTCGCTTGAGTGAAAACATGAGCGTATATTAGCCTCCCAGTATCATATCCAGTACAAAATCATCAACAAATACAACTAGGTTGGGGTTATTACTCTAAGGATCCTCATGTAGGAAAATGCATAAGCTGAAATTTGTTTAAGGTTTAAGACAATTGAGGAGTTACATAAAGATTTAGAATTTCAAAATCATAAGCACAACCATCGTATAAGTGGAAAGACAAAATTCACAAATATTTTCATTCCAAAATATTATAAGTCTTCAAAAATAAAGATCCAGAAATAACAGAGTTAAATTGTTACAAGTTTATAACCATCAAAACCGTTTGGATCATCCAGGGATCATAATAGGTAAGAGTGGAGCCTTCAGTCCCACAGCAACCTGCACTTCACCTTAGTCCTCCAGAAAGTTATTTGTAATGTTGTAGGGCATCGACCACTTGCCCATAGCAACCAGAAAACTAAACTTGAAGAATACATATCAAGTTTGTAATTATACAATCACAGTGTCATTCACATCATTTATAAAAATAATGGTAAAAAAAATCCACATCTAAACATTTGCATAACATTTATTCACATTTATAACAATTCATTCTGTAAAATCTGTAAAATTTTGGCAATTATTCAAATAAATAAAAGTGAATTTTCTTCAAATTAGATATGCATTTAAATCAAATAAATTTGATCCAAATGGACCTTGAATCTAAATAAAATTATGTGGACCCAATATTTAGTTTTTGACTTGGTAATACGATCTGGATCTCAGATAGATCTAAAATCCAGTTGGATATTAGAGTTGGATTTATAGAAGATCCAAAATATTAAGTGATCCAGCCAAGATCTGAGATTCATTAGGAAATGCATAGAAAAAAATTTATGTAGATATAAAGTACAACAAAAAGAGGTGTTACCGTAGTGGGTATGTTTGTTGGCTCTTTGGGAAATGACGTGGGTTCAATTCTCACCACATGTGATTTTGTGTATTGAGGTAATTCTACTTTCCATTTAGACAAATTTTTGGTTTACTTTCAAAACCATACATTTTTTATAGTTGATTTTAATTCAAAGAAAAAAAATCATAATGAGAGAATTCTAGGAGGGGAAGAAGGAATAAAAATCTCATTAAGGTAAGCATTGACTCACTTTATGAGATTCATGTTTTTTCAAGTTTGGCTGCCATGTAAGCATGGCTGAAAAAAACTGTGCAATAGGGAAAGAATAAAAGAAATAAATAAATATAAGATAAGTGTGGAGTCCATTGGGAGGGATGCCTCTCTATGGGCCCCACGATAGCTTGTAGATCTCCAAACAGATTCGGATCCATTTTTAAAAACCAAGAAGAGGCCCAAGTAAGATGGGATTGTTTCACCTACTTGTCATATCCCATCCAATGTGTAGGAAGAAGTTTCCTAAACTAAAATAAAACAAGAAATAAAGAAAAAGGTAAGAGAGAATTCGTACCTCATTCACGTTTCATTTTTTTGAAAGGATAGGGAGGAAATCTTATAAATTTAAAGGTAAGGTGAGAAAGTCAACAGATCCACTTGCCTTATCTTTTGGCAATAAAATAATAAGATAATTAGTAATAATAAATAGAAAGATAATTATAAACAAAAATGAAATCCTAGAATTTATTATGGCCATATGAGAAAGTCAATAGACCCCTCACGATTTTAGGAAAGAGATTTAAGGAGAGGTTTTCAAAACAAGGAGTATGGAGGACAAGTTTTGGTAAGTAGAAAATAAACCACGCGTTTTTGTTTCTTTTGAAAGATACTCATATTGAGAGGGAATTAAAAAATAAAAAATAAAATAAAATAAAATAAATAAGGCAAGATGAATTGGTAACATTCTTGCATTATTTGATAGAACCTTCATTAGGAAACCTGCCTAAACCCTTTGATTTGGGGTTGGAACCTACATAAAAAAAAAAAGAAAAAATAAAATTACATCACACACCCTCCTTAAACTCTCTTTCTCTCACTCTATCTCTCTTCTTGTTTTTCTCTTTCTCCCTATTTCATTCTCCTTAGAAGAACCCCATCAATAGAGTTGTTGTAACTATTGATGCAGCCGCGACTTAAAGAAAAAACTGAAACAACAATTCCATTCGACAACTGAACCCTTGCATGGTTCTAGCTTCAGATTCTGGTATTCCGATGATTTTTTAGGTAGGTACATATGAGCCTTACGCATATACAATATGTTAAGTGATACATAAATACTATTCACCTCGAATATATGTATCTTTATATCTATTAGATAATAGTCTCTATAGAAACACTCTTATGATCATGAGTAAGCAATAATATGCACATCTGATCTTGCACAAAGGGCATGGATCAGATCGATGGCATCAATGTACAGATCTGGTCCAGTGCAAAATGCTTGAAACATACCATGTACATAACATAAGGGTCTAACCATTAGACCCTGTACCAAATACATGTGTTTGTGTAGTTAAAAAAAGAAAAATATATATAAGGACTTTGATAAGTCAGTCCAGATTAGTTCCCACATGGATCCAAACTTGGTGGTCTCATGCTATCCAAGATTGAATAGAGGGTGTGAACATATCATATGCAGACCCATGAATATTTCTTTTATTATACCACCATGTATATACTTTTATTTTGGACCGTTATTCTTGATTGAATCCATTCATTGCTGATTTTATTGATGTCTGACAGTCATGTGTATAGGAATATCCTATATACCTACCTGCACCCTGATGTCATATGTAGATTTACAGACTGTGATTTTCGGATTTGTATATTTAATCCTAAATTGTTTACAGATTTTGATGTTGTTGTGAAAGTTATATCTCTGTTAGATGGTTGTGCATAGGCATATGTACTTGTGTGTTTTCTGGTTAATGTATATACGTGGATCTGATTCCAAAACATATATGTATCTATTTGATGTCAGGTGGATTTATTTAGGGATCATTTTGATTGAAAATTTTACTTTCTGGAAGTGTTTGAATGTATTGGATTTTCCTTTCATCTGATATGTTGCATAATAGGCTGGAGTGTTTCTATCCCCAAATAATCGGATTGAGGTCTACCACACCCTAGATTATATGTCATATATATATATATATATATATATATATATATATATATATATATATATATATATATATATATATATATATATATATATATATATATCACCTTATGTTGGGTTATTGTTGGTTCAAGACCTTTTGTGTATCCTGAATAATAATAGGTTGGGGTTCGCATAATCCCCAGCTTGTCAGATTGTGCACGTCCCCTTGTGCTGGGACATTGCAGATTCAAAAATAAAATAAGTTGAACATAGTTGTGGGTCTATGTATTTCGGTAACATTCTTGAGTTGTGTTAGATTATAAAAAAATAATAATACAGTGACTGTCTTGTGATTTGTTTTAGTTAGTTTCGGTTATGAGTCAAATAAAAAAAAGGTGTGCATATGACAAGCGTGGGTGTGTATGGAAACGAGCAGGGGTTTGTTTAACCACAACCCACTTTTAATTGTATTTGGAGTGTGGTATGTCAGACCAGACCAGTTTGGTCAACCTGGCTCGATCCGACCAGGGACTGTTGACGCCTATACGGGTGGGGTGTTGTAAACAACTAACACACAACCAGTGCTAGTCATGCAGACTGGAAGCTGCATGCAGCTAATGCACAACACGTGCAAGGCGCCCTGACTGGGCATTGCAGGCCCGACCAACACTAAGTTGTTTAATTGTTATCTGCCGCAGCCCAACTTGCTTTTCAAAATTATATATAGGCAAGTCTGAACATTATGTTGTGTGGCCATTGTGTTAGGAGAATGAGCATATAGAATATATCACACACTTGTACGGGCACACTTATTCATGTGTGTTGTGAAAATGCACAAACAATGTTGTGTGGTCATGTTGTACATAGGCACACTTGAATATGTGTGTTGTGTATATGCCTTGGCATAACTGTGTGCATGCATCTCCATGGCTGAAAAAAAAATTATGTGGTGCACATACATATATTACATTGACTATTTATTGTCATTCATTAGCTCAAAGCAGCTCTAAGGTATAAACACATAATTTATGGCATGGCTCACTATAGTGTACGTCTAATTTAAGTAATGAAAATTTGATTACCTGCTTACGAAAAAGAATGATTTGTGACAATGAACATCACAAATGAATGAGATATCATTGATGTATATGTTTTGCAAGTGATTTTGTATATGGTCAACATGCAAATGTCGTGACCATTGTTCAATGCATGAACCACTTATTGTTAAATGCCTATTTTTGATAATTGCACATTTAAGAAAAATTACAGAGGCATGATTGTGTGAAAAGCAAAATTGAGCGTGCGGTTTCTCAGAACCCGTGTGGTGCCATATGAATACTTGTAAAAAAAAATTGTATGTGTCACATGCCATGGTTGATGCTATGTTGTGATGCATATACCTATGTATGTTTCGCTTGGAACAAAGCCTGTGGTTGAATGACCAATGGGGTACGATGTGTACACCCAAATTCGGAAAGAAAATTTAAAACAATGCAAGCACAAGTGCTTGGCTCAGATATGAGTTTATAATTACGAGAAAAATTATGTTGGTACCTATTGTGAACTAGGTTGGTGATGTGCATACGCTTAGAGCACCCAGAGTGAGGGTTTGGGGTTTTAATAATCCCTTGTGGTGCATGGACTCACACTATGAAATAAACAAAATTTAATATATGTTACTGAACTAACCTAAGTTACGAGATTTTTGGGTATACCTGAAAGATGGTATATGTTACAGGTTTAATTGCATGTATCCATGATAGAATGCATTTATTGCATACTAGAAAGATGATTGTGTGTCGTGTACTCTTGACATGATGAATATACATATTGCTTTTGTGTTTCTTACTCAGATTGGTTGTAGTTTGAACCCCTCTAAATTACTATTTTTTAGAGTAATTGAAAATCATCGATCGATTGCGGGGATCATTGTGGGTGGGCATCATGAGACCATATCTTTTTGTTGATGTCTTGTGGAACTCTGATTCAAATCATTATTTTTATTATTTATGAATTTACACATGTAATATATCAAGACAATGTTTTAATTATTTTGTCTAATGGTATGAAAGCTAATATCAATTGTCTATAACCTGTCCGATATATTTAACCAAATTTTTAGTAATCAATTCCATTGTGATTTAAAAAAATTTATAAATTTTTAAGTTAAATATTTTGGGGTGTTACAACTTTGGTATCAAAGCATGACAAAAATTATGGTTTATGTCCATTCCAGCGACCCTACAAGAGCTCTGCAAGGATATAGTAATTGAGTTAATGTTATATTGCTCGAAGAAAGCAAATAAACCTTGTGTGTATACATGAGAACCTAGAAAATTTCTAGGGATAACACATAATCGACTTGACAATTAGATTTAGATCAACTTATATTGAATTTGTTCAAAAAGCTAATGTGGGTATCTAGATATGGGCAGCTAGATGTAATGATGCATGGTGATGTGCATGTCTGGTTTGGGTAACGATGCATGGTGATATGCACACTAGAGCTAGATATAGAGCTCATGTGGCACAAGAGCATGTTGTGGATACTGTGGATCCAAACTTGTTCTTGTGATGAGAAGTATAAAAAAAAATTTTAAGATGTAAAAGTGCCCAAATATATATATATATATATATATATATATATATATATATATATATATATATATATATATATATATATATATAATTGTTCTCGGTTTGCCTCTGGTGACGGTCGACACCTAAGAGGGTTGTCGTGGGGGAAAACATGGTACTGAAACTACATGGTATTGTTTCTCAAGAACCCGATATGGGGGTTTATGTTTTCAACCATGGTAGTAAGAGACCTTGATATATTAAGCAATGGTTGGTTAGGGTGGTGATTCACGATGATGCCAGCAATACCGGTTAGAGTGGCTATCCTTTAATGATGCTATTGGAGTGGTGATTCTCTAACGATGCCATTAGAGTGGTGATTCTCTAATGATGTTATTGGAGTGATGATTCTCCAACGTTGTTGTTAGGGTGGTGATTCTTTAACAAGGTCATTAGGGTGGTGATTCTTCAATTATGTCGTTAGGATGGTGATTCTCTAACGATGCCACTAGGGTGGTGATTATCTAATGATATCATTGAAGTGGTGATTCTTCAAGAATGTCGTTAGGGTGGTGATTCTCTAATGATGTCATTGGAGTGGTGATTCTCTAACGATGCCATTAGGGTGATGATTCTCTAATTATGTCATTAGAGTGGTGATTTTCTAACAATTCCATTAGGGTGACAATTCTCTAACAATGCCATTAGGGTAAATGATGCCATTGAAGTGGTGATTTTTCAACGATGCCATTAGGGTGGTGGTTCTCTAACGATATCATTAGAGGGGTGATTCTCTAATGATGGTCATCTAGAGTGGCGATTCTTTGATGGTAACAATATAGGGTGGTGATGCCCAATGTCTCCATCGAGGGTGGTGATGCTCGAGGTCGATCGAGGAATATATCGAGATGTTGCACACATGAAATTTTAGTGTGACACTATTTAAATTGTACGTTGTGCAACCAAGAACTTAGAAATATTGTTATGTTTTGCCCAACCAAGTCTTATGGAGATTGAGTTTAAGTTGACTAGACTCGCTTGAAAGAGAAGATACCCCAGTCTATTTGTTTAGTCTTTGTAACGAATTTCGAGAACAAAATTCTTTTAAGGGAAAAGAATGTAAAACCTATAAAATTTCGATAATTATTCAAATAAATAAAAATAAATTTTCTTTACATTAGATATGCATTTAAATAAAATAAATTTGATCCAAATGGATCTTGGTTCCGAATAAAATCATTTGGATCCAATATTTGGTTTTGGACTTGGCAATAAGATCTGGATCTCGGATAGATCTGAAATCTAGTTGGATATTTGAGTTGGATTTATAGAAGATCCAAAATATTATGTGATCCAACCAAGATCTGAGATTCATTAGGAAATCAGAATGTATACAAAAAAATTATGTAGATATAAACTACAACAAAAAAAGTGTTACCGTAGTAGGTATGTTTGTTAGCTCTTTGGGAAATGACTGTAGGTTCAATTCTCACCACAAATGATTTTTGAAGAAATTTTTTTTTGGTAAGATGAAATAGCCCACACGTTTTGTGTACTGAGGTAATTCTACTTTCCATTTAGACAAACTTTTGGTTTACTTTCAAAACCATACGTTTTCTATAGTTGATTTTAATTCAAAGAAAAAAAATCATAATGAGAGAATTCAAGGAGGGGAAGAAGGAATAAAAATCTCATTAAGGTAAGCATTGACTCACCTTATGAGATTCATGTTTTTTCAAGTTTGGCTGCCATGTAAGCATGGCTGAAAAAAACTGTGCAATAGGGATAGAATAAAAGAAATAAATAAATATAAGATAAGTGTGGAGTCTATTGGGAGGGATGCCTCTCTATGGGCCCCACGATAGCTTGTAGATCTCCAAACAGATTTGGATCCATTTTTAAAAACCAAGAAAAGGCCCAAGTAGGATGGGATTGTTTCACCTACTTGTCATATCCCATCCAATCTGTAGGAAAAAGTTTCCTAAACTAAAATAAAACAAGAAATAAAGAAAAAGGTAAGAGAGAAGTCTTACCTCATTCATGTTTCATTTTTTTGAAAGGATAGAGAGGAAATCCTATAAATTTAAAGGTATGGTGAGAAAGTCAACAGATCCACTTGCCTTATCTTTTGGCAATAAAATAATATGATAATTAGTAATAATAAATAGCAAGATAATTATAAACAAAAAATGAAATCCTAGAATTTATTATGGACATATGGGAGAGTCAATAGACCACTCTTGATTTTAGGAAAGAGATTTAAGGAGGAGTTTTCAAATCAAGGAGTATGGAGGACAAGTCTTGGTAAGTGAAAAATAAACCACACATTTTTGTTTCTTTTGAAAGATGACTCATATTTAGAGGGATATAAAAAAATAAAAAATAAAATAAAATAAATAGGGCAAGATGAATTGGTAACATTTTTGCATTATTTGATAGAACCCTCATTAGGAAACCTGCCTAAACCCTTTGATTTGGGGTTGGAACCTACGTATAAAAAAAAAAGGAACTACATCACACGCCCTCCCCAAACTCTCTCTCTCTCTCACTCTATCTCTCTCCTTGTTCTTCTCTTTCTCCCTCTTTCATTCTCCGTAGAAGAACCCCATCAATAAAGCTGGTGTAACTATTTGTGAAGCTGCGACTTGAAGAAGAACCTGAAACAATGACTTCGTTCAGCAACCGAACCCTTGCACGGTTTCAGCTTCGGATTCTAATATTCTGACGATTTTTAGGTAGGTACATATAAGCCTTATATATATATATATATATATATATATATATATATATATATATATATATATATATATAATATGTTAAGTAATACATAAATATCATTTGCCTCAGATATATGTATCTTTATATCTATTAGATAACAGACTCTGCAGAAACACTCATATGATCATGAGTAAGCAACAATACGCAGATCTGATCTTTCGCAAAAGGCATGGATCATATCGATGGCATCCATTTACAGATCTGGTCCTGTGCAAAATGCTTGTAACAAACCATGTACATAACGTAAGGGTCTGACCATTAGACTCTGTACCAAATACATGTGCCGGTGTACTTTAAAAAAAGGAATATAAGGACTTTGATAAGTCAGACCAGATTAGTATGCACATGGATTTGAACTTGGTTGTCTCATGATATCCAAGATCAAATAGAGGGTGTGAACATATCATACCTAGACCCATGAATATTTCTTTTATTATACCACCATGTATATACTTATATTTTGGACCGCTATTCTTGATTGAATCCATTCATTGCTGATTTTAGTAATATCAAACAGTCATGTGAATAAGAATATCCTATATACTTGCTCCCTAATGTCATATGTAGATTTACTGAATGTGATTTTGGGATTTGTATATTTAATCCTGCATTTTTTACAGATTTTTGATGTTGTTGTGAAAGTTGTATCTTTGTTAGATGGTTGTGCATAGGCATATGTATCCAAAACATGTACGCAACTATGTGATGTCAGGCGGCTTTATTTAGGAATCATTTTGATTGAAAATTTTACTTTCTGGTAGTGTTTGAATGTATGGGAATTTCCTTTCGTTTGATATGTAGCATAATAGGCTGGAGTGTTTCTATCCACCAGCCTATCACCTAGTGCACATCCTCTTGTGCTAGGATGTTACAGTTCCATATAATCGGATTGGGGTCTGCCACACCCCACATTCTCTCTCTCTCTCTCTCTCTCTCTCTCTCTCTATATATATATATATATATATATATATATATATATATATATATATATACTAATAAATAAATTTGTATGAGCACATCACCTTATGGTGGGTTATTGTTGGTTCAAGACCTTTTGGATATCTTGAATAATAAGGTTGGTGTTCGCATAATCCCCAGCTTGTCAGATTGTGCACATCCCCTTATGCTGGGACATTGCAGATTCAAAAATAAAATAAGTTGAACATAGTTGTGGGTCTATGTATTTTGGTAACATTCTCGAGTTGTGTTAGATTATAAAAAAAAAAATAATACAGTGACTATCATGTGATTTGCTTTTAGTTAGTTTGGGTTATGAGTCATAAAAAAAAATAAAAAAAAGGTGTGCATATGACAAGCGTGGCTGTGTGTATGGCAATGGGCAGGGGTCTGTTTGACCACAACCAACTTTTAATTGTGTTTGGAGTGTGGTATGTCAGACCAGACCAGTTTGGTTAGCCTAGCTTGATCCGACCAGGGTATGTCAATGCCAATACGAATGGGGCATTGCAAACAACTAACACACAGCCAGTGCTAGTCACGCTGGTTGGACGCTGCAAGCAGTTGATGCACAACCAGTGCAAGATGCCCTGACTGGGTGTTGCAGGCCAGACCAACACTAAGTTGTTTAATTGTTATTGGCGGCAGCCCATTTTGAAAAATATATATAGTCAAGTCCAAACATTATGTTTCATGTCCAATGTGTTAGGAGAATGAGCATACAAAATGTATCACACTTGTATGAGCACACTTATTCATGTGTGTTGTGCAAATGCACAAACACTGCCGAGTGGTCATGTTGTGCACATGCACAAGCACACTTGAATATGTGTGTTGTGTATATGCATTTGGACAATTGTGTGCATACATCTCCATGACTTGAAAAAAAAAATCGTGGTGCACATACATATATTACATTGACTATTTATTGTCAGGCACTGGCTCAGAGTAGCTCTAAAACTCACTATGGTACACATGCATAATTTATGGCATGGCTCACTATAGTGTACATGTCTAATTCAAGTAATGAAAAATTGATTACTTGCTTTTGAAAAAGAATGATCTGTGATAATGAACATGGAAAATGAATGAGATATCATTGATGTAAATGTTTCACAGGTGATTTTGTATATGGTCGACATGAAAATGTCGAGACCATTGTTCAATGCATGAACCACTTATTATTAAATGCCTATTTTTGATAATTGCACATTTAAGAAAAATTGCAGGGGCATGATTATTTGAAAAGCAAAATTGAGCACGTGGTTTCGTAGAACTCGTGTAGTGCCATATGAACACTTGTGAAAAAAAAATTATGTCTGACATGCCATGATTGATGCTATGATGTGATGCATATGGGTACGTTTCATCTGGAACAGAGCCTGTAGTTGAATGACCAATGGGGTACGATGCGTACACCCAAATTCGAAAAGAAAATTTAAAACAATGCCAGCACAAGTGCGCGGCTCAGATATGAGCCTATAATTCTGAGAAAAATTATGTTGGTACTTATTGTGCACTAGGTTGGTGATGTTCATATGCTTAGATCACCCCGAGTGTGGGTTTGGGGTTTTCAATAATCTCTTGTGGTGAAAGAACTCACACTATAAAATAAACAAAATTTAATATATGTTGTCAGACTAACCTAAGTTATAGGATTTTGTGTATACATGAAAGATGGTATATGTTACCGGTTTATTTGCATGTATCCATGATAGAATGCATTTATTGTGTACTAAAAAGGTGAATGTGTATTGTGTACTCTTGACATGATGAATATACATATTGCTTGTGTGTTTCTTACTCAAACTGGTTGTAGTCTGACCCCCTCTAAATTACTATTTTTCACGTAGTGAATGAAAATCAAGGAGCAATTGTGGACATCGTTGTGTGTGGCACCATGAGACCATATATTTTTATTGATGTCCTATGGAACATTGATTCAAATCATTATTTTTATTATTTATGAATTTACACATGTAATATATCAAGATAATGTTTTAATTATTTTGCCTAATGGTATGGAAGCTACTATCAATCGCCTATAACTCTCCCTATATATTTAATCAAATTTTTAGTAATCAATTCTGCTATGATTTTAAAAAAAATCACAACTTTTTAAGTTAAATATTTTGAGGCATTACACATCAATGACATTCATAATTGCATAAATTGCATCCATAACATTTAAAATCATATTCATTCTCATCCATGGCATTAAACATTACATTCATTCATATCCATGGCAATTATTCACATAAATGAATGACAATACGCAATTCATATATATTTGCATAAACATAATTTGGTAAAATCACATTTGACAGTGTCCAGCGTGAAACACATGAACATGCTTCTCAAACAATTTAGGACATCAAAGTCCCTCACAAACATATCATATGTGTAAGACCCACAAATTTCAGAAATTTTAATCTGACAAAGATGAATTTTAATATGGAAAATCAAAGTTATGAAAATATTGATTTTATATTTAACTTTGCTAATTCATGTTGTTTATGTTTTTAGAATGTAGAATTTTTGTATTGATTAACCAAAAAAAGTAAACCAATGATTATTTGTTAAGTGATCTTTAATTGATTAGAAACAATGTCTAATTAACCTTAGAGTAGCTAATTACTTTTGAATTATTCCTTAAGCTATGATTTTTAATTAAAGAAAAATATATTAAAGTATTAATATAGAGTTTGACTTAATTGGATTAGATCAAACTAGAAGATCCAAAGTAGATAAAAAAAAGTAGTGAAATAGAATTTCAAAAAAAATACTAATATGGAATTTCAAGAAAAATAAGTACTAATATAGAATTTAAATAAAAAAATAAGTACTAATATGAAATTTTAAGAAAAATAAGTACTAATATGAAATTTCAACAAAAATAAGTACTAATATGAAACTTCAAGAAAAATAAGAACCAATATGGAATTATCATAAATTGAGGTTTCAAAAAAGAATATCAACAAATAATAAAAATATTAAAATAAAATATGGTGAAAAGGTAACTAGGTAGTTAAGATAGTTGAATTGGAACTAAACAAAAGGACAAACAAGGGGTTGGGGGCGCAATTTTATCTAATCATAACCTTGGCATTTGCAATCTAAGTGGGATATACTAAATCCCAGGAAGAATCTCAAAAAAATCCTATGTAAATCAAAATAAGGAAAAAAGCTAGAATCCTCAGCTTGGTGTAGGTTTCCATATTAGGAAAAGTCTTCATGTGATATGGAAGTCAAGGGTTATGCATGAGAGCAAATTTTTGAGAATTGGGTTGGACAAATCTCAACCTTCTATTCACTCTAAATGATCCAAGCCACACATCCTTGATGTAATCATTACCTTATGCCTATAAATACCACACCAAATTGAGATGGAGAGGCATCCAAGAGTTCTCCAACTCTTCTCTCTCTTGTTCTCTTACTCTCCCACGATTTTGGTGTTTTGCTCATCTTTTCCACTTTAGTTTAGTGAAGGGTACCCATTGAGGAACTCTCCTCTACACCATTAGTGAGTTAAAGATTCAAAGGTGAAGTAGTCCAAGCTAGTTGCAACCACAAGATAAGGTAAGTGGATTTATGTTTTATGCATTTTGATATTTATTTAAACTCTCCTCTCTCTTATCCTCTTTCTCTCCTCGAACCATATAAACATGTGTTTCATAACACATGTGAGTATGGTGAAGGAATTTACATGTTATGTACCATGATGATTATCTCCTTTTCTTTCATGTATATACTTCTTGAACCCCACACAATTTTTGGCAAGATACATGGTTGAAATGTAGGTGCATCAACTCTAATGGTGTTTCTTAATTTCAAAAAACATGATCAATCATAAAAAGTACTTGTGTTTTAATGAAATCATCACTCTTGAAATTTTTAAGCATCTCACAAATTCTATTCCACTCAAATCATCATATTTATTACGTAATGTTCCTTAATAGAAACGATTTCTTGGAAAGCCATGAGAATGTGAAAATTAGAATTTGATTTTCTTGAAAATTCATGTGAATGTGATAGGATTGACACATGGGAATTGATTTTTTTAAACATCCATGTGAATGTGATAGGATTCACAAAATGGAATTTGATTTCTTAAAAATTTGTGTGAATGCCATAGGATTCACAAATGAGAATTTATTTCTTGAAAATCCATGTGAATGTGATAGGATTCACAAATTGGAATTTGATTTCTTAAAAATCCATGTGAATGTGATGAAATTCACTAATTGGAAATGGTTTTGGAAATTCGTGTGAATGTGATGGAATTCACAAATTGAAAAATGATTTTTGTTGATAAAAAGCCTAAGAAAAGAATGAAAAATAGCTATTCAAGACTTACTCAAATTCTTAAGCTTTTGATGAAAGTAGGTTGTCTCAATTGGTAATGAATTGTTTCAAAAAGTAAAATGCATATTCATCACAATGCTTCTCACCATGTTTGAGATTTTACATTTGAAAATAAAACAATAATTATGTTTCAAATACATTGACATACATAGTTTTTGGAAAACACTCAAAATATACTTGTATGCATGGAATGAAGGCTGGACAGACCCAGTCTAGACCTCAGTATGGTCCATACTAGGTTTTCACTATGCCGAGACCATACAAGTCTGAACCAACTGCAAGTTCAGACCTAGATCTGTTTGGGTTGGCACAGACCCACCCAAAACCAAGCAGACCGGTTTGGGCGGTCTGCGCTGAGCTGGTTGGACCGAATGGTTCGATGCAGCCAGATTCAAACCAACTGGGTTGTCTGATCCAGACCATCTCGATGATGGTTGGACAGACCAGCAACCAGCAGGTTCGTCATTTGAAAAATCAAAACAAAGAAGAAAAGAAAAGAAAAAAATGGTGAAGAAGAAAAACAAATAATTTGCAAATCAAGAATCGGTTTTGGAAATAAATACAAGTTGTTTTGACTGGAATATACTATGCAAAATCCAAAGCAAACTATCTTGCAAACTTTTCTTATATGCATACTTCAAAGGCCTATGAGAAATCTTAAGTCTTTCCATACATAAAAACAACATCATTAGATGCTCATACACTTCCGTAGTTAAGTGTTTAAAGATCAATGAAATACAAAGAATGAATTTGTTATTGACTATACATTTGGGTGTGATCAAACAATGATACGTTATACAAAAATCAAATACATGTATGTATATGATTCTAACAACCGCAAGATAATTTTTGCACATAGAAAGCTTACACTCGTCTATACTTATACTTAAGGCAATACAACATGAAAGAACATACGGGTCTATGCATATGATAGATGCACAACCAATATTTTTACATGCTCATGATAAAGGCTAGGCAACATAGCACTAATTGTGCTTATGAAATTCGCCATATGACAAATACTCATGAAAATCATATTTATCTATACTCATGAATGTGATAAGTACACTTTGACATGGACAATGAAACAATTATACTTATGATTGACCTAAACACATTGGGTCATAAGGTCTATGCATGGGTTGAGTGCCTTATGATAATTCTTGTTTTGCATTGTGCTAAATATAAATTGCTTATAAAATGGTAAGGTTATACAAAAAAAGGAAAAATGCATATGACATGAAGAAATACTTGTACATGCATAAGTAGCATATGATGTATAGAAGCATGTGAGCATGATGTTCATATTTTTCATATAGATTATTGCCTCTCAAATTGGCTATGATGCCTTAAAAAAATGATATGCATAACATGTTATAGAAATACCTCTATTTGCATTTGAATTGATATGCTTTATTATGCTATGACATGATGTATTGAGGCATGTATGAACATCACTTGACTTATGTGTGATATGAACTAATTGTGAAATGCATTGGTGCTCTAATGAGAGCCTGAGTGGGTTGTGACTCCACATTGTGAGAGGAAGTCTCACTATATATGCAAACAATCACACATTTAAGATCTTGGTTATCGCCTTCACAGGCAAGATGCTCACTTGAGAGCATGTGATTTGGGCTAGGCAAGACCTTGTCATGTCATACTGCCTTGAGGGGAGTATAGAGGCTATTGAGCCTAACTACCTCATGAAACGAGGGCATGACTACTAATCACCCTAATAAAGATGAAACTGCCCACATCACCCATTCACACCTTGATCCACCTTAGAGAGGGTGGAATGGTAAAGCCCCGAGTGACAAATGTCACATGTACGTTTTAGCTATATGTCATTCCAACTTGAAAAATAAGGAGCAAATAAGTTCTTAGACCTCTGTCACTCGGAGTTAGAGAGGTCAAGGTTACCTAAAAATGGTAGGCCTCACATTACAGTGGTAGGGATTGCAATCTGGGTTTGCCCTTGCACTGAATATCTCTCAGTTTTTTAGACTGTGGTCTTGGGTTGGTTTATCTGGTTACTAAGATGCTACGGAAAATATATAATTTGCATAATAAACACCGTAGTATGCTCTAGTGGCGCGATGACAAATGCCTCTGCATACCTAGAGGAGGTAAAGATTATCGAAACAAAAAACACTAACCCTGCTAACTAACTAACATATCTAGTTATGATTTATAGCATACTTGAGATTCTAGTTATGTTATTGCACATCTGAGTTTCCAAGTTATGATCATGTTATTGCATAATTGAGATTCCAACTTGTGATCATGTTATTCATATTGTTTACTTGATCTTCTATGATATGATGTTAAAGCTACATGATTTAATTGCAAGCATCTTATGATAGATGTTTTGATTACTTATCATGATGCATGTTGCGTAAGTTCGCCGGCTCGCAAGAGTTTTGACCCTGTTTCATGGGGCATAGGTGACGAATGATAATGTGGTGCCAGAGCGTGGTGTGCGGCGAGGCCATGATCCATCCTTCTCTAACTAAGTTGTCAATCTTAGAACCAACTTTGGGTGTCTCATTTTAATGAGATATTTTATCAAACATTTGGAGATGTGTAATATTTAAAACTATATGAAACTTATAGATTGATATTTATTTTCTTTGGTTTGTGAGATGGATTTCTATTTCAAATACGTAACTCATTTCTGTAGCCCACCAGGATTGTTTGACTTTTAAAACCCAAATTATTTCCACTGTGCTATTTAAAAAAAATTATAGTTAAAATTCTATATTTTTAAGTTATAAATTTTGGGGTGTTAGTGCATTGGTATTAGAGCAAAGTTAGGAAAAATAGTTCAAGGCTCATCTGACATCGGCATCTGAAATTATTTCCACTGTGCTATTTAAAAAAAATTATAGTTAAAATTCTATATTTTTAAGTTATAAATTTTGGGGTGTTAGTGCATTGGTATTAGAGCAAAGTTAGGAAAAATAGTTCAAGGCTCATCTGAAAAATAGTTCAAGGCTCATCTGACATCGCACTGTAAGTATACCCTAACTAAATTGATTGAATTAAAATATTCTCCTGTATGCTATGAATACATGGTGAAATCGAGAACTTAGAAATAATGTTAGGGACATCACTTAGCATGCATGATTGTTGACCTTAGTTTGATTACTTTTGGTCTGGTTAGATGACGTGGGCAACCAAAGTCAACAATGTTATGAATGCCTTGAGCGACCTAATGAGTGTTTTGGGCCAGCAAGCTAAGGCTATGAGGATGATGGAGGACAACCTTTAACAGGTTGCACGAGATCAAGCAATTCGTAGTTGGTAGAGGAATCTCATACAAGAGATTCATGGATATGAACCCTCCAGCCTTTATCGATAAGACAGACCCTGAGATGGCTGAGAACTAGGTTCGAGAAATAGAAAGAATTTTCTGAATTTTGAAAGTCTCTGCTGATAAAAAGGTCAGCTTCAGGACTTATAAGCTGAAAGGGAACACAAAATGTTGGTGGGCAATGACCTTTGAGGTAAGTTCCTAAGTGAACAAGTCACATGGTAGCAATTTGTGGTCTTTTATGTAGCATATTTTTTGAAGCATGAGAGGAGCTGAAAGATGCAGGAGTTTCTTTACCTGCAACAAGGCAGGATAACTTTGGTAGATTATATCACAAAATTTTGGGGTTTAGAGTGTTATTGCATGAGAATCTACACTATCGAGGAAGAACGTGCAATAAAATTTGCATGAGGATTAAAACTGACACTACAAACCAAGGTCTACACTCGTGGACCAAAGATGCTTGATGAGGCCATTGAGGTGGCCACTTTGCTTGAAATTGATTGGGTGAAAGCATAAAAACTCCAGCCGACGAGGTTCGTACCACAGACTGAAGTCTTGAGGAGTACCAACAAGAAGGATTCAGATGAAAAGAATCTTTCACCGCCTGCCAAGAAGCATAAGCAACATAAAGGAACATGGTCTTAATTGAGATCGAATCAAAGGTGTTGAAAGTGCTATCATTTTCATAGTGGATAGATGTGCCCTCGTGATATGGATGCCTATATATACTGTGAAAAAATGGGCCATTATATCTGGGAGTGTTTCAAGAAATAGGTCGATGATGAGCAACGGACAACCGGAGGAGTCCACTCAGTAGTAGACAATCTTGTTAGAGGTAAATTGGTATAAGGCAATGGGTAGGGTCATCTGAATTGATTTGAGTTGTTGCCCCAAGGTGAAGGTTGATAATCTTGATCTTTGATAATTGAACTTAGTAGAAATGCTTGTGCCAGAATCTTATCATCCCAAAAATTTTCCCCTCTCCCTCTGCGAGAGTGAGAGAAAACGATCATGCGAGTCAAACTCGACCAAAGTTTTGAAAATTGGTTCTGAAAATTACTTGCCTCCATTTTGAAAATTTGCGGGAAAATTCTGTGGATTGGGATCCGCCTGTCGGTACGAGGTTTAACCGTTCTTGGTGCCTTTACTAGGGATAATCGAATCATAGATCAAATGTGTGCTTTGACTAAGTTAAATTATCTAAATTATGCTCTATTTTCCTAAAATGCACAAAGAATCAGGCATGTGCTATGAAATTTTGAACAAATGCAAGTTTTGAAAGAATGTTGTTTGCTTGAAAAATTGAAATGTGCTTGGAAAATGCTTGAGAAATACTTGAGAAAATCATTGAATTTCATTGGAAATCAGAAATTGAATTGGAAAATAAATTCTGAGGAAAACTTGGACTTTGGGAAAATCGATTTGGATTGCTTTTCTAAGGAAATGGATTTGAGAATTCTGAGAAAATCAAAAAGTTCATTGGAAAATGATTTTTGAAATGGAAAATGGATTCTCAGGAAAATCTGAGAAAATCAATTTTTGAGATTGGAAAATGAAATTGAGAATGTGGAAATCTTGGAAAATCTTAATTTGAACTTGGAAAATACTTTGAAATCTCATTTGAAAATTCAGAGTTCTGGGAAAATCAAATCCTGAGAAAGACTTAGAATTTTTTGGGAAAACTATTTTTTTTTAAATTGAATTGGAAAATAAATTTGAAAATAATGCATATTGAATGAATGAATGAATTTGAAAGATATTTCATTAAGGAATTGACAAATCCTTTTTAAACATTGAGAAATGCAGTACATTTTTGAAGTTAGCTTAAGAGTGCAGGCTGAATGTCGCTAATACGAAGATCATAAATCTTGGCTTTCTTCGTATTCTGACTATGGCCATAAATACGAATCCCACCGAGTTTATAAACTTCATAAGAGCTTGTGCACGTGTCATTCGTGTCAACCATAGTGATTTTGGAAAAATATGCATGAATGATGCATCAGATATTCAAATTTGCAGAAATTAAACTATATGCAATGCAGTCATATTCTAAGCAGAAAAGTAACTCTTATTCCAAATTATTACATTTGATATTACATTGAATTGAAACAAAATAATAAAAGCTAAGTCTTCTTCTTGGATGTTCCTGCAAAACTAGAAAACCTATTAGCACAGAAATATAGGTTTTTCTGAACTTATCCAAAAATATGAGAAATTATCAGATATTATTTAGATAATAACCCAGAATCATACCCACTTTGATATAAACATGATAAATAATGAATACATTTTGAAAATAAACTTGGAAATTCGAAATTGGGGTCACAATGACCAAAATGCCCTTGATGACCTTGAAATCAGAGTTTTCTGAAAGAATTGTTGTAAAATTTGGAAATTTGAAAATCAAATAAAATAAATCAAACATAATTGATCATGCATATAAATTAGGGTTTATTAACATTTAAATATGCATGATTTTATAAAATAATGTTTCAAAAACCCAATTTTATGTTAGTTTTCGAGTAAATGTGCTAAAATGATTTAAAAATAGAAAATGCAGGAAAAATAGTTTTATTTTACATTTTTATGCCTATTTTAGTTTTTGTAGTTTGGTTTTAGTTTTTATTAAAAATAAAAAATGGAGAAAATAGTTTTATATTCATTTTAAGTGTTTGTTTTTTTTAGAAAAGAAAAAAATATATATAGTTAGATTAGTTTTTGAGTTTCTTTATAAATAAATAGTTTTGTTTTTGAAAATTTTCATAATAAACCGATTAATAGGTTTTCTTTACTTTTAAAAATGAAAAATATAAAATAATAAAAACAAATCATTACATGGTTTGTAATTTTTGGAAAATTGAAAAAATTGAAAAAAAAATATATAATAATAATAACACAAACCAGTTTGAAACGGTTTGTATTTCTAAAAGAAAACTAAAAAAAATAATAATAACCAAACCGGCTTGAACCGGTTTGCATTTGTTTCAAACCGGTTCCAGCCGGTTTGAAAGTTTTTAAAAACCCCAAAAAAACGCAAGTTCAAGGCGCCTCTTCCATACGCCTGAAACTTCCTCTGGTTTTCCCCTCTTTCCCTCTCTTTCCCTCTTTTCTCACCATCCTCCACTAACACCGGCCTCTCCTTTTCCCTACCTTCCCCTTCTCCCTCTTTCTCTGTCTACACTCCAGCCGGCAGCAGTGGAGCACTCTTCAGTCCGGTGAATGGCGCACGGTGGAGGCCGCCAACTTCTCTTCTAATCCTTCCCGCTACGGTAAGTCTGTTCCTAACTTCTTCTTCTTCTTCCTCCGATTCTTTTTCTTCATCTAATCTGATTCTTCTTCCTCTTCTTCTTCTGATTTCTTCTTCCGATCTGTTTTCTTCAACTTCTTCTTCTTCTTCTTCCATTAATCCCGTTCTTCTTCTTCTTCTTTCATCTTCAGATTTTCTTCTTCTTTCTCTTCTTCAAATTCTTCTTCTTCTTCAGCTTCTACTTCATATTGTTGATATTTCTGTCAAACGAAAATAAAAAGAAAAACTGAAAAATGAAAAAAAAAAGAAAAAAAATTGGTAGTTAATTCAGATTTGTTTTCATCGTACAATCTTCTATTTCTTTTATCTGTATTTCTTTAATTCATTAGATTTAATTGTTTGTTAACATTTAAATTTTATTAGTTTAGCTCATTAGCATTTGTTAAATCCTGTTTTTTTTTATTCATCTCATAAAAGAGATTTCTGTTTGTAGTTCTTTTATTTTCTGTCTTTTAAGTATTTTTTTTTTTGTTTTGATCTTTCTTTTCATTCTGAAATTCATGTTGATCAAGTGTATATCCTTGTTGTTCATTTACTAAAATCTTTTTCCTGTCTCGTTACAGTTCGAATTTCATTTTTTTGTAATTAAATTTTTTTCTGTTTTTTTTTAGTGTTTCTGTGTTGTTCGTTTAATAACTTTCTTGTTTTTCCTGTCTTGTTAAAATTTCATGTTGATTTACTTTGCTAAGTTCCTGTTTTGATTTTACAGTTAATTCTTGTTTCTTCAATTTCTAATTCTTGTTTTAGTTTTACTTCAATAACTTTGGATTTGATTATATAGTAGATTCCAATTTTTTTTCCTGTTTAGTTGAATCGTTACTAATTTTCTTTACTGTTTTTTTAATTGCAGTTTATTGGTTTTTTAGAATTTCCTTATTGTTTTTACTTCTTTCCTCATGTTTTGAATTCCTTAATTTTCTGTTTCTTTCATTCAATTTTGGTTTTTGTCATTTCTGTTTCCTATTTTACATTCTTGATTTAATTTTTGTTTACTAAGTCATTGCAAATTCTGTTTATATTCCTTGATTTACGATTTTCAATTCATTTCAGGTCTGATAAGTAAGTGTTAGTTGTTAATTGAAATTATTGTTAGTTAATTGAGTAATTAGTTAGTTGTTTAGTTAAGTAACTAGTTAGATGTTAGTTTATCCAATTGTTATGGATTAGGAGAATAAGTTTGTTTCATTGAGTTAAGTAAGATAATTAGCATTTGTACTTAGTTTGTAATTAGTAATCAGTAATCTTGCATAATTTCCTTCGTATTTTTAGCATTTAGTCAGTTTAGTATAATTTTCTTTCTATCTGTGGTACTGCTCGTGTTCATTTGAATTGTGCAGGATAGCACTGGAATGGAGATGAAGTGCGTATGTAACATGGAAGTGCAAGAATAGAAGATGTTTTTCTTTTATTTTAGAATTTAGGCATTTAATTGAGTTTGTAAATTTTGCACTTTACGCCCTCTACGAAGGGTATTCATTTGTTGCAATAGTTAGTTGTTTTTACTATTAATGAACATTTTACATTTCAATAATTCGGCAACAAAGATTAGTTTAGATTTGTGTACTTGAATACGATATATTCCCGTTCCCTGAGTTCGACCCGGTCTCATCCACTAGTGAGAACCGGTTTTTATTATTTGATGTCTGGTTTTCACATGTTTTTCATTTAAAAATCTTTTCAAAATTACAACGAGTTAAAAGAAGACATCAAATTTTTGGCACCGTTGCCGGGGAACGGCGTAATATTAGTATTCACTTTATTGCCTAGTGTTTGTGTTGCATTTAGGTTTAGAACCACGTATGTGCATATCTTAGAGACGAGCTTACTTTTCTGCACAGCCCACCTATTAGGATCCCCTTAGAGGTGACTGTGTACGATTGGTACCGTACACATAGATTTCATATTTCTTTGCTTAATCTCTTTTATGTGTAACTGCGTGGTGTTTGTTTAGTTTTTGTTGTTTTTAGTTTACTCGCTTTGTGGTTTGCGTGGTTTGGCCGCTTAGTGCGTTATTTAGGTAGAAAACCCAAAGTTAGGACGTGTGCTACACCGGTCTACTCAAAGGTGTACGCAATGGCTGACGATCATCAATTGATCCGTCCTTTGAGGGAGTACTTCATGCCAAATACATATACTTCCGCCTCCTGCATCACGAGACCTGATGTAGGAGCGAGCCATTTTGAGATTAAGGCCAGTGTGATTCAAATGTTACCTTCGTTTTATGGCCTTAGCAATGAGGACCCATATCGTCATCTCGACGAATTCCTTGAGATTTGCTCGACTGTGCGAATCAATAACTTTGGAGATGATGCTATGAGGTTAACTTTGTTTCCGTTCTCTCTCAAAGATAAAGCCAAGCACTGGTTAAAATCTCTTGAGACGGTTCGTATTACTACTTGGGAAGGAATGCAAAGAGAATTTTTAAAAAAAATATTTCCCAATTGGTAAAACGAATCAGTTTCGTAAAGGTATAACCAGTTTTTCTCAAATTGAGGGAGAACAATTTCACGAGTCTTGGGAGAGATTGAAAGATCTTCTCCGCAAGTGTCCCCATCACCAGGTGCCTCGTTGGCAGTTGGTGCAGTATTTCTATGATGGGCTTACTGAGAAGCATTGTCAAATGGTTGATTCGTCTTGTGGGGGCACTTTTATGCTCAAGAGTGAGGACGAGGCGTGGTCTCTATTCGAGACCTTGAGTGAAAACACGATGCATCATGCTTTGTCTTCACGGCTCGATAGGACTACATCTCTGTCTAGTGGTCCTAGGAAAATAGGGATTTCCGAAGTTGGGTCCGAGTTAGAATTGCGTACCAAGGTTGACCAGTTCACTAGGAAGTTAGATCAATTCCTAGCCAATTCCTCGAGAAATCCAGTAGAAAGAGTGTGCGAGATATGTGCTAGCCCTGCACACTGTGTTGCGGATTGTCCGGCAGCGCCATTATATCCTGAATTCGTTCAGGAGCAGGTGAAGGCTGCCCAAGGTTTTGCTAAAACCATTCCCGATTCATTTACACCATCATATACACCAGGTTGGCGAAACCAGTTTATTTCCTCATCCCATCAACCCTCCCAGACACAATATAGACCCAGTAACCCTTCACAAGGTTACTCGCATCCTATATTTCCACAGATTCATCCCCAGTATTGTCTACCTTCTCCTCAGGAGCCCATTCCAATTTCATCCTTTCAAGAGAAGATGCTAGAAGTCTTTTCTAATATCAAGGCCACTCTTTGTTCCCATACGCAGTCAATAGCCAAGCTAGAGACTCAAATGGGACAGTTAGCTCAGACATTGAGTAGGCAAAGCCAGGGGAACCTTCATAGTCAGTCTGTTGTCTCAAAGGGAGAGAATTCCATGTCATTTGACTTGCAACCCACCGATTCACATCATGAGCAAGTCAAATTTATTATATCCCTTCAGTATGGGAAGGCGTGTCACTCCACTCAGGAATCGACTCATGAACCTCATATCATTTCTACTGACGAGTCGATCTCCATGATACCTCAACAGAAAGGGCCTTACTCACAGCATGCATTATCATCATATAAAGCCCCATTTTCTCAACCTTTAGGATCACCAATTTTTACTAAGCAAGAGGTGCAGATGCAGAAGGTGCTTGACCAAGTCAAGCATGATCATATTCACCACTTGTCTGAAGTTGCATTCATTGATAGTCGATCGGTCCTAGACTCTCGATTCTTGACCAGTCTCTCAGATGAGACTAATCTTTGTTCTTCACGTCGAGAGAGTTTTGATACTACAGTTAGAGGTAGACGAGATGGAAACACAGTGCGTAGTGTCACAGATGACACTCTTTTCTTCATAGAGCCCGGTTGAGTCTGACTTCATGTCCATTGATCTCATGGACGATGAAGGATTTTTCTAGGGATCCGTCTGGCTGGGGACGTGAAACTTAGCGCTTTATGGGAGGCAACCCATATCTTGTATATTATTAGATTTGCTTAGAATTTATAGATTTTATTTTGTTTTTACTTTTTCATGAGTTTTTCATGTTCTTTTTGTTTCATGAGTTTTGTGTTTTGTCATGTATACATTGCATTCATTACATTCATAGAACGTGTATTTTTTTCATGTTAGGACATTCTATTCTTTTCCCTCATTTATTTCCTCTCATGTGCATTCACGTAGTTTCATATAAGCATGGGGGAGTGCCACTGGGACAGTGTCATTTAAGCATGGAGGAGGGTGTAGAGTGCACACCTTGATATTTCTGTTTACGTTCTTGCACATGTTTACACATCTCTCATGAAAAGTAGATTTTTAAAGTAATAGTTTGATCTTATATGAATGTTATTTCAAATCTGATGTTTTTAGAGGATTTTTAAGCCCAACGAAAATTTTTCTGACATAGATCTAAAAATTATGGTTGTTTATGTGGATTTCAAAGAAATGATGATAGATACATGTTAGAATTTATTTTGAATCATAAATATGAATATACACAGTTTTATTTTTGAAAAACTAAGCAAATGAACAAAAGCGTAAAAAATGAGCTCAAAAGAAAAAAATATAGCATGTGTTAGGTTGTTTGGATAATTCCACAATCCTTAGTAGATGGAACTTAGATGTAAGTTGAAACTTTTAATTCCATTTCGAAAAGGAGAGTGGAAAACTTCGTGATCCTAAGTAACTGAGAACAGATACAAGTTGAAATGTTTGACTCTCATGTTATAAAGGTGAATGAAGGAAGTCACTTTTATGTCTTAGTTGATATCTTTTGGTATGTATTGAAAAAGTATAGAAGATATTAACATTGCACAAGGCATAAAAGCAGACCACACGCAAGCTATAAGAGAAGAATGAATGCGCAAAAAGAAAAAGCGTGAAAAAAATGAAAAAATTGAGAAAAGAGCTGAAAAAGAAAGAAAAGTTCAGTGCTTAGAAGTGTGATTGAGAAAACCTGTGTAGAAAACATATGAGTGAGGATAAGTAAATAATAATATGTTTTTATTGGATTTTCTAAGAATAAAACATAAATAATTGTGATTTTTAGAAAAGTGGAAGAAATTCTTTTTCTGTGGTGGTATATAAAAGACTCTAATTATGTTTTGATTTTGAAATAACAGGAAATATTTGTGAAAACAAAGTCTTTAATTACCTACTGATTGTGAGGATGTGTAATATTATGCATACATGACAAAGATGTTTGTGGGTAGCATCACTGCAAACCCTCACGAGACCTTACTCGTCCACTGGGGTAACCCAGGAGTTGAAAGGGCTTGTTGCATGAGCTAAATGCAACCGTGATTCCTACGAAAGTGAGTTAGGTGATAGTTTGATTTCTTGCATTTTTCTAGTTTGCTCGAGGACTAGCAAAACATAAGCATGGGGGTATTTGATCATGCATATAAATCAGGGTTTATTAACATTTAAATATGCATGATTTTATAAAATAATGTTTCAAAAACCCAATTTTATGTTAGTTTTCGAGTAAATGTGCTAAAATGATTTAAAAATAGAAAATGCAGGAAAAATAGTTTTATTTTACATTTTTATGCCTATTTTAGTTTTTGTAGTTTGGTTTTAGTTTTTATTAAAAATAAAAAATGGAGAAAATAGTTTTATATTCATTTTAAGTGTTTGTTTTTTTTAGAAAAGAAAAAAAAATATATAGTTAGATTAGTTTTTGAGTTTCTTTATAAATAAATAGTTTTGTTTTTGAAAATTTTCATAATAAACCGATTAATAGGTTTTCTTTACTTTTAAAAATGAAAAATATAAAATAATAAAAACAAATCATTACATGGTTTGTAATTTTTAGAAAATTGAAAAAATTGAAAAAAATATATAATAATAATAACACAAACCAGTTTGAAACGGTTTGTATTTCTAAAAGAAAACTAAAAAAAATAATAATAACCAAACCGGCTTGAACCGGTTTGCATTTGTTTCAAACCGGTTCCAGCCGGTTTGAAAGTTTTTAAAAACCCCAAAAAAACGCAAGTTCAAGGCGCCTCTTCCATACGCCTGAAACTTCCTCTGGTTTTCCCCTCTTTCCCTCTCTTTCCCTCTTTTCTCACCATCCTCCACTAACACCGGCCTCTCCTTTTCCCTACCTTCCCCTTCTCCCTCTTTCTCTGTCTACACTCCAGCCGGCAGCAGTGGAGAACTCTTCAGTCCGGTGAATGGCGCACGGTGGAGGCCGCCAACTTTTCTTCTAATCCTTCCGGCTACGGTAAGTCTGTTCCTAACTTCTTCTTCTTCTTCCTCCGATTCTTTTTCTTCATCTAATCTGATTCTTCTTCCTCTTCTTCTTCCATTAATCCCGTTCTTCTTCTTCTTCTTTCATCTTCAGATTTTCTTCTTCTTTCTCTTCTTCAAATTCTTCTTCTTCTTCAGCTTCTACTTCATATTGTTGATATTTCTGTCAAACGAAAATAAAAAGAAAAACTGAAAAATGAAAAAAAAAGAAAAAAAATCGGTAGTTAATTCAGATTTGTTTTCATCGTACAATCTTCTATTTCTTTTATCTGTATTTCTTTAATTCATTAAATTTAATTGTTTGTTAACATTTAAATTTCATTAGTTTAGCTCATTAGCATTTGTTAAATCCTGTTTTTTTTTATTCATCTCATAAAAGAGATTTTTGTTTGTAGTTCTTTTATTTTCTGTCTATTAAGTATTTTTTTTGTTGTTTTGATCTTTCTTTTCATTCTGAAATTCATGTTGATCAAGTGTATATCCTTGTTGTTCATTTACTAAAATCTTTTTCCTGTCTCGTTACAGTTCGAATTTCATTTTTTTTGTAATTAAATTTTTTTCTGTTTTTTTTTAGTGTTTCTGTGTTGTCCGTTTAATAACTTTCTTGTTTTTCCTGTCTTGTTAAAATTTCATGTTGATTTACTTTGCTAAGTTCCTGTTTTGATTTTACAGTTAATTCTTGTTTCTTCAATTTCTAATTCTTGTTTTAGTTTTAGTTCAATAACTTTGGATTTGATTATATAGTAGATTCCAATTTTTTTTCCTGTTTAGTTGAATCGTTGCTAATTTTCTTTACTGTTTTTTTAATTGCAGTTTATTGGTTTTTTAGAATTTCCTTATTGTTTTTACTTCTTTCCTCATGTTTTGAATTCCTTAATTTTCTGTTTCTTTCATTCAATTTCGGTTTTTGTCATTTCTGTTTCCTATTTTACATTCTTGATTTAATTTTTGTTTACTAAGTCATTGCAAATTCTGTTTATATTCCTTGATTTACGATTTTCAATTCATTTCAGGTCTAATAAGTAAGTGTTAGTTGTTAATTGAAATTACTGTTAGTTAATTGAGTAATTAGTTAGTTGTTTAGTTAAGTAACTAGTTAGATGTTAGTTTATCCAATTGTTATGGATTAGGAGAATAAGTTTGTTTCATTGAGTTAAGTAAGATAATTAGCATTTGTACTTAGTTTGTAATTAGTAATCAGTAATCTTGCATAATTTCCTTCGTATTTTTAGCATTTAGTCAGTTTAGTATAATTTTCTTTCTATCTGTGGTACTGCTCGTGTTCATTTGAATTGTGCAGGATAGCACTGGAATGGAGATGAAGTGCATATGTAACATGGAAGTGCAAGAATAGAAGATGTTTTTCTTTTATTTTAGAATTTAGGCATTTAATTGAGTTTGTAAATATTGCACTTTACGCCCTCTACGAAGGGTATTCATTTGTTGTAATAGTTAGTTGTTTTTACTATTCTTGAACATTTTACATTTCAATAATTCGGCAACAAAGATTAGTTTAGATTTGTGTACTTGAATACGATATATTCCCGTTCCCTGAGTTCGACCCGGTCTCATCCACTAGTGAGAACCGGTTTTTATTATTTGATGTCTGGTTTTCACATGTTTTTCATTTAAAAATCTTTTCAAAATTACAACAAGTTAAAAGAAGACATCAATAATATGATGATATGCATGAAAATTTGGAGAGTTAAAGTTTGGAATTTCGAAATTGAGGTCAAAATGACCAAAATGCCCCCGATAACAAGACTATGGCCTTGAAACCAGGGTTTTCTAAAAAAAAATTTGCAAAAATGAAAAATTGAAATGCAAATGAGATTGAAATTAACCCTAATATGATATGACATGCTTATTTACATGATAAAAACCCTAAAATGGCAAAAATATTATAAAATATTGAATTTAACTTGATTTTCGCCTCTGAATTTAAAGATAAACTATCATAAAAAGCAAATAAATTTGGAATTGAGCAAAATTTTGCAAGGACACCTAGACTGACCCTAAAAATAGAATGGAGCTCAAATATCTATTTTTTTGTTATTTTATTATTATACAAAATAGCTAAAAATCCTAAAAAATCAGAATTTTTCCTAAAATGTTGATTCTAAATTGGATTTAGGATATCAAACTTCCATAAAAAATTTCCAAATTTTATGGGGTGACAGTGGACAGTTAGAAAAAGATTTTTGTCTTTTATAAATTTTGGTTTTGACCTATGGTCGGAGCTGTAAAGCTCCGGCAAATCAGATCGGAATCCGACGACTCTAGGATTTGGGGGAAACAGACAGGTTTCGGGAGAAAATGTGGGGAAAATAGCAGACAGATGCAAAAATGGCTGAAATTGTGAGAAAATATCTCTAATAAACAGAGGCAAATTTTATATTTTTACATTCTTGGGATTAGAGTTTCGGTTCGAAAATGGGCACACTATTATCAGAGACCTAGATCTCCGAAAATTTTGGATATTGGAATTTGTCAGACAGAAAATATAATTTCAGGAAAAATACTTGGACAATCCCAAAAATTCCCAAATTTTGGGAAATGATAGAGTAATGGGTTAGAAACAACTTTTATGTTGAAAGTTTTTGCATTCAAGCTACGGGTTGAGTGGACACAGTGCATTAGGGTATGTCTGTACCCTGACAAGGAAAAATCGAGACTTTCCCAGGGGTCTGGGAAAATCGATTTTAAGATCCCAAAATTTTCAGACAATTAGTAGATTCCACCGTGAATCTACTGTAATTTTTAAAGGAAGATTCGTATCGTCCATCTAAGAGATCTCATAGGTTCTTGTCTGCTAAAACAGAAATTAAAATTTTGGGAAGGTTTAAAACCCGACACAACCTATGATTTATTTAATAGGGTTCAGAAACCCGAATTAATTTGAATTTTTGGAAAAAAATCAATAACATATAATAGAATTTAGCATGAAATTATCAGGATTTATTGAAAAACAAATTTACATAAAATAATGAATAGACTCCCTGTACAAATCAAAACTTGCAGACTTTCAAGCAAAACTAAAAAAGCTAATAAATCGGTCTACAAACTATAAAAAAAACTAATTAAACATAAGAAGAATGCTTGAAATAAATAAATAAAAAGAAAAGACAAGGGAGTATGAACCATCTTGATATTGGCTCTCACAATGATAGATCCAATCCATCAATCGGATGGATCTATCGTTCTCTTAACCCACGCATGTAATAAACATGCATCTTCTTGTTTTACTTTGTTTTTTTTTTAAATTTCAAACAACAAAAAGAATATCAAGTAAAACAAGAAGCCTTGTCTTAGATCGTTTGGATGTGATGCAAGGTCGAAAAAGGGAGGTTCCAACTGAAAAGAGTTTTATTGGCTTGGAGGAGAAAGAGTTGATGACGCATCGGCTAATGTGGAAGCTGGAACCGTGGAGATTGTTGGATACATTGCTGGAGTTGCCTTGAAAACGATTGCAGCAGTAGTGAGGGGGTTGCTGGTGAAGAAGGTTGCTGCCACAAAGGAGTGCAACTGCTGGCCTTGGCGTCCGTGGAAGGTGGTGGTGTTGGAGTCGTTGGGCGTGAAGGATTGAAGGTAGTGTCGTGGTTGACCGCACTTGATGATGGTGGAGGTTGAAGATGGTGTCGTGGCTGCCAAGGAGGGCTGGCTGGAGATATCGAGTTGCAGTTGGGCAAGAGAGGGTTAGAAGGAGAGGGGAGAGAGATCAGAAAGAGAAAGAGATGTGAGAGAGGAGCCCAATGGGCAGCCGTGTGTTCCCTTTTTAATAAAAAAAAAACTTAGGGTTTAATGAAAATCCCCTAGACTTAGGTAGAGAGAGCTTGATGAAAAGGATTAATATGAGTGCTTTACGTGAATGGCTGTTGAAATAGGGAAAGGAAGGAAGGGAAGGGAAGAAGGAAAGAAAGGAAAGAATAAGAAAGGAAAGAAAGAAGGAAAGGGAAAAAGGAAAAGGGAAAGAAAGAAAAGAAGAAAAGAAAGAGGAGGAAAAAGAAAAGAGAAAGAAAAAGAGAGGAAAATCTGGAATTTTATTTTTTTATTTTTTTTACATATGGCACCACCTTGGAGTGGGGCCCACACAGTTTTTTTCAAAAGGGTTTCAGAGTGAGCACCACATTGGAGTGGGTCCACATGATTTCTAAAAAAAAGAAATGTTGAAATAAAGACCAAAAGCTTCAGTGTGACACCACTCAGAGTGGGTCCCACTTGTGACAAAAGCAAAAATGACTTTGTAAATTTTCTCAGAAAACTTTTGGCTATTTTTGGCAGTTTTTGAAAGGAGCTCGGATTTTGAAATTCAATACCCTGCTGCGAAGCAAATCCAGTGTAGAATTTAAAATTTTGAGTTTGAAATAAATCCAGATTGTTTTTCTCAAGAAAATATTTCAAAATTAAACTCCTGGGGGTAAAAATGTTAATTTTGGAAACCCAGGGTTTGAAATTGATTTTTGAAAAGTTTAAAAACTCAATCTGGATTGAAATTTATAAAACTGGAGTTCTGGACTGCGAAAATGAAATGAAATGTGATGAAATGTTATGAAATGCTTAGAAATGATATGAAATGTGTAGGAATAATATGAAATGATATGCAAAATGCAGACCCTGAATGAAGAATTTTGGATGTTAGACCCCGATTGGTAGTTGTACCAGTTCAAAAAGTGTTAAAATTGATAAAAAATGGTTGAAGAAATGGTTTTCAGGCTCTACCGAGCTAGAGTGACACTGAAAATTGGGGTTTGAACTGAAATGAACTGGATTGAGCTGGGTTTTAGAGTTTTATAACTCAAATGAACTGACAAGACACTGACTCATCTGCCCTTTCCAACTAAATTTTTAAGAAAAGCTGCCATTTTTAGAGAAATTTTACGAAATTGTCACTGGAGTGAAGTGAGTTACGAATCTGAGCTGGGTTTAAGCTAAAACAAAGATCAGTAATACTGACATAAACTAAAATTGAAGCTCGAACACTAGCTCAATCGACCGAACTCAGCTCGATTTCAGCTGAAAGAGCTGAAACGAGCTAAAATGGGCTCCTAGACACTTGGAAATGGTTTTGAACTGGTACTGGAGCGCTTGAACTCCTAGTGAGCTCAAGTTACACTCTGAGGAATATGACTGACTGTGAATGACTGACTCAGAGACAATTGGCTTGGATTTGAGTGAGAAATGATCTCATTTCTGAAGAAATAATCCCATTTTGGCAGGAATGTTCAGAAATGGAAATGGCCTTCTCACTGCGAGCTCAGGTGAGCTTGAAATGACTGATATTCTAACTCTTCTGAACTGACCAATGAGTTTGGTTGATTCTGACGAACTGGGATCTGGGATGACCTAGGGGTAAAATGGTAATTTTTCTAATGAAAATGGGTAAAGTGGTAGTTTTCTTAAACAGACCCAGGGTTTGACTCCTACACTAACCTAACAGGGTTGGCACTACACGAGGAGGATTGTTTGAAAATGGATGAAGAAATTTTGGGGTGTTTACAGATGCCCCTCTTTGCTACTAAGCCGTCTTGAGGACGAGCTTAGTGGCAAAGAAAAATACACCAAATTTAAACTATAAAAATGCCTCAGTTAGAAGAATCTAACTGGATACGAATAGATTAGCTCTGATGAAAATGGTAGATATGAAATGAAGAATGAAGGAGAAAAATTTGCTTCGAAGAAGTGAGATTCAGGTTTTGCCTTTAACCTGGATGGGACGGGAAATACCTCGTGTAGAAACGAAGCTCAGGTTTGACCCTTAACCTGACCGGGAAACGAAATACCTCATCAAAATAAGGCTCAAGTTTAACCCTTAACCTGACCGGGAAAAAGAAATACCTCATCAGAATGAGGCTCAGGTTTAACCCTTAACCTGACCGGGAAATGAAATACCTCATCAGAATGAGGCTCAGGTTTAACCCTTAACCTGACCGGGAATGAAATACCTCATCAGAATGAGGCTCAGGTTTAACCCTTAACCTGACCAGGAAATGAAATACCTCATCAGAATGAGTCTCAGATTTAGCCCTTAACTTGACCGGGAATGAAATACCTCATGAGAATGAGGCTCAGGTTTAACCCTTAACCTGACCGGGAATGAAATACCTCATCAAAATGAGGCTCAGATTTAACCCTTAACCTGACCGGAAATGAAATACCTCATCAAAATGAGGCTCAGGTTTAACCCTTAACCTGACCAGGGAATGAAAATAATGAGATTCTCGAAAGAAGAACCCATGATGGAACCTTCAGACTTCTACACAATGAATCCGATAGGGGTTTTGCAAAAGGATGAAATTGGGGTCCCTAAAGCTTAAAAAGGGGTTTGATTTTAGGCGCCTCATTGCTAAGACTAAATAACTTTTGAAATTGATGACCTTTTGTGAGAAAATGATTTGTGGCTTAACCTCAAGCCAAAATTGGACTATCTATGGTGGGACTGTGAGGATACGGGGAAGTGTGCGAATCTAGGAGCCCAGACGCTCAGATTATACCAAAGAAGAGAAGGAATCTTGAAAACTCCCATTATCAAGTCCTAAAAGGGATAACAACTGATGTCAGAATGCGCCAAAGATGAACCTCAAGCTCTCGCTTCACGCCAGGATAGCTAGAAAATATTGTCAAAATGTTGAAAATTATTGTTGATTCAAAATAATTGAAAATGATGCACATTGTTTTGAAAGTATTCCCTCTTTTCTACCTGAAGTATTACCTCTGATTAGGCTTAACTCCGTAGAATCCAGATTCGAATTCAAATTGCTTGCGATTGGCTTTCTTTTAAGGAAGCTATCAATTTCCTTGATATGAACAGAAAATAGAGTATTCTTGATATTGTGAAAACAATTGGTGAAAGAATATTGATAATAGAATTTCACAAATTTTAAAGAGGATTCTTGACAGATTTGGCAGTTTGATATCCTGGGATTTTTTTCTCATGGTGATCTTTTTTCTTTTTTTCTTTTTTTTTTGGGGGGGGGGGAGGGTACGTCACAAACTCCTTCATCTTAGAGATGTTTCAATCCTTCTTTTCTCTTAGGGATTATATTGACGGCGGTTATTAGCTCTTTGGTTGGAAATCTCTTGATGATAGCAAAAATTAAATATCCTTTAGGGTTTGTCGAGAGGCTCATCACAGTCGCCTTCATCTTGACAGTGATCTGAACTTTCCTTGGAAGGATCCGTCACAAACTTCTTCATCTCGGAGATGATCCAAATCTTCTTTGGCCTCGGGGGTCTAACTCCCATAATTCGTCTTCATCTTGACGACAATTGAGAGATCCCTTCTGCAGATATTTAATTGTAGCTTAGGTGATGGAGGAGATATGGAAATTGAGTGGATTTTTCTGTATCACCCAGGATATTTCGACTGCCTTGTCTTTACAAGAATGATCTTTAAAAATGTGTCATTGACTGCGATCAATGCCGATCACTTATGGCTTTGTAACAACATTGAGTTTCCTTTGCTGGCCATATCAAGGATTTATTCTTCATTCTTTTGGTTGGCCAATAGACAGATTTTGAATTTTGAATCCTTCTTCGCGAAAGCTTCGTCTTTTCAGAAATAATACTGGAGGTATTCTGAAGTAATGTTTTTGTGTAATAAAAATTTTGAAATCAGCAAATATTTAATGACAAATTGGCAAAATGTTCTTGAAATCCTTGGTGAAAGAAATTGTTTGAGGTTTAATTGACACATCCCTGACTAAATTGAGTCCTGAAAAGACTCAGTAAAAGATCAACTCAAAAGTTGGGTTTTGTTTTGACTAACCAGCTCGAAAGCAGGATTTGTTGATCGACCAGCTCGAAAGCAGGATTTATTGACCGACCAGCTCGAAAGCAGAATTTGTTGGCCGACCAGCTCGAAAGCAGAATTTGTTAACCGACAGCTCAAAAGCAGGATTTGTTGATCGACCAACTCAAAACCAGAATTTGGGTTGACCGACCAGCTCGAAAGCAGGATTTGTTGACCGACCAGCTCGAAAGCAGGATTTGTTGACCGACCAGCTCGAAAGTAGGATTTGTTGACCGACCAGCTCGAAAGTAGGATTTGTTGACCGACCAGATCGAAAGCAGAATTTATTGACCGACCAGCTCGAAAGCAAAATTTGTTGACCGACCAGCTCGAAAGCAGAATTTTGATTGAAAGATTGAATTTGATGATTTAAAATTGATTGACATTGATGAAGTTGTAACCCGAAGGCTTAGAAAGTGATAGATATTGATAAAGTTGTAACCCGAAGGCAGGAAAATGACTGATGTTGGTAAGATTGTAACTCGAAGGCTTGAATTTGGAAATTGATTGACCCGAAGGTCGAAATTAGAAATTAGTTTACAGGGAACGACATGGGTTCAATAAGAATTCAGCCTAAGAACGACATTGATTCAATTGAGAACGACATTGGTTCACTGGGAACGACATGGGTTCAATAGGAATTCAGCCTAAGAACGACATTGGTTCAATTGAGAACGACATTGGTTCAATTGAGAACGACATTGGTTTACTGGGAACGACATGGGTTCAATAGGGATTCAGCCTAAGAACGACATTGGTTCAATTGAGAACGATATTGGTTCACTAGGAACGACATGGGTTCAATAGGGATTCAGCCTAAGAACTTGGATCAGGAGGACTTCAACCTACAAATCACATTTCTGAAAAATATCAATCCAAAAGGGGTTTGACCTAAGGACTGTAAAGAATATTGGATCAGGAGAACTTCAACCTACAGATCAAATTTTTGAAAGTGAGATTAGTTTCAAAGGGGTTCAACCTAAGAACCGAGGATCAGCAGGAATTCAACCTACAGATCAAATTTTTGAGAATGAGATTGGTTCAAAAGGGGTTTAACCTAAGAACCACTGGGTTGAGAAGGACTTTTGATTCACAAAGGGGTTCAACCTATGAGCCGTATTGGTTTGACAAGCGTTCAACTTACAAATCACATTGGTTCCGCAGGGGTTTGACCTACGAACTATCAATTCCATAAGGATTTAACCTAAGGATCACATCGGTTCCGCAGGGGTTCGACCTATGAACTATCAATTCTATAGGAATTTAACCTAAGGATCGCATCGGTTTTGCAGGGGTTCGACCTATGAACTATCAATTCCATAGGGATTTAACCTAAGGATCACATCGGTTCTGTAGGGGTTCGACCTACGAACTATCAATTTCATAGGGATTTAACCTAAGGATCACATCGGTTCCGCAGGGGTTCGACCTATGAACTATCAATTTCATAGGGATTTAACCTAAGGATCACATCGGTTCTGCAGGGGTTCGACCTACGAACTATCAATTCCATGGGGATTTAACCTAAGGATCGTATCGGTTTCGCAAAGGTTCGACCTACGAACTATCAATTCCATAGGGATTTAACCTAAGGATCACAGTTTAAGAAGGAAGGGTTCAACTTGTGGGCTTTGAATGAACCAGGTGCTAAACTGGGTTTTAAAGAAAAATTCGAATCAGAATTCAAATCTTCAAGGGAAAACTAAATGAATTGAGTTTTGAAAGAAAATTCGAGTCGAAACTTGGATCTTCTAGACCAATTACTAAATTGCAGAAAAGTTTGAGTAGGAGTTCAAACCTTTAAAGGAAAGGTAAGCAAATCAGATTTGGGAGAAAATTCGAGTCAAAACTCTAATTTTCTAGACCGATTCTAGCCATTTGAATTGGATTTGGAAGAAAATTTGAGTCGGAACTCTATTTTTCTAGACTAATTTAGAAAGAAAAGAAAACTCATGTCGGAACTCGAATCTTCGAAAAAAAACTAGATCCTTTGTGGAAGAAAAAGAAATTCGAGTCGGAACTCGAATCCTGAAGGAAAAGTAGATCAATTTGGAAGGAAAAGAAATTTGAGTCAGAACTCAAATCCTAGAGGTAAAATAGATCAATTTGGAAGGAAAAAAACCCGAGTCGAAACTCGAATCCTGAAGGAAAAATAGATCAATTTGGAAGGAAAAGAAATTCGAGTCGGAACTCGAATCTTGAAGGAAGAATAGATCAATTTGGAAGGAAAAGAAATTTGAGTCGGAACTCGAATCCTGAAGAAAAAATATATCAATTTAGAAGGAAAAGAAATTTGAGTCAGAACTCGAATCCTAAAGGAAAAATAGATCAATTTGAAAGGAAAAGAAATTCGAGTTGGAACTCGAATCCTGGTGGAAAACTAGACCAATGTGGACACTGAATTTTAAAGTGTATCAGTATGAACACCGAATTTCGAAAATGAACCAGTACAAGCATTATGTTTTGAAAAATTATCAGTACGAATACTGGGTTTTTGAAAAATTATTAGTACAAATACTGGGTTTTTGAAAAATTACTAGCACGAACACTGGACTTTTAAAAAAATTACCAGCACGAACACTGGGTTTTTGAAAAATTACCAGCACGAACACTGGATTTTTGAAAAATTACCAACACGAACACTAAGTTTTGGAAATTTACCGACACGAACACTGGGTTTTTGAAATTTTACCAGCACGAACACTGGGTTTTTGAAAAATTACCATCATGAACACTGGGTTTTTGAAAAATTACCAGCACAAACACTGGATTTTTGAAAAATTATCAATTGATTTTGATAGAAGATTTTCAGTCTTCACACTCACGATGACTTGGACAACTATCGGGGTCTCAGGATTTATTCCTTATCCTGAATGGGCAACTCAGGTTTATCCCTTAACCTGAAGGGGAAGTTTGATGCAAATGCAAATTGATGTAGATGAATGCAAATGAATGCATGCAAATGTTGTAAATGGGTGCACATGCATGCAAAATGAGAGATTTGTGTGATCCTGTCTCCATACAGGACGTTTTGAAGACAATTTTTAAAATAATGCTCCAGTGTAACTGGGAAAGAAGAATTTGACTATTATTGAAGAAAATATATTGAGGAATTACAAAGGATGGAATAGAGGATTTAAGTATAGAAAATTTTAAATGTTGAGCATTGATGGGGTCTGATAATTCTACACCATAGATATTGATGAACAAATATGAATTGCGGGGTAATGCTTTCTCGACAACATTGGGCCCTTCCCAATTCGGCGACCATTTGCCACCTGGGCGGTGCATGAGATAAGCCATGGATCTGAGCACTAGATCATTGACTCAGAATTTCCTTTCAATGACAAATTTTGCATATTGTCTGGCTATTCTCTGACGATATGACTGAGCATGCTCTGCCGCTCTGAGCCTCTTTTCATCGAGCAAATCAAGCTATACTAGCCGTTGTTGATGATACTGATCAAGAGGTAATTCTAGAAGTGATGCAAATTTCAGAGCAGGCTTTTGAACATGTAAAGGCAGTACTACTTCAGTTCCGTAGACAAGTTCTGACGAAGTAGCATTAGTTGGAGTTCGAATGGTGGTTCTGTATGCTCACAATGCATCATGGATCTTCTAATGCCAGTCACGGCCTATTTCCAAAGTTCACTCCAGGATTCTAATCAGGATTTTATTGGTGGCCTCTGCCTGAGCATTCCTTTGAGGATAATAAGGAGCGGAGAAACGATATTGAATTCTGAACTTTGAGCCAGATGTCCTCATTCTCTTATTCTTGAAATGACTGTCATTGTCCTACACGATATCGTGGGTATGCCAAAATGACAAATGATATTCTTGTGGATGAATGAGACCATGTGTCAACCTTCTACTGTACGCAAAGTGATAGCTTCGACCCATTTAGTGAAATATTCTGTTGCGGCAAGAAAATATTTGTAGCTGTTTGAAGCAGGAGTGATGGGGCCTACCACATCAAAGGCTCACATAGAAAATGGCCATGGGGACATGACATATTGCAGATATGTTGCTGGCGCATGAATGGAAGGTGCATGCATCTGGCATTGAACGCACTTCTTCACAAAATGATAGCAATCTTGTTGCATAGTTTTCCAGTAATATTCTACTCGGATAATTTGTTTGACAAGAGTTTGGTAGCCAACTTAACCACCGCAAATGCCTTTGTGTGCCTCTCGCATAACTTATTTGGCTTCATCTTCATCTAGGCATCTGGCATATTCAGAACTGAATCCACGATGATAGAGGGCATCCGCGAGAATAAAATATTGAACAGACACACGCCAAATCGCTCGTTACTCTTGCCAGTGATATTCTGAGAGAAGGAGACAAATGTCTTCTCCTTGATGGGAGCCTTTCTGAGACTGTCTTCAGCTTGCTCAAACATCATCCTAATCAGCATTTTCTTAAACATTTGATATGCAGCAGGATCAATGTCATCCCTATCATTCAGAATCTATCTTCTGGCAGATCTTAAAGAATCCATTTCTTCTTGCCTGCTTCTAAAATCATTAATGCACTGACACAGTGGTGTCTTCTTACTTGATCTGATCTGAACCACTTGGGAATATTGATGCTTTCTACAGAATGAGATGGATGATTAAATTTTGATGATGAAGATTCAGGATAGAAATGAATATAGGAAAAATATTTGATGAGAATTTGGTAGATAATTGAAAGAATATTCCATTACTAGGGATTGAGTCATCATTGGGATTACGACAATTGCATTGCCATTCTTTGCGAGGAGAACGAACAACTACAAATATGCCTTGTCACCTAGGCGAGGTCGTCAAACCGTGATAGAATGAAAATTGAAGGATTTTTTTTTATTGAAGGAAAAATATGATTGCATAAATAGTGGACTTGAGAAAAAGGGAGCATATAGACAGTCTGCCACCACTCTCAATAATCAGCACAGACACGAGGACCGAGGAAAAGAGTGAGAATGATGAAAGAATCTCAGTCATATCTGGTAGAATGGTATGTTCTGGATCATTGCGCTGATGCAAGGTTGAACTCTGGCATAACCCCTGATAGTAGTTGAGCTTCTATGCGCTTCTGTCTCTGAGAAAATTGCCTAACGCATCACTCTGGATAGTAGTAGGTACAGGAAAAAGGGTCAAGTAGCTTGAACTGCTTGTCATACACATATGTATATCTGGGAAGAAGGTGAGCCCTTCAGTGCATACGACCATCGCATACTGAATTCTTTCTCGAGTTGTTCTGGATAATGAGCTAACTTCTGTGAATGCCCCATACTGTCAGTAGATCTTGATCAGGTTCACATATTCATTTCCATTTTCCTCAATCAGCGATCAGGACTTACGCCCTGTCATGCAAGCTAAAGCATCTCGGGGGTCCAAACCCTTGACATTGATAAAAAACTATTGCTCAAGTGGATCTCTAGGCTAACCAGCTGGCTTGGGCAGTCCCATAATCTCTGAAAATTTGTTCATCAACAGGGTTGTCTCGCCCCATGGGAACCAAAATGTTCAAGTGCGCGGATTCCATCGCTCTGCCAGTGCATGGATCAGATTGCCATTGATTGTCAACTTTCCCATTGTAGATGCCAGTTCCAACCCACAGCCGATCAAGTGGTCCGGAAACATACGAGAGAAGTTCTTGAATCAAGTATAGTACCACCGGGGAAAGAAGAGTCTGGTGCTAAGATCTCGATGCTTAGGAAGACTTTGTCGCACCTCATAGAAGATGTTACCCTCAGGAAAGACAGAGTCGAGCTGACTGAATGTCATTGGACTGAAAGATAGGAAGATTGAAATTAGACTTTGGAAAAATACAAGAATTTTGAAAATTGCAGGCAGAATAAAGTGAAATGCTGAAAATTCGAAGTCCAGAGGAACGAAAGAATGAAAAATCACTGGAGTTGTGAAGAAAAAGTGTATAATTTGGAAAAATCGTCCAGGGTTTACAAAGAAATGCTTTATAAATGGGAAAATGAAGTATTTTGGAAAATTATCCAATATTTTGGAAAAACTAGGAAAAATATGAGAAAATAAGATGGAAATGAATAGCATACATTCAATCACAAACAATTATGCACATACAGCATTCCCTAAGAAGCTTACTCTAAATGCATCAATTTTGAAAGAGGTTTAGGACCCTAATCTTGACTCTAGGCTCAGATCAGTTGTGTCCAATCATGCTATGCCGATATACTCGAACAGAGGCTCGATGTACGTGGCATAAAAATTCATCTATGGTTCTAAGCTTGTGTTTTCCCAACATCCTTGAGCACCTGCCGATATACGTTGGACTATGGCCCTTGGTACGTGGCAGGGGGCGTTAGCCCAAATAAGTGGCCCAGTTGTGAGGTTTTGTCCCAAACTATGGTTCTGGAAGAGAGCCCAGCAACGTGAAGACCGGGTAGACATAGGTGGGGTGGTTTTTGAAAACATGAGCACATGCAGGCAAACAGAGGGCTCTAAGTCCTAAAGAGATAGAATTTTGAAAATTTTGAAAATTTTGAAAAAAAAAACATTGTTTTCATACAAGTCCTAGATTGAGGAGTGTTGTATTTCAGACCTAAGTCTAAGTGAGCATGAATAATTTTCCTCAATTGGTCCTACAAAACCATGCCTAATCTATATGCAATCCATGTCAGCTGGGTTCAAGTCTAGGCTCCTAGGTTCACATGATATCTGAAATAAAAGCTGACATTTTGTAGAACATGATTTTGATAATTGAGATAAGTCAAGCACATAATTGATCAGGCGAAGACAGGTCCCATCACGGTCGCCAAACCTGTTATCATCGCAAAAAATTTCCCCTCTTCCTCTGCGAGAGAGAGAAAATGATCCTGTGAGTTAAACTCGACTAAAGTTTTGAAAATTGGTTTTGAAAATTACTTGCCTCCATTTTGAAAATTTGCGGAAAAATTCTGTGGAATGGGATCCGTCTGTCGGTACGAGGTTCAACCGTTCCTGGCGCCTTTACCAGGGGTAATCGAACCACAGATCAAATGTGTGTTTTGACTAAGTTAAATTATCTGAATTATACAGTATTTTCCTAAAATGCATAAAGAATCAGGCATGTGCTATGAAATTTTGAACAAATGCAAGTTTTGAAATAATGATGATTGCTTGAAAAATTGAAATGTGCTTGGAAAATGCTTGAGAAATACTTGAGAAAATCATTGAATTTCATTGGAAATCAGAAATTGAATTGGAAAATGAATTCTGAGGAAAACTTGGACTTTGGGAAAATCGATTTGGATTGCTTTTCTGAGGAAATGGATTTGAGAATTCTAAGAAAATCAGGAAGTTCATTGGAAAATGATTTTTGAAATGGAAAATGGATTCTTAGAAAAATGGGAAATTTGAGAAAATCGATTTTTGAGATTGGAAAATGAAATTGAGAATGTGGAAATCTTGAAAAATCATAATTTGAACTTGGAAAATACTTTGAAATCTCATTTGAAAATTCAGAGTTCTGGGAAAATCAAATCCTGAGAAAGACTTAAAAATTTTTGGGAAAACTGATTTTTTTGAAATTGAATTGGAAAATGAATTTGAAAATAATGCAAATTGAATGAATGAATGAATTTGAAAGATATTTCATTAAGGAATTGAGAAATCCTTTTGAAACATTGAGAAATGAAATACATTTTTGAATTTAGCCTAAGAGTGTAGGCTGAATGTGGCTAATACGAAGATCATAAAGCTTGACTTTCTTCGTATTCTGACTATGGCTATAAATACAAATTCCACTGAGTTTATAAACTTCATAAGAGCTTGTGCATGTGCCATTCGCGTCAACCATAGTGATTTTGGAAAAATATGCATTAATGATGCATCAGATACCCGAATTTGCAGAAATTAAACTATATGCAATGAGTCTTATTCTAAGCAGAAAAGTAACTCTTATTCCAAATTATTACATTTGATATTATATTGAATTGAAATAAAATAATAAAAGCTAAGTCTTCTTCTTGGATGTTCCTGCAAAACTAGAAAACCTGTTAGCACAGAAATGTAGGTATTTCTGAACTTATCCAAAAATATGAGAAATTATCAGATATTATTTAGATATAAACTCAGAATCATACCCCCTTTGATAAAAACATGAGAAATAATGAATAAATTTTGAAAAAAAACTTGGAAATTCGAATTTGGTGTCAAAATAACCAAAATGCCCTTGATGACCTTGAAATCAGGGTTTTCTGAAAGAATTTTTGTAAAATTTGGAAATTTGAAAATCAAATGAAATAAATCAAACATAAGATGATGAAATATGATGATATGCATGAAAAATTGGAGAATTAAAGTTTGGAATTTCGAAATTGAGGTCAAAATGACCAAAATGCCCTCGATAACAAGACTATGGCCTTGAAACCAAGGTTTTCTGAAATAAATTTTGCAAAAATGAGAAATTGAAACGCAAATGAGATTGAAATTAACCCTAATATGACATGACATGCTTATTTAAATGATAAAAACCCTAAAATGGCAAAAACATCATAAAATATTGAATTTAACTTGATTTTCGCCTCTGAATTTAAAGATAAACTAACATATAAAGCAAATAAACTTGGAATTGAGCAAAATTTGGCATGGACACCTAGACGGACCCTAAAAATAGAATGGAGCTCGAAAAAATATTTTTTGTTATTTGATTAATATAGAAAATAGCTAAAAATCCTAAAAAAACAGAATTTTGCCTAAAATGTTGATTCTAAATTAGATTTAGGATATCAAACTTCCATAAAAATTTCCAAAATTTTATGGGGTGACAGAGGACAGTTAGGAAAATATTTTTGTCTTTTATACATTCTCGCTTTGACCTATGGTCGGAGCTGTACTTCTCCGACAAATCGGATCGGAATCCGGCGACTCTAGGATTTGGGGGGAACAGATAGGTTTCAGAAGAAAATGTGGGAAAAATAGCAGACAAATGGGAAAATAGCTGAAATTGTGGGAACATATCCCTAACAAACAGAGGCAAATTTTATTTTATTACATCCTTGGGATTAGAGTTACGGTTTGGAAATGGGCACACTGTTATCAGAGACCTTGATCTTTGGAAATTTTGGATATTGGAATCTGTCAGACATAAAATATAATTTCAGGAAAAATACTTGGACAATCTCAAAAATTCCCAAATTTTGGGAAATGAGAAAGTAATGGGTTAGAAACAACTTTCATGTTGAAAGTTTTTTCATTTGGGCTACGAGTTGAGCGGACATAATGCATTAGGGTCTGTCTATACCCTGACAAGAAAAAATTGAGACTTTCCCAGGGGTCTGGGAAAATCGATTTTAAGATCCCAAAATTTTCAGACAATTAGTAGATTCCACCATGAATCTACTGTAATTTTTAGAGGAAGATTTGAATCGTCCATCTAGGAGATCCCATAGGTTCTTGTCTACTAAAACAGAAATTAAAATTTCGAGAAGGTTCAAAACCTGACACAATCTATGATTTATTTAATAGGGTTCAGAAACCCGAATTAATTTGAATTTTTGGCAGAACATCAATAACATATAATGGAATTTAGCATGAAATTATCAAGATTTATTGAAAAACAAATTTACATAAAATAATGAATAGACTCCCTATACAAATCAAAACTTGCAGACTTTCAGGCAAAACTAAAGAAGCTAATAAATCGGTCTACAAACTAAAAAAAAAACTAATTAAACATAAGAAGAATGCTTGAAATAAATAAATAAAAAGAAAAGACAAGGGAGTATGAACCATCTTGATATTGGCTCTCACAATGATAGATCCAATCCATCGAATGGATGGATCTATCATTCTCTTAGCCCACGCATATAATAAACATGCATCTTCTTGTTTTACTCTATTTTTTTTTTAAATTTCAAACAACAAAAAGAATATCAAGTAAAACAAGAAGCCTTGCCTTAGATCGGTTGGATATGATGCAAGGTCGAAGAAGGAAGGTTCCCACTGCTTGGAGTTTTATTGGCTTGGAGGAGAAGGAGTTGATGACGCACCGACTAATGTGGAAATTGGAACCGTGGAGAGTGTTGGATACATTGCTGGAGTTGCCTTGAAAAAGATTGCAACAGTAGTGAGGGGGTTGCAGGTGAAGAAGGTTGCTGCCACAAAGGAGTGCAACTGCTGGCGTTGGCGTCGGTGGAAGGTGGTAGTGTTGGAGCCGTTGGGCGTGAAGGATTGAAGGTAGTGTCGTGGCTGACCGCACTTGATGATGGTGGAGGTTGAAGATGGTGTTGTGGCTGCCAAGGAGGGATGGCTGGAGATATCAAGTTGCAGTTGGGCAAGAGAGGGTTAGAAGGAGAGAGGAGAGAGATCTGAAAGAGAGAGATGTGAGAGAGGAGCCCAAGGGGCAGCCGTGTGTTCCCTTTTTACCAAAAAAAAAACTTAGGGTTTAATGAAAATCCCCTAGACTTAGGTAGAGAGAGCTTAATGAAAAGGATTAATGAGAGGGATTTACGTGAATGGCTGGAGAAATAGGGAAAGGAAGGAAAGAAAGGGAAGAAGGAAAGAAAGGGAAGAAGAAGAAAGGAAAGAAAGAAGGAAAGGGAAAAAGGAAAAGGGAAAGAAAGAAAAGAAGAAAACAAAGAGGAGGAAAAAGAAAAGGGAAAGAAAAAGAGAGAGAAAATCTGGAATTTTTTTTTTTTTACATGTGGCACCACCGTGGAGTGGGGCCCACACGGTTTTTTTCAAAAGGGTTTCAGAGTGGGCGCCACATTGGAGTGGGTCCACACGATTTCTAAAAAAAAGAAATGTTGAAATAAAGACCAAAAGCTTCAGTGTGACACCACTCAGAGTGGGTCCCACTTGTGACAAAAGCAAAAATGACTTTGTAAAATTTCTCAGAAAACTTTTGGCTATTTTTGACAGTTTTTGAAATAAGCTCGGATTTTGAAGTTTAATACCCCGTTGCGAAGCAAATCCAGTGTAGAAGTTAATATTTTGAGTTTGTAATAAATTCAAATTATTTTTCTCAAGAAAATATTTCAAAATTAAACTCCCGGGGGTAAAAATGTTAATTTTGAAAACCCAGGGTTTGAAATTGATTTCTGAAAACTTTAAAAACTCAATCTGGATTGAAATTTATAAAACTGAAGTTCTAGACTGCGAAAATGAAATGAAATGTGATGAAATGTTATGAAATGCTGAGAAATGATATGGAATGATGAGGAATGATATAAAATGTTATGCGAAATGCAGATCCTGAATGAAGAATTTTGTATGTTAGACCCCAATTGGTAGTTGTACCAGTTCAAAAAGTGTTAAAATTGATAAAAAATGGTTGAAGAAATGGTTTTTAGGCTCTACCGAGCTAGAGTGACACTGAAAATTGGGGTTTGAATTGATTTGAACTGAAATGAACTGGATTGAGCTGGGTTTTAGAGTTTCATAACTGAAATGAACTGACAAGACACTGACTCATCTGACCTTTTCAACTAAATTTTTAAGAAAAGCTGCCATTTTTAGAGAAATGGTACGAAATGGTCACTAGAGTGAAATAAGTTACGAATCTGAGCTGGGTTTGAGCTAGAACAAAGATCAATAATACTGACATGAACTAAAATTGAAGCTCGAACACTAGCTCAATCGATCAGACTCAGCTCGATTTCAGCTGAAACTGGCTAAAATGGGCTTCTAGACACTTGAAAATGGTTTTGAACTGGAGCGCTTGAACTCCTAGTGAGCTCAAGTTAGACTCTGAGGAATAAGATTGACTGTGAATGACTGACTCGGAGACAATTGACTTGGATTTGAGTGAGAAATAAGCTTATTTCTGAAGAAATGATCCCATTTTGGCAGTAATCGTCAGAAATAAAAATGGTCTTCTCACTGTGAGCTCGGGTGAGCTTGAAATGACTGATATTCTAACTGTTCTGAACTGACCAATGAGTTTGGTTGACTCTGACTTGTAAACACCCCAAATTTTTACTCACCTCCCTGACATCTCCCTTAATCATCACATTTCAGTTCTCCGGATTCAATGAAGGGCAAAATGGTTATTTTCTGAGATTGAACCTTGTAGAAAGTCCTAAATTCCATTCTCGAGTCTCAAAATTTTTCTATTTAGACTCAAAAATATCTTCAAACTACAAATTTTCAAAATCCTACTCTTGACAAGAAGCTAGAATTTTCAATTCCTAATTCAGAGGGGCATTTCAGGAAACATGTCTTTGCATAGCATTGCATGAACATTTCACTGCACAGCATGTCATTTTGAGATCCAGAACTCCTGATTTTCAAAATTGTCAATCCAGATTTGAGTTTTAAACTTTTCAAAATTGATTTCAAAACCTTGGGTCTTCAAAATTATCAATTCTTCCCATTTTACCCCCAGGACTCTGAATTACAAAAGTTTTTCTCAGGAAAGCAATCTGGATATTTTGATATTGATTTAAAAATTTTGGGACACGATTTTAAATTTAGAAGATTTTATCTCAAAACTTTTTGCAAAAAGACTTTAAATCTCTTTACAAAAATTCAGCATTTTCTTTATACATATTTTTGCCCTGAAAAAACATTTTTTTCCAAATTCTTGAAAAAAGACAAAGTTTTATTTCATATTATAAAAATTCCAAAAAAGAAATTATTTCTTTTGTTTTTTTTTATTTTATTTTCAAATAAATGGTATGGGACCCGCCTAGCATCACACTCAGATTCTCAGGTATGTTTCTTATTTTCAAGCGGGGCCCATCCGGAGATGACACCAATTTTGCAAATTCCTCTTTATAATTTTCAATGTTATTTATCTTATAAAATAGTTAGTGGGCCCACACACATGGATGGCGCCCCACTTGAAAATAAGAGATTTGCCAAACAAAATAAAACTTTATTTTCAAAAGGATTTTAAAGTTGGCTGAGGTGGCATTTCCTCCCATTTATTTCATTTACTATTCATTTTTTTTAGAACAGTCTTAGATGGCGCCACAGACAAACTTTCCTAAAAGGTTCATTTTACCTAAACCTTAGGTAAATGAACTGAAATTTTTGAAAATAATAAAACCGTCCCCTTTTAAAAACAACAAATTTTCAAAATTAATGAGGCGTCGGTTTCACGATTTTGCAAAATTTTCAAAAAAATGTAACGGAACCGCAGAAGGAAAGCTGTGATTTTTGTTTTGAAAAGGGCCTCAAAATCTTTAAAAATAAGAGGAGTTTGGATGGAAAAGGGGGGCTGGCCGATTGAGAGTTTTTCTTTTGTTCTTACCGCAGGGGATTCACAAAGCTTTTAGCCATTTTCCTTTAGCCGAAGAGAAGAGGAAGTTGCTCTGCCGTGGAGCCTTTCACCTTTGGGACTTCATCTCTTCCGTCCAGATCGCAAAGATCTGGAAGGCTGCTGCCCATTTCCTTCAGCCCAGCAGCAGGAAATCGATCCTTACTTGTTGTCTACAAAGGGGCATTTGGTGCAGAGGATCTAGCAGGGTCATTTGACGCAGGAAATCCAGCAGGCTGCTGCCCATTTCCTTCAGCCCAGCAGCAGAAAATAAACCCTTATCTGCTGTCTACAGATCATTGGGTGCAGGGGATCTACAAGGTAACGTGTGGATATGTTTTCACCATCCTTTCGTTTAGTTTTATTAAATAAAACCTTGTTGTTGGCTCTTAGCTGGGATTAATATCAGAGGAAGAGCCATTTAAGATCTCATTCTCATCATAATAGAAGGATTAAAAAAGGATAATTGGAAAAAAATTCATATTCAGGCTGAAGAGATGAGTTGGTTCATCCTGTTCATGGATCAAACCCTCACCTCAGTAGCCTATAAACGTGCAGCCATAGCCATTAGTCTTATTATTTTTCTGTTGTGCATCATACCTACAGCCTATCTACTGTTGCATTACCTCTTTCCTCTTTGACCATTTCATTTTTTTTCTATTTTTTTTTTCTCTGCATCTTATGTCATCTTTTGACATTTCACGTTTTCTGCATCCAATCCACTGGTTTTCAGCCTTACAAAGATTGTTGAGATTGCGCATTACAATATGAATCATATCAGGCTTGTTTGGTCAAGCATTTGGCATATGCTTGGTGATTTCTTTGTGAATATTGGTTGTTCTGAAAATCTCTCTATTGTAATTTTTGCTATGGATGCCTTGAGGTAGCTGGCAATAAAGTTTCTGGAGATGGAAGAATTGGCAAATTACAATTTCTAGAATGAGTTCATGAAACCTTTTGTCATTGTTATGCAAAAAAGCAGTGCAGTTGAAATCAGAGAATTGATAATCAGATGTGTCTCACAAATGGTATTGGCCCGTGTCAACAATGTTAAGTCAGGCTGGAAAAGCATGTTCATGGTTTTCACAACAACAGCCTATGATGACCACAAAAACATAGTGCTGTTGGTTTTTGAAATCATTGAAAAGATTGTGAGAGATTACTTTCCATATATAACTGAAACTGAGACAACAACGTTTATTGATTGTGTTAACTGCTTGATCGCATTCACCAATAGCATATTCAACAAAGATATTAGCCTCAACACAATTGCTTTTCTGCGATTTTGTGTTGTCAAGCTCACAAGTCTATGCATTTTTCATCGGTGCATCTCCTTATAAATTTGTTGTGACTCATTTATTCCTGCAATTATGTCTTGTCATAACAGTTTTTTTTTTTTTTTTGCTTTCTTTGTGATGTTTCCATGGATTTTGATCCTATCTCTTAATGTTTGATGTCATTTAAAACATAGAGATCTCAACCCTTAACTGGAGATGGTTGCACAGGGGAACTGTTTAAGTTGCTGCAAACATCACCTTGTCTCAATGAGCTATGGAAATTATTTGGTTTATGTGAAGCATTTCTTTTAAAGTCTAAGTCTGGCCAATCTATGCATGCTCAAGAATTAATACCTCGGATCCTCGGATCTATGCATAGGCTGATTGTAGGGACAATGATTTGTTGATAGCAGTAAAAGGGAAATCCATCGACCCATTTTGGATAACTTGTAGAATACGATGAACTGTTCATTTTTTTTCTGCAGGTACCCAGTCTTGATAATGAGCCATATTCGTGCATGGATATGTTAATATCCCTTCATGATTTCTGGATCATATTCAGTATGCTCAGTTATTGATATACAGGGAGTCTTCATGTCAAGTTTTACTAAGAAATATTTTATAATTTAGGAATTATGGCTTTGCAAAATCATGTGCAGAAACTGTGTATACTCTGTATTTTCTAATCTATGCATTTACCCATTACATATGGAAATTTAATTACTATGCATATTTTCTCTTTATAAACACACACACACACACACACACACATACACACACACACACACACACACACACACACACATATATATATATATATATATATATATATATATGTGTGTGTGTGTGTGTGTGTGTGTGAATCTCTTCATGTACACTTGCTTTCATATATGAGCATTTATGTAGATATTTTTTTTCTGTGAATACATCTCCATTACCACATTTCATTTAGCATAAATTTAAGCACTTAGAAATATATGTATATATTTTTCATTTAAGTTTAAGCATGGTACCTAGATATTATCATAGGCATTTCAGTCATGTTTTAGCCATTGTATTGTATATTCCAGTATAATCCAAGTGTAGTTATTTAGGTATTGTCATTAATGTGAAATTTGCAAATCTCTCTTTTGTATGCTGTATTTCTCATACTAATTCTCATTTTTGCAGGAAAATCTGAAGATATGGTTTCTTTTGGAGCTATCAAATATTTAGTTATATATATATATATATATATTGTCAACAATGTAACAGTCAAATGTAAACTTTGGAATAATATTTAGTTTTCTGCTTAGATTGAGATGCATTTCATATAGTTTGAATTCTTGCCATATCCTGATTACGTGGTTCATGCATTTTATTTCAAAATCACTGTGGATGAACACGAATGACATGTGCACCAACTCTTAGAGAGTTGATGAACTCGGTGAAGTCCATATTTACGGCCCTAGTCGGAATATGGACGAGACCCAGATTCAACATCTCTCTACTAGTCACAGAGAGCCTACACTCTTAGGCTATCTTCAAAAGTAAACATCATATTTCCAATTTTGCAAAATATTGTGAATTAAATCAATTAAACTTTGAACATGTTCATGGCCATAGTTAGAATATGTGAAGGATTTACTTTGACTTAATACACAATTTTTCAACAAATTTCTCAGAAAATCTTTTCAGATGTCCTTTTCAAAGTGCATTCATACATTCAGATCATCTGCATCATGGCATCATCTGCTTTCCTCATTATTTTCTCAAGAAAATTTCAATCCATAGAAATCAATTCCCCAGGAAACTCTGAAAGTTTTCAAAGTTGGATTTCCCAAGTCAAGTTTTCCCGTGATTCTCCCTGGAAAATGTTATTTTCTTAAGATTCATTTTCAAAAGGAATTTCTTATCTTTTTCAAGAATCAAAATCGATTTTAAATATTTTAAGGTCAATATTCTCAAGATTTCAGTTTCCCGAGTTTTGATTTTCCTTCTCCAAAGAGTTTTTCAATGAATTTTAGTCATTTTCCAAAGAAAGTTTTCAAAGTTCGAATTTTCCTTGACAAATAGTTCCTCTTCAAGACTTTTCTCAAGAATTCTCTCCCTTTTCTCAGGATTTTCTCATATCATCATAAACTTTCTGGTGATTTCCAAATCCTTTCATCTGAGTTTCTTGAGAGATTGATTTTCATCTTTTTACTGAGAAAGACTTTTCCAACTCCCAAATGTTTTCTAAGTTTACATCAGGTTTTTCCAACTTGCATTTTACAAAATCTCATAGCACATGCCTGAATTCTCTGTGCATTTAGGATAGAACACGATTTTGATAATTTAACTAAGTCAAGCACACTTTTGGTCCTTGGTTCGATTACCCCTGTTAAAGGCGGCAGGAATGGTCGAACCTCGTACCGACAGGTCGAGCCCTATCCTATGGATTTTCCCGCTATTTTAAAATGGAGGTGAGTATTTCAAAACAATTTTCAAAACTCTGATCAAGTTTGACTCGTGAAAGCGTTTTCCTCTCTCTCCCGCAAGGGAAGGGAAGAGGAAAAATTTTTGCGACGATAACATGACTGACTGGGATCCGGGATGACCTAGGGGTAAAATGGTAATTTTTCTAATGAAAATGGGTAAAGTGGTAGTTTTCTAAAACATACCTGAGGTTTGACTCCTACACTGACCTAACAGGGTTGGCACTGCACGAGGAGGATTGTTTGAAAATGGATGAGGAAAATTTGGGGTGTTTACATAGAATAGTAGCTTTTGACCCTATGAGTGCTCTATTGTGCTTATGCATATATGATACCAGAATTCACTTGATGAATTTCCAAGATCAGGTAACTCATTGAGGAACGGTTCCCTAGAGGAGAATCTCTATGAGGATAAGTCCAACACTAGGTGATGTAGTCAGTCCAATCTCTGTGAAGATATAAATGTCCAAGATCAGGGATGCAGTCAGTCTAGCCTCTATGAGGGTGTACACTTCCAAGACTAGGTAATCCAATGGGAGACTTATTTCGAGATGTGGTAAAACCTTGTGGGATGAGCATGTTAAATAAAATGGTTTTGATGGATTGTGTGAATTATAGGAGTATGATATGATAGCTCATTTGGGAAAAACTATGGATTTGGATTTCCTTCTATTATGGTAGTGTGATTATATGTTGAACTCAGGTATGTGGATCATATAATTATCAATTTCAAATTATGGGATGAGTTTATGATTTAAACACTTATGATAGCATATAGGTGAATAAAACATCACGCCTACAAACAAATATGTAGACTAATTAGGTAAATGACACATTACGCCTATATAGTCTATTGCAAATGATTGTATTTGAGTTTTGTTTGATTAAAAATATCTCACACATATGAACCACGATTGGTATACATCATGGAGATGTGATTATATCTGACTAAATGCATTGGGTTTTGTCTAAATGACATATATTCCATATATGCCAAACATAGAAGTACTGATAGTGCAAAATTTGCAGTATGTAGTACTTATGTGAAGCCTGAATCATGACATAATGTACACATGTGGAGCCTGATAGTTGTAGCATGAAGTAATCATGTGAAGCCTGTAATGCGGCATGATGTACTCATGTGGAGCCTGATAATAGATTTATGACATGTTATACTTATATGAAGCCTGAATCGTGCCATAATGTACACATATGGAGCCAGATAGTCACAACATGATGTCATCATGTGAAGCCTATAATGCAACATGATGTACTCATATAGAGCCTAATAATAGATTTGCAACATGTTATACTTATGTGAAGCCTGAATCACGGCATAATGTACACATATGGAGCCTGATAGTCACAACATGATGTCATCATGTGAAGCCTATAATGTGGCATGATGTACTCATGTGGAGCCTAATAGTAGATTTGTGACATGTTGTACTTATGTGATGTAATGCTCCAAATATTTAACTCGAAATTTTTTGGAATAATTTTTTTTTCTAAACAACAACGAAAATGTTTTATTAAATCCTCAGTCAATTTATTTGGGTGGGTTACAGGTGATAGCACAGACTCAATAACATTAGGTGAATTAAACTCTTGCCTCTACAAGTCATAAATTACAACTTAATAAATTTATTAAAGTCAGAGTTCCTCAGGACATCTATAGAAGATATGGTCTCATGGCACTGTCCGTAGCGATGACCGCAATTGCCCATCTTTATCTTTTTCCTAAAAATATTAATTCAGAAGGGGTCAGACTACCCCGTCTGAGTAAGAAGTATACTATCTATATGAGTGTGCTCAGTGTCATGTGTACAAGTATATGTGATGCACATTTATATAAGAAGTAACAAACATTTGAATAAGTGTTGAATGTACAGTTCACTAAATTCAAGCATTTCATGATCTATTACATAAAAGAAAGACACCAATGAACGACACATTATATGAATGAATCACATTTAGGTTATCACATTTTGCATTTAAAGGAAAATATTTCTAAACTATGCATCACATGAGTGAATCACAATCATATTCTAACAATTGCAACATCAAGCATTGTGCGAATACTTGAAGACTTTCAGAAGTGTACTAACTTTATGTTTTATCTTGTTAATTACCCTATGGGTACGCACAGGCATTCGACATCGTAGCGGACCGAGACCACACGGGGGTTTGTTATACTTTTTCAATTAATACCCCATATGACTAGACATATGGAGGTCCAAAGGGGACGGTTCACGACTGAGAGAATACTTTCCAATTGCTAGAACTAGAATTAGGATGCACCCTGTAACTTTTGTAGAAGACTTGGATCTACCACCTAGGAAGCATTGGTAGTCCTTGCCCCCTAACTCCGAGGACTGGGGACCGAGTCAAATGCCTCGCTCTCACAAAAATGAATTTGTCCCACGGAGCTTGTACCATCTATCCTCTCTAAGGTAGACCTTGGGTCTGGTAACTTACACTGTCTTTCAGGTGTACCCAGATCCTTGAGAAACCAGTAATATATATTGTTTTCAGGTATACCCAGTATCCCGGGAAACTAGTAACATATACCGTCTTTCAGGTACACCCATAATCCCATATTTATATTATGTGTGCATATTTTTTTCATTCTTGTTTGTTTTTGTGTGTAAGTCATTGCACCATAGGGGATTTTCAAAATCTCAACCCACACTCGGGGTGATCTCAGTGTATGCACATTTCTCAACTTAGTGTGCAATAGGCACCAATACAGCTTTTCAGAATTACGGTTCAACCTGAGCCCAGTACGTGTATATGCATTATCTTAGCTTTTATTTCTGAGCTAGGGTGTATGTATCGTACCCCACTGGTTATGCTACCACATGGCATATCCCAATTTTAATATTTCATAATTGCTCATATGGCACTATAAGAATCTGCAAAACTGCAGACTCAGTTTTAAGCTTTTTCCTAATCATGACATGTCAAATGCCCTTTATTTAGCTAATTTTTGTAAGACAAGCATATACAAATCAGCACTAAACATAGAAATAACATTTACATGCAATTAAGTAGTATCATAAGTGCCCACATGACACCACAAAAGTTTTGTATGCATAGCTTCAATATTGTACCACCATGCAACTGTAGCTTTCCTTAATTGAGCAATTATAAGAAACATATGCATTTAACAATAGGTGGTTCATGCATTGCACATGGGTCACAACGTTCATATATCTACCACATACAAAACCATATGCAATATGAATACATCATTGATATCTCATTCATTTGCCATATTCATGAATATGTAACATTATCTCGTTAAGTAGATAATAAAATCATTATGCTGTTTAAACATGTGCACTGCAGTAAGGTGTGCAATAACCAATGTATATCTACCTTAGTGAGTTTCAGACCTACTATGAGTATGTGCATAGTAGTGAACTTCCAATGAAATATGTATATCATTTAAAGGGAAAGTAACATGTGAAACTGCCATTTTATTATGTTTCACAAACTCGAAATTGAGATAAACATTCATTTTAGGGAATAAATAGTGAAACATGCAACTTTTGCAAAAGTGTGTATGTGTACACAATGATAGCCAAAACCATCCAAATTTCTATATTTCTTTAGATTGTTGAATAAAACGAGGATATGTATAAAATTGAGGTTTTGCGAATTCAAGCATTTGTCATTTAAAAGAACGCATCAAACCTTTGTCTCTCAAAAGGATTTAATATATATATATATATATATATATATATATATATATATATATATATATATATATATATATATGTATGTATATAATACCTATACTCTTGAGATTGTGATCACGCTGCAACAAGTCATCGACAAGTAGCTACAACTAGGCATAGCTAAAAGCCTCAAATATGAATATATATATATATATATATATATATATATTTGAATGATTACAACCACCAATCATCAAGCATAGGGTATGTTAAACCAGCAGTTTTACAGTTCATATGAATGAGAAAACAATACACTAAAGTATGTCACAATACATAGAATGACAAACATTTTTATATGCACTGTTTTAGACCTTATTAGGGCAATACGTTATGCACAGCGTGGCTTGCACTTTCTTACCCTAACATGAACTAATAATAATGCCTTGTTGTACATACATGTATGTCGAAACAGCAGATCTGTGGTTCACATGAATAAACAAAAAAATATATATCAAAGATCTCAGAATGCCAAGAGATGGTAGTCATACATGGTTTCACATTACATTAGAAACAATTCAATGATAGCATGATATGTATATTGAACATGACATTGTGATTTTGCACAATCAACCATTCACGAACATTAGATCTACAACGTCCTAACTTTAGCAACAGATGTGTTTTTGTTTTTGTAAGTCAGTCTGGATGGAACCAACCTTGTCCCAGTTATGCTTCTACCTCAATGCCTTTGGGTCTTGCGGTAAGCCAACACCTTGTTCAAGGTACCACAACTGGAATCAGTATAGGCCCAGTCGATTAAGCATAACTTTGCAACAACAGGCTGGAGTTGGAACAGACCCTAGTCCGTTGTGTTCCCATGCTGACGACGACAACAGCAGCTACAGGGTGCAGCAACCCCATCCCCCTACCATGCTGGTCATGATTGGGTTCAAGTCAGCGGATGTCAGGGTGAACCAGACCGACCAAGATGGTCAGGCCTGATTCCCCCACATCGCAACCAGTTACATGGCTGAAGTAGAGTCAAATCTCGATCAAGTGGTCCAGCATATGCTTACTTAGATCTAACACTATCTTGTATATCAAATACATATAACTATCTATTTATGGCAACAACCCCCTTAATACACACACAAGTCAATTTCAATGATTGTAAATATATGCAGGATGATAGTTAAATTTACAAGACTACACTAGTTTGAATAAAATCGATCGTTCAATAATGTACCGATCTGTTTAAAGGTTTGTATGCCTATGAACTAAGATGATTGAGACTACGCAGATCCAAAGATATATTTTTAGGAAAAACTCTCTAGATCATTACACATAGATAAAACTGGCTAAACATAATTTATATGTACAGATTGTTGTACATTCATCCATTTAGTACAACACGTATAGGTGCCCCATGGTACTGTGCACATACATAGAGAGAGTGAGCCCTTACCTCGTTGAAGAACAAAAAAGTCTGCGAGAGTGCTTCCTCTTGCTCCGCACGTCTCCTTGCTGGTTCTTACCGGAAGTCACCAAGGTGGAGATAGAGCAACAATGGTGGAAATGGCTGGAATAGATAAAACGTGAAGAGGGAAGATAATGAATCCAAAAAAATTGATTTTTGTAAAGTTCCTTCTCCTTTTCGGTTTTTTTTCTTTCTTGAAACTGCCATCCCCTCATTTAAGACTCCTTGTAACCCCTCCACGAATTTCGTGGGAATGGAGGCCTTCCCAAAAAACATTTTTCTACCTTTCATGGCCTTGGTTGGGTTTCCCCTTTGGGAAAATCGCCCAGCCTCCTTCTTTCCTTGAAATCGATCTTTCCTATTAAAATCGACTTTAATGAGGAGTTACAAAATTAAAAAAAATGAATTGAATTTTTTTTTGGCAAAAAGACTCCGGCGCACAGGGGGACTTGAACATGAGTCCTCCTCCCTAAGGGGCAACGAACCACACTAGTACACTATTTTGTATTTTGTTGCATATTCTTGCAACGTTATTGTATTTAACCTTTATTGACGGTTTGGCAGAATTTTCAAAAATGACTTTTTTTTAACACTTCTTCTTGTGCTATGGAGTTTCTAAATTGGGTTGTCTCCTCATTCGGCGTCACATTCCACCACGTTACTACTCTGTCACTTATTGCTCTTTGTTCGTCGTCTATTTCTTTTAAGCGTATATGGCATCTTTATTAATTCATTTATATACAAAATGGTTTTTTACAAATCTCATGTATGAGTTGGCTCAAAGATATATTTTAGATCTTCTGCACTTTCTAACTAGATTTTTGGATCTTGATCGAGATTTGACCATATTTAGGTCCATTAAGATCCAATTGGATTATGATTGGGTTATGGATCCATCTAAGATCTGAACCCATTTGTCGTATCTGAATCCAAATACTTGATCCATTTGATCCTTTTTGGATTCAAGATCCATTTGGATCAAATCCATATCACGTTAATGTATTTATTTTAAAGAATTTTAATCATTTATTTATTTAAATAATTATCAAAATTTTGCAGGTTTTACATCTATTCCCCCTAAAAAGAATTTTGTCTTCGAAATTCGTTACAAGGACTAAACAAATAAATTGGGGTATCTTTTCTACATTCTAGTTCCCAATTTTTTTTTTCATATTCTTTTTATACTTATGTGAAGCCTTAATCGTGGCATAATGTACACATATGGAGCCTGATAGTCGTAGCATGATGTCATCATGTGAAGTCTGTAATGCGGCATAATGTACTCATGTGGAGCCTAATAGTAGATTTGCAACATGTTGTACTTATGTGAAGCCTGAATCGCGACATAATGCACACATGTGGAGCTTGATAGTCGTAGCATGATGTCATTATGTGAAGCCTTTAATGTGACATGATGTATTCATGTGGAGCTTGATAGTAGATTTATGACATGTTGTACTTATGTGAAGCCTGCCTGAATCGCGGCATAATGTATACATGTGGAGCCTGATAGTCGCAACATAATGTCATCATGTGAAGCTTGAAATGCGGTATGATGTATTCAAAGGGAGCCTGATAGTTGATTTGCAACATGATGCACCTATGTGGAGTCTGAATTTTTGTATAATGCACTCACGTGGAGCCTGATAGTTACAACATGATGTCATCATGTGAAGCTTGAAATGTGGCATGATGCACTCATGTAGAGCTTGATAATAGAAGTTGTGACATGTACTTATGTGGAGCCTGAATCATGACATAATGTATGCATATGGAGTCTAATAGCATATAGTTATGATATAATGTGATCATGTTTAGCCTAAGCGTAACATGATGCACTCACATGATAATCACAACAAAATGTTGTGATTTGTGGCATGATAAATTATGCAAAGCCTGATATTACCACTTGTAGCCCAATGTAAACAGGTGGAGCTTGTTACGAAATACAACACCTATTTTTTATCATTTTTGGGATATAGAGTTAGCACCCGATTGATATTATTGAGATATGTTGTTAGCACCCTGATCAATATTTATTTTGGAGACCACTCGTAGTGTCTTCATATTCAAAAAAGAGAAAAAATTAAGTTCGAGATTTGTTGGATCATTCAAAATCTTGGAATGAATTGGTGAAGCGACATACAGTGTAGAATTACCACCACAGTATGCCCATATATATAACATTTTCCACGTATCTATGTTACGAAAATACATTAACGACTCGTCTCACATCATCGAATATGAGGATGTGGAGGTACATGAGGATCTAACCGTGTCAGAATGACCAGTAGAGATCATTAATCATTGAGATCAAGTTCTGCAATCAAAGATGATTCCATTGGCAACACCATGAGCTCGAGGAATGTACATGGGAACCCGAGGCCAGTATGAGAGAAAAATATCCTGACCTATTTGCATAGTTTTGTGATCAAATTTTATAGATGAAATCCTTTTTAAGAGCGATAGGATGTATAGTTTTATGCATTGTCATCTCATTGTTCCCTCTTTGGAACCTTAATTCGACATTTTATTGAGCACCCATATGCCCATGCAATCATTTGGGATTTCTATCACCCTGCATGCATTTCATAAATACAGTATCTCAAAGCATTACATGCATTCTCATAAACAATGAATCATGTAAACACATTATTCAACAATTATTCATATAGTATCACATAATTTCAATAAATATAAATCAACATGCAATATTATCAAAATTATATATCCTTCGGTGAATCATAGTTTTAAATAAATGTTAAGTTGTTTAGGTCCCATGGCTAGAGTAACCCAACACCGTATAACTGAAACATGTTTTGCCAAATCACAATGAAATCACATATGTCCAGATTCATATTTTACATTCTTTGCAGATAAGATCATGATCATGCTCAATTTATCATGAAAATAAATACAGTTAAGCTATCATGAATGGATTTAGTCATGAATATCAAATACAATTTGCGTAGGAGCCTACTTCTTCGAAACAATGCATCCTTACACCAAAACCATAACTTATTGATCATGATCTAACTCACCTCTATCTCTATCATAAATATTTACATTAGATTTGATATAATTCAAAACTAAATTTGTAAAAAAATAAAAAAAAACATCAAACATAATTAGAGTCATGAAACCTGACTTTCCCGATAAGAGCTCCATAAACCCTTAAGCCAAATAAAATATAAATTTTTATTAAACTAACTCACTTTCGTAGGAATCACAATTGCATTTAGCTCATGCAACAAGCCATTTTTAAACCCCTGGGTTACCTCAGTGGATGAGAAAGGTCTCGTGAGGGTTTGCAGAGATGCTACCCACAAACATCAATGTCATGCAGAAATTCAAATTCTTTCTAAAAAATGTTAGGCAGTTCAAGAACTTAATTTTAGCAAACATTTCATGTAATTTTCATTCTGAGAACATAGTTAGAGATTCTACGCCTCCACGATAAAAACTTTCCTTTCACTTTTCTAAAAATTGCATTTATTTATGATTGTTTCTTAGAAAATCATGTATTGTCATGTTAATGTTCATTTTTCATCACTTGCATATCTTTCTGCATTGTATTTTATTCTACTTCTAAGCAATAAATTTTCTTTCATTAAGCTCTCATTTTCTTTTTCATTGAATTTTCAATTTTTCTAATTTTCAATTCTTTTCTTTTCTTTGAATTTGATGGCATGTGTGTGGTCAGCTTTTATGCTCTATGCAATGTCAATGTCTTTTTATACTTTCTTTTTGTATGTCAAAGACATTGACTAGGCACAAAAGTGACTTCCTTCATTTACCCTTTCGACATGAGATTCAGATACTTCAACTTGTGTCTGGTCTCAGCTTCTAGGGCTCACGAAGATTTTCACTCTCCTTTTCAAAGGGATTCAAATGCTTCAACTTGCGTCTGAGCCTAACTACTAAAGATTTGAAATTATCCAAACAACCTAACACATGATCTTTTACTTTTGAGCTCAAGCTTTTTCTTTCTATTTTTCATTTACCTAGTAGTTTATTTCAAACTGTGCATACTTTATACTTTGTGATTCAAAATTATCTTTTCACATTCAAATACATTCTTTTCTTTGAACTTCACATAAATACTTACTCTTTTTAGCTTCGTTCAGAAAAAAATTTCTTCATGGGGCTTTTAAAAATTTCTAACCTTTCAGATTATGTCAAAAACATTCATATATGCTAAAAAAAATTCTGAAATGCCTAATTTTGTGAGTTTTAGCTACTTAAATAGGATAAGACAGAACAAATAGTGTGTATCTACTACCCCCCCCCCCCCCCATGCTTGACTGACACTGTCCCTAGTGGCATACAGAATGTAAGAATGCAATGTAGATGCACACTAAAGATTTTGAAATAAAGATGGGAGAAAGGATAGATACAACCTGATATACGCAAGGTCTCTTGAGTTGATGCTTGACTTGATCATATTCCACCACTAAGCATATGCAAATGCTTAGTTTTCTGCTAATCTTGCCCATTATCTGCTGCAAAAGCCGTGTCCTGAATCTAGTAACCTGTACTCACACACTGAATGTCAGATACGCCTGCATGACAACAAAGCAAATGCAAGTGAATGAAATCAAATACTAATCGAAAATGCTGAAAATGAAAATTCTAATCCTAATATATACATATAATACATCATTCCGCTCAGACCCTATTCCTTTGCGAGATCCCAGACCTCGCACTCACCAGCCTGGAAGGCATCTGAAATGTAGGACTTCAGTCTTTGCCCATTAACTTTGAACGTGCCTTTGGTACGCGGGTCAAATAATGTCATTACCCCATGCAGAAAGACTTCTTTCACAATGTAAGGTCCATCCCATCATGACCTCAATTTTTCTGGGAATAAATGTAGCCGAGAATTAAACAACCATACTTTCTGCTCAAGCTTAAACACTTTTCTGACAATGTGCTTATCATGAAAGGCCTTAGTGCGAGCTTTATAGAGTTTGGCATTCACATATGCATCATTCCTAAGCTCATCTAGCTCTGTGAGCTACAAAGAACGCTCAATGTCAGCCTGGGTCATATCAAAATTAAACTTTTTAGTTACCCAGTATGCCCTGTGTTTCAACTCGACAGGGAGGTGGCATGCTTTTCCAAAAACTAGACGATATAGCGACATGCCAATAGGGGTCTTAAAAGCAGTCTGATATGCCCATAGAGCATCGTCTAAGCGTTGGGGCCAATACTTGCGGTTCAGGCAGACTGTCTTCTCTAAAATCTGCTTGATCTTCCTATTTGAAACATCGACCTGTCCACTGATCTGGGGATGATAGGGAGTGGTGAGTCTATGGTTGGCAGAGTATTTTCTCAATAGAGAAGCTACCTGTACGTTCCTAAAATGCTTTCCACCATCGCTAATCATCGCACATGGCAAACAAAGCGACTAAAGATGTTGTGCTTAATGAACTTAAGCATGACTCTGTGATCATTGGCTTTGGTTGCCAATGCCTCAACCCATTTGGACACATAGTCCACTGTCACTAAGATATACAGATTGCCAAAGGATGGCAGAAACGAACCCATAAAATCTATGCCCCAAACATCAAAAATCTCTACAACTAGAATCTGGAGCAAGGGCATCATGTTCCTCTTAGACATGTTCCTTGTCTGCTGACATCAGAGACACTTCCTACCAAACTCATGAGCGTCGTCTCTGTGGAGTGTGGGCCAAAAAAATCCAGACTGCAAAACCTTTGCAGCTGTCTTTCTACAACTAAAATGCCCTCTACAAGCTAATGAATGACAGAAACTAAGGATGGACTCATATTCCTCCTCCGGGATGCACCTCCTAATGATCTGATCTGCACAATATCTGAACAACTCTGATTTATCCCAATAGTAATGCCTCACTTGTGCCAAGAATCGCTCTCGCTCGTTCCTAGTCTAATGCACAGGAATCTGCCTCGAAACTAGATAGTTCACAATATTTGTGAACTAGAGTAACTGCGAAGTTTCAACAACCATGATCTGCTCATCGAGAAATGAATCATTGATCGGTCTCTAGTCCTGAGTGGAATCCATGATCAGTCTAGAAAGATGGTCTGCTACTACATTCTCGCTACCTTTCTTATCTTGAATTTTGAGATCAAACTCTTGTAGCCGCAGAACCCATCGAATGAGCCTCAGTTTGGTGTCTTTCTTGTTGAGAAGATACTTCAATGTGCATGATCAGAATAGACAATTACCTTAGAACCGAAAAGATAGGACCTAAATTTGTCCAATGCGAACACTACAGCGAGCAGTTCCTTCTCTGTCATCGTGTAATTTATTTGTGCATCGGCTAAAGTTCTACTCGCGTAGTAAACCACATAGGGCTTCTTGTCAATCCTATCCTAAAATGGCCCCCATAGCATAGTCAAAAGCATCACACATGATCTTGAATGGTAGCGTCCAATCCAGAGATCTCAAAATGGGTGCAGTGATTAAGGCATCTTTGAGTATCTCAAATGCCTTCATGCAATCCTCATCGAACTCAAAGGACTGATCCTTAGCCAATAACGTGCAAAGCGATCAAGAGATTTTGCTGAAATTCTTAATGAATCGCCTATAAAATCTGGCATGCCCTAAGAACGAACATATCTGCCTCACCCTTGGCTCTATCCACCTCGATCCCTCTCTTGGACACAATGTGTCCAAGTATTATCCCCTCCTGGACCATAAAGTGACTCTTCTCCCAACTGAGCACCAGGTTAGTCTCTATACACCTACTCAGTACTCGAGTAAGCTTTTGGAAATAATCCTCAAAGGAAGAGTCATAAACTGAAAAATCGTCAATGAAAACTTTCATGACATCATCCACCATGTCAGAGAAGATAGCTATCATGCACCTTTGAAAAGTGGTTTAGGCATTGCAGAGCCCGAACGGCATACGCCTGAACGCGAAGGTGTCATACAGACAAGTAAACATGGTCTTCTCCTGATCATCAGGATGGATAACTACTTGATTATATCCAAAATATCCGTCCAAGAAACATTAGTAGCTCTGTCCTGCGAGTCTTTCTAAAATCTGATCTATGAATGGCAACGGGAAGTGGTCCTTCCGTGTTGCAGCATTCAGCTTCCTGTAATCTATGCAGACTCGCCACCCTGTGGTGGTCCTCATCGGAATACTTTCCCCTATTTCGTTCTCCACAACAGTAAGTCCCGATTTTTTAGGCACAACTTGAATCAGGCTGGCCCACTGACTATCAGAAATGGGGTATATGATTCTCGCTTCTAACCACTTGACCACCTCATTCTTCACCACTTCCTTCATATTGGGGTTTAATCTTCTCTACATATCGTGCGTCGGTTTGGATTCCTTATCACAATGAATCTGGTGCATGCAGAATGAAAGATCTATCCCCTTCAAATCTGCTACCCCCCAGCCGATAGTCGCCTTGTGTTCTCGCAAGATGTCTATCAATCTACGCTCTTGCTCCTCAGTGAGCTGCGAAAAAATGATCACAGGCAGAGTCTCGCCATCTCTTAGATATGCATACTTGAGCAACTCCGATAAGGGCTTCAGCTCAAGTTGTGGGGGAGACTCTATCGACAATCTAGCTGGGGTCTCGATAAGTGGTGGGAGAGGCTCAATACTCCTTCTCCAAAGATGAGGGTCTAATGACACCGACGACACATCTACACTATCACTACCACTATCCTCTGCAGTATAATACAAATCAAGGGACTTTTTTGTCATGTATAACTCTGGATGTGCATCCACTAAATCCTGGGCTATATTAACCTGGAAGTACTCCGTATCTCTCATTGGACCCATCATGGCATTGAAAATGTTTAGGACCTTTTAGTTGTTGAACGACAAGTCCATAGCTCTGGTTCTGCAATTGATGCAGGCATTGGCAGTCTCCAAAAAGGGTCTGTCCAGAATGATTAGAGTCTGGTGTTGGCTGTCAACTCCCTCCATGTCAAGGATGATAAAATCGACCGAAAAGTAAAAATCATCCACTTTCACTAGCACGCCTTCCAAGATACCTCTTGGCACCTTGATAGAACGATCTGCTAGCCAAAGTGTAATTGGGGTGGGTCTCATTTCTCCTAGCCCAAATGAATCATAGAAATATCAGGACAGAATGTTCATGCTTGCTCCAAGATCAAGCAAAGCGCGTTCTATCTTGATGTTTCCTATGATGCATGATATAAACGGAGGTCCAGGGTCCTTAAGCTTTAGTGGAGTCTGCTGCTGAAGCACCGAACTCACGTGTTCAGTGAGATGGACCTTGGTAGGAACTCTTCCTCTAGATTTCCTCTTCTGGGTACAAAGTTCCTTAAGGAATTTGGTGTACGCCATCACTTGCTGAATGACATCAAGCAAAGGCAGGTTAATCTGTACATGCTTGAAGATCTCAAGCATGTCCTGGACCTTCGTGTCTTGCTTTCCTCTGCCAAGGGAAGACTCTAAGGCTTTAAGATAAGGTGGCTTGGGAATATACATCGGGGGGGGGGGGGGGGGGGTCCTTCTCTTTATGAGAAGGCTTACCACTATCCTGGACCTGAACGGGGGATGAGGATTGAGCTGCAGAAGATGGTATGATCGGTTCTGGCTCATTTGTCCTCGCTCTACTCTCGACGTGATACTCACGTCCGCTCCTAAGGGCCATAACAACTTTGGCCTGTTGTTGTGAATCTGTCATGTACAGGCCTCCTGACATCGGCTCTTTGCCCTTAGGGTTCATAACAGCCTGACTCGACAAGCTACCCTCAGGCCTCCTATTTAGCGCTTCTGCTAATTGTCCCATTTGGGACTCTAATTTCGCAATGGATTGAGTATGGGAGCTCAACATCTGGCTACACTTCTTGAGGGTATTCTGATTAGAGGGTTTCACCTCTTGAAATGCTTGGAGAAGTCTCTCCTCGAAAGATGTCTGCGAGGTAGACTCTTGTGAAGACTGGGAGGAGTAAGGAGTGGCTTGAGGAAAGCTCGACCTCTGAAATGTCTGAGTGAATGGAGGTGGACGAGTGGGCTGTGAGGGAAGAATCTGAGTGAAAATCTGGGGACTCTTCCACGAGAAGTTAGGATGGTTACGCCACCCCGGGTTGTATGTAGAAGAATATGGGTTGTTCAGGGGTCTGGCGTAACCCTGAGCGGCCTGAACTTGCTCTTGCATAAATTCAGGATACTGAGCTACCAAATGGCACTCAGTAACGACATGTGTCGGACTGGCACACAATGCGCACACCATATGAGGTTGGGATGGGCCTGAGAGAAGTTGGCCCAACTTCTAAGAAATCATATCTACCTTATCGGTAGTCGAACTAACCTCAAGAACACCACCCCACTTTGACCCGCTGGGTGTGACTCTATCAGATCGGGAGGTAGAGGCATGATGCAGTGAGTTCTCGGCAAGAGTGTCGAATAAACTCCATGCCTCATCCTCGCTTTTCAGCATGAATGTCCCTCTGCAAGAAGCATCGTTCATCTGACAATTTCGGCAAGACAATCAGTCGTAGAAACTCTGCACCAGTTGCCACCTGGGCACCTGGTGATGGGGATATTTTTTGAAGAGATCCTTCATCCTCTCCCATGTCTTGTCGAATTGCTCGTTGTCCAGTTCTGAAAAACTGGTGATGGCTCACCTAAATTGGTTCGTTCTATCTATGGGAAAGTACTTTTTCAGGAACTCCTCTTGTTGTAATTGATCCCATGACCCTATAACGATCATATCTAAGGATTTGAGCCAATACTTGGCTTTACCCTTCAGTGAGAATGGAAAAAGGGTCAACTTCAATGTATCATCCTTGAAATTTTGGATTTTCACAGTTGAACAGAATTTGAGGAGCTCATCTAGATGTCGGTAGGGATCCTCATGACTAAGGTCGTAGAACGATGGTAACATATGTATCATACTAGCCTTGATCTCGTAATGTGGCACCCCTATAGCTGGTCTTCGAATACACGATGCTTGGGTGTACTCCGTAGGTAGGAAGTACTCCCTGAGAGAGCGCATAGGTGATTCGGGTTCTAGATCCCCCATTTCGGTTCAGTTCTGAGGAGAATGTAAAATTCTCTTTAAATCCTCAACGAAAGGATGTAATGGGATACTCAAATTCCTATGCCCTTGCATACACTGGCACTAAGTCCAGATGTGTGCAACCTAACCTAATCTATCTAACGATCTAACTACGTAAGTAGAAAAGAGAAACAGAAAGCAGTAGACAATATAAAAAGCAGGAATTAAACTAAGTACAATTAAACTACGCTAAGCATGCTTAAACAGAATTCAAAAAACAAAAGTAAATCTACTCTAAGGAGGCTAAATCACAGAATTAGTACAGAAATAGAAATCACACTATGTTATCTCGAACTCACCTGTTTAATTGCTCCTGAAACATACAAATTGTGAATTATAAGTAAGCAATATGTGAATCCTATATGTACTAACTATGTTAATCTTATATTCTCTTACTAATCTTACTAACTAAAAAAAAAAATCAAATACGACTAACTAAGAAAATATCAACAAATTACAATATTAGAAGTAAAAGAGTATAATAGTCGTTCCCCAGCAACGGCGCCAAAAACTTGATCGGACTTTTGTAATCATTATTTTTAAAACATATTTTTCATTGAAATTCTTTGGAAAATTGCCAATCAAGTAATAAGACTGACTTTCCACTTTCGTGGTGAGTTCAGATCGATCCATAGGGAACGGAATACACTCAATTAAAACTAAATTTTACACTTTATTGATATTGAACTTGTTCAATTACAAGGAATAATACAACGAAAATTAAATTAAACAAGTATGAAAGGAAAACTACAGAGTGACTCAAGCCCGCGATTGCAAGAGCATTTTCGTCATTTTAATGATGAGATAAGCTACCACTTGGACGAATTGCTCTTAAACTACAACTTAATGTCACCTACAGAACACAAAAACAAAGTTAGTAAAACTACTTAACTGACTAAAACAACTAAGACTATGTTAATACTAAAATTAACTAATAATCTAACTTATACGTAAAATAGAAAATAACATGAATTGATTCACTAAACTAAACTAACCTAATACCAAAATTAACTTTGTACTAATACTAGTATTCTGCTAACACACTTAGAAACAAATTTATAAAAACTATGTAGACTAGAAAATGACAACTATGCCCTCGCACTATGCTAAACCCTAATTTCTGGTAGACCAACATAAAATGAAAAGTAGATGGATCAAATGGAGTTCAATTGGAGTGATTTTTATTCTGTTGGATTTCTGACTCGATCAGAAATTCAGCACAACTTTCAAATCCCAAATATCACTTTGGGAGATCCAGATATAGATGCCACAAATTCTGTCAAAATTATGTAACAGGGAACTCGAAACTTCGACTGAAAAATAATAGATGAAAAACCCGAGTTGAAATTCGGTTTTCTTAAAAATGATGGATTTCCAATGCAAGGATTGGATTCAAAAGGAAGTCTGAGTCGGAACTCGAAACTTCGAATGAAAAATAATAGAAGAAAAACCCGAGTTGAAACTCGGATTTCTAAAGAAATGATGCATTTCCAATGCAAGGATTGGATTCAAAAGGAAGTCCGAGTCGGAACTCGAAACTTCAAAAGGAAAGACGAAAGGGAAGACTCGAGTCGGAACCCGAATCTTTAAAAGGAAAGGATAAAAGATAAAAGGAAACGATTGGTCCAATCAGAACCAAAGGGAAGCCCGAGTCGGAACCCGAAACCTTAAAAGAAAAGATAAAGGAAAAGGCTCGAGTCGGAACCCGAATCTTTTGAAAAGATAAAAGATAAAAGAAAACAATTGGTTAAATCAGAACCAAAGGGAAGCCCGAGTCGAAACTCGAAACTTCAAACAAAAAGATAAAAGGAAGACTCGAGTCGGAACCCGAATCTTTAAAAGGAAAAGATAAAAAGAAAATTAAGAATTGATGAGAATGGTTGCAAAGGGGAAATCAATGAAGAAACTAAACCTAAAATGTTGATTACAAAACTAAAACATGTACACACTAATTATTATTCTAATCACACTGTTAAACTACAAAAAACAACAATTTAACTATGGATTCTCCTCTCAAAAATTGACAAATCCGGCTAGATACAAGGTTCTAGCCGGTTTTGGCGTGTGAGACTAGAATCCTTGCGACGAAGCTATGAAACACAAGGGAAATCTATTCTAACTAAACTATGCTAATCAGCATATCACATACTAACTAACTAACACTTAAAATCATGTTGTAAAACCAGAAAATAACGATAAATGCACATATCTAATCTATTACTAAATATCAAAATTGACTAGAATGAAATACCTCTAAGTAATGCTAAACATCAAAACTAAATTAACTCGTTGACATAACACCATAAATAAAATGAACTTACTGCTAAATTAACTCATGAATTAGATGCTAACTAACAAGAACCTACTACTAAAAACGGAAAATCAACAAAGTATAGACTAATTAAAACCCTCCTAAACCGAATAGAAGGATTCTATTCGGTCTTTGGCCTTCGGGTGAATCAAATGCAAAAGATACTTAAAACAACAACTAACAACTAATGTAAGGTATCAATACGATGCAACACTAAGGAGATTAGCTAATTATCATCGAAAACATGCTAGAAACAGGAAAATAGCAGCTAATGCAACTGGTCTAACCAAATACACAATGCTAAAATCGACTAATGAAAATAACCCTAATTAATGCTAACACAAAAATTATCCTAATTCGTAAACAAAACTCAACAGGTAAATCTAATTTAAGATTGCATAACCTCACGAATGAGCATATAAACTAACTAAATCTACTGCTAAAACAACAAAATTAACTAAGTATATCCTACTTGCACAAAACACCTAAATCGGGTAGAAGCACTCTACCCAATTTATAGTATTTGGATGCACATAAAAATGAAATAAAGACTAAACAAAATGCAGCACTTCTACAGTATTAAAAACAACATAGCAACACTCAGAAGGATCAATTCTATGCCAATCAAACAAGCTGAAGGCCTAATACAAATCGACTCCAACCGGCTAGAAGTACTCTAGCCGACCTTGGCGCAAAAGAAGAATTCACTTCTATTAATGTCTAAAACACCAAAAACATAAAATCAACAAAAATACACTATCTTTAGGACTCGACCTAGGGTGCTAGTATATGCACCAACTGCTATACTAAGGCTGGAAACAACTCAGAAAAATGCACACAACGAAAAATACAAAGTATGCAATTCGGTTTTAGCTAAAAGAGAGGGAGAGGAAGACAAACCTTGAATGAGGCTTGCCCGACGAATGGAGAGGTAGACGATGAGCGGATTAAGCCAAAAGACTGCGTCCAGATGCCTTCATTGATGTTGTAGCTATGCCTTCTCTGCTGCACTAAGTTGCGGTATACAGGGTGGAGAGACTCCGAAGGGCGGAATGAAGCTCGAGCCTAGCTCAGATGGAGAAGAGAACCGGGGAGGTAGAACCGGTTTACCTTGGAGGGGCAGACGACAGCCCAGCCAAGATTGGCACACTTCACAAGTTGTTGTACCTGCAAAATACAACAAAGAGACATCAACAACCAGTAAGGAGGATAAGCAATGGAGGAAATGGAAGAAGAAAAAGCAAAATGGAAGAGAAAGAGGGGCAACTAGATGGAAATGCCATGAAGCTTCATGCAAAACCAAGAGGAAAGGAAGATGGGGTGTAGTGGCTGGAGAGAGAGACATGGGAGAGTGAGAATCAGAGCAAAAGAGGCATAGATCGCTAGGCAAAAATGATTTCCCTAGGGTTTGGTGCTCTATTTATGGCAAAAATCTCACTTTTTGGAATTTCCAAAAAGGAGATTAAAATGCAAGTAATTGCTAGACGCCTTCTCTGAGGGGGTTTTTAGCAAATAAAATTCAAAATGAGATTGAGTCTGGTTTGGGTTGGATCTTAGTGTTTTTGCATTGATCCAAGGCCCCGAATGTTCATTTGGATCGGATCTTGACCCAATTTACCTCGAGGTCTGAACCCGTGCACTGAAAATGCAATAACTTTCTTGTTTTAATTCCGATTCGAGCGAAATTTGAATCGTAGCTCATTCATATTCAAATGCATCTAAATGTGGGTTCTAAACCTAAAAATGATGCTTTGATGCATGATTATTATGTTATCTTAATGCATAATTCATGCTTCATCACCTCAAACCCTTAACTCTTATCTGCGCCTTCCGAACTTCCAAAAATAAAATCAAAATATCATATCCCCTTTCTCACCTTTAAAAAATTAAAAAACCTATCTCAGATTTAAATCATAGCAACTCATTCAAATCTCATTGAATGAGAGCCGCTCATCCTACTTTGAATCTCGGATACATAAGAAATGTATCTAGATCCATTTGATCGCTATAAATAGGGAGGCCTTTTCTCCCCTATTAAGAGATTTGACTCCTATATTCTTAGCATTGTTACTCTACCAAAATGCCACCATAGACTAAACCTAAACTAGTCGACTTGCTTAGCCCACCTAACATACCTTGGCTTAGTACACCAGCTTAAGGTGCACTTATTTTAACCTAGCCTAGGAATTTGGATCCTTTGTATCTCGCCCTATACCTCAGAATCCACACCCGCTTGTGTCATCCATGTTCTCACGCTCATCAATTGTACGAGGACTACTCGTAGCCTTTGGTGAGATTCATTTGCTTTATTTATGATTTTTATTTGTTTCTTCGTATTTTTCAAGTATGGTTTTTGCTAATGTTAGCATATTTTTAGTTTTAGTGTCTTTTTTGAGTTTTCCTGGTTTCTACCACCAAACTCACCTTTTTCTAGGTATTTGTGCTTGAGGTATGCCCTCATTTCGTAATGCAACCTCAACAACGAAGATTTAAAGTTCCTGATTCAGCCTTACTCGATAAAGGAGTAAAGGCACGAGATCTTGAAGAATGGTTTTCATTTTCTTCTAAAGTTCAAACCCATTTTCAAAATAATTTTTGGTAGAAAAACTTGTATTTTTGCTTAAAAAAATCAAAGATTCATAGAATGGTGATCATGGTGGGACCATTCGCGTGAGCTGAAGATCGAAGTTGCCGGCATAGCATTACGAGGTTAGTACCCAATTTTGGTGTTTTTCATATCTGGATCTATTTCGGATCCAAATTTTGTTATTTTGTTTTTTTGACCCTATCACCTTGACAGAGTCATATCTCTATGCTCGTAGCTCACTGTTTTGTGTTCTTAGATTCATTTGAAAGTAGACAAACATAGAGATATTTCACATGTTTGACCCATTTTGAGATTTTGTATCCATAGCCTCTCAAAAAAGTCATTTCCGTGGCTTTCTTTTTTAGAAATATTTGTTCTTTTATCTGTATCTCAATGATCCGATAACAAAAACTCATATGTTTTGGCTTGTTAGAAAGCCGAGACTCAGATCCAAGTCTATATAGTGCCCGAGTCAAAAACTCTTCTAAAGCATTTATTTTTCTAATTCAAAATCTGAAGCCTTAGATAATAGACTCCTCTTTCTCTGTTTTTTTGTTATTTTTTTTTGAATTTCTGATACAGGTAACCAGAAAGCCGGTTAGAACAGTAAGAATAGGGCATTCCAACGCCGGTTTAGCACTTCTTTTAAGAGCGCTTTAGGGGTCATATCTCGGCACCCATCTATTGGTTTCCACGCGTGCCATATGGGAATGATATTTTTACTTTCTGTTGAGAGTTTTTATGAATTTTATCGTTTTTATGCTAAAAAATCATTAGCAACATATGCTACTATTTTTTCTACTTAGAAAAAATTCGGTAAAATACCTTTTTTTTTGGATCAGATTTCATTTTTTGGGGGTTTCTTTTCATGGGTTTTCATGATTTAGCAGTTAAATCACCCTTTTCATGAAACCTCATTTTCCGCTGCTAATCTTGCACGATCAGCAGCAGATTTTGGTCCAAAAATCATCAAACTACTTACCAGTAGGCCATGCAAATTCCAAGCATGCTTCAGATGATCTTCCTTTTGACTCCAGAATAACTCACGATTTCCGCATCCTGCATTGCTTGATACGTTGTACCACTGTCAGATGAGAGGGTTTAATTTAGGTAAATGCCCATTTCATTGTTCATGGTCGGTCTCCACTGCCACGGACCCAGAGCCACATGAGGGAAGTATGGGTTTACAAGCATAAAAATGAGAATAGTTGGGTTGGGGTTACTGGTAAGAAGTAAGGCAGAAGTCCAGAAAACCGGTGGTATTAGGTGGGGATGGTCAACACGGGCACATGAGAATAGTTGGGTTGGGGTTTCTACTTCTGTGGCCCTGACTTTTCCTAACTGTCCTTTGTCCATATCTCTCCGGCGTCTCCGCCCTCTCTCTCTCTCTCTCTCTCTGAGCGCTCACATTATCTCGGGCTTGTGGTTCGTCTCGTCCCGTCGGCCTCAAAACGTGCGAGTGCGAGAGCGTTTCTCTCGCATCTCCCAAATGATGTGCCGCAAGAGCCCACCTTGCGGAACCAAGAATGCACCTGAATCCGGTGCCGCTGCTGCTGCTCCTCCTTGTTCCGGACCAACCAAGGGGAGCAGCAAGCTCAAGGAAGGTGACGATTACGATGATGGGCTCGGCACTCTGAAGATGATGGTCATGATGGTTCGCGCCCTTGCCCCTCCAAAGGACCCCCACGCTTATCCGTCCAAGTCCCTCGTCTGGTGGTCTCGCCCCATTCAACAGGTCATGTTAGAGATGGTGAGGTTCCATCCGATCCCGTGTGCGTTTGCCCTCTCCCTTCTCTTCTTCATGGGAGTCGAGTACTCCCTGTTCATGGTTTCCCCTTCTTCCCCTCCTTACGATCTGGGTTTCGCCCTTACCCATGGCCTCCACCTCTTCTTGGCTCGCAGCCCCAATGTCAATACCATCCTCGCTGCCTTCAACACGGTACACATCTTTCCTTCATTGTTAGAATATGTCATTGCTGATGTGATGGTAGAATAGAATGATGGGACATTGAACACCAATCGTTTCATTTATGTGTTAATGGAACATTTGTAAGCAGGTATTCGTGGGGATGCAGACGGCGTACATCCTGTGGGCATTGCTGGTGGAATGCCGACCAAGGGCAGCCATCTCCGCTCTGTTTATGTTCACTTGCCGAGGCATATTGGGTTATTCCACTCAACTTCCATTACCAGAGGTAACGAAAACCATGAACCCCAGAAAGCTCAATTTCCCTCTTTAAAGAAGAGAAACAATCGAGTTGGGTAATGTCGTTTCTCCCATTTAGTCTGCTGTTAAACATAATTCTCATGATGATTGCGGTTGTGGATCGATGAATCGACGGATTGAGTGTAAGATTAAAGCATTTCTTTCCTTCTTTCTCGATCCCGTGAAGAATGTAATGTAGTAGATTGGGTAGTTAAGCTAGTCGGTGATTCAAATACTGCACCATTTTCTTGTGTTGAAATAATGGATGGGGGGTGGAATGCAGGAATTCCTGGGGTCGGGTGTGGACTTCCCGGTGGGGAACGTGTCCTTCTTCCTCTTCTTCTCGGGGCATGTGGCGGGTGCGGTGATAGCGTCGATAGACATGAGGCGGATGGGGAGGTGGGAGTTGGCGTGGCTGTTCGATGTGTTGAACCTGGTTCAGGGTGTGAGGCTGCTGGCCACCAGGGGCCATTACACCATCGACTTGGCTGTTGGGGTGGGTGCGGGCTTCCTGTTCGATGCGCTCGCCGGCAGATACGAGGAGCTCAAGAGATGCAGAGACACCGGTCATCATCACCATCACGTTCCGGAGGTCCAACAACCCCTCCTTGTTTCCAAACCACATCTATCTACTCTCTAGCTGTTTTCTTTATTTGCAATGTCCTTTTCTGTTTTAACGAGTGATCTAGTAGACCGGAAAAATTCATTTTTTGGTTGTTACAAGAAGTTAGTACGATTAATTACGAGGCTGGACTTCCTCTACCGGAAGCCCTCTGCTGCGTGCAATGGTGACCAATCGCTACCTCTTTCTCTCTCTTGCTAGTGTCGGTAATGGTGAACAACAATCACAGGCTCTGTTTGGGATCGAAGCAGGTTATATGTTATCTCATGTTCGGGGTCCCAAAGAGCACCAGGTATGTAAGCATGTGCGTCTCGTATCCTCATTTTTGTCAGCATTAATTAATGTTGGAGTTTGATGCGATTGCAAAGACTTAAGTACCCTTTCCTTCATTGGTGCAAAAAAAAATAATGATTCTTGAAAAGGAGTGGTTGTAAAGACTTAAGTGCCCCGAAGATGATTATTTAAGACCCAGTCTCTGCACTGCAGGATTATTCGAGAAAGAAAGAAATCTCCCCTGGAGGAGGCCATGGACATCAACCCTCTCACTCTCTCTCTCTCTTCCTTCTCTTTCTGCTTTTGTGTACATCCAGCAGAAGATCCTACATTGCTTCATCAAGCACCGATTGACTTGCACATTGACTGTTGTGAAGCATGATTCAGAGTTTTTACCCTTGCAGAAGGAGAGTTTGGGGGCTCCTCTCAGCGTGTGTAGCATCATTCAACTAAATGAGTTGTAGATCCTGATTCAGAGTTTTTACCGTTATAGGAGAGGGGTCTGGGGGTTCCTCTCAACGTGGGTAGCATCATTCAACTTGAAGAGTTGTGGAGTCTGATTCAGAGTTTTTATCCTTACAGAAAGGGGGCCTGAGGACTCCTCCGAGCGTGAGTAGCATAATTCAATTTGAAGAGTTGTTGAGTCTGATTCAGAGTTTTTATCCTTACAGAAGGGGGTTCGAGGGCTCTTCCCAGCGTGGGTAGCATCATTCAACTTGATGAGTTGTGGAGTCTGATTCAAAGTTTTTGCCCTTATAGGAGGAGGGTTTGGGGGCTCCTCCCAGCGTGGATAGCATCGTTCAACTTGATTCGTTGTGGAGCTTGATTTAAAGTTTTTGCCCTTATAGGAGGAGGGTTTGGGGGCTCCTCCCAGCGTGGATAGCATCGTTCAACTTAATTCGTTGTGGAGCTTGATTTAGAGTTTTTGTCCTTACAGGAGGGGGGTCCAGGGGCTCCCCCGCCACGGGTCACAGGTGTCGTGGTCAAAAAATGCACAGGGTATCGTGGTGAGAAAGATATATTTTTGTTCGAAGCAAGGTTGGAAGAAATCAATGGAAAATCCAACAAGGAGCATGTCAGAATCAAGATGTGGATGTCAAACGAAAATAGTGTTGTGTAACTCAAATAACACAGAATAATAGGGGTCTGGTTTTTAGTTAAAATGAAGAATAAAATGACAATAGAAATCGCTGAAAATTTACAGAAATAAACTAGACTCAATAACGAAGGCACCATATTTTACGGATTTGGAATATGACCTCTGGTTAGGGAGATATGACCCTGACAAGTTGGTCCTAATTCGGGTAGCGATTTACAACGATTTGCTTACTGAATAACACTACAAATCGCTATAGTGATTTGCGGAAGACACTACAAATCAATATAGTGATTTGCGGAAGATACTACAAATCGCTATAGTGATTTGCGATAATACTACAAATCACTATAGTGATTTGCGGAAGACACTATATATCGCTATAGTGAGATCCAACAACACTATAAATCGCCGTGGGGCTCGTTGGAGACCCAAAAACACTATAAATCACTCTAGTGATTTGCGGAAGACACTATAAATCGATGTTAAAAAGCCGGATAACACTATAAATCGTTGTGGGGCTCGTTGGAGACCCGAAAATACTACAAATTTCTATAGAAAAGCCCGATAATACTACAAATCGTTGTTGGAAGGCCCCAAAAAAATTTGGTCTGGGGGGCCCCCGAACCTCCCTCCTGTAAGGGCAAAAACTCTAAATCAGGCTCCACAACACATCAAGTTGAATGATGTTACCCACGCGTGGAGGAGCCCCCAAACCCCCTCCTATAAGGGCAAAAACTATGAATCAGGCTCCACAACTCATCAAGTTGAACGATGCTACAGTCAGTGTGCAGGTCAATTGGTGTTTGATGGAGCAATGTATGATCGTCTGTTGGATGTGCACAGAAGTAGAGAGATAAGAGAGAGAAAGTGAGAGGGTTGATGTTCATGGCCTTCTCCAGGGAGAACTCTTTACCTTCCTTGATTTCTTCTCTAGAGAGAGACAGAGTTTTACAGTGTTTTACGGAGAAGGAAGAAGAAGAAGATGACGATGAAAAGTTCAAATGAACATTTTTGATGGCTCAGGTTTGTTTCGTCGGATGACCATCGGATCGTCGGCTCACCATCGTTTCGCCGGATTACCATCAGCGAAATGATTAAGGTTCGTTTCGCTGGGTAGACTTTGAAGAGTCAACATCATCCTTGACTTTCTGGATGGAGGACATGTTTGTCCTTTTTTTGAACTGTTTGTTTTTTCTTTTTTGAATGAAGGGCATTTTTGTCATTTTCTCAAACCATTACTTTATGAGAAGAATAGCAAGAACGGGTACTTAAGTCTTTGCAACCACACCAGACTCCAATGCTAAGTGATGTCAACATACATGGCAATACGAGCCCCATGTGCTTGTATACGTGGTGCTCATTCAGACCCCCGAACACAGACATGGGATTCAGTGAATCATCGGGGGATAGCCTTCTTCCTGTATGAAAAAAAAGTAAATATACAATAAAATATAAATAAATAAATTATTAAATAAGAGCTTCGATTAAACCCAAGTCGGAGCGCAAGCATGGATCTTTTATTGTCATTTTTAAGTACCAAACACATAAAAATAAAATTATGAAAACCAACATAAATTAGATACATAGAACATGTAAACCTAAACAAATAGAACAAAATGGGTAATTATAGCTTTGATAGACATATATAATCCTTTGATAAAACAGCAAAGGGAAAAGATGAAAGGCCTCCATCTAGTTAAAAGCTTACAAGCATCAGACGTTCAAACACACGGGCGTGGTTATTAATGCACATTAAATTCTAGGTAGTTATTTGAAAAAAAAATAGAAAGTTATCCACTGCATGCAATAAACAAATTGGCTAACCTGATTTAAATTGTTTTTTTAGAACTTGCATAAACAAAAATGGCCAACGATGAAATTGCATGTTGAACAAAAATGGCCTTTTTTTCTCAAATTTTTACTTTTTATTTTTTATTCTTATTTACAACTGCTAGTATTTGACCCTTATCTTGACATAGCAACCGAGGCTGAAGTACGCACCTTAAAGTGAAGCGTTCCTCACGACCTGAAGAGCAAGCTTCATATACATATACGCCTATAAGCTGCGCTTCGAGGCATGAAGAATTGCCTCCTGAGGCTCACGCTTCATGCCTCAGAGCCTAAGTATTTAACAGCTTTTGTGTGGATGTACTTGGCATCAACCATTGGATCATGTATTTTTTGATGAAAAAATATGATTTTTGAATTTATGAATATTTATGAAGAATATGAGCCAATTTTAAAGCCTTAAAAAAATCAGGTTTATGCATCAAAATTGGATGATTTAAGAGCGGGTTCATATAAAACCAAGCATGTATACTAAGGTTAGATTCAAGAGAAAAGAATAAAAGTTCTATAAAAATAAAGGTTCACACATTAGTTCTCATATTTCCGGTTCTCATATTCTAGTGATTCTATTTATATATAGGTGTTGAACCTGTGCTTAATCGCTATGACAGTCCATCGCAGGCATTGTTGGATGGTCAGCATGCAAAAAAAAGTCGCATAAAAAAATGCTAAACGTCAAAACACGCAAAAAGGTTTTTAGTGGCGCTTTTGAAGTGCCGCTAAAGGGTCTTAGGGATGTGCATGGCATTACAAATTTTTAATGCCACGCACATCTATGTGGACCCTTTAGCAGTGGTTTTGTGCAACACTAAAGGTTCCAGCAGAGGTTTATTTGTGTGTTTTGAAGTGTTTTACTATTTTTTTTCTGTTTTTTGCGTGCTGACAGGCCATTAACGCATATGACGGACAGTTAGCGCGATTAAGCACGGGTTCAACACCTATGCATTAAGCACCTAAGTATTTTCCTATATATAGGTACTTCTATGGTGCTACATACTTGATTTACATAGATCTAAATTTCAAAATTAAAATCTCAATGTTGGATCATGGTTTTTTTTTAAGCAGATCCCTACCACAACATCCCAACACAAGGTGAGCTAGACAAGCGGAGACCCCATTTGTATGTTGGATCATGTTTAGCATGTCCTATTAACAACTTTCATGTGTTAAAATTGATTAAAATATAATATTTTATACTATTTTATAACAACCCTTATTTTATGAATTGTGAGCCATTGATTTTCACCAAAAAAAATAAAATTTAAATCTTATAGTGTATTAATCATGATAAAACCTTTTAACATTGTAAATAAATCATGCTAAGTTCATCTTTACAGTTAGACATACCATTTGGTGGTTAGATCTATGCAAAAAAAGTGTATACCACCTGCCTATCGAAAAAAGTGTACCAACATATGGGAACATGGTGCAAAAGTTTCATATATTTTTCCCATATATAAGGCCATTTTTAGGCATCCATCTTAACATTCATGAGATGGACACCACACCCGTCTCAAGTAGCGGTGTCAACAGGCTTGGTTTACCCAGACCTCACCCGATCCAAACCCTACAGGGTTCAGGTATGGTGATAAATAATAAGACCCGATAAAGACCTGAGTTTGGACCCAAAAGTCTGATTAATACATGGACCCAGGTATATTTTGTGAAATTTTATACCAGCCCTGAACCTGACCCAAATTTCGATTAAGACCAATATTTTTTGATGTAAGAATGATAAAAATATGGTTTTACTGGGTATAGTCTGAGTCTAGTTCATGTAGTTCTTATCGGGTCCGAGTATGGATTTTCTTATAGTGAACCCGATTGGACTTGGGTTCTAACCCGATATTGTACTTGAAAATCAAGTCCAAGTCTAGTAGCACCTAAGTCCGAACCAAACCCGACCCCTTGACACCCCCTAGTCTCAAGAAATGCCAAGATGGATGCTGTCAAACATGTCATTGCATGCCTACCATGCACTGACCTTGCATATAACGCCAATATATATATATATATATAGTGATGGGTAACTGCTCAAACGTTAGGTGCTCAATGAATGTACTCAATGAGTTTTGGGTTTTTCAGCTTTTTTTCATTTTATTTATAAATTTTGACAGTAAAGATGTGATCTATGTACTTGACTGTATAGAGATAAACTTTTGAAACATTTATACTCCAACACATTGGGTGGGTTTTTATAAGATTCAAACAATCAAGGATCCAAAATCTTTTAAATTTTGAGGCTCCAAACATCAAATTTTTTTTATCGAACACATGATCCAGGTGTGAATTCTTACTAAATCGACTATGCCCCACACATTTTGTAGGGTCAAAACTGCATAAAAAGCACGGAAGAAGCGTAAAAAACTATTGAGCAAGTTTGTTTATATATATATATATATATATATATATATATATATATATATATATATATATTACCAATTTGGTGCTAAATTTCATGCTAAACGGGTTTTTTGGGCTTTATTTTATTTTATTTTTAAATTCTGATCGTGCATATGTGATCTGTGTACTTGATTTTAGAGGGACCAGCTCTTGAAGATAAACATCATTTTTTTTATGAAAAACATATGATCCAGGTGTGAATTCTTAGTAAAACGATCATGCCCAAAACATTTATGGGACTGGAACTGCATAAAAAGAACAGGAAAAGCTCTAAAAACCCATTTAGCACCAAATTGGTTTAGCACGGACCCATTTTCCTTTCTCTCTCTCTCTCTCTCTATATATATTATATATATATATATTATATATATATATTATATATATATATATATAATATATATATATATATATATATATATATATATATAGAGAGAGAGAGAGAGAGAGAATCCCTGGAATGTGTAAACCAGGAAAAAGCTAAACTGGTTGAACCCACTAGTCCAATCAACTCAGACCGGAAGGGCCTGGCTTTAGTAGGGTTATACGTTAGGGGTCGGTCCCTTTACCAATTTCAAATTTTCGACTCTCACCTCTCTCCCTCACCGCGCTCCCAAACCAAATTTTCGACTCTCACCCTCCACCACCGTCGCAGAGCATACGGCCCTCTCTCTTCGGCCACTACCGCAGGACTCTCACCTCTCTCACCTTTCCCTCTTCTGACCCTCTCAGCATTCTCAAACCCCCAGCCGAGGTCTTCCATCGTCGGCCACCACCGTCGCCGGCACCGGCCCTCTCCCTCTCTGGCCACCACCCTCGTCGGCCCTTTCCCACTCCGGCGACCACCGAGCCCTCAACCGTCGGATCTTCATGCGACGAGACAGGGTAAATGAATCTCTCTCCAAAACCTCTCTGATTTGGTTGTTGAGGGTTTTATTCTTCTTCGTTTTTTTTACTGTGATAGAGTACCATGGTTGTTTGTGATTTGACCCAGATTGAGATGCATTGATGCTATTTGTTTATGGTGGATTCTCTTCCGGCTTTGTCCTCCTTTCTGTTATCATTGTAATAAGTTCTACGTGCAGTTACAGATGACTCAATGAAATTAAGAGCAATTTTTGGTGCCAATTTCTTTTACGAGTTTTTTTGGTGCCAATTTCAGAAGCAGAAAAACACTGGAATTGCTCTCTCATTCCATTGCCTTGGTTGTTTTCTTTTTGTGGGATATTTCTTCTGTGTCCTTAGTTTTTTTTTGTTCTGTCTTCATTGATTGAGCACCATGGCTGTTTGTGATTGTGTGGAACCCGAGTTTTTTATTTCGTTTGTTGGGACGACTGGTGCTCTCACTGTAACACACATACACACATGCATTTTGTTTGTTGAACACAAATACACATGCATTTTGTTGAACACCTATTATTCTGTTTGTTTTGCTGCTTTGAAATGCAAGTAGGGGAATATAGAGTAACAGCATGCCACCAGATTCTCTACTGCTTGTATATACAAGTCATCACCTATCCAAATGAAAGGCACAATTCTTGTTCATTTTGGTTCTTGGAAGATCAAATTCTGTTGCATGCTGAAAACTGTTTTTTAACAAATTCTCTCTTGTATAACTGTTTTTTACAAATTCATTTTGGTTCTTGGGTGTGCAGTGTGCTAAAGAAGTGAGCGGTCGATGCTCAACATGATCATTCCTAGTTGTCTATACTGTGTTTTGTATTTTGTACGTTGTGCTTGATATTAACATCGAATTGATTTCACAGTTATTCTACATCTGTAAAATTTGTTTACGACTTGGTTTGCTAGCCATTTGTTGGACTGTTGGATGAGATGAGCTATGAAACCAAAATGTAATTATTGATTTGTATTTGGGTTTTATTTTAGGGCCTTGGGAGGATTTTATGCGTTGCACTTTGCATTTTTGCTTTTGATATTGTAAAGCTTAAATCTGTAAAGCTTCTTATGAGATTTGAATTTTGTTGATACATTGTCAATGGGATTCTAGTTGCTCAGACATTCTGCCGCAGGTGTTACCAATATCATATGTAGGAATCAACAGCTTGATTTTTAAGATAATAAAAATCAACAACTCACTTAAGAATAGCCCAACATAGTAGCCAAACTCGTCATCTGCAATGACTCGGGGCTTACCTTCCTCTGCAAATCATGATTAATTGGGAATTTGGGAGAAAAGCAAACTCAAAATGCAAAAACTTTTCAAATGTAAGAAAGCATAATAACGTGTCGAAAGATCTCTAAATAGAGCTCTCCACGAAGTTCATTAGCCAAAAGATATAAAATGAGTACAAGCACATCCAAAATGGCCAAAACAAGATTACAAACCAGGAATATGATTGTCCATTTACAAAGTTTCTAAATAATGTCAAGTTATCACAAAACTCAGATTGGGTTCAGTCCCACATACACGAATTTAATTAAAAAACAGTAAGTATAATCAAACTAAAAATTAATCACGTTTCAAAAATATATTTAGATCAGCAAGTTGGTTCAATCTCAACACATTTAAACATTAAATGTGATATTATGCTGCTATGTGAGTATAATCAAACATATCTTCTAGCATTTTTTGTGATGACTGCTTTCTTAAAGCTTCTAATAGTTGTCCCACAATGCGTGCCTCTCTCATGAGTCACACCTTGCCTCTCATTCTGGATCAAACCCCTGATTGGGAGATTCGGGTTCTAACAGTGTTATCAAAGCAGTTCAATCCTACGAGCCAAGCCAACAAGCAGACTACCCTGGTCGACGCAGAAAGGGCCCACGCCCTTCTCATTTCTGCTCAGGTATGATTCAATGCCCATGTTAAATTTTTGAATTATATTTCAATTTTGTTGCATTGGATTTTATCGTGTGGAGTGTTAGATCAGATCCAATGCTGATCTAACTGAATCAGGAGGATTCTTTTTCGTTTTTCATGCTTGTTGGGGCGTTCCCTATGAATATGAACAAATATGAGAATTTCGTTGGGGTGTTCCCTACTGAGCGACGTGCTGTACTCTATAGGCCCAAAGGCAGTGATAAATGGGCAAGGGTTGCTAGGTCGTCGCCCGGAAGCGACGCGTCACACCGGCGCCCAGGTGTGGTGTCAAATAGGCAAGGGTTCCCTCACTTTGTTGGACGGGTGGGGGTAAAAAAGTTAGTCCAAGACCATAAAATTAGGTTAGCTACTTGGAACATAGGATCTTTAACTGGTAAGTTGGTAGAGTTAGTAGATGTTATGTGTAGGAGAAAGATTGATATTTTATGTCTACAAGAGACCAAATGGGTAGGTGAGAAAGCAAAAGTGATAGAACCTTGGGGATATAAGATTTGGTATACAGGAATAAATATGAATAAAAATGGAGTAAGGATTGTTATGAGTCTTGAGTTTATAGATAATGTAGTTGAGGTCCGTAGGAAGGGTGATAGGATTTTACTTATTAAATTAATATTAGGTTCGGATATTATTAATATTATTAGTGTTTATGCACCTCAAGTAGGTTTAGATGATTCTATTAAGTGTCAATTTTGGAAAGATTTAGATGAAGTAGTACAAGGGATATCTTATGGAGAAAGGCTTTTCATCGGCGGTGACCTTAATTGGCATGTAGACATTAATAGGGATGAATTTGAGAGTATCCATGGAGGCTATGGTATATGAGAAAGAAACGAAAGTGGAGAAAAGATTTTAGATTTTGGTTTGTCCTATGATATGATCTTAGCAAACACTTGGTTTAGGAAGAGGGAGTCTCACCTAGTAACATTTAAAAGTGGGGTTAATACGAGTCAGATAGATTTTTTCCTACTTAGAAAGAGAGATAAGGGTTGTTGCATCGATTGTAAGGTTATACCGGGAGAAGGTGTAGCTACACAACATAGAGTCTTAATTTTAGATCTTAGAATTAGACAATGCTGCAAAAGGGATAGACATAGGATAGATCCTAGAATTAAGTGGTGGGCACTAAAAGGAGCTAAACAAGGAATGTTTGTAGAGCAGGTAGTTAAAAAAGCTGATTGGTGTCTCGAGGAGGATTCAGAATCAATGTGAAATAAGATAGCGGGTGGCATGAGAAAGGTGACTAAGGGGGTATTGGGTGAGTCTAAAGGCGATGCACTGCTAGGTAAGGATACATCGTGGTGGAATGAGGATGTCAAATTAGCTATTAAGGTTAAAAAAGAGTGTTATAGAAATCTAAGTAAGAGTCGTGATAATGAAAATTTGGAGAAGTATATGATAGCAAAGAAGGAAGCTAAAAAAGTAGTTCGGAACGCCAGGGATAAGGTATACAAGGAGGTTTATGACAAGTTGGATACCAAAGAGGGCGAGAAGGATATTTATAGGCTTGCAAAGATGAGAGATAGGAAATCAAGGGATCTGGGTATGGTTAGATGTATCAAAGATGAAACACAAAGGGTTTTAGTCAAAGATGAGGAGATTAAGGATAGATGGAAAGATTATTTTGATAAGCTATTTAATGAAAGTCATGCTCAAGATCTTGGAGACTTCTCTATTCCTTTTCATGAGATGAATCGTGACTTCATGCGCAAGATTCAAAAGAAAGAAATTGCAGAGACTTTGAAGAAAATGAAATCAAGAAGGGCAGTTGACCCAGATGGTATACCTATCGAGGCTTGGAAATGCTTGGGAGAGAAAGGTTTAGAATGGTTGACAAATCTTTTTAACAAGATTTGGCGGACAAATAAGATGCCTAATGAGTGGAGGAAGAGTACTTTGGTGCCTCTATATAAGAATAAAGGCGATATACAAGATTGTACAAACTATCGTGGTATAAAACTCATGAGTCATACTATGAAACTTTGGGAGAGGGTGATTGAGTCTAGGTTGAGGAAGGTTGTCATGATATCGGAGAATCAATTTGGTTTTATGCCTGGAAGATCAACTATGGAAGCTATACATCTTCTTAGACAACTTATTGAGAGAAATAGAGAGAGGAACAAATATTTGCATATGGTTTTTATTGATTTGGAGAAGGCATATGATAGAATACCTAGGGATGTTCTTTGGTGGACAATGATGAAGAAAGGTGTTTTTCTCAAGTGCATTAGTATAATTAAGGATATGTATGAAGGAGTAGTAACCAATGTCCGCACTTGTGGAGGGGTGGCAACCAATTTTCCTTTAACGGTTGGGTTACATCAAGGATCTGCTTTAAGCCCTTTCCTATTTGCTATAGTGATGGATGAGCTTATGAGATCAATTCAAGAAAATGTGCCGTGGTGTATGTTGTTTGCTGATGATATTGTTTTGATTGATGAGTTTAGAGCTGTGGTTAATGCTAAGTTAGAATTATGGAGACAGACATTGGAAGCAAGAGGTTTTAAGTTGAGTAAGAGTAAGACAAAATACATGGAATGTCAGTTTAGTAAGCAACGAAGTAGTGATGGGAGTGTAGTGAAGCTTGGTGAGCAAGAAATATCGGTGGATGATTGTTTCAAATATTTGGGATCTATCATTCAAAAGTATGGAGAAATTGATGGAGATGTAAATCATAGGATAAAGGTTAGGTGAATGAAATGGAAAAGTGCAACTGGAGTGTTGTGCGATCGTAGAATGCCATTGCGGTTGAAGGGAAAGTTTTATAGGATGACTATTAGGCCCACTTTACTATATGGTACGAAATGTTGGGCTGCCAAGAGACATCATATTCAAAAAATGAGTGTAGCTGAGATGCGTATGCTGAGATGAATGTGTGGAAATACAATAAAAGATAAGATTCAGAACGAGGAGATACGTAAGAAGGTAGGCGTTGCACCCATTGAAAATAAGATGAGAGAGAATCGTTTACGGTGGTTTCAGGTTTGGACATATTCGGCAAAGGCCTAATGATGCTCCAGTTAGAAGGATGGAGAAATGAGAAAATATATTAGTTAAAAGAGGTCGGGGTAGGCCTAGGAAGACATGGATGGAGGTGATAGGAAGGGATATGAATGCTTTGAACCTCACTGAGGACATGACATTGGATAGAAATGATTGGAGGAGAAGGATTCATGTGGAAGACCCAGAATGATTTTCTTTTTTGGTTCATATCACCGACCCCAATTGTTTTGGGATGAAGGCGTAGTAGTTGTTGTTGTTGTAATGCTCGTGACATTTGTTGGGTCTCCAAAGAGCCAAACAACAGTTTCAACGACTTAGTTGTAACATCCATAAATTTTTGATGATTTATAAATGAATTAAATATGATTTTTTATGCAATTATGCTTGAAATTGGTGTTTGATTTATCCTTATTTAATGCAGAATTTAATTCAAAAATTTGGTTAATTTAAGGTGCAAAGAGAAGTCAAATTAGTGCTTAAGTCAAATGTAAAGTGAAAGCGAAGTTTGACATAATTTTAAAGGTGTAATTCAATTCTAATTTGAATTTTGAAGTGAATTTAACTTGAATTTAACGCGAGTTTAATCAACATTTAATTTAGTACCTAAATTAGTTAAATTTGGATCTAGATTAGATATATGAAATTGGGCCAATTCCTGAATCCATAGGGCAAGTCACCTCTCTGGTGGGCTCCACTTGGATCCAACTGCCAAGTGGCATCACAACTGAATTATGTCCTAATTCAAACAAGCTTAGGAGGAGACATCTCTCTCTTAGGTGAAACTTAGGTAAAGTAAAAAGTAAAATCCTAACAAAGTTGTCAGGTAAATTTGTAATTCAAATTTTTACGCGTCACTGTGTGGTTAAATTAACCACGAAGGTAAAATTTTTAAAAAAAGAGAAGTTACTTGGGAATTTAACTACACCAACACGATTTTGGGATTAGGTCCCACCTTGGGCATTTGAATGGGTTAGGTGGCACAAATTCTTAGGCAACTATCAAAAAGTAAAAATGATAAATAACAAAAAAAGTGAAACTACCTAGGTTCTATAAAGTAAGCCAATCACTAAATAAGTGGATGGGTAGAGTTAATGGACTCTCCTGTACACGATTTTGGAGAGGAGCCCATGTTATATATATATATTATGGTTAAGTAATATAGTATGTATATTAAATTAACTCCATGGAATATTCTATCCTAAGGGGGGGTGGGGGTAGAGATAGACTCCAAACCACTTTGGAGATTTCTCTCTCTTGATTTCTTAAGATATTGCCAAGTGGCATAAATCAATAAAGTTAATGTTTAAAATAATTTAATTTAGACAAATTAGGAGGAGTGTCTCAAGGAATATCATTTGAGAAGAGGTTGGGATAGAGTCCCAACTCCTCTGCACGATTTTGAGTGGGTCCCATTCCTTAGTTTAGGGTTCATTATGGTTGTGCTAAGTGATACTTCTTTTATGTTTTAATAGTTTTAAATTAATTATTTTTGAGGTGTTACTAGATTAAGGATGCTGGCCAAGATGAAGGGTTGAGGCCGAAAGAGAGGTAGCCTAGGGTTTTAAAGTGAATTATTTAAAGAAAAAAAAGAGGAGACCTCTTAGGACATTTTTTCATAATGTCACTCTCTCTCCTCTTCACGCCACCCTCTAGTTGGATGTCCATTGATGTTCTCTGAGACTTCCGTGTATTGTATTCATGTTTGTTGAGTTGTGAAGATGGTATGAACCATTGAATATAAAGGATACCTAGTCCCTACATATGTAGGGTTTTTCTAACATTGGACCCATGTATGGCCTAACCTACATGATCAATGTGAGGCAAATTATTCCTTATGCATCCTATGAGTATAATGGATACCTAGTCCCTACATATGTAGGGTTTTTCTAACATTGGACCCATGTATGGCCTAACGTACATGATCAATGTGAGGCAAATTATTCCTTATGCATCCTATGAATGTAAAATGGTCCAGATCTAAGGTAGATATGAGATTGGATGCCTTTCAAAATATTTTCAAGGTTTCAACTGGAAAATGGTTTTCGGGAAATCGATTTTTAAAAGTTCTATATTTTTTTATAAATTTTGATGTATTTTATGGTTGGTTTTATAATATGATGTCTGGATCTATGTTAGAATCATGTTAGGATGTTATTATGCATGCTCTAATGTTGATTTGATGATTCAAAATCATTTTAGCATGTTTAGATGTCGAATCTTGATAAATGTTGGGCTCTTGATGAAGTTCATAATGAATGCGATGTTTTCTATAATTTTTAGATCCGATCTGCAACTTTGTAAAATCGATGTCGTCAAATCTAATCGTTAGATAAATATGAAATTTGGGGAGAATGTTTTACTCCTTGAGATGAAGATTTTGGCCCAAACCTTGCACCTATCCGAGATCAGATAAATCAGTTATGTCCTCTGCAAGCTGACATAGTCATTGGCAGTGTTCCTATTTCGATAGGTATTTGAAAATTCATAACCCCATGAATACTATATAGTTTTGCCCTAAAAACAGTTCAGTCCTGAAACATAGGTTGTCTAGGGACAAAAACTAGTTATGGTACAAAATATTTAATTAAATATTGACAAAGAATTTGATTCCAATTTTTTTATGCTTATGGTAGACATCTTAAGCTATGTTGAAAATAATTCCTAAATTTTAGTTTCATATTTATGATCTCTAATAGACTGCCTAATAGACAGACAAACTAGACAAAATCTATCCAGTGACATAAAAGTAATTTTCAATGTTCAAATTATTATAAATTCATTTTTAATGATTTTGGTACGAGGTTTGATTCTATGTTTAGCTAACACATATGGCTATATACAAAATTTTTATTATGTTCAAATTTGTCATATCTAATTTACTGGAGGTTTTACAAAACAGGAAAAATTTGTTCATGCAATTCAAAAAAATGGGAACACTTGCTTGTTTATTTGTTTGGGTACCAAAAGTGGGTCCCAAGGTCATAAAATGGTTTCAAACCTGAACCAGACCTGTTATTGACATATTTTACTATAATGTGCGAGCCAAAGATTGGCCTTGACGTTGTATATAGTTTACTAGCATGCTAAATTACTAAAGTACAAGCATTGCATGATTTCTTGTGACATAGCATGATGTATGTGAATAGATATGATGCATTTTGACTTGCATGATAAAATTGTATAGTATGAATAAATAAATTTATTATGAATTGAATACATGCTATGATGGTGATGTAAGATATAAGAGAGATGCATTCACATGTATTGGCAGTTCTATGGAACCCATGTAGTATCAGCAGACACAAATTATAAATATTATTGTGTTGCATGTGAAAGGCACATGCATACGTGAATGCTCTTGCTATGGGCTATGGGTGTCAAATGCACCAAGTTAATGAAATACACATGCACATAACACGAATAGTGACCTCAAGGGAGGTTTACCTCAAAAAAGGTACGGTGGAGATCCAGTTTAAAGCTATCGGGCACACAGAATTAGTTAGTTTGTGAGCTTGTGTAAATCTACCAAAGAATAGGTAGTTGGCTCATACCAATGTTATGGTACCATACAAAGTTACTTGTGCTAATACGCCTTCTCTTTTAGTGCCGAGTGATTAAGCACTTGTATTTAAATGCACTAAATTTGTGATAACAACTCCCATAAATAGATCTCTGGTGGTATGTAATAACTCATTCTAACATGTCTTACTTGGAGAGGGTAAGAGGTACAAATTGTGTAACCTTGAGAGCAATGAGTCTCATTGTCCCTAGTCCTCGGATTTAGGAGGCCAGGACTACCTTAAATAATTTCATGGTGGTATGTTCTAAGAAATTATAGTTGTTATAGGTTGTACAACCCAATTATTCAATCGTACCAAGTGAGAATCTTCTTCCGACTATTGGCCGCCTATGTTGGATCGCGTAACAGTAGCATGGAGTATTTAAAATACATAGCATAATAAACTCCCATATCATCTTCTCTATTGTTAGGACCTGGTTGGTTAATTGAAAGAGAAACAAAAGCCTTAAACTTGCACAGTTTGATTGTTGAACATGTGTGAATAAATGCCCTAATATGAGAAACAAAATAAGGGTCTTGTTGATGTTCTAAACGTTCATGCATTCAGTTGTGCATGTTTCAAATTAGTGTATGTTATGGACTTGCATGTTAGATTGCAATTGCTACACTATGTTATATATAGATTGTAACTACTGTACTGAATTACATGTAGATTATTTTCGGTTACTTTGAATCTAATATTAATTATAAATGGCTTAATTAATTACTTATTGATAGTATATTGATTGTTTAAGTGTAATGTCAACAAATGCATGTATCTTGTATGTTAGACTATATATGCGTTCTTTGTTAGCCTTACCTTACTCAGGTTTGGAATGAGTCTGAACCCAATATTTTTACATAGATTCAGAATAGCATACTGGCGCATGGCAGGATGCTGCGGGCAACTGACCTATCTTTAGTCCTCAGGGATATTGTTTTACTTATCCTGGATGTTTTGAATATTAACAGGTATTTGTTCAGTTTATTGTTAATCACTTGTTAATTCAATTTATGAAAAGTTTGTTAACTCTTGTTCAAATTTGTAACAATAGATTCATAGTTATTATAGACCAGGACCCAATGTCCAATATAAGAATCAGTGTCAGTCACGAGCCAGTTCAACTTACCTGTAACTCGCCAAAAGTTTTTATTTAAGAATTGTCTCTTTAATTCTGTTGCGATTTGATTTAGAAATAAAGACCTTTCATTATAAGTTAAAAAAAAGGTTGTATTTTTTAGTTAGATTTTTAAGGTGTTATAGAATTGGTATCAGAGTAGGACTTAAAAATTGGGTTTATGCTTTGATTGAGAACCCTAGGACAATGAAAAAGGTTGGTTTGTGGCCATACAAGAATTCAACTTTGCCAAGTAAGTACGTTCTAACTGTATTGTTTGAATTTAATAAGCTTGCAATGCTTAGATGTCCTACTTGAATATATGTGTTGTTGGGAACTTAGAAACAAGATTTATAGAGTAACACAAAATTGATATCTAGGTCAACTTATGTTATTTTGTTTATATAGATGACCTAGCAAAATAGGTATAATAATGTGATGGATACATCGAACAACTTGGCTGGGGTCCTGGCTCAGCAGGTTGCCCCCAGGCAAACCATGGGGCACAACTTGCAACAGGTTTCCCATGACCAACAAGATATAGGTGGTGGTATCACCTACAAGAAACTTATAGACAGATCCACCAGTGTTCACCAGGAAAACAGATCTAGAAGCAGCAAAAAATTGGATACGATAGATTGAGAGGATCTTTCTTTTTTTCTTTTTCTTTTTGAAAGACATTTTTAGCCGCATGCGATGCTTAGCACTGAGCATCACACAATTAGCTCTGCTACGCACTTGCAAGGCACAAATATACAGAACAATACAATACATTTCTAAGACTGTACCCGTGGTGCGAATTCAGTGTACATGCAAACTAACTTTGAGAATCTATCATACAACATGAATAACATTTTAAAATTTTAGTTTAGGAATCCTACCTTTTTTATGCGACGAAAAGTAAAACAAAGCTCAAAGTCCTGAAAGTCCAGTGCAAATGCTACACGACACGATCTACTCGTCCCTCTCACAAGGAGAGAGCGCTACAACTGCACACACAATGAACAACTTATCTAAATACGATCTCGCACATGAGCGATGAAAATCAAGACGAAATTCAATAACCTGATTTGCGAAAGCCTTGAAGCGACACACTAACAAGTCCAAAATAGATTGGACAACCGTGTTGTGCAGCTCCATGAGCTGCACGTTTCCCATTGCCTCACCCCAAGTGATGGCATAAACACCGAGATACCCGATTTCAACGATATATATATATATACACACACTCATAAAAATCAAATCCCCAAACTCAGAAACTGAATCGGAAAGAAATCGACAATGCAAAGGTACTCCTGCTATCATGCACAACAGCCCTGCACGATTCCCGATGTTAGGACTCAAGTGCACAGGTTATGTCGTGAAGCATGAGGATAATCGACTATCATAAAAAAAAAAGACTCAACTAACATATTATGCATTCACAAAATTAGGCATCAATAGTGCAAATGATGAAAGAAATAAAAATCTCGATCAGTCAGACCGACATACGCGCACCCGTGCTTGCGAAATCCCAATCGGGTCGTGCGGCACAAACAAACATGAAAACATACAGAAGAAAAAAAACAGAAAAAGAATGCTATTCCAAAATGGCGAGACCCCCCCTCATGGTTGGGGGTCGTTTCCAGGCGGTAAGGGGTCTGACCACCTACGGTGGTCCAGATTCTGCGAAACAAAGGGGATGACATTCCCGGATTGCACACATCTACCTTCTACAATGATGATTCAGGTAGAAATGAGAAGAACAAAAAGGAGAAAGGGACAAACAACTAATAAGGGAGCTCACTTGGCCTTCGACGTCGACAGTGGAGGATTTTGACAGAAAAGGGATCGTTGTAAAGGTGTGCCCACAACACAGATCCCGACAACGGCTGGCGTCGGTGTCTCCTGCGGTGTTCAGACGACAGGGTAACAAAGGAGGGGAAGAAGAAAGAGAAGGTGAGGAAGACGACGTCGGTTGGCGTGGGTCGGGGACAACACTGCTCCGACGGTCTGCAGACGAGCAAGAATCTCTCAGCCACGAGGTTGATGAGGTAGAGGAGAGGGGGTTCACGACGATGGCACCCGACTCCGATTGGCTGCGGACGGGGGAGGGGAGAAGGCTTCATGGCGGGTCACGATGGTGGCGGCACAGATGGAGTGAGGGAAGAGGGAGGAGGAGAAAAAGAAGACACTGTGGGGATCATGACGACGGCACCAGGCCGACGTCCGAACGAGGAAGGAAGAAGAAAAATCGGGGAAGAAGGGGTTAGAAAAGGCTCAGTTAGGGTTTTTTTTACCGAGGAAGGAAGAAAGGGTTAGAAAAGGCTCGGTTAGGTTTTTTTTTACAGGTGACGTCGGGTCCGGATTGACCCGACCCAGGGAACAAAAAAGAAAAATCACAGCAAAAATGCGAGAAAAGAAAAGAAAAATTATTTGTAAATTAAAACTAATTTTCTTATAATGAAATGGTCAAAATAACTAACTAATCACTAGGATTAAATCATTTGGTGGCTAATAATCCTATTTTAGACAAATTTTTGGTTTTAAAGATAATACTTTATTCCATTAAAACATTTTTGAAATAAGTTTTATGACTAAACTGCCCTTTTTACAAAATCACTCCGAGAACCATTAAAATATGTCTCGTTATGTTCGAAACACCTCCAAAATGCTTAAATGAGTTTATGATTTATTAAAATGATTAAATTGAATATTTTAATAGTATTTTATTTACATAAATTATTGAAATAACCATTTTACTGTTCTTTGTCAGAAAGATAAAATTAGGTGTATAAAATACACACAATACACAATAAAAGATAAAAACATATTTTTAACTCAAAATAAAGCAATTCTTTTATTTATTTTCTCTTAAAAATTTATAGGTTTTACACATCTAGTGTACTCGTTGTGTCAGAACACCGATGAGATCAGAAAATAAGCCTCAGTATGAAACTGGTTGGGCCTTAATTTATGTTTATGTTCATGCACTTATTCATTATTACTATCTTGAGCCTACATAGAGTACTCCATTAGTCCAATTTGACCACAGACCCAACTCATGGGTGATTACACAGGTGCACCAAGAACACCATCATAACATAGTATTGGCATGCCACACAAGCACATTTGAAGTGCTCATGTGGCACTATCAAGGTTCTACTGAACCCGGTTTACTCATTTTCGAGCCTTCACATATCAATAAACCATACATATATCCACAACCTTATAATTTATCAGACACATGCATTCATATACGAGACTATGGTCATGTCAATCACATGCAAAACATTCATAATTTAGTGCGAAACAATAAATGCATACAACATATCATGCATTTCACAAACTTTAGTGAAGGTAAATAAAATCATTTCATGTGCAATTTATAAAAATTGTAGCTCATGCGATTTCTCATTCATGTACACTACATCACATAAAATGACAAGAGAGACTATAAAGGATCTTATTTTTCTTATCACATTTCAAAGAGTCCAATTATTTCAAAATAGTGTACCACATCATGCATTAAATACTGTACATATGCATGCAATGCATCAATTTTTCACACACCCACACACACACACACACACACACACACACACATATATATATATATATATATATATATATGTGTGTGTGTGTGTGTGTGTATTTTATAAGTCCATGAGCTGCAACTAGGCTATGACAGTTTGTAGAGGAACTTGGGCCTACTATGATCACTAGTAATGCACCGACAAAGTGGTGCCTCGGCTGATCACCTGCTTATGGTAAGCAGGCTGGTTCAGTTTGAACCCAGCCTGTTGCACCTAAGAAGGTGCAACAACTGCTGCCCACCTTGCTCAACGCAACAGGCCGCAACCGCTATGCTCAGCAGGGTGCAACGCCTTGCTATACCACAAGAGAGAGGAGGATAGACTCTACCCTCTTAGGTAGGTGGATCCCATCAGGGTCAAGTCATCTTATCCTTTACATATTTAAAAACTATATTTATTTCCTTAACATCCTTATCAAATTTTTTATTTGGATTTCCTATTTGATTTTTAATCCTATTTGGATTGCATTCAATTTGAGTCAACTAAAATTCAAATCCAATTCTAGAATGAATTTTGAATCTATCCAAGATCTAATATTCAAACACTGAATCCAATGTAATTGGATCCGATCTAATCCACTTCTATAATGAATTTTGGATCTACCAGAGATCCATATCCAAATACTAGATCCAACAATTTCAATTGTGGAGTTCCATTTTCAGGTTAAATTTCTCAAACCTTTACTTTCATTTGAGTATATAAGTATTTTAAAATTTTATTTTGTTCAACAACTATTTATTGAAATTTAAACTTTGAAAATTGAACAAAAACTCCTTTATTGATTTAATAATTCATTAAAATTTTATGGGTTTTAAACTCACCATAGCTCCAGTTTTGACCTTGCCATTTGGTAAGGATGTTTCTTAGTATACAACGATGCCTCAGGCACAGGACTAGGAGGAGTCCTTATGTAGCACGAAAAAGTGATCATGTACGCTTCTTGATAGTTGAAGGTTCATGAGAGAAATCATCCTACTCATAACCTAGAATTGGCATGAGTGGTGTTCGCCTTAAAGATTTGGAGTCACTATTTGTATGGTGCATCAGTTTGAGGTATTCATCGATCACAAGAGTTTCAAATATCTTTTCATGAATATCGAACTTAATATGAGGCAACAAAGATGACTTGAATTCATAAAAGAATATGAATTCACGATTGCCTACCATCAAGAGAAGGCAAATGTGGTAGCAGACACCCTTGTCGTAAATCGAGCAATGTTTTGGCTAGTTTATGAAACCTGACTGAGGATTTTATTGAGTGAAGTCCTTTTAGATCAGATCAGGGAAAGAATAGTATATATCCAGTATGTCAGTGATGACCGAGCTGATGGGCCAAATTATCGATGCAACGCCCTAAACCCCAACCAAGGAAAAACCCTAGATTTTTAGAGTTTATTTTTTTTAAAGGTTTTAAACAAGCAATGAAAAACAGGGGAAAAACAAAGGTTACAAATTTGGATGAGTTACAGAGAAATAATTATCATCAAAAGTCACTATATAAAAGTCCTTTACAAAATGAGACTATGAATACATTGTAAATACAAAGTCTCCCAAAAGTCGAAGAACAATCCCTCAAAACCCAAAATGTCAAGACCGTAGAAGTCTAAAGTGTGGGTCCCAAGCTTCCCGCCGTGCGACCATCGCATCGCAACTCAAGCTAATCATTCCATAAAATGGGGTCAATACTCTTGTGAACTGGTGAGATAACCAAACAAGATATACCATTTTCAGGAAAACATAAAGCATGATAGCAGTTAAGATATGCATCACAAGTACGTAACATAACTACAACTATCATGATGAAATAGTTAGAAATATTCAACCAAAGTACACATGCGTGCAAGCATATATATGTACATGCAATAAGTGTGAGAACTAGCACAAGTAGCAATACAAAGCTATGTGCAACATGATGAGACAGTTAGAAACATACAATCAAGGTAAAATGATTATGGTACGTACAACGAGGAATCAAAGGAAACACATTGTACAATTCTAATATACAAAACAAAACACTAATCAAGGGAAGTTAGCATGTGATTGGTTAGTGATTATGTTCTTCTTGCTTACTCATTCGGGTACACGAAGGAACCTCATATTCTGTGAAACATGCACCCGACGTCTGTTATTCAATTTTTAATGTGGTAACCAGGGAAGCTACAGATTGAGTAATCTTATGCGGGCAGCCCAAGGCTGAGAGAAACCACACATAGATAATGGATTGCAATCCTCACTACTGCAGTAGTGGAGGTACCTCAAAAGGTAACCTCAACTTCCCTAACTCTAAGTGACTAGAGGCCAAAAGGACGACTTTGCTCCTATTAACGTGTTGTAGTAACGACCTGTCACTCGAGGTTTGTACCATCCACCTTCTTCAAGGTGAACCGTCTTATGAATTGGTAACCGAGCGGTTTATCTTTCTTAAGTTGGTTTGACAACACACCTCCTTTCGAGGTGTTTTGGCACACATGCTTCGTGGTCCACGCAGGGTCACAAAAATGAGGTCTTTGCTCGCCCATTCACGTGCTCGAGCCTCACATGACCAAAGAAAGAACACATTGCCTGTGAAGGCAATACGATATCATTTTGTTCTTTAGGGTATCACAACACGTGAGCTCTCTCACGAACATGGGACTGTCACCCAACATGACTTCAGTGGAGTCACATAACCTCAACTAGCAAATTGTGCCAATACCCTATGTGGTGCTAACTTCTCAACCCATTGTCGGGATGCATCAAGTGTGTAGTGTGCGATAAAGCATCAGTGTAGTGATAGCGCACAAGACCTAAATACGATACTCGATATAAGTAAAAGACAATCTAGTTTAGTGTCTGGGTGTGACAAAGTGAAAGTGAGAATCCCTTCAACATACTTTTTATATTCTTTCACATGTATCAAAACATAAACAGTGGCAATTACGCATATCCATACAATTCACATCGCAACATGTGAATATGTGCAAGTGAGAAGTGTCATTTGGCAACAATATGCAATATATGAATCAAATAGGCAATTCCACCAATTTACTTGCAATTATGACACTAAACACATTTTCAATTAAAGATATACATGCATGTGCTCATATGTGCGAGTGGTGTGCGATATTCTAAGTAATTGAAATGCAAGATTTATATATATATATACATATATGCATGCTTGCAACACTGTGCACTCAGGTTGCCATCACCATATACTTTATCGTCGACTATCGCACTACGAGCGCTTAAACACACACAACTATTGCTTGCACTTTTGCGAGCCAAGGAAAAATCTGTGAAGGCACCACGACTTAGTGCCAAACTGCTGAGAAATAAAGGACTGCATTCTGCAACAATGTACATATCACGAATGTGCAGGAAGATGGGGTGCCAAGGCAGCTCAACCTACTGCCTTGAGCCATACTCCACGACAGTCCGCAGGACTGCATAGCATAGCAGCGCATATGCTGCTAACACAGCAGAGCTGCTGCCCTGCACACATGCTGGAAACAGCCAGCAGCAGGGCACAACTTGCTGCCGACGTCGGTGGCATCAAACGCCGAGGTTGCAAGTCCAGTCCGCCTCGAACGACCCCAATCTGCTTCAGTCCGGGCGTCCAAGCTCTAACGCCAACAAAAATAGGGTCTGGTCCTTGCAGGACCAGACCAGCCTGAACCACACCCACGCCTGGTCTGAACCAAGGCGGTTCGGACCAGGGGGTGTGGTGCAACCCACAATCAGAAGCCCCAGACTGTGCCAGTTCAGGCGCTCCGACGCCGAACACAACAGTTGGGTCTGGTCCATGCGGGACCAAACCTAGCGGGCCAAACGAAGGGGGGAGAGAGAGAGACCCTGGTCTGAACCAGGGTGGTTCAGACCAGGTTTCACTGGTGCAGACCGTGGCCTGCACTAGGAGAGCGCACAACCCACATAAGACCCAGGTGCAGTCTACACTCGGCTACCAGCTTTTGCAAATCCTCACGGCAAAGAGCCCCTGTTCGAACCCCGTTCAGACCAGGGAGCCCCTGGCAAGGTCTGAACCAGGGCGGTTTAGACCGGCCAGAGCTAAAGCATAAGAGGCTACAGTAGGCCCCGACTGGGATGTTGTTGTAGCCCTACGACAAAAGAGAGGGACGACGCAGACATGCGGCCTGCGCTGGGATGCCTGCCACACCGCGTGTGAAACCCCTGACTGAATCTTGTTAGGACCAGGTTTTCTCCTGACAAGTCTGGACTGAATCAGTCCAGACTTTGTAAGGCCAGGAAAAGCGAGCTACAACAGGCCATAGTAGGGGGGGGGGGGCTGTATCTAAGCGAAAAACCAAAACAGCAAACAAAAAAAAGGACAACCGACATGGGAAACGAGGCACTGCGCTCGAGCACAAGAGGAGAAGAAATAGGGAACGTCTGTGAATTTTCCAAATTTTCCAAAAAATCCAAAAATTCTCTTTTTGCCCCTGACCTCCAACTTCTGAATAAATTGGGTTAATCTCTGATAAATTTTCATTTATTTCTCAGATTCACTGAAATCAAAATTCAAATCTTACATCTGACCCGATCTCGGATCCAAATCTGATATCCAGACCCAATTTTGAGTCCAGATCTCTTATTCTTCAAAAAATTCAAAAAAAAAATCAATTGTTCGAATTTTCTCAGAGGTTTTCTCAATTCAGGGTCCAATCTTAATTCAAAATCCGAATTATAAATGTTTTATCAAAACTTCCGGACCCAAATCATTCTGAAATCTTATATCCAAAAATTAACCCTACTTTTCTCAAAAAATCGCACATCAAAAAAAAAATCTTGAATATTTTCAAAATAATGAACTTTGCAAAAATCTTTCAAAACCTTATTCTTGATCCCCTATTTTAAATTCTCCATTTTGTCCCCATATTTTCTTAATTTTCTTTTTTAAAAAATATAAAAAAAGAAAAGGATTCTTAGAAAAGGGCCTAAAGCCCTCTTTTTGAAAAATTTGGTAAAAGGAGAACCACCTCTTTGAAAAATATCAAAGAGGGACCCGTTGGATAAAATTTCCAACGGTCTCGGCTTATAAAAACCGACCATCGGAGTCCTTCAACTGCACCGCTTCTTCACCCCACCATTTCACGATCTGCTTCTTCTCTTTCTCTTGTTTCCCCTTTATCTTCTCCTATTTCCCCCTTCCTCTTACCTCTTCAATTTTCCTTCTATTCTTCCCCTGGGGCCTCCCCTTCAAGTGACTGAAGGTCGAATATGGTTCAGAAAGCCACGGTAAGTAATCATTTTCCTTTCCTTTCTTGCTTTTCTGTGAAGATTTTCTTTATTTTCAGTACATCTTGTTGTTGATTACATTCCTCTTCGTTTTACTTTTACTTTTCCTTTTGTTCATTATAAAGCATGATCAGTAAGATCGGCCTGCATACATCATGATCGACCCACCCATTGCTACAATAATGGAATGTTCGATTCCAACATCTACTTTTCCTATTCTTTTCTTTTTCTCTGCAAGTCATTTCTAAATTTTTTTTGTTCCGTGTGATTTGCTATTTGGTTCTGCATCAGCATTTTTTTTAGTTGATTGTTATAGATTTGCATAATGCATTTTATCGCCCTCGGTTTCCTAAGATCGGAGGTCAGGTTGATCCGGGACAGCGGCACACCAACAGGGTTGGGCTGAAGGAGGCCGATCTCATCCGCATTCAGTAAATTTTAAGTTACAACCACAATGTCTGCATTCTTTGATTAAGTGATCTGTCTCCATTCTCTTTTTTTTTTTTAGATATCACATTTTCCCTTTGTCATCCTTTTATTTATCATCTTGTATCATATCATTTTTTTTATATTTATCTATTTTTTTTTTTTGAATCTGGTCCATCTTCTATGTGCCTACGCTGTCTTCAAAGTAGGATTCAAATTTAGTCCCGATTGCACATCCCATATTACTCGATTTTGTCAACTAGTTTCATACATTTTTTTTTACTCTCTTCAATTTTACTTGCTACCATTTCGTGAATTAGAACAGCAGTGTTCCATTCGAACTACCATCCCCATCCAACCAACCAAGAATGACGAGGGAAAGTGAGAGAAAATGCAGGTGCTTCATCGTAGAACTCAAGCTCTGGAAATATTAGATTAAATCCACTTTCAAATTGGTTGGATTCCCTGGTTGCCCCATCTCTGGAATAATTCTTCTAACTTTTGTTCTGTCAAGATGCCTAGTTTTGCCTCTTTTTAAGCAAAGTGAATATTTCAAGATATGATCTCAACGTGATTGGCGATTCAGAAGTCTTAGCTGCTGCAGAGGGTAAAGTAAATAATTGGGCATTGCCAAAATTGTTTTAATTTTAATCTCGACACTTATGAGGTATTTTCTCAACTTATTTCTTAAGCCTAGTTCCTGACAACATATCATATTCAGTTATGTTTGCATTTTACCCTGTTGTTGCATATTCCATTTCCTGTTTCCATTATTAGCATTTCAGAATTTCAACCTGCATTCATGGTACTTATGCTGAGGTTTTCATTTCCATCCCTTACTTCTTACAGTAAGCACACATGCTATGTATGCACTCACTAAACTCACTCATGTTAGTATCATTTCCTACACCCTTAGCAGATATCCCCGCCACACTAACTCCACTTATGTTTGCTGCAAACACAATACCCACCCGTACTTCCACACTTTCATTTCCTACAGCTCTGTGTTATACCTGTGCATACTCACACTCAGCTCCATTCATTGTATATGTACCTGTTCATTGTTATACTCACATCGCCTTCTTCATTTCACAATCTACATTCAGCACCTCCCACATGCTGTACACTCACCATAAACACTCCGCTACTGCTGCATTCACTCATTTCTGCACTACCTCTCAGTTGCATCTCACCTCTATAGCAACTAGAATCTCATTTCCTGTATATATTCCCTATAAGCACTCTTTCACAGCATCCACTTCAATTCCCAGCTACTTACCACTTCAGTGGCTATACCTCTGTAGCCCCTACTTACAACATCCACCTAGCTGCGCCTATTCATCCACATTGCTTCACTTGCACTACTAACAACCCAGCTTACCTCTCGAGATTACCATTTGCACACACTACTACTTGCAGCATCTTTGTCCCTTCTTACTACACCATTACAACACAATTATCATTTGCATGGCACTTCTTTACCCATCTCAGTGTCACACAACAGTAGCTAACACTCACTGCTACACAAAAATATATCCTTCCATCTCCATTTTACCACTCTGCAACTCCACTTTTCCCAGCATGTATCATTTCACTAAACTACCTCCCTGCACCTCATACTTGTCACATACCTGTTATACCTTTGGCATCCCTTCACAGCTGCACCCACTGTGTTACACACACAGCAGCGAGACCTTCACCTGCTGCTACTTTTATCATCAATGCATAACCCTGCACCACATACTTGTCACCACTTGCTACAGTCCGTTGTGCACAAATATCTTCCCCCAACATCCACCTACCATATCGTAGCACCATTCACCACATTTGTATATTCCTTTAACATCTACCTGCTACTCACACCGTCTTGATAGCTTGTGGACTAGAGCATTCAAAGTCTAATGTCCATCCGTTTACAAAATTAAATTGTAATCATGCTAGAAAGCAACATACAATACCTTCCTCTCTAATGCTATATGGCTATAGAGAATGTTTCAACCCTTTTATAACAGACATGGCTAGTGCTATTATTCTTGAAAAGCACATGAATCCTCTGCCTGAAACACAATAGCAACTGTCAGTGGTTGGATCTCTTCCTTTTCTTATGGCTTAGATATGAACTTTTTTTTTCTTGGTGACAGGGCATTGGAAAGTGTTGGACAATTTCGTGATTCAACTTAAATGAGATCAACCTAATCCAGTCTATCACATATCTGAGTGAAGAATCAATATTTTGGAATCTTCTTGAGCCCTGAGCAACCTGGATATCAACTTCAAAAGCTTCTATTTATTAGTATGAGCGCAGCCTAAAGTTGCTTGGTCATCTTTCTGTCAAAACAAAGCTATCCCAGATGGTCAAGTGCCCTCACTTGCTGGTTTGAAGTCCCACACTGTTGCACTTTCTTTCTCTACCCCCTTCACAGTTACACTTGTTGACCTACTTGCACTTCACCTCACGGTTGCTTTATATTTTGCACTTCCAGCACCAATAACTATAGTAGCACCTTATTGCAGGTCCATCACGCACTCTGCACTTTCCTCTCCACCTAACATCTGTTAGGCATTCCTTCACACACTCATTAACACCACATCTTTTGCATAATATCTGTATGCTATCTTTGCATTTCTTATTCATCTGCGATTCTTTTTTTTTTGTTCATTGATTCATTGTTGTCAAAGAGTCCACTCATCGGTTGATTAAAGGCTTTGATTCGCATTATAAAACCATCTCACTGACTAATATTAAAATGTGTTGTTTAAGGTGCTGAGATTCCATCCATGAGTTTTCTACCTGGATCAACATGATAATCACAAATGACATAGCTCCATTGTTTAAAATCTTTATGCTTCTAGTATACCTACAGTAATACCCTGCAACACCTTAAAATCCTTACTTACTGCACCATCCACCTGTACACCTGTATATTCATCATGAAACCCCATTCATTGCATATGTCCTTCTGCAACATTCATGCATCTGCATATACATGTACCCTTCATATATATACATCCTGCTTATATAGGTGCATATTGGCTTTTGATATGATATTTTTCCAATATCTTCCACTATCTCTACTTTGTGCTAACTTTGATTTTTGCAGGAAATGTGTAAAAGTGCTACTTTCCATCCTAAATTAGGGATTTTTGTAATTTTAATTTTAATTTCAATTTCAATGATGTAATAGCTAGATATTAATGAGAATCTTGACTTTCTAGCTTAGAATAGACTGTATGAGCATGTAAATATCATAAATTATCTGTTTCATATCATTCTTTTTTTATTTCAAAAATCCACAATGGTGAAACACTAATGGCATGTGCGCCATTCTAATAGGAGCTAATTAATCCTAAGTAAATAATTCACATTGATGGCCATAGTCAAAATGTGAACAATGCTTAGGATTTTTATCTTCTATGAAAAAACATTAGATCCACACTGGATCTCCTTAAAAAATCATCATATTTTCTGAATTTTTCTTTCTTTATGAGAGTTTGACTTGTGAATTAACTTAAAATATATATCAATGGCCATAGTTAGGATATATTGAAAGTTAATTTCATTTCAAACCTTATAAAGGCACCAAAATGTATTTTATTTTTTATCTGAATTTAAATATAGATTATTTTATAATACATTTGTGACCATAGTCATGCATGTATTATATCTTCAATCTTATTTTAGTTCTCCTAAAGAATGAAATATGCTTTTCAATATCCAATTTTCAAACACTGTCTCAAAGCATTCATCATTTAGGATAAAATTGCATTCTTTTTCATATTATTTCAAAAATCCAAGTGATTTCGAGATAATTCTTCAAATATCTTCCTCACTTTTCAAATTAATCTTCAATTCTTATTTATAAATTCAAATTCATCTTCCTGTTCTCAATTCTATCTTATTTCAAAATTTGAATTTCAAACATTCCAATTTCAAAGTTCAATTCAACTTTGGAATTTCAAAGTTCAAATTCAAAGTTCAATTTCTAAACCAAGTAATCTTTCAAAGTTCAATTCAACTTTGAAATTCCAAACTCATTTCCCAGTTCAAAATTAATTTCATTCCCAAATCTTCCAAATCATCTTCTGATTTCAGAATTCAAGTCTGAATTCAAGTTTTGTTCTTTATTTCTCAAAATTCAAAAATTCTAAGTCTTATCTCTTAAATCCTAAATCAGACTTTAAAAATCAAAACTTGATATTCACTCTGAAAATTGATTTCTCCCAAATTCCATCCTCCTTTTCTTTCCAAATTCAAAATCAATTTTGGATTTCTTAGATCCAATTCCAAGTTCCACCTGGATTTCGAAAATCCAATTCTATTTCCGAATTCCACTTGGATTTCTTCAATCCAATCCCATTTTCCAATTGGAAATGGATTTCTCAAATCCATTTCCAAAGTTTTATCTGGATCCGATCCATCTTCAAATTCCATCTGGATTTCTCAAATCCAATTTCATCTTGAATTCCAGATCTCAAATCCAATTTCATCTTGAATTCCAGATCTCAAATCCAATTCCATCTTGAATTCCAGATTTTCAAATCCAATTTATTTCTCCAACTTGATTCGAATTCCAGAATCAATTCCATTTCCAAAACCCATCTTGATTCTCAAATTCCATCTAGATTTCTCAAATCTGAAATCTCGTTTTCAAAATTCCATCTTGATGTTCAAATCCAATTCCCAAATCCATTTCCCATCTCTAGATCAAAACTTCCTTTCCAAAATCGATTTTTGAGAATCAAATTCAAATTAATATTCAAAGTTCATTTTAACTTTGAAACTTCACTTTGACTTCAAAATTCTATCTCCATTCCAAAATCTCTTTTTTTCTTCATTTCTTCAAATTCAAGATTTATTTTCAAATCTCTAATTATTCCAAGACTTGGAACTTCAAGTCTCGTCTTCTAGATCTATTTTAAGTTCTAAGTTAGAGTCAAAATCTAAGTTTTCCAATTCAATCTTCAACTTTCAGAAACCATTTCTTCATAATATTTTCAAACTTATTTCAAAATCACTTGGAAAACCCCAAAAATTTCTGAATTATTCTTCTCAAAAGCGCACATCTTTGCATTTGCATTGCACAAGCATGATTCTTTGTGCATTTTTTAGACTTAGAATAATTTTTTAGATAATATTTAGGCAAAGCAAAAGGCATAAGTTCGATTCTTGGTTCAATTACCCCTGGTAAAGGCGCCAAAAACGGTTGAACCTCGTATCGACGAGCGAATCACGCCTCTCTATTTTTTTTTGCAAATTTTCAAAAATAGAGGCGAGTAATTTTTAAAATATTTTCAAAATTAAGGTCAAGTGAGACCTTTGCAAAAGCGTTCCTCTCTCTTATTCTTTTTCTTTTCTCTTTTCTCTTCTTTTCTATCTTTTATTCTCCTTCAAAAAGGAAATAAAGGTTAGAAAGGAAAAAGAGAAGGAAAAGAGGGGACAAGAAGAAAAAATTTGCAATGATTACAGAAGTGGCGACCGAGATGGGACTGGTCTTCGACCAGTCAAATTTTTGCCTTTGCTTTGCTTTGATATTGTTTAAGTCCTTATTTTTCAAATGTCAGCTTCATTTCCATGCAAACCTCAGGAGCCTAGACTCTGTCCTAGCTGGCATAAAGCATATAGGACTTAAGTATGGTTTGGTAGGACCATATTGAGGAGATTTATGCATGCTCACTTAGACTTAGGTCTGAAGTACAACTCTCCTCAATTCTAGGGATTGAATGAAAATAATGTATGCAAGTGTATGCTTCTTTATTATTAAATTCTATCTCTTTAGGACTCTGCATTAGAGCTATCTGATTTTCTTGTATGTTGAACATATTTTTGAAAGCATTCCTACCTATATTGTCCCGGTCTTCACGTTGGTGGGCTGTCTCACTGAACCATAGTTTGAGAGAGAGCCTCACAACTGGACCACTTATTTGGGTTAACATCCCCTATCACGTACTTAAGAGCCATAGTCCGAAGTATATCGGTAGACGCTCAAGGATGTTGGGAAGCCATTACCTTAGAACCGAAGAAATATTTCTATGCCACGTACTTCAAGCTTTGGCTTGAGTATATCGGCGTACCTTGATTGTAATCAGATGATCTGAACCCTAGAGTTAGAATTAAGGTCCTACAAGCCTTTTCAAATATTGCATTTAGAGTCAACTTCTAGGGAGTGTTGTTCTGTGCATCATTGTTTGTATAACTTTGCTTCTTTTTGTGGATATTATTTTGTAAATCTTCATTTACTTCATCTTTTTCAAACCCTGGATATTTATTTCAAAATTTCTTCTATTTCTCAAAATCCAGGTTGTATATTTCTCCTTTATTTCTTCATAATAATTTTCCTAAACCCTGGACATTTTTTTTAAGATTTCCTTATATTTGTCAAATCTAGGTATATATTTCTTTTCCTTTATTCCTTTAGAATAATTTTTAAACCCTAAACATTCTTTTTAAAATTTTCCTTGTATTTTTTCAAATCTAGGTATATATTTTTCTTTCCAACTTTCTTCAGATTATTTTCTAAAAAACCCTAGATATCTATTTTGAAGTCTTCTTCTATTTCTCAAAAAGTCCAGGTGTATTTTTTTTCCTTCTGATTTCTTCAATTCTTTTGATCCTGCCTGCAATTCTTCAAATTTTGAATCTTTGCCATCCTTTTCAAACTTCTCTTCTTCTTTATATATCCTAGTATATCTTCCAATTCTATTCAAATTTTCTGCCTTCTCGCATAAAATAACTTTGCTTATTAATGAAATTTCAGTCTTCTTTATATCTTTGATGTTCAATACTTCTTTCTTTTGCCACACTGGGGAATCTTTTTGAAATTCTATTTTCATTTCAAAAATCTTTTTCGCCATCAGCTCCTATTGATCTTCATTTCCTATTCTTTTCCCGCTCAGGTTAAGGGATAAACCTGAACTTCCCTCTCAGGTTAAGAGATAAACCTGAACTTCCCTCTCAGGTTAAGAGATAAACCTGAACTTCGACCTTCGAGGTATTTCCTTCTTCCCCTTCAGGTTAAGGGATAATCCTGAATCATTTTCCATGATTTTCTCAAAATCAACCATTGTGTTGATCCTTCCTCAAAATCAACCCTCATATTGATCCCTCTTCTAAATCAACCCTCGTGTTGATCCCTCTTCCAAATCAACCCTCGTGTGGATCCTTCTTCCAAATCAACCCTCGTGTTGATCCATCTTCCAAATCAACCCTCGTGTTGATCCTTCTTTCAAATCAACCCTCGTGTTGATCCTTCTTCAAAGTCCACCCTCGTATTGATCATTCTTCAAAATCAACCTTTCAGTTGATCCTCTTCCCCAAAATGAATTTTCTCAAGTTTTTCAAAATTTCACTTTAAAAAATCCTACATGCAGGCAAGATCAAGCGAAACCTTTTGTCAATGATTCTTTATCAATTTCCAATAATTTTTCATCAAAATTCCTCATTCCTGCTCAGGTTAAGGGATAAACCTGAATGTCCCTTTCAGGTTAAGGGATAAAACTGAACCTCGTCCCTCGAGGTCCTTCTTCCTTCAGGATAAGGGATAATCCTGAAGTCTTTCATCGTCTTTCAAGTATCATCAATTTTCCACCAATTTCATCAATTTTCACTAGGCTTTCGTCAATCATTATCAATTTTTATTCTCTATCATTTTTTATCAATCTTTATTAATTCTCTATTATCAACTTTTATCAATTTTTATCAATTTTATTGATTCTTTATCAATTTTTATCAATTTTATTGATTCTTTATCAATTCTTTTGATTCTTCATCAACTATTATCAATTTTATTGATTTTGTCAATCTTTATTCTATTCTTCTTCAGGATAAAGGGATAATCTTGAAGCCATCATAAATAATTCAAATCTTAGACCATCTTGGGTCAAAAATTTTAAATAAATCTCTCATCTGCTTCGTGATCGTCGAATTCCTAACCTTTTGTCGATCCCTCCAAAATTCGACCTCTAGGTTGGAATTGTTTCTTTCCCATCTGAGTTCCGACTCAGGTTTGTGTTTTTCATTTATTTTCTTTTTAGGATCCGAGTTCCGACTTGGGTCTCATTTTTATCTTCTATTTCTGAACTTTCAAGTTTCGACACAGACTTCCTCTTGGATCCAATGCTTGCATTGGACCAATTGTTTCTTTTAAAAATTCGAGTCCCAAACTCGGGTTTTCCCTTTTTTATCTTTCTGAAATCCGAGTTCCGACTCGGGTTTCCTTTTTATCTTTTCTTTTGAAGTTTCGAGTTTCAACTCGGACTTCCTTTTGGATCCAGTGCTCGTGTTGGAACCAATTGTTGCTTTGAAGATTCGAGTTTTCAAACTCAAGTTTTCCATTTTATCTTTTATTTTTAAGATCCGAGTTTCAACTCAGGTTTTTCCCTTTTATATTTCGTTTGAAGTTTTGAGTTTCGACTCAGACTTCCTTTTGGATCCAACGCTCATGTTGGAACCAATCGTTGCTTTGAAGATTCGAGTTTTCAAACTCGGGTTTTCCATTTTATCTTTTATTTTTAAAGATCTGGGTCTGACTCGGGTTTTTCCCTTTTATATTTCGTTTGAAGTTTTGAGTTCTGACTCGGACTTCCTTTTGGATCCAACGCTCATGTTGGAACCAATCGTTGTTTTGAAGATTCGAGTTTTCAAACTCGAGTTTTCCATTTTATCTTTTATTTTTAAAGATTCGGGTTCCGACTCAGGTTTTTCCCTTTTATCATTCGTCTAAAGTTCCGGGTTCCGTTTCAGACTTCCTTTTGGATCCAACGCTTGCGTTGGAACCAATCGTTGCTTTGAAGATTCGAGTTTTCAAACTCGGGTTTTCCATTTTATCTTTTATTTTTAAAGATTTGGGGTCCGACTCAGGTTTTTCTCTTTTATATTTCGTTTGAAGTTCGGGGTTCCGAATCAGACTTCCTTTTGGATCCAACGCTCGTGTTGGAACCAATCGTTGCTTTGAAGATTTGCGTTTTCAAACTCGGGTTTTCCATTTTTATTCTTTTATTTTTAGGATTCGGGTTCCGACTTAGGTTTTTCTCTTTTATCTTTCGTTTGAAGTTCTGGGTTCCGACTTAGACTTCCTTTTGGATCAAACGCTCGTGTTGGAACCAATCGTTGCTTTGAAGATTCGAGTTTTCAAACTCGGGTTTTCCATTTTATCTTTTATTTTTTTTAAGATTCGGGTTCTGACTCGGGTCTCCTTTTTATTGTCAATTTTTGAAGTTCCGAGTTTCGACTCGTGCTTGCTTTTGGATCCAATATTCGTATTGGACCAATCATTTTATTTGAAAATTCGAGTTCCAAAACTCGGGTTTTCCTTTTATCTTTTCTTTTTAAGATCCGAGTTCCGACTCGGGTCTCCTTTTATCTCTTTCTTTTGAGGTTTCGAGTTCCGACTTGGCTTCCTTTTGGATCCAATGCTCGCATTGGACCAATCGTTTTATTTGAAAATTCGAGTTCCAAAACTCAGGTTTTCCTTTTATCTTTTCTTTTTAAGATTCGAGTTCCGACTCGGGTCTCCTTTTTATCTTCTATTTTCAAAGTTCCGAGTTCCGACTTGGACTTTCTTTTGGATTCAATGCTCATGTTGGACCAATCGTTTCTTTGAAAATTCGAGTTTTAAACTCGGGTTTTCCCTTTTTATCTTTTTTTTTCTTTTTGAAGTTCCAAGTTCTGACTCAGACTTCCCTTTTAGATCCAATGCTCGAGTTGGGCTATTTTTCTTTTGAAAATCTAGGTTCTGACTTGGGTTTTCATTCTCATTCAGGATAAGGGATAATCCTGAAACCATTCATAGAAGCAGCACAACCTTCTATAATGGTCCTTCCAAATTTAGTTTAACATTGGTCCTTCACCAAATCCAATTCTCATATTGGTCCTTCCAAATCTAATTTTTATACTGGTCCTTCAAAATTCCAATGTTTACATTGGTGCTTCAAAATTTCAATTTTCTCAAATTGGTCCTTCAAATTCCAGTTTTTACACTGGTCCTTCAAAATTCCAATGTTTACATTGGTCCTTCAAATTCCAGTTTTTACACTAGTCCTTCAAAATTCCAATGTTTACATTGGTCCTTCAAAATTCCAATTTTCTCAAATTGGTCCTTCAAATTCCAATTTTTACACCGGTCCTTCAAAATTTCAATGTTTACATTGGTCCTTCAAAATTTTAATTTTCTAAAATTGGTCCTTCAAATTCCAGTTTTTATACCGGTCCTTCAAAATTCCAATGTTTACATTGGTCCTTCAAAATTCCAATTTTCTCAAATTGGTCCTTCAAAATTGTAATGTTTACATTGGTCCTTCAAAATTCCAATTTTCTCAAATTAGTCCTTTAAATTCCAATTTTTACACTGGTCCTTCAAATTCCAATTGCTCAAATTGGTCCTTAAAATTTCAGTTTAAACATTGGTTCTCAAATAAAACCCTTTACCAAAGTCCTTTACCAAATTTCTTTACCAAAATGCTTCACCAAAAGTCTTTTCCAAACCCCATTTTTCAATTGGTCCCATAAAATCCAGTTTTACTGATCGAGATCGCCAAAATAAAAATGTCCAATTCAAGGTCCTATCAAAATCTATATTGAGTGATTATTTCATAAAGGATAATCAGAAAACTTTGCTAATTTGCTAAAAGCTTTCATTGATTCCCATATTTTACTGCACAAGAGAATCACCTATAGTATTCTTTTCAAAAGGGTGAAGCTTTTTTGCGAAAAAGATAAAATTCAAATCTTTTCTCTGTTGATCAACCAAAAGGATGTAAGAAATATCCTTGGTATGATTAGCGAAAGAAATTTTCAATGATGTTGAAGAGCTAGAAGTGAATTGATATTGATCATAGTTATGGCGCATGTTTAAAGACGATTTTCTGGCAATCAGGCAGTGAAAATATTCTGGGCGATAAAAAGAATCCACTCAGTCCATATTTACTCATTCATTTAAGCTGCAATTAAATATCTGCAAAAGGGATCTCTCAATCATCGTCAAGTTGAAGACTGGTGGATGAGTTAGACCCCCGGGGCCAAAGAAGACTCGGATCATCTCACAGTTGAAGGAGTTTGTAACGTGTCCTTCTAGGGAAAGTTCAGATTGTGGCCAAGTTGAAGGCGAGTGCGATAAACCTCCCGACAAACCCTAAAAGATATTTGATTTCTGCTATCATCAAGAGATTTCCAACCAAAGAGCCAATATCATCAGTATAATTCCTGAGACAAAGAAGGATCAGATCATCTCCAAGATAAAGGAGTTTGTGACGTACCCTTCCCAAAAAAAGAAAAGAAAAGTCAAAACATCTCCAAAATGAAGGATGATGTAATAAACTTCTCGCCAAAAACCCAAGAAAACTCAATGTCTCAAAAAGAGTGCAAAAAGATATCAAACTGCCAAAATTGCTAAAAATCATCTTTTCTTATGCGAAATTCTTTTATCAATATCTTTTCATTACTTGCTTTTATGAAATTAAGATTATTTCTTTTCTTCCCATATCAAGGAAATTGATAACTTGAAGAAACTCGACAACATAAAAATTTGAATCTGACTCTGGAATCCGGAAAGTTAACCTCATTTTGGAGGAAGTACTCTAGGTGAAAGAGGGAATATCTTTTGCACATACGTGCACATCTTTCAAGCATTTGAATCAACTACAATTTCATCTTATTGGAAAAATCTTCTGGTTATCCAAAAAATGAAATAAATGCTCAATATCTATTTTGAGGCGACCTAGCGTTGTTTGCATTTTAAAAAAGAGTTGCCTAATTCTAGTGAGGTATTTCTCCCAGTCCCATCATGGTTTTTTCCATCAAGGAATCCATGTTTTGTATATCCATTCAAGTAAGGATTGTCTGAACCTCGTCTCACGAGGTATTTTTCAAAAATGTCCCATCGAGGTCAAGGGCTAAACCTGAGTCTGTTGCAAAAAGTTTATTTTGTCTCAGCCATGAGACTTCTTCAAAAAAAAAATCCTTCTTTTTCATAATTTTGGGATTTTCATCCAAAAGTCCAATCACAATTTCTTTATTGCCTTTTTTATCCAATCATTTCATTCTTAAGAATATTCGTCTCTTTCCAAGTCATTCATGATAAGCTGCTAAACCTGAGAATAATGTTTTACAAAACAATTCTTCCACACCCAGTTCAGATTTTCTGACTGGGACATTTTTTTTTAAATTTGGCATGTTTTCTTTGCTACTAAGCTCAGCTTTCAACCGGCTTAGCAGCAAAGAGGGGCATCTGTGAACACCCCAAATTTTTTAAAAAATTCAAAAATTCTCTTTTTGCCCCTGGCCTCCAACTTTTGAATAAATTGGGTTAATCTCTGATAAATATCTATTTATTTCTCGGATTCACTGAAATCAAAATTCAAATCTTATATCTGACCCGATCTTGGATCCAAATCTGTTATTCGGACCCAATTTTGAGCAAGAATCTCTTATTCTTCAAAAAAAAAAAACAATTCTTTGAATTTTCTTAGAGTTTTTTCTCAATTCAGGGTCCAATCTCAATTCAAAATCCGAATTATAAATGTTTTATCAAAACTCACGGACCCAGATCATTCTGAAATCTTATCTCCAAAAATTAACCCTACTTTTCTCAAAAAATCCCATTTAAAAAAAAAGTCTTGAATATTTTCAAAATAATAAACTTTATAAAAATCTTTCAAAACCTTATTCTTGATCCCTATTTTAAATTCTCCATTTTGTCCCCATATTTTCTTAATTTTCTCTTTTAAAAAATATAAAAACAGAAAAGGATTCTTAGAAAAAGGCCTAAAGCCCTCTTTTTGAAAAATCTGGTAAAAAGAGAACCACCTCTTTGAAAAATATCAAAGAAGAGGGACCCGATGGATAAAATTTCCAACGGTCTCGGCTTATAAAAACCGACCATTAGGGTCCTTCAACTGCACCGCTTCTTCACCCCACCATTTCACGATTTGTTCTTTCTTCTCTTTCTCTCATTTCCCCTTTATCTCCTCCTATTTCCCCATTCCTCTTACCTCTTCAATTTTCCTTCTATTCTTTCCCTCGGGCCTCCCCTTCAAGTGACTGAAGGTCGAATACGGTTCAGAAAGCCACGGTAAGTAATCATTTTCCTTTCCTTTCTTGCTTTTCTGTGAAGATTTTCTTTACTTTCAGTACATCTTGTTGTTGATTACATTCCTCTTCGTTTTACTTTTACTTTTGTTCATTATAAAGCATGATCAGTAAGATCGACCTGCATATAGCAGGATCGACCCACCCATTGCTACAGTAATGGAATGTTCGATTCCAACATCTACTTTTTCTATTCTTTTCTTTTCCTCTGCAAGTCATTTCTGATTTTTTTTGTTTCGTGTGATTTGCTATTTGGTTCTGCATCAACATTTTATCGCCCTCGGTTTCCTGAGATCGGAGGTCAGGTTGATCCGGGACAATGGCACACCAGCAGGGTTGGGCTGAAGGAGGCCGATCTCATCCTCATTGAGTAAATTTTAAGTTACAACCACATCGTCTGCATTCTTTGATTCAATGATCTGTCTCCATTCTCTTTTTTTTTTAGATATCATATTTTCCCTTTGTCATCCTTTTATTTATCATCCTGTATCACATCATTCTTTTTTTTTTATATATATTTATCTTATTTTTTTTGGATTTGGTCCATCTTCTATGTGCCTACGCTGTCTTCAAAGTAGGATTCAAATTCAGTCCCGATTGCACATCCCATATTACTCGATTTTGTCAACTAGTTTCATACATTTTTTTTTACTATCTTCGATTTTACTTGCTACCATTTCGTGAATTAGAACAACTGTGTTCCATTCGAACTACCATCTCCATCCAACCAACCAAGAATGACGAGGGAAAGTGAGAGAAAATGCAGGTGCTTTATCGTAGAACTCAAGCTCTGGAAATATCAGGATAAATCCACTTTCAAATTGGTTGGATTCCGTGGTTGCCCCATCTCTGGAATAATTCTGCTAACTTTTGTTCTGTCAAGATGCCTAGTTCTGCCTCTTTTTAAGCAAAGTGAATATTTCGAGATATGATCTCAACGTGATTGTGTGAACACCCCAAATTTTCCAAAAAATCTAAAAAGTTTTCTTTTCTTTTTGCCCCTGGGTCCATCTTTGAATAATCAGGTTAATTTTTGATAAAATTTTCATTCATTCCTCGGATTCGCTAGAATCCAGACTCAATTTCCCTATCTGACCCAATCTTGGATCCAAATCGGATATCCGGATCCAATTATGATCCCGGAACTTCTATTCTTCAAAAAAATCAAAAAAATCAATTCGTGGTATTTTATCGAATGTTTTATCTGGATCCAATCTCAATTTGAGATTCAAACCCAATATTTTCTAAAAATCTTGGATCCAGATCCATTTCAGGGGTCATTTTCTGAAATAAATCATGTAATTTTCATAAAAACCCCATTTTAAGAAAACTTGCAATTCCAAAACCAATATTCTTACAAAAATCTTTCAAAACCTGGTTTTGGATCCCATTTCCATAAAAAGCCCCATATTTTCCTCATATCTTTAGATTTTTTATCAAAAAAAAGAAGAATATAAAAACAAAAATTTCTGAAAAATATAACCTTCTACACCATTTTTTAGAAAAATTTGTAGATGGGCCCTCTTTTTGAAAATTTTCCAAAATAAGGGGACCATCTCTGAAAAAGCCCCTAACAACTTTCCGTTGTGAGGGAGGCTGCAGAGGTCTCCCGCGCTCTCTCCCTCGATCTCTCCAGATCCCTCTCGAGCCTTCCATCTCCTCTATAAGAAGAGGCATCCAAGCCTCTTCTCGACCATCGCATTTCACCTCTCTATACACATCTTCTTCTTCTCCTTTTTCTTTCTTCTCTGGATTCCTGTGGTTTCCTCTTCCGATCAGCTGAAGGAAGCCGACCATCCTACAACGCCAAGGCTAAGGTAAGCGATACTCCCTTTCTTTTTCTTTTTCTTGTTTTGTTTTCTTCTTTCATCTTGTTTTCTGATTTTTCCTTTTTTTTTCTTCTTTCTTTTAATCGAAGCACCCACGTAGAACTGATATGTTTGCAACAAGATCAACCTACGTACGTGCAACAACAATGAAACGCTTGCATTCCAACACTTTCTTTCTTATTTATTTATAATTTTTCCTAATTCTGATCCGTGCCTTTCTTCTTTCCATCTTGATTGTAGTTTGCATTGGGATTTCTCCTCTGATTTTGGGTTTTCTGTTTTTCATTTTGATTGTCTTTTGGCCCTGACGTTTTGTTTGTATTTCTACTTATTTTCATCTCGATTTTCAAATTGCGTTGGATTCCCAGTTTACATTCAATTTCCGGTTCTAATTATATTTGATTTTTCCTTTTGATTTCGTTTTGTTCTTTTCCTTTTATAGTTAGTTTTTTTTTATATATATTTCCTTTTGCTACTTCGATCCCCTGTTTGTTTTGATTATCTGTTGAAATCTTAAACTTCTCTTTCCGTCTGGATCGGCGGTTAATCTGGATGGTCATAATTTCCCTTTCTCATATTTACTTCTCCTATTTCGGCTTTTTATTTCCTGTTTTAACTTCGAATACTGGTCGATAGTTGATCCCTTGCTTTGATAGCAATCAATGGTATCATTTTCTTTTCTATAGCCTCACTGATGGAAGTAATCTGCCTAAAAGCCGAATTTGTCATTTCTGAGTCCCCTTGTTCATGCGAGGGTTGGAGTCGATCTTACAGATGTGGATCCATAGGGTGAAATTGTCTTTTAGTAGAATATTGGTGAATCTTCCATGGTTGGAGAGTGGATCGCAGGGAAGTGTCCATGTAGTGGAGGTCATATCAGAGACCAAATAAGAATAAGCAACGGTTGGAGGTCCAAGATATCATCGGTACATGGCCCATGGCATGCGTTTTTCTCATCATAAACCTCAGCCACGCTGGGTTTCACACCCAGAAATGCAGAGGTACTACCAAGCAAAGACCCAGTCGATGCATTAGTTTGCCTTCTCCCAGAATCCTGTGGAATCCACATGTAGCAGCATACATTCATTGCCTTCACCCGATGCTAGTGAAATGTATAAAAGAGTGGTGATTTTGGAGAAGATAAATGCAGAATCAGAAGCTTATGATTCTGATTGAAAGGACAAAATATCATCCTCTCTTACGCTGGCGATCTAGATCCCTGTGGCCTGCTAGTAATCTGATGCTTGTTATTTGAAATCCTCCTGTTACTTAACCGATTCATGGGTAAAATCTTCCTTAGAATGCTAACATTCAGAACATTGCATAAAAGTTGAATTGATTTTGCTTATATAAGTTTGATCTTCTCATCCTCTTTAGAAAGGATATCTAAGGAATAGGAAATTGCTAAAGAACATTTGTTTCATCTTCCTGTTAATATGATGTTTTTGTGTTATCAATGTTCAGGTAAAGCCCTATGAATAAATCATGTATTGGTTAAAGAAATATTTAACGTTTTATGGTTTAACTGAGTTAGTTTGATAATTGTCATGTAGAAAATCAGATTCTCATTGTGTGTCATGGCATAAGTCTGGTTATACATTTGATTTTGCATGATTAGGCCTCTAATTGTCTGTTAGGGTGAACTTTGCAATCTGAATGTATGAAAAAAAAGATTGAGTTTATCCTCCAGGCTTTGACAAATTGGCTATGTTAATCACTAAACTGGTGTTATTAAGATGGTGGACAAAATCACAAGATTCCATTGATATAATCTGCATACTGATGATGGGTAAACAACATTTTTAGAGGGATTGAGTCAGATCATGACAGATCGCATGTTGGCCATGACGAATTGTTCTGGACTAAGAATAACAAGGCGATTTGAATTCCATGGGGTGAAGTTGTTCTGCGCCAGGTGGCAAACATTGTGTATATTCTAATCTTTCCAAGTCGAGGAGCTTACTTTCAAATCAAGAGGAGATGCAATGATCACTGTGTATAGTAAATAGTCACGTTGCTATATCCAGCCACTAACTGATATTTATTTCGGTTATCTGCTAAGCATCGAGTTTGCCTTAAAGATACTTTTTTTTTCTCTTCTTTGTGGATTTTGCTGACAGATCTCTGGATTTCTTGCTGTGGAGTTTAGTGCCATTGCTTTTGAAATTGATTTTTGCCCCTTAAAATTTACTTCTTGAATATGCCTGAAGAATTGCCATAGTCACACCCATCTTCTGATTCATAATATATTTCCTGCCATTAATATACAATACCATACCTAACCAGCTGCCCTGTGTATCACACTGATCCACCTCCCTGCATCCCATTACACCCTTTTCACCAGCACCCTATAACACTTTCACATCAGGCTGCACCTGTACACTTGCACATACTCTATGCACAACATCCTTCATCATATTGCACGTTAACACCCTGCAACATACTTTTAGCATTATTACACTGCTATATATATTGTAGCACCTGATTTCACCGCACCACTTGCCACAATTGCTATCCACTAGCCTTCATCACCTGTTATACAAGTAACCCCATATTCACCAGCCATCTCCTACACTTACAGCAGTGGCCTCACTTCATTTCAAAACCTTATACATGCTACATCTTATCCATCAGTTGCTGCACTTGTGGCCTTCACACTATTCACTTTCCATCATCACCAATCCCTTTCTTCCATCCCCTGTGCACAACACCTACACAACACCTATATCCTTGTGCACCTTATCAAACTTGTATATGCCCATTTCAGCAGCCATCTACCTGCTAATTTCATTATTACTGTATCCATTATATTCATCCTATACACTATTGAACCTATAGCAGGTTCATATCACCTATTCATTCCCTGTCACAAGCCTCCAACCAATCACTACCAGATTGCTTCCCACTGTCACCTTACTTGTTAAAACTCAATACACATCATCCTCTGCATATAGCCTCCACCTTCACACCAACAGCCATCATCTAACCATTCCCTCACAACCCTCCATTCCATTTTCATTTTCATTTTCACTATTTTCCGCACTCACATCCTGTCACAACACTCACTTCATGGCACTTAGCTTCTGCCTCATCGCCCATTCATCACTAGCATACTTTTAGCTGTCAATTCCCGCAATACCTTCTTTCCCTTAATATTACACTTACACACTTAAACATATCATCATTCGCTACAACACTCATTAAGTGTGTATATAGTCTGCCCTCATTAGCATATAGGCATCTTCATAGGGACTTTAGCTTGAATGTAACGTCTTAATTTCTTTTATATTTTATATATTTGCTTTGTACTAACCTTGTTTTGCAGAAATACATGGAAGATATTACCCTTCTTTCTTAGTTTAAAGGAATTCTGATTTCAATTCCATTCAAAGTTGTAATAGCTAGATGATCAATGAAAATATTTACTTTTCAGCATAGATTAGAATGTATGAGCATATATACATATCTTAGAATTTGCCTATTTTCATATCATTTTTCTCTTTTATTGCAAAAATTCACGAATGAGAATATGAATGGCACGTGCACCATTTTAATAAAAGGTGATTAAATCCTAAGTTGACGATTTGCATCAATGGCCATAGTCAAGGTGTGAACAAAACTTAGGATTTTCATCTTTTATGGAATAACACTTCATCTCTTTTAAAAAATCATCATATTTTCAAATATTTTCTTTCTTTATCAGAGTTTAACTTAAAATTAACTCAAAATATATATCAATGGCCATAGTCAGGATATATTGAGAGTTAATTTTATTTTAAACTCTATAAAGGCACCAAAAATATGTTTTATTCTTCATTTGAATTTAAATATGATTATTATATAATACATTTTATAACCATAATCAGAGATGTATTATATTTTCAATCTTATTTCAATTCATTTAAAGAATAAAATATGATTTTTCAATTCAATTTTCAAACATTCTTTTTAATTCATTCATCATTTAGGATAAAATTACATCATATTTTCAAAAATTCTTTTCATATTATTTCAAAATCCCAGTGATTTTGAGATATGTTTTCAAATACCTTCTTCACTTCTCAAATCGATCTTCAATTCTTATAAATTCAAAATTCTTCTTTCTATTCTCAAATTCTATCTTATTTCAAAAATTCAAAACTTCAATTTCAAAGTCCAACTTGACTTTGAAATTTCAAATTCGTTTTTATATTCAAAATTCAATTTCCAATTCAAATCAAATTTCAAAGTTCAATTCAACTTTGGAATTCCAAATTCATTTTCAGGATTTAGTTTCAAAATTCAATTTAACATCTCAGATCAAATTTCAAAGTTCAATTTAACTTTGAAATTCCCGATTTATCTCTTGATTTCAAAAAATTCAAGTTTTAAACCAAGTTTATTTTATATTCTTCACTTCAAGTTCTTAAATCCCCAAATTCTTTATGAAAACTTTTGAATTTTTGATCTTTAAGTCACCTTAAAATTAAAGATCAAAAATCTAAAAATTAGTACTAAATTCAAATCCATCTTCAAATTCAATCAGGGTTTCTCAAAACCAAATCCATCTTCAAGTTCTATCTGAATTCCCAGATTCATCTTCTAAATTCATATTGGATTCCAGATTTCAAATCTCATTTCATCTTGGATTCCAGATTTCAGATCCAGTTCCATCTTGGGTTCCAAATTTCAAAATCCAAATTCCATCTTGGATTCCAGATTTCAAGTTCAAATCCATATAGGATTCAGATTTTCAAATCCAATCCCATTTTCCAAATTGATTTCCAATTCCAGACTTAATTTTATTTTCAAATCTCATATGGATTTCAAGATTCCAACTTCAATTTCTATTTTCCAAAACTACTTTTCTCTTAATCTAAATTCAATTTCCAAATAAAAAAATCCTATTTCAGTTTTTGAATTCAAAATTCAAAACCAAAGATCCCTTTTCAAAATCAATTATTGAGAATCAAATTCAAATTCAAATTCAAAGTCCATTTTGACTTTGAAATTTCATTTTTACTTCAAAATTCTATCTCAGCTTCAAATCCCCCTTTTCTCTTCATTCTTTTCAATTCAAAATTTATTTTTCCAACTCTGATTATTCCAAGACTTAGAACTTCAAATCTCTTTTCAGATCTATCTCAAGTTCTAAGTAAGATTCAACTTTCAAAATCCATTTCTTCACTATGTTTTCAAGATCATTTGGAAAAAAAATCCCAAAATTTCTAAATCATTCTTCCCAAAAGCATACATTTTTGCATTTGTATTTCACAAGCATGATTCTTTGTGCATTCTAGACTTAGAATAAATTCTCAGATAATATTTAGGTAAAGCAAAAAGACATAAATTCGATCATTGGTTCGATTACCCCTGGTAAAGGCGCCAGGAACGGTCGAACCTCGTACCGACGAGCGAACCCCGTCTCTCAATTTTCCCGCAAACATTTCAAAACGAAGGCAAGTAATCTTGTCAAAAATTAAGGTCAAGTGAGACCTTTGCAAAAGAGTTCCTCTCTCTCTTCTCTTCTCTTTCTTTTCTTTTCTCTTTTCTCTTCTTTTCTGTCTTTTAATTCCCCTTCAAAAAGGAAAATAGAGGTTAGAAAGAAAAAGAGAAGGAATATGAGAGAAAATTTTTTGCGATGATCACAGATTGGCGATTCAGAAGTCTTAGCTGCTGCAGAGGGTAAAGTAAATAATTGGGCATTGCCAAAATTGTTTTAATTTTAATCTCGACACTTATGAGGTATTTTCTCAACTTATTTCTTAAGCCTAGTTCCTGACAACATATCATATTCAGTTATGTTTGCATTTTACTCTGTTGTTGCATATTCCATTTCCTGTTTCCATTATTAGCATTTTAGAATTTCAACCTGCATTCATGGTACTTATGTTGAGGTTTTCATTTCCATCCCTTACTTCTCACAGTAAGCACACACGCTATGTATGCACTCACTAAACTCACCCATGTTAGTATCATTTCCTACACCCTTAGCTGATATCCCCACCACACTAACTCCACTTATGTTTGCTGCAAACACAATACCCACCCGTACTTCCACACTTTCATTTCCTACAACCCTGTGTTATACCTGTGCATACTCACACTCAGCTCCATTCATTGCATATGTACCTGTTCATTGTTATACTCACATTGGCTTCTTCATTTCACAATCTACATTCAGCACCTCCCACATGTTGTACACTCACCACACGCACTCCACTACTGCTGCATTCACTCATTTCCGCATTACCTCTTAGTCGCCTCTCACCTCTATAGCAACTAGAATCTCATTTCCTGTATATATTCCCTATAAGCACTCTTTCACAGCATCCACTTCAATTCCCAGCTACTTACCACTTCGGTGGCTATACCTTTGTAGCCCCTACTTACAACATCTACCTTGTTGCGCCTATTCATCCCCATTACTTCACCTGCACTACTAACAACCCAGCTTACCTCTCGAGATTACCATTTGCACACACTACTACTTGCAGCATCTTTGTCCCTTCTTACTACACCATTACAACACAATTATCATTTGCATGGCACTTCTTTACCCATCTCAGTGTCACACAACAGTAGCTAACACTCACTGCTACATAGAAATATATCCTTCCATCTCCATTTTACCACTCCGCAACTCCACTTTTCTCAGCATGTATCATTTCACTAAACTACCTCCTTGTACCTCATACTTGTCACATACCTGTTATACCTTTGACATCCCTTCACAACTGCACCCACTGTGTGACACACACAGCAGCGAGACCTTGACATGCTGCTACTTTCATCATCAATGCATAACCCTGCCCCACATACTTGCCACCACTTGCTACAGTCCCCTGTGCACCTATATCTTCCCCCAGCATCCACCTACCATATCGTAGCACCATTCACCACATATGTATATTCCTTTAACATCTACCTGCTACTCACACCGTCTTGGTAGCTTGTGGACTAGTGCATTCAAAGTCTAATGTCCATTCGTTTACAAAAATAAATTGTAATCATGCTAGAAAGCAGCAAACAATACCTTCCTCTCTAATGCTATATGGCTGCAGAGAATGTTTCAACCCTTTTATAACAGACATGGTTAGTGTTGTTATTCTTGAAAGGCACATCAGTCCTCCGCCTGAAATGCAGTAGCAACTGCCAGTGGATGGATCTCTTCCTTTTCTTATGGCTCAAATATGAACTTTTTTTTTCTTGGTGACAGGGCATTGGAAAGTGTTGGACAATTTCGTGATTCAACTTAAATGAGATCAACCTAATCCAGTCTATCACATATCTGAGTATGAAGAATCAATATTTTGGAATCTTCTTGAGCCCTGAGCAACCTAGATATCAACTTCAAAAGCTTTTATTTATTAGTATGAGCGCATCCTAAAGTTGCTTGGTCATCTTTCTGTTAAAACAAAGCTATCCCATATGGTCAAGTGCCCTCACCTGCTGGTTTGAAGTCCCACACTGTTGCACTTTCTTTCTCTACCCCCTTCACAGTTACACTTGTTCACCTGCTTGCACTTCACCTCATGGCTGCTGTATATTTTGCACTTCCAGCATCAATAACTACAGTAGCACCATATTGCAGGTCCAGCACACATTCTACACTTTCCTCACCACCTAACATCTGTTAGGCATTCCTTCACACACTCATTAACACCACATCTTTTGCATATCATCTGGATGCTATCTTTGCATTCCTTATTCATTTGTGATTCTTTTTTTTGTTCATTGATTTATTGTTGTCAAAGAGTCCACTCATCGATTGATTAAAGGCTTTGATTCACAATGTAAGACCATCTCACTGACTGATATTAAAATGTGTTGTTTAAGGTGCTGAAATTTCATCCATGAGTTTTCTACCTGGATCAACATGAAAATCACAAATAAGTCATTAGCTCCATTGTTTAAAATCTTTATGCTTCTAGTATACCAACAGTAATACCCTGCAGCACCTTAAAATCCTTACTTGCTGCACCATCCACCTGTACACCGTATATCCATCATGCAACCCCATTCATTGCATTTGTCCTTCTGCAACATTCATGTATCTGCATATACATGTACCCTTCATATATATATCCTGCTTATTGATGTCTTTTTGAAATCGTTGCAGTTTTGAAAAGTTTTTTAAATGAAGAACATGTGAAAACCAAACATCAAATAATAAAAACCGGCTCTCACTAGTGGTAGAGACCGGGTCAAACTCAGGGAATAGAAAAATATTTTGTATTCAAATAAGCAATTAAACTACGCTTTATTGTCAAAATAAAAATATAAGAGAAAAGTAAATCTAATTAACTATTACAACGAATGAATACCCTATGCAGAGGGCGTAAAAAGTCTTTATTACAAACCCAAAAATTGAATTAAATTTCTAAATTCTAAAAGAAAAGCAAAAAGTGTCTTCTACGCTCGTGCTTTGTGTCGCGTGTCAGATGCGTGCCACCATGTATCTCGCTCGCTTGCATTCGCTCCATGCTTTCCTGCGAGATACGAACACACAAAGCAGAAAGACAAAACAAATAATACTATACAAAAAAATGTAGAAATGTAAAATACTATAAAAATGTGCGAAATAAAATAATGCAATACGTAAAAACTAAAACAACTAAAATACCAAAAGTGCCTAAAAACAAAAATGCGCTATGTAAAAACTAAAGTAAAATGCTTAAAATGCGAAATTAGCATCACCATAAAAAAAATCAACCTAAAACACTTGCCGTGAAAATCAATTTTAAAACAAACCATGAAAATCCTTTTTTTTAAAAATAAACACTTGCCATGAAAATCAATTTTTAAAACCAACAACTATGAAAATCCGTTTTCACTGCTGGACAGCTGAAGCCCGATGGCTTTCATGGAGGCTACCAGATTGTGCTGCCGCTAACCAGGGATTCACGGTGGAAGAAATTTCACTGTGAAAGCCCAATCAAGCTCTGGCTGATACAGTGAGCTGCCAACGAAAATGCAATGGAAAGAGTGCCGGTGAAGAAACAAAATAGAGCGTCGGTGAGCAGAGGGTCACGGGGCCAGGTGTTGATAGATATTGAGGCGCTAAACCGGTGGATCTGAAGGCGAATTCGGTGGATTTCTGTCAAAGCAGAATGAATCTGGTTGATGAAGGAGAGGACCAATAGATTTAGAATGAATCCGACTATCAGAAGGGGATTCCGACGGGTGCAAATCGGTTCAACAATCAAGCTGCCGTGAATGATAGGGGATTCCAGCGATCAGAAAACAATCCGACAGCCTGTGGATGAACTGATTTCACGATAGATTTGAAAACAATCCAGCAGATCTTCACCGTGGGGAGCAATATTTTCGGCAGTGGTTCAGAGAACAACTTCTACAAAATGAAAATGCTAATCTACGAAATAAAAGCGACAATCTACGAATGAGAACGATTACTACTACCGAAAATAGAGAAATTGTAAAAAAAAAATTATAAAATAGAAAAATCGTAAACACAAACAATGCTACATAACTGATAATACTGAAATTGAAAAATATACACAAAATTAGATCTATGTTTTTTTTTCTAAAACAAACAAATGCAAACAGAAACTTCAAATGAAAAGAAAGGAGAAGAAGTAGAGGATAAGAAGAGAAGAGGAAGAAGATGAAGAAGATGAGATGCTTACCGTGAACCAGAGGGTTAGAAGAGATCGGCCTCCTCCCGTACGCCATCGTCGTGGCTGGATGCCTCCACCAGATTGAGGAAGAAGATAGAAAGTGGGAGAAGGGGAAGAAAAGGTCAGAAATGGTGGAGGAGAAGGGTTAGGGAAGATGGCTTTGGCGCACAAAGGGGGAGATATCTGCCTCTTTCCCTTTCATGAGCATTTAAAGAAGCAATTTAGGTTTGAGAATTACTTTTTTTTTTGAAAAGAGTCCAATAGGTTTTCACTATTTCAAAAAGAATTATCTCGTTCAAAAAAATAATTCTAAAAACTTAACTGTTTTCTCTAAATCACTCAAAAAGGCTCCAATTTGCTCAATTTCTAATTTTTGACAAGAAAATGTGAAAACCTTACAAATAAGCATTTTTAACCATTCACCGCACATGATCATGCATAGAAATGTATGAAATTATGCATGATCAAATTCCCCCATGCTTAACGTTTGCTAGTCCTCGAGCAAACTAAACTAGACACAATAAAAACCTAACTCACTTTCGTAGGAATCACGGTTGCATTTAGCATATGCAACAAGCCCTTTCAACCACTGGGTTGCCCCAGTGGACGAGTAAGGTCTCGTGAGGGTTTGCAGTGATGCTACCCACAAACATCTCTATCATGTATGCATAAAAATTTTAGAACACAAAGCATTACGCAGTTAAGGAGTTTGTTTTCACAAATATTTCATGTCATTGCATTATCAAAACATGATTAGAGTCTTCTACCAGCCACCACAGAATAAAACATTTTCTTTCACTTTTCTAAATAGCATAATCATTTATGTTTCATTCATAGAAAATCAAATATATACATGTTATTATTTACTTATCCTCACTCATATGTGTTCTGCACAGGTTTTCTCAATATTTGCTTCTAAGCAGTGAACTTTTCTCTTTTTCGCTTTTTTCTTTTTTTTGATTTTCAAATTTTCACACAATTTTTTTCTTTCTTCTATTGAGCACTATATCAAATTTCCAGTTTTCGTGACCCGTGTAATAAGCTTTGGGTCAGTGACTCCCAAGTCAGACGACCTTAGGGCACCAGATACAAAGTATCCCTCGGACTTAATTGCACGAGTCACTGGACCTTTAATTTTTTATAGCTTACGTATAGTTTACTTCTCTGTCATGTGGAATGTCAATATCTATTAGGCTCTCTATAAAGTCTATGTAACGGGCTTTCGGGCCGGTAGCTCCCAAACCAGATGGCTTTAGGGCAACAGGTGTAAACACCCCTTAGGCTCTACTTGCTCGAACAAAATAGGCCACAGATATCAACGTAGACAAAGAATTGATTTCCTTCATTATCCTTTTCAACATGAAACTCAAACACTTCAACTTGTGTCTAAGCCCAGCTAGTAGGGAATACGAAGATATCAAACAACTAAACGTATGCTCTTTTTCACTTTTTGAGCTCATAAATGCAATATTGCTCATTTGCTTAGTTTTCAAAAATAAAACTGTGCATATTCATACTTGTGATTCAAAATAGACTCTAACATGCATCTATAATCATTTCTTTGAAATCCACATAAATAACCATGATTTTCTAGTTTCGTGTTAGAAAAAGTTTTTCGTGGGGCCTAAAAATTCTCTAAAAATATTAGATTATGTAAAACATTCATATAAGATCAAACTCATTCCTTAAAAGCCCATTTTTTATGAGTTGACATAAAAAATGCAAGTACAAAAACATAAAAAGTTTAGGTGAGCAAACTACACCCTCCCCCATGCCTGAATGACACTGTCCTCAGTGGCACTCCCCCATGCTTGTATGAAACTAAGGGAATGCATATGAAAACAAAAATAAATTATAGAAAAAGGAGTAGAAGTCACTTTGTGGAATCTTACCTGATACGATATGTGAATGAGTCTGTATAGGTTCCACCTGTCTCACAATTCACAACTCATAGAAATATGCAAAAGAATGCAATGCATATATGATCTAGGCTTGACACTCATGAAGAAAAACTACCTAAAAAAATACTAAAGCTATTAATGGTACATCATACATATGGGCTGCCTCCCATAAAGCGCTAAGTTTTATATCCCGAGCCAGACGGATTCCTGGAAAAATCCTTCATCATCCATGAGATCAATGGGCATGAAGTCAGGCTCAATCGGGCTCTCTATGAAAAAGAGTGTCATCTGTGACACTACGCATTGTGTTTCCGCCCACTCGACTCCTAAAGGTAATATCATGACTCCCACTACAGGAAGAACGAAGGTTAGTCTCCTCTGGGAGATTACTCTAAAAAAGAGAGTCTAGGACCGAACGACTATTGATATATGCAACCTCAAACAAGTGGTGGTCATGATCCTGCTTGACTAGGTCAAGCATCTTTTGCATCTGCACCTCTTGCTTGCTTAAAGCAATCGGCGGTCCGAATGTCTGGGAGACTGGGGCTCGGTGAATATATGATGATAATGCAAGTTGTGGGCCTTGCCCCTTCTCCTGAAGCCTAATAGAGGGAATTGACTCGTTAGTGGGTATGATATAGGGTATATGAGTCGATTCCTGACTGGAGTGACACGACTTCCCATTCTTAAAAGATGTAACAGATTTGACCTTCGTAGGATGTGAATCTGTGGGGTGCAGGTTAAATGACATGGGATCCTTTCCCTTTGGGTTGACAACAGACTGACTAGATAGGCCCCTCTTGCTTTGCCTGCTGAAGGCCTGAGCCAACTGTCCCATTTGAGTCTCTAGCTTGACTATTGAATGCGTGTGGGAACAGAGTGTGACCTTAATGTCAGAAAAGGCTTCTAACAACTTCTCTTGAAAAGATGAGCTCGATGTGGGCTCCCGAGGAGAGTGCAGACTATACTGAGGGTGGACCTGTGTATCTATGGGACATAAGTAACTTTGTGAAAAGTTACTCTGTCTATGCTGTGTCTGGGAGGGTTGATGGGATGGAGAAATGAAATGGTTTCGCCAACCTGGGTTATATGATGGTGTAAATGAATCAGGCTTGGGTCTAGCGAAACCTTGGGCAACATTCACCTGCTCTTGAATGAATTCAGGATATAGCGGCGCTGCCAGACAATCAGAAACACAATGTGTATGGCTGACGCATAGCTCGCACACTCTCCCTACTGGACTTCGCGAAGAATTGGCTAGGAATTGATCTAATTTCCTAGTCAACATGCCGACTTTGGTACGCAAATCTAACTCAGACCCTACTTTAGAAATGTCAACTTGCCTAGGACCACTAGACAGAGATGTGGTCCTATCGAGCCGCGAAAACAAGGTATGATGTATCGTATTCTCACTCAAGGTCTCAAATAAAGACCAAGCCTCATCCTCACTCTTGATCATAAAAGTGCCCCCACATGATGAATCCACCATTTGCCTGTCCTTCTCGGTCAGGCCATCGTAAAAATACTGCACCAGTTGCCAGCGGGATACCTGGTGGTGAGGACACTTGCGGAGAAGATCCTTCATCCTCTCCCAGTCTCGTGAAACATTTCTCCATCTATTGTGAAAAGCTGGTGATGGCCTTTCGATACTGGTTCGTCTTACCAATTGGGAAATATTTTTTTAAAAACTCTCTTTGCATATGTTCCAACGTGGTAATTCGAACTGTATCTAATGCCTTCATGCAATGCCTGACTTTATCCTTCAAAGAGAAGGAGAATAGGGTTAACCTCATAGCATCATCTCAAAAATTATTGATTCGCATTGTCGAGCAAATCTCAATAAATTCGTCGAGATGACGATATGGGTCTTCATTGCTAAGGCCATAAAACGAAGGTATCATCTGGATCACACTGACCTTTATCTCAAAATGGTTCGCTCCTACATCAAGTCTCGTGATGAAGGAGGCTGGAGTATAAGTGTTAGGCATGAAGTACTCCCTAAGGGGACGAGTCATCTGTTGATTCTCAGCCATGGTTGCAGTTCTTTGGGCTATCCTAATAATGGACTCTGGGTCCTCAATCAGCTCTACCAACTTGGGGTCAAGCGAGCGTTGCTCTTGCATACACCTCAAAGTAGATCGGTGTAGCACACGTCTTAATGTGAGGTTTTCTACCTAACTAACGCGCTAGCGGCCAAACCACGCAAACCACAAAGCGAGTAAACTAAAAAAAAAAAAAGAACTAAACAAAGTCCACGCAGTTGCAGGGATTATGCAAAGAAAATGAAATCTATGTGTATGGTACCAATCGTACACATTCACCTCTAAGGGGACCCTAGTGGGTGGGCTGTGCAGAAAAGTAAGCTTGTCTCTACGATATGCACATACGTGATTCTGAAACCTAAATGCAAAACAAACACTAGGCAATAAAGTGAATACTTGTATTTCGCCATTCCCCGGCAACGACGCAAAAAATTTGATATATTTTTTGAAATCATTGCAGGTTTGAAAAGATTTTTAAATGAAGAACATGTGAAAACCAGACATCAAATAATAAAAACCGAATTTCACTAGTGGTAGAGACCGGGTCGAACTCAGGGAATAGGGAAATATTTTGTATTCAAACAAGCAATTAAACTACGCTTTATTGCCAAAATGAAAATGTAAGAGAAAAGTAAATCTAATTAACCATTACAACGAATGAATACCCTACGCAGAGGGCGTAAAAACTCTTTATTACAAACCAAAAAATTGAATTAAATTTCTAAATTCTAAAAGAAAAGCAAAAAGTGTCTTCTACGCTCGTGCTTCGTGTCGCGTGTCAGACACGTGCCACCATGTATCTCGCTCGCTTGCCTTCGCTTCGTGCTTTCCTGCGAAATACGAACACACAAAGCAGAAAGACAAAACAAATAGTACTATACCAAAAAAATATAGAAATGTAAAATACTGTAAAAATGTGCGAAATAAAAAAATGCAATACGTAAAAACTAAAACAACTAAAATACCTAAAGTGCCTAAAATATATAAAATGTTATGCCTAAAGTAAAACTAAAATGCGCTACGTAAAAACTAAAGTAAAACACTTAAAATGTGAAATGAGCATCACCATAAAAAAATCAACCTAAAACACTTGCTGTGAAAATCAATTTTAAAACAAACCATGAAAATCCTTTTTTTAAAAATAAACACTTGCCATGAAAATAAATTTTTAAAACAAACAACTGTGAAAATCTGTTTTCACTGCTGAACAACTGAAGTCCGATGGCTTTCATGGAGGCTACCGGATTGTGCTGCCACTAACAAGGGATTCACGGTGGAAGAAATTTCACCGTGAAAGCCCAATCAAGCTCTGGCTGATGCAGTGAGCTGCCAGCGAAAATGCAATGGAAAGAGTGTCGGTGAAGAAGCAAAATAGAGCGCCAATGAGCAGAGGGTCACGGGGCCGGGTGCCGATAGATATTGAGGCGCTAAACCGGTGGATCTGAAGGCAAATCCGGTGATTTCCGTCAAAGCAGAATGAATCTGGTTGATAAAGGAGATGACCAACAGATTTAGAATGAATCCGGCTATCAGAAGGGGATTCCGATGACTGCAAATCAGTTCAAGAATCAAGCTGTCGTGAATGATAGGGGATTCCGGCGATTAGAAAACAATTCGGTAGCCTGCGGATGAACTGATTTCACGACAGATTTGAAAACAATCCGGCAGATCTTCACTGTGAGGAGCAATATTTTCGACAGAGGTTCAGAGAACAACTTTTACAAAATGAAAATGCTAATCTACGAAATAAAAATGACAATCTACGAATGAGAATGATTACTACTACCGAAAACAGAGAAATTGTAAAATAAAAATAAAAATTGTAAAACAGAAAAATCGTAAACACAAACAATGCTACATAACTGATAATACTGAAATTGAAAAATATACAAAAAATAAAATCTATGTTTTTTTTTTCTAAAACAAACAAATGCAAACAAAAACTTCGAATGAAAAGAAAGGAGAAGAAGTAGAGGATAAGAAGAGAAGAGGAAGAAGATGAGATGCTTACCGTGAACCAGAGGGGTTAGAAGAGACCGGCCTTCTTCCGTACATCGTCGCCGTGGTTGGATGCCTCCACCAGATTGAGGAAGAAGAGAGAAAGCGGGAGAAGGGGAAGAAAAGGTCAGAAATGGTGGAGGAGAAGGGTTAGGGAAGATGGCTTTGGCGCACAAAGGGGGAGACGTCTGCCTCTTTCCCTTTCATGAGCATTCAAAGAAGCAATTTAGGTTTGAGAATTACTTTTTTTTAAAAGAGTCCAATAGGTTTTCACTATTTCAAAAAGAATTATCTCTTTTCAAAAAAAATAATTCTAAAAACTAAATTGTTTTCTCTAAATCACTAAAAAAGGCTCCAATTTGCTCAATTTCTAATTTTTGACAAGAAAATATGAAAACCTTACAAATAAGCTTTTTTTAATCGTTCACCACACATGATCATGTATAGAAATGTATGAAATTATGCATGATCACTTATATAGGTGCATATAGGCTTTTGATATGATATTTTTTCAATATCTTCCACTATCTCTACTTTGTGCTAACTTTGATTTTTACAAGAAATGTGTAAAAATGCTACTTTCCATTCTAAATTAGGGATTTTTGTAATTTTAATTTCAATTTCAGTGATGTAATAGTTAGATATTAATGAAAATCTTTACTTTCTAGCTTAGAATAGACTGTATGAGCATGTAAATATCAAAAATCATTTATTTCATATTATTCTTCTTTTATTTCAAAAATCCACAATGGTGAAACACGAGTGGCACGTGCACCATTCTAATAGGAGGTAATTAATCCTAAGTAAATGATTCACATTGATGGCCATAATCAAAATGTGAACAATGCTTGGGATTTTTATCTTCTATGGAAAAACATTAGATCAACGTTGGGTCTCCTTCAAAAATCATCATATTTTCTGAATTTTTCTTCCTTTATCAGAGTTTGACTTGTGAATTAACTTAAAATATATATCAATGACCATAGTCAGGATATATTGAAAGTTAATTTCATTGCAAACCCTATAAAGACACAAAGACACCAAAATGTATTTTATGTTTTATCAGAATTTAAATATAGATTATTTTATAATACATTTGTGACCATAGTCATGCGTGTATTATATCTTCAATCTTATTTTAATTCTACTAAAGAATGAAATATGCTTTTCAATATCCAATTTTCAAACTCTGTCACAAAGCATTCATCATTTAGGATAGAATTGCATTCTTTTTCGTATTATTTCAAAAATCCAAGTGATTTTGAGATAATTCTTCAAATATGTTCCTCACTTTTCAAATCAATCTTCAATTCTTATTTATAAATTCAAATTCATCTTCTTATTCTCAATTCTATCTTATTTCAAAATTTGAATTTCAAACATTCCAATTTCAAAGTTCAATTCAACTTTGGAATTTCAAAGTTCAAATTCAAAGTTCAATTTCTAAACCAAGTCATCTTTCAGAGTTCAATTTAACTTTGAAATTCCAAACTCATTTCCCAATTCAAAATCAATTCCATTCCCAAATCTTCCAAATCATCTTCTGATTTCAGAATTCAAGATTGAATTCAAGTTTTGTTCTTTATTTCTCAAAATTCCAAGTCTTATCTATTAAATCCTAAATCAGACTTTAAAAATCAAAACTTGATATTCACTCTAAAAATTGATTTCTCCCAAATTCCATCTTCCTTTCCTTTCCAAATTCAAAATCGATTTAGGATTTCTTAGATCAAATTCCAAGTTCCATCTAGATTTCCAAAATCCAATTCTATTTCCGAATTTCATTTGGATTTCTCCAATCCAATCCCATTTTCCAATCTAATCTAGATTTCTCAAATCCATTTCCAAAGTTTTATCTGGATCCGATCCATCTTCAAATTCTATCTGGATTTCTCAAATCCAATTTTATCTTGAATTCTAGATTTCAAATCCAATTTTATCTTGAATTCCAGATCTCAAATCCAATTTCATCTTGAATTCCAGATCTCAAATCCAATTCCATCTTGAATTCCAGATTTTCAAATCGAAATCCATTTTTCAAACTTGATTCCAATTCCAGATTCAATTACATTTCCAAAACCCATCTTGATTCTCAAATTCCATCTAGACTTCTTAAATCTGAAATCCCGTTTTCAAAATTTCATCTTGATGTTCAAATCCATTTCCCATCTCTAGATCAAAACTTCCTTTCCAAAATCGATTTTTGAGAAGCAAATTGAAATTCAAAGTTCATTTTAACTTTGACTTCAAAATTCTATCTCCGTTCCAAAATCTCCTTTTCTCTTCATTTCTTCAAATTCAAGATTTATTTTCAAATCTCTGATTATTCCAAGACTTAGAACTTCAAGTCTCTTCTTCTAGATCTATTTCAAGTTCTAAGTTAGAGTCAAAATCTAAGTTTTCCAATTCAATCTTCAACTTTTAGAAACCATTTCTTTATAATATTTTCAAACTTATTTCAAAATCACTTGGAAAACCCCAAAAATTTCTGAATTATTCTTCTCAAAAGCATACATCTCTACATTTGCATTGCACAAGCATGATTCTTTGTGCATTTTTTAGACTTAGAATAATTTTTTAGATAATATTTAGGCAAAGCAAAAGGCATAAGTTCGATCATTGGTTCAATTACCCCTGATAAAGGTGCCAGGAACAATTGAACCTTTATATCGACGAGCGAATCCCATCTCTCCATTTTTTCCGCAAATTTTAAAAAACGGAGGTGAGTAATTTTCAAAATATTTTCAAAATTAAGGTCGAGTCCTTTGCAAAAGAGTTCCTCTCTCTTCTTCCTTTTCTTTTCTCTTTTCTCTTCTTTTCTATCTTTTATTCTCCTTCAAAAAGGGAATAGACACTAGAAAGGAAACATGGAAGGAAAAGAGGGAACAAGAGAAAAAAATTTACAATGATCACAATGTCAGAACCACAACTTGATGGAGGAGTGTTCCATCCATTCCACACATTTTTTTCCTTCAGTTGGAGCCCCACACGGCTACAAAGAACACTGTGGGAAAACCCCAACCACAACAAGGAAAAATGCAGCATCATAGCAATAAAAATGTGTGCGTGTGTGTTCAAAATATGAAACACAACCAAACTATATTAAATGCAATAACTAATCCACCAAAAATCCTTACATGCAACGGGTGCAAATGGGATTTTCGGCTTCATGCTTGAACACTAACAAAAACCACCATGAAAATGATATAAAAAAGGAAGAATCTCACCTTTTCCGGATTCGGTTTGAGGAAGGGGAAGATAGTCTCTTCTCTTCATTGGAAATGAAACCCACAACAAACTCACACACACAACCACACTAGCCACACCCAAAAATTCGATGGAAAGGAGAAGAGAGAAGAGAGAAGAGAGAAGAGAGGAAGAGCTCAAGAAAAATCACCACTTTTGGCTCTCTCTCTCTCTCTCTTTCTTAAAAGGTTTTATATGGATGCATGTCAAACGGATGACTAGGATTGATTTGAGAAGATCTATGGTTTAGAATGGCCTCACACCCCTCTACGCAATGGCAAGGGTGTGATATCTTTGCATGGCCGCCCAACACTCCCAATCGGATTCTCCTTTTCAAATCGCTTTTTCATTCTTTCAAAAGCGCCATGGGGTTGCCGCCCCATGCACCCAATGAGAGCCTTCTTCTTTAATGATTACCTTACTTAGTATTACATGGATGCCATGGGTTTCCGCCCACTTGGCCAATCCACATCCTCCATTAAAAATCTTTCACATCTCTTACCTTTTTTCCACCACCCAGTATGGTCAAACATGACCAGCTGGTCCTCCTCACCAAGGTGACGCCCAGTGAGGTCGAGCCAGGGCTAGGTTTGACCCTCTGGTTGAGCCCAACCAAACCCTTAAACAAAACAAACCAAATTTTTTTGTTTCATTAGCATTTTACACTTAGTGTTAATATATATATATATATATATATATATATATATATATATATATATATATATATATATATATATATATATATATATATTTGAAATGCTTTGTTTCAATTCCGGTAAGATAGATACTTCTTTAAAACACATTCTTTGTCAAATTATGTAAAATGAAAGAGTTTTAATTCATTTAAACTCTTGATTTACAATTTGATTGATCTTATGCAATTTGAATAAAACTTAGGGTTTCGATAAAAAAATGCATTGCAATATGCGTATATGCATTTGTTTCAATACATATATATGTATATTAATATATATTCGTATGTTCATATTAGGGTTTCAAATATATATATATATATATATATATATATATAGGTGTATGCAAAGATCCTCGTAGGTATACAAAAATGTTTTTTTCTAAATTTTTTTATCATGCATTGAATTTTCTCAAAAAATTTATGGGCCTTACAATCAAGAAACCAAAAGAGGATCCACAGTTTACACAGATATGTTGGACTGTTTGAGGTTCTGGAGCAGATAAGTGCATCAACTTATCGAGTGACATTGATATCCTAGTATGCAAAGACTCACAACGTGTTCCATGTGTCTATATATGTTGAGAAAGTATGTACCTGACCCGTCTCCCATAATCCAGTACAAGGATGTTGGTTAATTTAAGGTGAAAAGTGAAGTCGAATTAGTGCTTAAGTCGAATGTAAAGTGAAAGCAAAGTTCGATATATTTTTAAAGGTGTAATTCAATTTTAATTTAAATTTGAAAGTAAATTTAACTTGAATTTAGTGTGAGTTTAATATGAATTTAATTTAGTACCCAAGTTAGCCCGTGGTAAGTACGTAGTGCAAATGCATCACCCAATAAATTTATTTTTATTATATGCAATACTTTCTTACTCACACACACCACTTAGTTGTAGATATCTAAGACTGTTGTGATTGTAGTTTTGGAGATTATGCTGAGCATGATTTGAATGCGTGGTAATAGAAGTGATTTTCTTGTTGTAGTTCGGAGATCATGCTCGTCATGATTTTAGATAGCGGAATATGGAGTGCGTTTGTTGTAGGTACATGTCTGAGCATGCACTTGTGTGAATGAATGTTGCATAGATTGATGTGTTTGACATGATCATATTGAATGCTAGTGTAAAATAATAATTGTTTAATCATGCATGAAAGCATGAGCGATAGAATCATGTTTATGATAGAATTATGCAAATACTATTATGCATGGATTGATATGTCCCCTGCTCTCATGAACAAACCATGATTTGTGTGAATGCTATATATATATATATTATGTGTGAGACACATTATGCATGAAATGCTTTCTTTGCATATTGATTCATATAGTGAAACGATGCATATATGACTTGAATTCTGTGTGCATAACTTGAACTACGTAGGAGTTACGTATGTTGATGTTTAGTTTCTTCGTATTATGAATATGCATGTTCACGTATGCATGTAATGTCTATTTTTGTGAAAATGATTTTTGAAAAGATATTTTTATGAAAAGCAATGTGAAAACCAAACACCAAATATAAAACCGGTTCTCACAAGTGGTGGAGACCGGGTCGAACTCAGGGAACGGAGAATTCTTTGTATTCAAACACGCAATTAACTACTCTTTATTACCAAAATTATAAATATGTACGAATATGAACTACTTATTACAACAAATGAATACCCTACGCAGAGGGTTTAAAATGGTTTTATTACAACCCAAGAATTAAATGGAAATCAAAACTCCTAATCTAAAAAAAACAAGTCTTTTATGCTTGTGCCTCCTTGTCGTGTGTCGATTGCATTCGTAACAAGTATCACTCGCTTGCTTGCTCTTGTTTCACGCCTTCTTGCACAATTCACAAGTACACGAGCAACACAAGAGAAGAAAATAAAACTATATTATATGTAAATGAAAAGTGACAGCAAATGCTATACACATCAAATAAAAACAAATGCAAACAAATGCTAATGCTTAAAATGCAAATAACATAAAAATCAACATGAGAATGCCTAAGATGAAATGGAATTTAAAATAAAAAATGAAGTGTTGCTGTAAAATTTCATTTAAAAACTTCCGTGACATTCATTTTAAAACTTGCCATGAAATTCAATTTTAAAAACAACACACCCGTGAAAATCACTTTTAAAAACAACATAATCGTGAAAAATGATTTTTTTTTCATTGCTAAATAGCAAAACGCCCGACCTCACTGTAAGTGAGGTCGTAAAATGAATGAAGATACTAAATAAAAAATGTAGATTAAGTAGATGATGCGATGATGAGGTAAATGATGCATACACAACAGATTATGCCCTAATGATACAGGTTATGCAAAACACGAAAATGCAGTAGATGATGAAGATTGCAATGCAACTAAATCAAAACAGAAGAAATGCAATTGAAATCACTAAGATAGATTGCAAAGAAATGAGTGTCAATGAACTAAAAAATCTAAATATGCATAAAACATAGAAATGAATTGATGCTTTTCTATTTAGTTTTTGTTTTGTTTTTAATTTTGATTACAAGAATCAAATAAAGATATGGAGTTGAAAAGAGGAATGAGAGAAGGAGAAAGGGAATAGAGAAAGAGAAGAAGGAAAGGGAGGAGAAAGAAGAGTAGAATTACTTATGGTCTTGGTTGTGAAAAGAAGGTGGACTCCTCCTCCTTGCGCCATCGCTGGACTGTGTCACTCCACCGGAGAAGAAAGTAGAGAAAGAAGAAGAAGAAGAGAAGGATCCAGAGGAGAAAGAAGGGGAATAAGGGAGGGCTCAAGCACATGGAAGAGAAGACAACCCCTCTTAACCCATACGTGGGTTATTTAAAGAGGGGGGATTTTAAAAAATACTCTACTTATTTTTTAAAATTCCTAAAAAAGACTTAAAACAAAAATATTTTCTAAAAACTCTAAAAACCTACGCTAACTACTAAAACTTCCTAAAAACTCTAACGCCGATTATTTTTTTTAATCTAACTACTTAAAATCTAAATTCTAAAGAGAATATCTCTAACTAATTCCTAAATGACTTAAATTGCCATATTAACTCGCAATTTATGTTTTTTTTTATTTTTACCTTTTTCGCACATTTTCTCGAAACTAACAATAATTATGAGAATTTAATGCAATTATTCATCGGATCATGCATGAATTAATATGATAAAATGCTAAAATAAATGCATGATCAACATGCATAAAACTCATGTTTTGTTTATGTGTGCTTTGAGGTTTAATTTATAAACTGCAATGTTTCTTGTGGCGATGATATGATGCATAGAGTAATATACTTCTGTATGATATGATTTAAATGTCACGTGATATAAAATTATGAATGAATGTGATAAATGTTTAAGTTCAATAGTGAACTATGGTTTATGAAATGTTAGTTAAATATGTGATTTTATGATTTAAGTGCCATATGAAGTGATGTATGATGTGATGCATATTGATTGTATACATGCTTGTGCCCATGTTGTGTCTGTCGACCCTGAGAGTGGTCAATTGTAATGATGCATGTATCATAATAGTTTTCACTGGATATGGTACTCGTTGAAGAACATTTCCAAAGGATTTTCTGTGAGGGTGTGCATGACCGGATCAAGTAATCTGGCTAGAGCAATAAGTCTCTATGAGAAAGTGCATTATGCAAGAGCGGATAGCCCACAAAGATGGTATATTCCTGTGAGTAAGTGCATTATCTAAGACCAGACAGACCATCCGTCTAAGGAAGTAACTCCTTGTGAGGTTGTACATTTCTCAGACCAGGCGATCTAACATGGATCTTGTGAATATTTATATGATTAAATGAAATTTTTGATGAATTGTGATGATCTTCTGAGTTGATTGAGATAAACAATTATGAATTTATAGATTTGACTTTTGTGTTGTAGCATGATTTTATACTGAACTCATATGTAAGAATCAGATCCTTATTGATTTTAGATCTTGATATGAGGTTATGATTGTGATGCTTATGTTAGCGTATAGATGAATAACACATCACCCCTATAAATAACTAGTTTTGATATATTAGGTTAATAATACATCACACTTACATAGTTTTATTGCAAATGATTGCATTATGATTGTCTAAGTGAATATATCACACCTATGTATCATGATTGATGTGTTTTATGAATATCTAACTAAATTACTTAGAAGGTATGTGCACGTGTTTCACGCTGGAATGATCAAATGTGATTTGACTTATTATTTATAAGAATTAAAAATACATATGAAAATAATAAAATGATCTGAATGTCTTATATATATATATATTATACGATGACTTGTATGACTTGAATGCATATAGATTATGCTTTATTGTATAAGTTAAGGTTGAATATAATATTAAGTGATGAAATGTTTTTAAATACTTTATGTTCGAATGCTTGAAATGAATGACTCATAGGACGTTATTCTCTTCTCTATCACCTGACGATTGATGAATAATATATTATGTCTTTACCTTTAAATTCTTGATAAGTTTTATTTAATTTTGAGTTTGGGTTGCTTTACCAGACTTTAGCGAGTTTGACCTCATTTTATGGGAGACAGATAATGCAGGTAAAGTATGATGAGTAGTTGAAGCGAAGGACTGGTCGAACTGCATCCTCGAGGGTCTACTCTTACCTTGCGATCTTGGTAGACATGATCTTATCATTTTAACTACTTGATCATGTAGAGACTGAATTATTGTTTTTATACTCTGATTTGAAATGAAATTAAAATTCTTCGTATTTCAGTCTTATTGTGCGTGGTTTGAAATGTGTATATCCCGTACATTTTGATTTGATTGTTATATTTAGTGCATTCCCTCCCAAAGTCTTAACTCTTTTTAAAAATTGTTTTCACATTATAAGATCTGATTTACTTATACTTATAAAAAAATTTTGGTCTCGAAATTTCAATATTTGAACAATAATTAAGGTTAAATTTTTGGGGGCGTTACATGATCCATCAATTTTGATCCAAATTTAACTTATATGAATTAATTTGATTTAGATCTCTCCTTAGATCCAAATCCCATCATATGGGCTTATTTAGTCTGGATCTCTCCATGGATTCAAATTAAATAATTTTTAAGATCTAGTACGCATCAATTGGATAATCTGAACTTGGTTTCCCCATAGGTTCATCTTCTTGGATCCCTCATCGAGATCCAAACTCAAATGCCACTTCATAAATCTGGATTTCATAATTAATTGAATGAATATGCACAATTCATTAGTGAAGATCAATATCGGATAGATAAGTTCAAAATTATTTTACTAAAATATTCTCTAAAATTTTACAAATATTACACAAAGTTTGTATATGAGCGCTCTAGTGCAAAATTAAGCAAATTTTGGTGCGTTGGAAAGCTATGATTCCCAACTTTATTTCATATTTTCAATGCTTAGCTTGAAATCACATATCTGTAGCCTAAAATTACTTAGAAAGTTTTTGTTATTTTTTTATGATCGAAATTTTAAGACAGTTTACATTTCAGGAAGGGGATCTCTATGCTCTGGTATTAAAATCATACAATTTTTATTTCTAATAAAAGATTGCTTATTTTCTATATTTTTCATTTTTTTTATTTCTAGGTTAAAATCACCGAAAAAGTTTATGTTTTCCATTGGGTAGTAGGTAAGGCTGCAAAACAAATTTTTTTTCCAGGAAGCTTTTCTCTTTGCTTGGGTGTAGAAGTTTACCAAAATTATTTATTTTAGAAGTTGATGTTTTGAAATTTTTTGGAGAAAAACTTGAATTTTTTTTTCTTGGTAAAAAAAAAAACTCACAAGAAAGTTTTGTTCTATCATCTCGAGACAAAAAAGCTCATTGGGTACTCGACATTCTGAGTAGCATATCTTTGTGCTTTGGGATCCAAATCCCATAATTCTTTTGCTTCTTTTGGAGATGACATCATGCTTTTTTCTTTCTTAAATCCCAAAATTTGGGTTTTACATTAGGTGCATTCATAAATGTCGGGATTAGGCTTGTCACTTGATTTGAGACACTTGCTAGAGATATTTCATGTCACTTAGAAATTAAAAAAATATCATTTCCATCTTGTTAAAAATTTGATTGAGATCTTATTTGATTTATTGAGTGCTCTTTGTACTTTTAATCCTCATTATCTTAGGATTTTTTTGTCCTCTCTTTTATTCAGATTTTCAAATCTTTTATCCCACGGTTTGGATCTTTAGATCCCCCACTAGTACCTTTAAGTTGTTAGTTTGAGTATATCGGTGGTGATACCGTGAAGCTGGATAATTCATCAGTATTTTATGTGGCATGTAGGTGGTGGACCTAAAGGAGCCTTGACTAGTAGAACCTAAAGAGACCTCGCAGACTTGTCGACCAACTTTTGAAGTGTCGTCGCTTTCATTCAGATTTTCAAATCTTGTTTCCCATTGTTTGTATCTTGGGATCTCTCCATTAGTACCTTTAAATTGTTAGCTTGAGTATATCAGTGATGATACTATGAAGCTAGATAATTCACACATCAGTACTCTATGTGGTATATAGGTGGTGGACTTAGAAGAAACCTTGACTCGTAGAACTGTTATCATGTAAAATTTTACTTTTGCAAGTCAACTGATCTTTTGAAAAAGTTTTTAGAAAACTTGCCTCCGTTTTGAAAAATATGGAAAAAGTTGAGAAATTGGGACTCGCCTGTTGGTACGAGGTTCAACTGTTCCTAGTGCCTTAACCAGGAGTAATCGAACTAACGATTGAACGATATGCCTTATTTTATTCAAATGCCTAAGAAATTATTCTATATCCTAGAATGCAAAAAGAATCAAACACACATATGATATGTTTTTGAAAAAGAAGTTTATTGAAAACATGATGCATGCCTAAAATTGTTGAAAAATACTTTTTGAAGAAATATTTTGAAAATGAATCAAATAATGGGGCGTGTGGCCTTGTGGGCTCATGCATGATGCAACCTAATCTAAATGATGCATAGCTAGAATCTCTTTTAGGAAGAAAATTTGAGAAAACCATTGATAAATCCCCTCATTTTTGTAAAAACTCCTTTGATAAAAGGGTTTTTTTGTGCCTTATAGAATTCATATGAAATAAATTCACCGTATATTTATGACTATGGTCACAAATATATTTTAAATATATTTTATTTAAATCCTAAGATGAAGGTTTTGGAAAATATTTTGAAAGCATGCAATGATTTTGAAAATAGCCTAAGTGTTTAGGCTTTTGTAACTTAAAAGTGATTAATAAAACTTTAATTTTATTCGCATTTTGACTATGACCACAAATACGAATTCCACTAAGTTTATTAACTTCTTAAAAGAAGGTGCACGTGTCATTCGTAGCCTTTCCCATGCATTCATAAAATGAAAACCCTAAATAAATTAAATAAAAATTCATGATTTAATAAACTATAAAACTAAATTGATTATAAAATAAGAATTTCAGAATTAAGGGTAAAAAGACCAAAATACCCCTAGAGACTTATATTAATTGCAAAAATAGTATTAAAAACCAAGATTTTAGAAACAAGTTTTGAAATATGCTTAATTGGAAAGCCAAACGAGTTTGAATCGACACTAAATCGGGTGGAGAGCACCCTGACATGATCAAGAAAATAATCATATTTTAAAACCATAAAAACTATTTATGAAAATGATAAAATAAATAAGAAAAGATTAAGCCTGCTCGTATTTCTATAAAATAGGATTTTGTACAAAACCGGTTCTTGAAAAACAACAAAATAAAATGTCAAATGACATCTAAAATTTTTGAAAATCAACATGAACAATCTTAACAACTCTAAAGACATCATGCAATCGAAAAATAATTTTAATGAATATTCAAAAAAAAGATATTGCATTGACAAGTGAGAACAAGATATTTTGTACTTATCACAGTTTCAGACCAAAATAAAACAACAAATAGAGATGAAAATCATAATATTTTTCAAAAGTAAACTAGACATGACAATGAAAAAATCTTTTTTTACGGATTTGGAAAAGCATCTCTGGTTAGGGAGATATGACTCCGACAAGATGACCCTGATTATGCATAATGTCTGACAGTGCCGGGAAATAGGTTCTGATTTTGAGTTAAAATAAAATAGTAGACGATCATAAAAATCACCAAATTTAACCAGAATAAACTAGACATGCAGACGAAGAAGTCACTTTTTACGGATTTGAAAAATCATCTCTAGTTAGGGAGATATGATTTTGACAAGTTGACCTAGATTCTGCACAACATTTTGACAGTGCAGAAAATAAGTTCTGAGTTTTATTTTTGAAAATGGGTCAACAGATTTGAAAAATAATGAAAATTTTCCAGATTCACGTAAGCATATGAATATATCTCTCATAAAAAAATCAACTCAAAATGATAAAAATAAGCATATAAAATAATGATGCTTATGCGAGGCCAGAATCAAGATTTAAGCATGACTGTTAAACAAGATTAAAATAAGTTCTAAAGATGCATAAAAGAAGGAAAAGAAAAGATGACTGAATGAACTTGATGTTGTATGGATGCAAACAATAATATAAAACCTAGATCTATGATGCATAAAATAAAGAAAAGAAAACAATGAAGTATGGGATTTGTTTTTGATGTAGTCGATTAGAAGGAGGAACTCGGTTTATGAGAAACTGAGTTCTAACCTTCTCATGGTTGTGAAAAGAAAAAGAAAAAAAATGCAGAATCAATAATAAAAAATAAAAGAAATAAAATAAAAGCAGAGGGAGAGAGTTTATCTGCGGCTCCTCCTTTGCTGCAACCAAAAGAGAGAAAGAAACGAAGAAGAAAGAAGAAAGACTAGAGGGGTGGCACTTGGGGAAGAAGAGGAAAAGAGAAGAAAAGAAAAGAGAAGGAGAGAGGGCTTCTTGGCATGAGCTGGATGTCCCCCTTGAGTCCTCTTTTATAGAAAAAATTAGAAGAAGATCAAGATTCTAGGGGGTTCCCATTTGATGAGATTAATTAGCAATTAATTAGGGAAATTAGGAAAAATCGTCCCCCTTGGAAGAGTCCTCATTTGATTATTTTTTGACTTTTCTTTTTTAACCTAATTAAAATACCTAACAAAGAAATCCAAATGTGGCGCCACCTAAGTGGGGTCCACATTTGATTTTAAAACAAATAAAATAAAAAGTTAAAAAGGTTAAAAACAAAAGATAAAAATTGAAAAGATAAAAAAGCGAAAATGAAGTCCTAAATAAACTAAATTTCTGAAATAACAAAAACTAGAAAAACCAAATGGAGAAAATAATCAAAAAGTTGATGCCACCTAGGTGGGTTCCATCTAAGGTGGATTGGATTGGATCCAAGATCCATTTTGAAATTCAAGCCTCACAAAAATCCAAATCAAAATCCAATCTGGATCCAGATCTGACACGTATTGTTTTTTTGAAAAAGGCATTTCGAAATATCAAATGTAAAACACTGGGTTTAGAATAAAATGTAAAGATCAATTTTGAACCCAGGTTTGAAATTGGAAGAAAGTTTTGAAGTCAGATGTGGATCTAAAGTTTCAAATGTGGATCTGAAGTTTCAAATGACAAGTGGATCTAGATCTCAGGCAATGAGCTTGATCCATACTTAAAATGATGGATGGACCTTAGATCAAAGATAAGACATTAATGATGGATCCTGGATAGTAAAAGGGTAAACTAGATCCAGGATCAATGATGACCTTGCAAAAGCAGATCCTGAATCAAGATAATATGGTCTAAATAGATCGTGGATATTAAATAAGAATTGAAGAGTGGATCCTGAATAATAAAAGATTGATAAGCGAACCCTGAATATCAGGTTCATAAAACAAATTGGATTATGGATATAGATAATAAGGCAAATTGAATAACAGATCCAGATCTGAAAACAAGATGAACCCAGGATACAAAGTGAATTGGATAAAAAATCCAGGTCCAGAATAGAAAATGGATACTGATCATCAGATCCAACATTGGATCTAACATCCGAATTGAAACGTGAGTTGGATCTTGGATATGGATATAATCTGAGAAAAAGAATCAATCTGAGTCCAGACTGGAACTACCTTGGCTTAGAATTTGACTGAACTGCCCATCTGAATGAAAATGACCACAAGTATGGACGATTTTTCCCTCCTGGGTAAAGGCATAAAATGGAGTGAATAATGACATTTGGAAAACATGGTTTGAACAAGGTTTTAGGGTTTCTGAACTCAGGTGAACTAAAAAGACACTGTCTCCACTAGACTCCCATGCCAGATGACACAATTCTAAGTTAAATGATAAGGAATTCACTATAGAGTGAAGTGAGTAACAAGATTGTACTATGTTTGAGCTAAAATGATAATCAATTGTACTAAGATGAACTAAATCCAGAGCTTAAACGAGCTAAATCCTAGCTAACGTTAGTTTAATTCTAGCTGAATTGAGCTAACATGAACTCCAACAATGTGGGAAACAAGTTTGAACTAAAACTGAACCACATGAACTCATGATGAGCTTAAGTTAAACACAGGGGAATAGGATCTACTAAAATTGACTAACTCCGAGACCATTAGGTTGAATTTGAGCTAGAAATAAGCTCATTTCACATGAAATAAACCAAATTTAGCTGAAATTAACAAGGTCTACTCATTGTGAGCTCAGGGAAGCTAGAAATGACTATCATTTTTGTTCTTCTAAGCCTAAAATGAGCTTGGTTGGGCCTAACTGACAAGAATCTATGGTTACCTAGGGGCAAAATGATAATTTTCTAGTAAAATGGGGTGAAATGACACCTAAATTGAAATGGACCTAGGGATTAGACTCCTATACTGTACTACAGGGATTGACACCTGTGAAGGGGGGTATCCAGAAATGGTCCTGGAAAATTTGGGGTGTTTACAAATGCCCCTCTTTGCTACTAAGCTGGTTGAAAGCTGGGCTTAGTGGCAAAGAAAAACACACCAAATTTTGAAAACAAAAATGCCCCAGTTAGAAAGTCTAACTGAGTATGAAATATTGATTTTGAAAAGCCCTCATGAAATGAGGTTCAAGTTTAATACCTTATCCTGAATGACTTTGAAAAGAATGGATTCTATAAAAACAAAAGGGTTTGATAAAAATGGCGCAAGTAAACCGTGATGGAACTTTCGGGTTTTGCCCTAAAATCTGAATGAGATTGCAAAAGGCAAGAAAACAAGATCCCTAAAAGCTTTGAAAAGGGAAGTTAAAAAAGGGGGTCTCATGACTGAGACATAGAGGAAGCTTTTAAAAAGCAATGACCTTTTTTTGCAAAGATTCATGTTTAACCTTTAACCTCAGTGAGATTAAACAGAACGGAATCCTCGATAACAAAGGGCTGATAAAAAGGGTGTGAGAAAACCATGATGAACTTTCAAATTTTACACTAAATCCGAAAGGGTTGCAAAAGGTGAGAAAATAAAGTCCTTAAAAGCTTTTAAAAGGAAAGTTAAAACAGAGGGTCTCATGACTGAGACATAAAAGAAGCTTGTAAAAAAAAGACCTTTTGCGAAGATTTAGGTTTAACCCTTAACCTGAACGAGCACTGTCTATGGCGGGACAGTGGGGAAAAATAGGGAAATGTGCTAAAGATTTAAGAGCCCGGGTGCTCAAACCAAAAGAAGAGGACTTTGAAAACTCAAGTTTTCGAATCCTAAAGAGGGATAATAAAAAAGTGCAAGGATACATCAAGAGACATCAAGCTCTTATTTCATGTTAGGATAGCCAAAAAAATTTGTCAATAAGACAAAAATATAGTTGATCAAAATGATTGAAAATGTACATGTATGTGCGAAAGATATTCTCTCTTCTACCTGGAGTATTACATCCAACTAGGCTAACCTCATAAAATCAAGAATCTGATTCAAGTTGTTGCCATCGGGTTTCTCTAAAGAAGCTATCCCTTTCCTTGGTATGAGGAGAGAGAAATCGTTCTCAGTTTCATAAAAGCAAGTGGGTGAAAAGATATTGACAAATAATTTCACATAAGTAAAAACAATTCCTCGCAATTGGGCCTTTTGATATCCAGAGTTTACCCATCATATCTCTTTACATTCTTTGACACATAAACTGGAGGTTTAAGCCCTTTTGGGGTTTAGTGGAAAGTTCAGCTTATCGACCTTCAACTTGGAGATATTTCAGATCTTCCCTAGAACAGCATGTTACATCCTCCTTCAACTCAGAAATGATCACAACCTTCCTTGTCCCCGGGGGTTAGACTCTCATGTCATCTTTCAACTTGGTGACAATCTAAATTTTTCTTTGGAAGTGCACGTCACATCTTCCTTCAACTTGGAGATGATTTGAGTCTTCTTTGTCTTGTGGGATCTAAGCTCTCCTATTATCCTTCAACTTGGTGATAGTTGAGAGATTATTTTTTGCAGGTAATTCACTATGCTTGAATGGAGTGGGTTCTATACCACAATATATTTTCACTGCCTTATTGTCATAAGAAATGCCTTTAAAATGTTTCATTACTATAATCAATATCAATTCATTTTTAGCTTCTCAACATCATTGAATTTTTCCTCTGCTGGCCATACCGAGGATCTTTCCTTCATCTCTTTTAGTTGACCAACAGGAAAAGCTTGAATTTTTCTTCTTATCTCATAGAAGTTTCACCCTTTTAAAAGAAATACAAGAGGTAGTTTGAGGTGAATCTTTGTGCAATGAATAAAATTTTTAAATTCAACAGATGTTTCTAATAACATATTGGCAACAAAGCCGGTGATCCTTTATGAAAGAATTGCTTGACATCAAATTGATGAAATCCTTCACTAGATCGGACATCTCTTTCCCCAAATAGAGGCTCAGGTTTAACCCTTATCTAAATGGGTGATAAAAAGGACTCCTCTTTTTCCTAGAGAGGAAGTGTTTGCAAAACAAGTCTTTAAAAGAGAAATTAAGTTTTCGTCAAAACTCTCTAATTTTAAGCTTCTCTTTTTGAAAGTGGCCAATAATAAAGGTTGAAACGATATCATAGAGGAGCGAGTTCCATCATACTCTTTTCCTTGGAAAAAGGGATCCTCTATGAGGGGGGGGGATTAAGTTAATAAGGGGGCCACAAAGAAACGAGTTTCTTTCGAAACTCTCTCTGAAAAAAGGGTTTTTTGTGTAAGACAAAGGTTGTTGTTTCGCAAACAACTTCACGAAGAAACGAGTCCCTTCAAACTCTCTCTGGAAAAGGGCTCTTGCGAAAGAAAATAATGGAAGCAAAAGGAGCAAGTTCCCTCAAAGTCTCTCTGGAAAAAGGGTCCTTCGCAAAAGATGAAAATTGATTGAAGTATTGAGCCAGTTTAAAAACTGGTTCAACTCGAAGGTCGTATCTTTGAAAAAGAATGGCATTGACAAAAAGATCAACACGAAAGTTGAATTTTGGAAACCAGCTGGATAAAAAGCTCAACCCGAAAGTTGAATTCGAAAAAAACTGGCTCAAAAGCTGGATTGGATAAAAAGGTTCAATCCGAGGGTCGATTTGGAAATGACCAGTTCAAAAGCTAGATTTGATGAAAGATTCAACCCGAAGATTGAATTGAAAAGACCAGTGGAAAACTAGTTTTATAAAATAAGCTCAACCCGAGGGTCGATTTTGAAAAAGACCGGTAAAACTAGTTTTTGTAAAAAAGGGCTCAACTCGAGGGTTGAATTTGAAAAAGACCGATGGAAAATAGTTTTTGTAGAAGAAGCTCAACCCGAGGGTTGATTTTGAAAAAGACCAATGCAAAATTGGTTTTGATAAAAGAGTCTTAACCCGAGGGTTGAGTTTGAAAAAGTCTGATAAAACTATTTTTTGTAAAAAGAGGCTCAACTCGATGGTTGATTTAGAAAAGACCTGTAAAAACTAGTTTTGATAAAAAGGGGATCAACCTGAGAGTTGAGTTTAAAAAAGATCGATAAAACTAGTTTTTGTAAAAAGAAAGCTCAACCTGAGAGTTGATTTTGGAAAAGACCAATAAAAACTAGTTTTGATAAAGAAGGTCAACCTGAGGGTTGATTTTGAAAAGGACCGGTGAAAACTAGTTTTTGAAAAAGAAAGCTCAACCCAGGGGTTGATTTTGGAGAGAGACCGGTACTTTGAAAACTCTTTGTGACCATGATGAAGATTTTGAAAAAAAAACCAATTTCCACCCCTTTGACCTAAGAAAGAAGGTTCACGGTTTTGGACAAATCCCTATAGGTAGTCCTATTGCTCCATATCCAGATGCATGGTCTGGATATGGCCTAAGATTCTATCGAACCTCGATGGATGCGATGTACGCACAACAATGTGCATCCATTCCCAAGTTAAAGCATAGCGATTTTCCCATCAAAGAGGGGAAGTGGTGCTGCAATTCTGAAAAGATGCTCACTAAGCTTAAAAAAAATGTACGCTTTCTCGGTTAAAGAAAGGGAGTGCTGCAGAAATTTCTGAAGAAGCTCAACCAAGCTCAGAAAGAGTGTAGCATGTTACTCCATCATACAGAGGAGGTGCTGCCCATATTCTATCAAGTACTTTCTACAACGTAGAAAGGATCGACTCACTCCTGCCGTCGAATCAGGAAAAGTGTTGTCGAAATGGTTGGCAAAAGAGTTGCCTGAACCAGTTGAATGACACGAGGATGCCTTATTGTTGGAACGCTGCCAGAATGGCTCGTTTTCTTGTTCGCTTGTAAGGGCACTTTACTCGTAAGGGCCGTAGAGCCAGAGTAGTTGTCGCACCTTGATTAGGTCGATTGCTTATTGCGATGATTCACGCTGAGCAGTCGATCCGTTGAGATCATGTCATATGCATGCTCATTGAGATTCTGATACACAACTAGACTCGTAAGAGTCGTCGTGTCAGAGTATGTTGTCCACCCGAAAGAGGTGAGATGTTCATGATGGCCGTAGATGCCGAGAGCAAAGTCAAGCATGCATATGAATAAGACTTAAAGTCTGAATGAACCCCGTAGTCGAAGATCATGTTAGGATGGATTACTGAATGAGGTCGGGTACATTTGTTCTCAGTGCAGGAGGCACTGGCTTGCCCGAATGGCATGCACATATCCGATAGGTAATCGTAAGACCAACAGACCCCTTCAAGACTATTGCTCACCATGGTATACAGTGATGGTACAACACACGAGTGACATGTATTTGATTATAAACCTGATAGAGTTCAATGAGACCTCTAGTCACTCAGGGGTTTCGAGGTCATGGTTATCCTTAAATTATCTAAGGATTGAACCCAACTACTATAGTAGAGGATGCATCTGAACCGACCTGTTAGGGTTATCCCAATATGAAAACTACCGCCCTAACATGAATGGGGTCAACAAGCCTCTGGGGTATCTAAAATACATTGAATAATCAACCCTCAGAGCGTCGCGTTGATGCCTGGACAAAGCTTCTCCCGCGTACCAGGGGTGAACAGAATAATATCGAAACAATGTATTAGCTCTAGGTTCAATGATGTATGAGTGAATGAACGTTGTTGTGTCAAGTCCTGCATAACCTTGAGAAAGGTATCATGATCGATATACTACTAGACCTATAGGGCAAAGACCCGTGTTATATCTACACGACTAAGCGATGCTTGAGGAACTTGCATCTTAGGTTCGTATGATACGGATGTGCTAAGTATAAAGACATGAGCTTAACATCCCAAAGGAGACCCTGAAGAGGTCTACGCTAAGTCGTGGAGACTTGAGCGCGATATTCAAATCACAACCCTGAAGTGGCTCATGCCAAGTCATGAAGACTTGAGTGAAATGTTCAACTCATAGCCATGAGGAGACTCTTGCGATATACGCTAAGTCATGGAGATTTGAGCATCGTTATTGTGAATTGTGACCCTGAGTGGTCAATGCATTTACTTGAGTTGAATGGATGTGTGGATGATTGCTTGCTTACCAGACCATGAGTGGTTCTGACCCCATTTAATGGGGATTTCAGGTGTTGAACCTGCATTGCGATATGCGAAACAAGGCAGCATCGAGTTTCAGGGTTTCTCTAGATAGGGTTGTACTGCTTTTTCAGGCATTGATGTTTGTAATAAACAAGTTCTTTTGATAAATGAAACACTTTGGTGGTCAAGAAGTGCTTGGCCACATACCTGTGACTTGCCCAGAGTTTTCTAAAATTAACGACTCATCATTTGATTCCGCTGCTAAAAGCTTTTTTAAGTTCTGCTGCAAAAAATAAATAAATTCATAAATTTTTTAACTTAGCTTTGTTTTTGGAAATTCCGCTGCTAAAAGCATTACATCGCCCCTCCCATTTGATCTATCTTTTTTAATTAAGAGAATTCTAAATCAATTAGAACTCTTTCTAATTAATGCATGAAAAAAAATCTATATAAAGAGGCTTCCAAGGGCGGGTCAAGCATGCTCTCTCTCTGCTTCAAGCATCCTCTCTTAGCCCTCCTTCCTCCATTGTTGCAGCCCCTAAGGTCAGATTTCTTCTAATTTCTTTTATTATTTTTATTAGCTTTTATTATTTTATTTAGTATTTTAGCCATTGTTGCACCCCTTAGTATTAAATTCAAGCTTTATTTTCATTCAAGAACCATTAACATGATTCAAGAACATGATCTAATGTTGTATTAAGGTAATTTCCATGTTTTTAATCCATTGAAATAGCTTAGATTATTGAATTTTATTTTTATGCCAAATAAAAGATGAGATTCGATCTCTCTATGGATCAAAGCCCTCTTTTAATGGCTAAATCAAATTCGTGACCGTGCTTCCCTAATTTTTTTCATTTATTTCACTGCGTTTATGTTTATTTTATTCGTTCGAGCATAAAATCATAATTTGTTGCATTGTTTACATGTTTTTTTTTACATGCCTAGATGAGGGTTATTAATGTGCTTTACCGGTAATACACGTATCTTGATTCTGGCCACGTCGGAATGACGGTATTTCATGTGTGTTTTCCTATCAATAAAATCTGATTTTTTTATGGTTAAATTATACATGTGTCTGTGATTTTCAGTAAAAAAATCAGATTATTTTAGGTGTTGTAACCCTGCTTAAAAATTTAAAAACCGAACTTTGATTCCTGTATCTTGAAAATGCTATATGGAATCAGGGACAGTTTGTTGAGGTGATATCTTTCTCATCAGATATTTGATCGACAATTCATAAAAAGTAGTGTGTTCATCACAGTGTCTATCATATCCTGTGAAATTTTTAGATTTTTCTACGGTCATTTGTTATTTTTACTTTATCAGAAATCAAAATCTATTTCTCAGAGACCATTATGCATCGTTTAAGCTCTAGGTTAACTTGGGCGGATCATATCTCCCTCACCAGAGATTGTTTTCCATTCTCTAAGAAACCACAGACTCAAGTACATATCTAGTTTTATCAGTGTGATTTTGGTAATTTTTGAACTCTATTTGCCATTTTTATTTAAACCTAAATAAAAAATGCCTCTTTTGAAACCGTTATACGTTCATCGGAATCAAGCGTATATTGTCAGAATAATATCTCCCTAACTAGAGATGCTTTTTCCGATCTGTAAAAAGAATTATTTTTGTTCATCGGTCTAGTTTCTTCATGTGAATTTTACAGTTTTTTAATACTATTTGATACCCGATTTATGTCTGACACTGTGATAGGTACGTGCCCGCAGGCAAAATTGCATATTTTTCTTTCTTTCTTTAATATTTATATTTAAATAATACCAAAAAATATATTTTTTATTGAATTTTAATTTTAGGGTTATTAAAAGTGTCCATGTCAATTTTTAGAAATTTTGGAATTCATTTGATGCATTATTTAGTTATTTCATAAAAATAGGATGCCCACAGAGTCCTGATTCAACTGAAACACGGGCAAAATTTGATAATTTTCTAATATTTCAAAATTTTCATGAAAATTTATATTTTTAGGGTTGATCATGTTCATAATCATATTATGGTGTACTCCACTCGATTTTGCATCATTTTGAATTTGTTTCATTTCCGGATTAAGCTTTTTATAAAAATATTTTATGAAAAAACCTTGTTTTAAACCCTGTTTTGCAATAAAGGTCAATTTTCAAGGGTATTTTAGCTATTTTTCTTAAAATCCTGAATTTTAAAGTTGTTTATTTCATTATTTATTCAATTATGCATCATCCTTTATTATGTTTATTTTAGGGAAGCATGGAAAAAGGCTTATATCTGGATAAATATCTCAATTTCAGATATTGTTGAATAAATCCCAAAAAGCTGACATATTTCCACTAACAAGTTTGCTAATTTTTCAAGGAGGTTCAAGATTAGATTTTTCTTTATTTCTCTTTTCTTTTCTTTAATTTATTATTGATGCAAATTGTAAACTTTGAAATAAGAATTTACTTTTCTGCTTAGCTTATGACTCATTTGCATATAGTTTAATTCTGCTATAACTGCTATTATTTGATTATTCATGCACATATTCAAATCCATAATGGTCAACACGAATGGCACGTGCACTTGCTTCTAAGAAGTTAATAAAGTCGATTGAGTTCGTATTTATGGCCATAGTCAGAATATGAACAATATCCAGATTTATCTTCTTTTAAGCCACAAACGGCCTACACTCTTAGGCTATCTTCAAAAGTCATTGCATATTTTCAAACTTTTTCTATTATTTTTTCTTTTAGAATAAAATGAGATATATTCAATACATATTCATGGCCATAGTCAAGGATATGTAATGGATTTCTTTCATCTAAATTCTATAAGGCACAAAAATCCTTTTTCTCAATAGTTTTATCAAAAATTCTTCAGAAAATATTTTCTCAAATTGCATTCATGCACCATCTAGGTTTAGATCGTATCATGAACAAATTTTCACAGGGCTACACGCCCATCCTTTTGATCAATTTAGGGGTTCAATCTCAAAAATATGATTTTCTTAAAGTCACCTAGGTTTTCCTCAAAATCGATTTTCTCAAAACTTTAAGATCTCCTTTTCCTTCAAAATCAATTTCTAAGGCTTCTTCCCTTTTCAGATATTTTTCTAAGTCTAGATTCACAATTTTTCAAGCTTCAATATTTCTCAATTTCAGAATTCAAGTTCAGAGAAATGAACTTTCTCAGAGTCATTTGAGTTTTCTTCAAAATCGATTTTCCTTCTCTTCAAAAGTATTTTCCCAATGTGATTCACGATTTTTAAAGTGTACTTTTTCCAAGTATTTTCAAAATTCGAAGCATGATCCTGTTTTTAATCTGCATTTTTGTAAAGTTCATAGCACATGCTAGATTCTTTGTGCATTTAGGAAATAAAACATCGATTTAGAGAGTTGAGCAAAGCAAAGCACTAGATTGATCCTTGGTTTGATTACCCTTGGTTATGGCGCTAGGAATGGTTGAACCTTATATCGACAGGCGAGTCCCATTCCTCAAATTTTTTCCGCATTTCAAAATGGAGGTGAGTTATTTTCAAAATCTTTTTCAAAGGTCAGTTTGACTTGCAAAAGTAACATTTTGCAATGATAATAGGTTTGGTGACCGTGATGGGACTTGTCTTCGCCCGATCAATCTAGTGTTTTGCTCTATTCAACTTGTCAAAAACGTGTTCTACAATTTTAGCTCTATTTCATGTGAACCTAGGAGACTAGAATCAAACTCAGCAGACATGAATTGCATATAGACTTATGCATGGTTTGGTAGGATCGATTGAGGAGGTATTATTCATGCTCACGTAGACTTAGGCCAAATACAATCCTCCTCAATTTAGGATCTGATTGAAAATAATGTTTGCTTCTAATAAATTCTTCATAAATTCTACTTCTTTAGGTGATCAGATCTTTCTGTTTTCTTGCATGTTGATCATATTTCAAAAACAACCCCACCTACTTTTACCTGGCCACCACGTTGCTGTGCTTTCTTCCAGAACCATAGTTCGGGACAAAGCTTTACAACTGGGCCACCTATTTAGGTTGATCCCCCCCTGCCACGTACCGAGGGCCATAGTCCAAAGTATATCGGCAGACGCTCAAGGATGTTGGAAAACATAAGCCTAGAACCAGAGAAATTCTTTTTATGCCACGTACATTGAGCCTCAGCTCGAGTATATCGGCATAACATGATTGGACACAAATGATCTGAGCTTTAGAGTTAGGGTCCTACAACTATTTTAAAACTTGTGCATCTAGAATCAGCTTTTTAGGGAATGTTTTATGAGCATACTTGATTCTGCAGTATGTGATTGAATGTTATTTCTCTTTATTCTCTTTGTTTTCTTATATTTTTCTATAATTTTTCTGAAAATACTGGACAATTTTCAAAATCCCCTATTTTCCATTTATTTTCATGTATTACATAATATTCCCTTTTATCTTCTCAAACCCTGGACAATTTTTGCAAATCCTCTATTTTCCTCAAACTTTCAGTAGATTTTCATCCTTCATTTTCTCTGGATCTCGAATTTCTAGCCTTATTTTGATCCTGCTTGTAATTTTTTTCAAAAATCACGTATACTTCTCAAGTCTTGTCCTTATTCTTTATTTTTCAGTCTATCCTGATGGCATCCAGTCAGCTTGATTCGGTCTTTCTCGAGGTCCATATCTCTTATGAGGTGTGGCAAGGTCTTCCTGATCATCGGACTCTAAACACCGGACCTTTCATTCCCTGGTGGTAGTATTCTTGGCTCAAGAACTTCTCTCGTATGTTCTAGAACCATTTGAGCGACTGCGGATTGGAACTGACATCATCAGTGGGAGAGCAGATCATCAACAATAATTTTATTTAAGCATTGGCAGAGAGGTGGAATCATCGCACCTGTACCTTCTGGTTCTTGTGGGGAGAGATGACTCTACTACTGGACAAATTTTCAGAGATTATGGGTCTACCTGAGCCAACTGGTCAGCCAGAAGATCCATTACAGCAACAATTTTTTATAAATGTCAAGAGACTAGACCCTCGAGATGCTTTAGTCTGGATAACTGGACGTAGATCATGACCACTAATAGAAGTATATGAGAGTCAGTGTGTCGACTTGTTTGCGCTATACCGATAGAATGGGACTTTTGAAGAAGTCGACTCCTTATCTTGAGCAACACAAAAAAGGATACAACATGCAATGATCTTGTGCACAGTAAGACTAGCCTTCTTCCAGGATGGACAGAAGTATGTCGATATCAGAATAATATAGCTGTTGTGAAGATGGGGAAGTTGGCAGACCAACCATCTCTCGATCGCCATGGCCGCACTCGCCTTCTTATACCGTGGATTGACCCGTTTCACGCTCAAAGATTCGATCTTAGTAGAAGGGTGCATCTATGCATTACAGTCTTGGTTTTGTCGGCATGTGTCGACTCGAGCTAGCTCATTCAGATACAACAACAAAAGGCCACTACCTACTTCTCGATACAGATTCCTGATCAAGAACCTCCAAGAAGAAGAAATCATGTGGGACTACTTTGATTGGCAAGAGTCACCCCCTTGATACACTTATGCGTATGGCAAGCGATTCAAGTTACTCAGACCATTCTTCTCCATCTATTACTAGTCAGAGCGATGTATCAGGCAGTTCTCGCAGAGGCAGAAGCACATTGAGGCTCGATTATTGTTAGGCATTATGCTAGAGTTTGATGCGAAGTCTGCTCAGTGGTCTAGAGCATACTATTCTGCTAAGCATAGCTAGGATTCTTTTGTTACTCTCACTATTTTTCTTGGTCTTCGAGTGTCTTCTGATTACCATGAGTGGTGGTAGATCGTTTGTCCACCCCCTCTTTGTCAAGTTTATTATTAATAAAATCATTTTCCTTCAACAATTCTCATGGTTTGAAGACCTCGCCTAGGTAATAAGGCATATTTTAGTTATTTATTTTTTTTACAAGAATAGCAACGCAATTATCGCAATTCTCGCGATGACCTAATCCCTGGTAATGGGATATCCTTCAAATTGTCAACCCGATTCTCACCAAATATTTTTCCTCTATTCTTTTATCCCAAATTGTTCTTCAAATCTAATCATCCATCTTATTCTGCAGAGAGCACTCGTGATTCCATATAGTTCAGACAAGGTCCGGCAAGAAAACCACACCCGTCCCGCATATCAACTACTCTTCTGCATCTGAACAAGAAATGACTTCTTCGTGATCTGCCAGGAACCAGAGTCAGCAAGCCAATGATGACATTGATCCTCATATGTTCTCATTGTTTCAGAGGATGATGAATAAAATCATGACTGAGCAGGCAGGGGCCAGTTCAGGTAAGGTTCCCGCTAAGAATAAGGTCAAGGGTCGTACTGTGAAAAAGCATTTAAAAATCTCGAAGAAACGAGTTCAATATGAGGATACTTCTGATGAATCTGAATCAGTGAATGACACCGATGAAGAGTGTGAGGCTCAACAGTCATTTTAAAAGTCAACTCAGGGGCAAGGGTCGGCCAACAAGCTAAAAGATCAGTGTGTGGATGACCCAGTTTAGGCACAACTGAAGGAAATGACCAAAATGGTCAAAGATCTACAGGTTCGTGATAAGGGTAAGAAGGCCTTCACGAGTGAGGACTTTTATGATGGTTTGGAAAGGGATGACAGTATCGAAGATCTTCCCCATAAATTTATCAAGTTCGATGGGACTGGCAATCTCAAGGCCCATCTTACAATGTTCTTCGCAGAGTGCACCAAGTTCTGAAGAGACAATTGTGCTCTCTTTTGATGTTTTTTGTGCAGTTTGGAGGGTACAACTGCCAAATGGTACTCAGAGCACATCAACCCCATCGAGTTGAGAGAGTTCGACAAGGTGGTCAATCTATTTATTAAACATTTTATGTTCAACACCGAAGCACTGCCAACATTAAATCATCTGTGCAATCTGAAGCAAAAAGACAATGAGAAAGTCAGAGACTTCATTTTCAGGTATAGAAGCACCTGTAACAAAATGAGAAGCCCCATTTCAGAGAAGCATGTGCTCCAGATTATCCTGAACAACTTCTCACTGCCTCTAAGAAGTCTTATTTCTACCTCACCCTCCAAGTCTTTCATTGAGCTCACTGAACGAGCTGAATGTCCCAAGATGGGGATGAAGAACAGGATCTATGATGGCATTACCATTGAAAGAAGCAGTCAAGATGCCAAGAAGAAGACTCACTTCACTTTTTCTGCCAACAATAACAAAGGCAACAAGAATAATTGTGATAACAATTCAGAGGGATTCAAAGGCCAAAAAGAAAAGTTCTTCAACAATGATAAGCCTGTCCAATCTAGTCCCTAGCATAAAGAGAAAGATCAGGAAAAACCAAAGCGCAAAGACTGGAGTACTAATCGAAAGTTCACCCCTCTAGACCAGACACTCGAGATTGTTCTAGAACACATGCTTGCGAGAGATATGATCTGTTTACCTAAAGTCGCTGATCTCCCAACAATTATGGGCAGATTCAAAGAACAGTTCTATAAATTTTATCGGGCAGTAGGGCATGACACCGACCACTATTTTGTCTTCAAGAACATCGTTCAAGACTGCATTGACAAAAATCTCCTCATTAAAGATGAAGAAGACACCAGTCAATCGCCTTGATCGAGCTTCTCCTTGAAACTGACAATGCCAATGTTTTCTCCTTCATTTCATTTTGCTTTTAAAGGAACAATTTAGTCTTACTTCTTTCTTCAATTTATCATTCTTTCTTCAAATACATCAATGAAAATATCAATTTTCCTCACTTTCTTCTTCTTTGCAAAATATCTTCTTGTGAGGAGTGACCCCTTTCAGAGTGCCTCCCGAATTAATCAAGAAGTCATTTACCTTCAGAGAGAGCTCTTCAAATATCAACTATTTATCTTTTGTCCAAAATCTTACTCCTTAGTTACATTGGGGCATCTTTTGAAAATTTGCTTTTACCTCCAAACGTCCTGTATGCAGTCAGAATCAAATAAAATCTTTCACCATTCATTTGCATTCAGATGCACTCATTCGTATTCATTTGCATTCAGCTGCATTCAGTTGTATTCATTCACACCCATTTGTATTAATTTGCATCAAATTCACCACCTATTCAGGATAAGGGGATAATCCTGAAAGCAGGCCACGTACAACTAACTATGATGGTCTATTCAAATCATGAACCCTCTTGAATTAAGAAGTTTTTATCAAGAATCTTTATTTTCCAAATTCAGCTTGGGAGTTGAATCCTTTGTAAAATCAGTCTCTCTCAAATCCAATCTATGGATCAATCTCATTTTATTGAGAACTATTTTCATTAATCTGTTTTAAAACCTAGTCCTAGTACTAGGCATTTTAAAAAATTATCGATCTTAGATCAAACCCATTTTAAAAAAAACAATCCTCATACTGATTCCTTTTCTCAAAATTGTTGTTCTTAAGTGAACCGATGTTGTTCTTAAGTGAACCGATGTTGTTCTTAGTTGAACTGATGTTGTTTTTAAGTGAACCGATGTTCTTAATTGAATCGATGTTGTTCTTAAGTGAACTAATGTTGTTCTTAAGTGAACTGATGTTGTTTTTAATTAAACTGATGTTGTTCTTAAGTGAACCAATATTATTCTTAATTGAACCGATGTTGTTCTTAGTTGAATCGATGTTGTTCTCAAGTGAGCCGATGTTGCTCCTAGTGAACCTATGTTGTTCTTAGTTGAACCGATGTTGTTCTTAAGTGAACCAATATTGTTCTTAATTGAACCGATGTTGTTCTTAGTTGAACCGATGTTGTTCTTAAGTGAACCGATGTTGTTCTTAATTGAACTGATGTTGTTCTTAACTAAACCGATGTTGTTCTTAGTTGAACCGATGTTATTCTTAGTTGAACCGATGTTGTTCTTAATTGAATCGATGTTCTTAAGTGAACTGATGTTGTTCTTAATTGAATCGATGTTCTTAAGTGAATCAATGTTGTTCTTAATTGAACCGATGTTGTTCTTAAGTAAACCGATGTTGCTCTTAGTTGAACCGATGTTGCTCTTAGTTGAACCGATGTTGTTCTTAAGTGAACCGATGTTGTTCCTAGCGAACCTATGTTGTTCTTAGTTGAACCGATGTTCTTAATTGAACCAATATTGTTCCTAGTGAATCAATGTTGTTCCTACAGAATCGATGTTGTTCTTACGGAATAGATGTTGTTCCTATGGAACCAATGTAAATTCCCTTTTGAACCATCCCTTATGATCCGGTCTTTCATTAAGATCCTAGCTCAAACAATCAATCAAGCCTTCGGGTTTCCAATTTTATCAAAATCAATCATTTTCTGACCCACAGGTCACTTTTGTCAATCATGGTCATTCAAGATTCGATATTCATGTCAAACTCATTTGCCAATTGGCCCAATATCAAATACCAATCATCTTTCTTGCGAGGGACCCTGTTTCTAGGGAGAGTTCGAGGGAGCTCGCTCCTTTCGCATGTCTTTTTTTTAGTCGTTCGCTGAACCCCTTTTTAGGGAGAGTTTGAAGGGACTCGTGTCTTCGTGAACAATTTGCAAAATAATTTTTTATTGTCACACAAGGAACCCTTCTTCTAGGGAGAGCTTTGATGAAAGCTCGTTCTCCTTGTGACCTCCCAATATTTTTTGTTAGGCCAACCCGTCATCGAGGACTTTCTTTTCAGGGAGAGTATGATGGACTCGCTCCTCTATGACAATTCATTAACCTTATCCAATCGGCCACCTTTTCATAAGAGATGTCTAAAGTTAGGGAGTTTTGACAAAAACTTAATTTCTCTTTGAAATTTCGTTTTGCAAACACCTCCTCTTCAAGAAATAGATGAGTATTTTTTATTACTTGTTCAGGTAAGAGTCAAGCCTGAGTCTCTCCTTTTATAGAAAGGAGAGGAGAATCTAGATACAGATGTATTAATTGGACCTCAAGCGATTTCTTTCATCAAGGATTTCAATAATACTTTGTCAATTTGTCATGAAAAATATTTATTGATCTCAAAATCTTTATTAAACAAAATTTTACCTCATATTACCTTCAATATTATTTCCAAAAGGACAATGCTTTTGCGAAGAAAGAAGAAAATTCAAACATTATTTGTTGGTCAACCAAAAGGATGAAAAAAACATCCTCGATATGACTAGCAAGGAAAATCCAATGATGTTGAAAAGCCATAAATGAATTGATATTGATCATATCTATGACATATTTTTAAAGATCATTCTTCTAACAATAAGGCAGTAGAAGTATTTTGAGCAAAAAAGAATCCACTTAATTTCAATATCTCACTAATCAATTAAGCTACAATCAACTATGTGCAAAAGGGATCTCTCAATCATCGTCAAGTTGAAGATTGATGGATGAATTAGACCCCCGGGGTCAAAGAAGACTCAGATCGTCTCCAAGTTGAAGGAGCATGTGACGTGTTCTTCCAGAGAAAGTTTAAATCATCACCAAGTTGAAGGTTGATGTGATGAACCTCCCACCAATCCTTAAAAGATATTTGATCATTGTTATCATAAAGATATTTTTAATCCAATGAGATAATTTTGTCAATATAATTCTTGGGACCAAAGAAGACCCAAAACATCTCTGAGTTGAAGAAGCATGTGACATATCCTTCTAGGGAAAATCAGAACATCACCGAGTTGAAGGTTGATGTGATGAAATTCTCACCAAATCCCCAAAAAACTTACTTTTCATGTCTCAAAAGAGTGTAAAAGATCATTAAGAGATTTTAATCAAAGAGACAATATTCTCGATATAATTTTTGGGACCAAAGAAGACTCAAATCATCTCTAAGTTGAAGGAATATTATGATGTGTCCTTCTAGGAAAAATTAGAACGTCACTGAGTTGAAGGCTGATGTAATGAAATTTTTGCCAAACCCCAAGAAAGCTCAATCTCTATGTCCCCAAAGAGTGAAAAAAAGATCATCATGGGTAAACCCTAGATATCAAACTGCCAAAACTACTAAGAATTATCTTTATTCATGTGAAATTCTTTTATCAATATCCTTTCATAAATCACTTTTATGATACTGAGAGCAAGTTTCCTTTCTTTTTATATCAAGGAAATTGATAGCTTCCTTAAAGAAACTCAACAACAATAAATTTGAATTTGATTCTAGATTCTACGGAGTTGGCCCAGTTGAAAGTAATACTCTAGATAGAAGAGGAAATATTTTTTGCATAGATGTGCACATTTGAATCATTTTTGAATCAACTATAATTGTTATTTTATTGACAATCTTTTTAAGTTATCTCGACATGAAGCAAAGAGCTCAATGTCCATTTTGATATATCCTGACGTTGTTGTTATCCCTCTTTAGGACTTGATAACATGAGTTTTCAAGATCATTCCCTTTTTTTAATCTGAGCACCTGGGCTCTCAAATTCGCACACTTTCCTGTGTTCCCCACTGTCCCACCATAGACAATTCATTTTTTTTGTTTGTTTTTTGTTCGAGGTTGAGCCAACATTTATATTTTTCAGCAAAAGGTCATTTAAAAAGCTATTTAGTCCCAGCAATGAGACACCCAAGATCAATCTTGTCTAAAAACTTTTAGGGAACCCCATTTTCTTCTTTTTACAAACCCCTCTCAGATTTATTATGCAAAATCCAAAGGTTTCATCATGGTTTCTTCATTCGAGGATTCCATTTTTCCCATTTATGTTAAGGGTCAAACCTGAACCGCGTTCTTTCATGAGGTATTTTTCCATTCAGGTTAAGGGTCAAACCTGAACCGCGTTCTTTCATGAGGTATTTTTCCATTCAGGTTAAGGGTCAAGCCTGAACCTCGTTCTTCTGTGAGGTATTTTCCCTTTCAGGATAAGGGTTAAACCTGAATCTTTTTTGCAAAAAGGTCATCTTTGAAAAGCTATTTAGTCTCAGTCATGAGGCACTCAAAATCACTCTATTTTCCAAAGCTTTTAGGGAACCCCATTTTCATTGCATTCTTTGCAACCCCTCATTTTATGAAGTATTTTTTGTGGTTTTCTCAATCTATTCTCTTAAGGATTTCACTCAAGCCTGAGCCTCATTTTGATGAGGTGAATTTTCTTATCTATTTTCCATGCCATATCTACTACTATCATCTGAATCAATTTTTTCATACCCAGTCAGATTTTTTTAACTAGGGCATTTTATAGCCCGAATTTGGTGTGTTTTTCTTTGCCACTAAGCTCGTCTTTCAACCGGCTTAGTAGCAAAGAGGGGCATCTGTAAACACCCCAAATTTTCCTCATTCACTCCTTTTCAGCAGATGTCAGTCCCCTTAGAAATCTAGTCCTAGGTCGATCTAAGTTAAGGTGTCATTTCTCCCACTTTGTTAAAAAAATTACCATTTTACCCCTAGGTTGCCTTGGATTTTAGTCACTCAGAGTCGACCAAGCTCATTTTTAAGTTTAAAACAGTTAGAATGTCTATCATTTCTAGCTCACCTGAGCTCACGATGAGCGGACCCTATTCATTTCTAACCATTTTGGCTAAAATTGGTTCATTTCCTTAGAAATGAGCTCAATTTCAGCTCAAATTGTAGTAAATTGTTTCCAAGTCAGTTAATCCTAGTCGAACCTATTCTCTTGAGTCTAACTTGAGCTGACCAAGAGTTCAAGTAGCCCAGATCCTGTTCAATTCCATTTCCCACAGTCTAGGAGTCCATTCTAGCCCATCTTAGCTCATTTCAGCTGAAATTGAGCTAAGTCCAGTCAGTTGAGCTAGTGTTTGAGCTTTAGATTTAGTTCATTGTAGTATTACTGACCTTTATTCTAGCTCAAACATGGTGCATTTTTGTGGTCCATTTAACTCCATTGTGCATTTCTTACCATTTCTTTGAGAATTGTATCATTTCTCGATCATCCAGTCTAGGAGTTTGTTTAAGTCAGTGTCATTTAGTTCACCTGAGTTTAGAAACCTTAGGATTCAATGTAAACCAGTCAAGACCAGTTCAAACTCCGTTTTCAGTGTCACTCCATGCCTTGCAGGGGCAAAATTATTTCTCAAATCATTTTGTCTGAAATATCATTTTGTCATTTCCTAAGCTAGTACAACCACTAATCGGAGCTCGGATTAGTTTCTTTCTTGAAAATTTTAGATATATCCAAGACTCATTTCACATTTGAATCGGATCTAATGTCGAATTTGATATTCAATTATCAATTTTCATCCTTAAACGGAAATGTTCAATTCTTTTCTTCGCTAGGGTCTGGGACTTCAAATCCCTCATCCAGGGTTTGCATTTTGTAATCATTTTATGTCATTTTATTGCATTGCATGGTATTGCGTGTCATTCTCGAGACCCAACAGTCTAGTTTTTCAAAATTTTCAATTCAGATTCGAGTTTTAAAACCTTACTTCAAAATTAATTTCAAAAACCTGGGTTTTAGATCGATATTTGCCATTTGTCAACCCCTAGGATCTTAGATTCCTTTATTTCAAAACATTTTCCTTAGAGAGCGATCTTGATTCATTTTAAACTTAATTTTTAACCGATCTCAATTCTCGGATGGGATCCATCTAGGTGGCGTTGCTTCTGTATCACTTTTTTCATTTAAATTTTTCAAAATTTTAGTTATTTAGAGTTTTAGTTGATTTAGGATTCCATCTTTTTACCTTTTAAACCTCTCAAAACTTTCATTTTATTGGTTTTAAATCAGAGGTGGTCTTGCTCCTTGCTCATTTCTTTCATTTGACTTTTTTTTTTAGAGTTTTAGTCGGACTAAGACTCTATCTCAGAGTTTCAGTCGGTTTAGGACTCTTTCTTTCATCTCTACTTTTACCTGTTTTCAAGAAAACCTTTTAAAATCTTTCAAAAAAAATCAAAATTTTAGAGTTTCAGTCAGACTAGGACTCTATTCCAGAGTTTTAGTTAGATTAGGACTCTAACCCTAACTTCATTTCTGAGGAAATCTTTCAAAAACTTCTTCATTTATTTTTAAAAAAAAATCAAATTTTAAAGTTTTAGGATCCAATTCTTAAAGTTCCATTTGATTTAAGACTATTTTATAGTTTCAGTTGATTTAGGACTCTAACTTTGACTTCATTTTCTAGTTTATTTTCACTAATTTTTGAGAAAATCTTTTAAAAGCTCTTTGTTTGTCTTTCAAAAACCCAAATTTCAGAGTTTTAGTCGGTTTAAGACTTTAGACCAAAATTTTAGTAGGTTTAGAACTCTAATTTCCTCAATTTTATCCTTTACTTTTTATTTTCATTCATTTTAAAAACCCTTTTTAACTTTTATTTTAACCTATTTCAAAACTCAAATATGGGGCCCACACAGTTAGCACCACATTTGGGAATCTTTCAATTCATTTAGGACTCTAGTTGAATCAAAACTTTCGAGTTCAAACTCATCTTTATTCTAACTTCTTTGAAAACCTTTATTTTCAAGTTTTAAAATCGTTTTATGAAAATCAAATGGGGCCCACACTAGGTGGCGTCACATTTGAAAGTGTTTAGGTTAGTTTAGGGTTTTGTTAGTATCCTATTCACATTAGAAGTTTGAAAAAGTCAAAGTTGTTTTTAAAACTTAACCTTTATTTTGATATTTTAAAACCTTGTTTTAAATATTATAATTAAGGTTTTTAAAAAAACCAAATGTGGGCCACACTAGGTGGCGCCATATTTGAGGTTGTTCTTAGGTCTAATTATGGCTCAATTAGGTTAATTAGTGTTGGATTAAGATAGGACTCATGGTGTGAGTTTTGGAAAATGATTTTTAAAACAATATTTTTAATTAAAATCTAGTGAAAGCCAAACACCAAACAATAAAAACTGGCTTGCACAAGTGGTGGAGTCCGGATCGATCTCAAGGAACGGGGAATACTTTGTATCCAACACACAATCTAAACTACTCTTTATTGCCAAAATAAAAAGAATTAATTAAATAATTAACTAACTAAGGGAGTGTTTCCCTATGCAAATGGATTAAACAAACTAAATAAATGCTTTTATTACAGACCCAATTAATAAAATTTAAAATCCTAAGCTAAAACTAAAAGAAAAGGCTTCAGTGCTTTGAGTCTTCTTGTTCCTTCTTGAGGTAATGCATGTTTTCTTGAACTTTTGCTTTTCTGAGGGTTCCCTGAGGCCACTTCTGAGAGCTTGAGGGGACCTCAGAGGGTACTTTTAGAGCACAAAAAGGGTTGCTCACACGTTCATCCCTTCCCTGTAAAACACAAAACAAAGCAGTATGAGAAAAACTATGAGAAAATCAAAGGTGAAAATGAAGAAAAATCATAAAAACATGAACTAATTAACATAAACTAAACTATGAACATGAACTAACTATATGCAAAAGAATGCAATGCGTACATGATCTAGGCTTGAGGCTCATGAAGAAAAACTACCTAAAAATAGAAAAACTTGTAAGACACGAATTTTTTGAGAAAATTCAAAATATGATGTGATTCTGAAATAAAATATTCTTGTATGGTCTCGAGGTTCTTGCACATAATTATATATATGTACATATATGTGTATACATATATATATATATATATATATATATATATATATATATATATATATATATATATATATATATATATATATATAGATGTACAAATTGATATGAATGCAAATCCACAATGCAATAATGATTGAAAACCCTAAATGAAATTTGAATTGTATAAGGTTAACCAGACCTAGAATTGAAATTTTCAAATGTGGTCAAAACCTTAGTATTTCATGTGAATTGATGAAGAATGTATATCGGTATGGTAAGGGTTATATCAGAGATGATTTTTGAAAGTGATGTAAATTAAAAATATAATTTGAAAGATTTAATTGAAAATTTTCTTCGTGTAAAAGCATCGGTCCGACTAGGGGGTTGATCCAAGCCCTTGGTTGACCTTTGCTCTTGCTTTTGGATGACCCTAGCCATGAAGACCAACTGGGCGGTGGCATTCCTGTAAGGAATGGGGTGAGATCCAAAGGGAGGGCCACGATTGGCCCTACCCATAGCTCAGACCTCATGATGATGCATGGGCCATCATCATGAGGGTGGGACGCCCTTCCAAGAAATTGCATGGGGCTGCGCCCCATGGGATTTTCAAAAATCCTAGAAACCAATTTTAAATAAAAGAAGTATTAAGAGAGGGGTGAGCCCTCATTGGGTGCATGGGGTAGCAGCCCCATGGCACATTTGAAATCTTTTTAAAGCCTTCCAAATTCTAGAAGTCGAGTGGTAGAGTTGGGCGGCCATGCATGGCAATTACAAAATTGCCATGGCATGGAGAGGCGTGAAACACCCCAACCCTCCATCTTCCCTAGGCTAATCCCAATTGTCCACTTTGTCTCTCATCCATATTTAAACCTTCAAGAAAAAGATAGAGAGACATAATTGGCGATTTTTCTCTTTCTCTCTCTCTCTTTCTTCTTCTCCAAAATCGTGTGAGTGTGTGTGGGTTTCTAGAGTGGTGTTGTGTACCCCATTTGTGGAAGCTTCAAGCAAACAACCTAGTCCTTTTCCTCCATTTCCATCCAGAAGCAAAGGTGAAGCCTTCAACCTCATATTTTTGTTTTTTCTTGGAAAATTGTATGCATGTGAAACATGAAACCAAGAGGCCGGTTGCATCTATTGTATGCATGACTCTTGGTGGATTAGAAGTGATATTTCGGTGTTTGGTGCATGCTCGAGCATCCCTCTATTTCAGTCCATGGGAAAAAAAAAGAGGGGGGCTCTAAGCATCCGATTGCTTATTTGGTTTTGTTTCGCATTTGCGTTTTTGTATCATGTTAGTTCTAAATAAAAAATGCTTGATGCTCTTGCATTGCTTTTGTAGTTCTTTATTCAGCCAATGTATGTTTTCTTTTTTTTATTTTGGTTTTCTTCCTTATGTGTTTGCATGCAACCAAAAATGTATTTTCTGTTTTTTGTTTTGTTTTAGTTCTTGCATGCGTAAACTGCCCCTTTTGGGTGTGTGTATGTCTGGTCCCTAACCCCTCTCACTGTTATGAGGTCAGTTGGGGCCTCTCTTGAACCCCTTTGGTGGCCGGTGCACTGGACTGGGCTCGATTGTAGCCCAGTCCAGCCGTGGCCACCTCTTTCACCCCCAGTTTGTTGCAGTCTTGTCTGCAGTTTCTTTTTTTTTTGTTTTTATATTTTTGTTGATGGGTTGTTCAGTTGGTCAGTACCCATCTGGGTTAGACTCAGCTAGGAGCACCCTGGTCTGAGCAAAGGCTCGATCAAGTGCTCCTAGCTGGGCCCCTTTGGCATGGTAGCAGTGCAACCGGGAGCTAGTTGCACTTGGGTAGCCTTGCCGGCCTGGGTGCTTGGCTGTGGGCCTGCGGTTTCTAGCTGCACCTGGTCTGAACTCTGGGTTCAGACCCCATACCTCCCCTTAGTTTTGTTTTAGTGCGACTGTAGGCGCTGGGTGTTAGTACACCCGAGTGGCCTAGCCGACCACTTGGTTCAGCCCTTTGTCTGGCATGCACTTTTGTGCAACGTCTGTGGGTTCAGACCAGAGCCATTTTAGACCTGTAAGGTTTGGTCTAAAGGACCATACCCTTTGCTTATGTTGGAACACCTGGACTGTTCCAGTCCGGGGAGTTCCAGCCCTTTCACCTCTTGCTTCACCTACTTGGTCTGAACCGCCCCAGTTCAGACCTAGGCAAGGGTGAGACCAATTGGGTCTGGACCCATCTGGACCAGACTTGACTGAGCCCTTAGGTGCTCCGCCAAATGGTTTCAGCCATTCCCTCATTGTCGTCAACCTTCAAAGCGATCAATAATAAAAAAAAGAGAGAGAAGGTAGTTAAGAATGAAAACAAGTGAAAGTTGGAATGTTTCTGTTCGCTGTCCAGCAGACCCAATTGGATACTTGGCACAGACAATGCCTTGTCCAGACCCATGGCCGATGGCCTTACAGGCCACAGTTGATGTTTTTGGCTTGTCGGCACTTCGTGCCTCGTGCTTGACACATTCAGGTGGCCAAATATTTGGTGGGCCCAGAGCGACCCCCGTGGCCCTTCGCTGTCCCATTTTGGCAGCATTGTGGTGAGTGGTTTGGTGAGTAGTATGTTGCCCACCATACACTTTTTTTCCTTCATCTTAGGTTTTAGCCTTTTCATTGCAAACTGTCATTTGTACATCGTTATTTCCCGCAAGTGCACCGACCAACCGTCGAAATGCCAATGTAATTCTCATAAGTATGGGAATATTCCAATTTGCCTTTCCCAACACTTATGTGTGTGTTGATGTCGCAGAGATTCCTATGCAAATGGTCACACTATGCGAAACTTGCTGATGTATGACGATTGAAATATGTTCACTTGAAAATTCGTAATTATGGCTCGCTCTCAAAGCAATCAATACTTTTTTTAGCTTGATATACCTGCAAACATGACTAAGTTATGCAATTTGAGTTTTGTATCACTTAAGAATGTTGAAAGGTGTTTTCATAGATATATGTATGTATCATTGCTTTTGTTTGATACTTGTGTGAAAGACTTGAGATTATGTGGCTTTTAGTTTCGTACGTGCACGTTGGCACATCTTGATACGTATATCATAAATTGTGTACATCGAGTGTTACATTTCAGTCTTGTGCTCGTTACATTGAAGAATGCATAAAATGCACACTACACACTCAATGAAACTTATAATTGAGACTTGAACACCATAGGGTATTAGCAAAACACTTGTTGAGGTTTTTTTTTACTCTATTGGAGTCCTTGGGCGGAGGTCCCATGTTCGTGAGTAAGCTCACGTATGTCTATACCCTAGAAATGAAAATGATAAAATGGTGCTATGATCGCTTTCACAGGCGATATGCTCTTTTGTGGTTATGTGAGGCTGAGCACATGAATGGGCAGGCTAAGTCCTTGTTTGCGTACCCCACGTGGACCACGAGGCATATACACCTCAGAAGGAGGTATGATGTCAAAACCAAGCCTAAGAAAGATAAACCGCCACACCTCATTCACAAAACTGTTCACCTTAGAGAGGGTGGATGGTACAACCATGAGTGACTAGTCGTTACTACGACACGTGTTTTTTTTATAGGAGCTGAAGCACCCTTTGACCTCCAGTCACTCGGAGTTAGGGAGGTCAAGGTTACTTGTTAAGGTACCTCTACTACTGCAGTAGTGTGGATTGCAATCCATTACGTATGCGAGGGTTTCTCTCAGCTGCATGTTGCTCGCATGAGGTTACTCGGTTTGTAGCATCCCCGGTTACCATATTAGAATTTGAATAACAGACGCTGGGTGCATGGCTCACAGAATGCGAGGTTCCTTCGCGTACCCGAAGGAGTAATCAGAAGGATATAATTACTAACCAATCACAACTAACTTACTATGTTAGTTATTTTACTTGTTTGTGTTAATACTATTCTTGTACTTATCTTGCTCAGTAGTTGTTTGGTTCAGTTCTTTGTTTTTACTTAGTTTTCCTTGTTTTGTTGCACCTATTACTTTTGTTTCTACTTAGACTTGTAGCACGTGCACTTACTTGACACATGCACATATATCTGTCACTCTACTCGCTTACATGCCATATGCTTCTTTCCCTTGATAAATGGATATATGATGTTGTTGTTCTTCACCAACTCGTAAGAGTTCTGACCCCATTTTATGGGGATGCAGGTGATGAGTAGGCTCAGCTGCGGTGCGACGACGCACAATTGGAGTCTTGGGACCCACACTTAGACAACAGATCCTGGCTTCTTCTTGGTTTTGGGGTTTGAAAGGATTTTTCTCCCATTTTGAGAGTGTTGGGAATTGTTGTATATTGTCTCATTTTGTACCTTTAAACACTTAGAGTTGTATATTTTGGACTTTTATTTCGTATGTATCACTTATTGTGGCCCGCTCAGACTTGCGGCCTTTTTACCTTTGTTTACCCCTTTCTTTTTGTATTTTCACTGTTCATTTTGTAAACTATCAAAAAAAAATTTGCTCAAAAATCAAAGGATTTTTCCAAGGGCGGGGTTTGGGGTGCCACAGAGATTGATATCAGAGTTATGTTAAGTGTGGTCCAAGACTTAGCGTGCATCATCCATCGCACTGTAAGTATGCTTAAATTTGAATTTATGTTATTTAATTCTCTTTACTTTCTTAGTTAGAATTGTATGCTTAAGTGAATATGTATGGGTTAGATGTCGACGAACCCAAGGTATGAGTTGATTCTTGAAGCTCTTCAAGACTTGGTTTGAGGCGAAGAATCCTTGAGCTGAGCTATCTAACATCTTGCTCGAGGTGTTCATATGATGACAACTCAGGCACCTCTGTGTGCCAGATGCCTTGTGGGTCACGTGGGACAAATTTGTCCTCGTGAATTAAGTGACTGCCCATATTGTAGTCTTAGAGGGCATATCGAAGTGGAATGTCAGACTAAGCTTCGCGATGAACTTTGGAAGAGTAATGCAAGAGATATAGAAGATATGGCATCAGAGACTGGTCCAGAAGTGCTGGAAGTTGATAACCATGAAGGAGATTGGCACGGTTCGCCGAATTCTCCTCACTACTCACCTGAATCCTATCTGTATTCAGTGTCCTCCGAGTTTGTGCCAAATCCTTCTGTTCATCCAAGATGATCCAAATCTTCTTTGACCCCGGGGGTCTAACTCATCTACTAGTCTTCAACTTGACGATGATTGAAAGATCCCTATTGCAGATGTTTGATTGCAGCTTGATATTTATTGAAGAGGTATTGAAATTGAATGGATTTTTTCTTTATTGTCCAAGATATTTTCATTGCCTTATTTCCACAAGAATGATCTTTAAAAATATGACATTGATTGCGATCAATATTAATCACTTACGGCTTTGCAACAACATTGAATTTTCTTTGTTGGCCATGTCGAGGATTTATTCTTCATCCTTTTGGTTAGCCAATAGATTGATTTTGAATTTTGAATCCTTCTTCGCGAAAGCTTTACTCTTTCGGAAGTAATGCTGAAGGTATTCTAAGGTAATGATTTTGTGTAATAAAGGTTTTGAAATCAACAAATATTTAATGACAAATTGGCAAAATATTCTTGGAATCCGTGGTGAAAGCGCACATTGAAATTCGATTTTAACGCATCTGTGACAAAAATTATCCTCTCCTTTCCCCAAAGGAGAAGATTCAAAGTGAGAAATAGAAAATACTCCTCTCTTCCCTAAAGACGAGGTGTTTGAAAAACAAACTTTCAAAGGGAAATTAAACTTTCATCAAAGCTTTCTAACATTAGGCTTCTCTTATGGAAAGGGGTTGGTAATGGTGAGGTCGGTGAATTGGTCATGAAGGAGCGAGTCCATCATACTCTCCCTGAAAAGAGGGTCCTTCATGATGAGATGTCCTAGTATGAAAATTGGGGGGCCACAAGGAAAGCTAGCCTCCGTCGAAGCTCTCCCTGAAATAAGGGTTCCTTGTGTGAAATTTGGAAATTGTCTTGCAAACGATTCACAAAGACACGAGTCCCTTCAAACTCTCTCTGAAAAGGGGCTAAGTGAACAAAGGATAGCATGCGAAAAGAACGAGCTCCCTTAAACTCTCCCTGTAAAAAGGGTCTCCCGCAAGAGAAAATGATTGAAATTGATATTGGGTGACCAGAAGGTCAAAATTGGAAATTGGAAATTAGAAATTGGAAATTGGAAATTGGAAATTGGAAATTGGAAATTGGAAATTGGAAATTGGAAATTGGAAATTGGAAATTGGAAATTGGAAAGTGGAAATTGGGTTTACCCGAAGGTCAAAATTGAGAAATTGGGTGACCCGGAGGTCAAAATTGGGAATTTGAATTAATATAAAGATTGAATTTAAAAGAATGACCAATACACATACAAGAACTGGTAAAATAACCAATGTGAGGTTAGATTTTGTAAAAGGACCAATTTGAAGATTGGATTTGGGAAGGACCGATGCTAAACCGGATTTTGGAAGGACCAATTCAAAGATTGGTTTTTGGGAAGGATTGATGCTAAACCGGGTTTTGGAAGGACCAATTTAAAAGATTGGTTTTTGGAAGGACCAGTGCTAAACCGGATTTGGAAGTACCTATTCGAAGATTGGTTTTCGGAAGGACCAGTGCTAAACCGGATTTGGAAAGACCAATTTGAAAATTTGGTTTTCGGAAGGACCAGTGCTAAACCGAATTTGAAATGACCAATTCGAAGATTGGTTTTTGGAAGGACCAGTGCTAAACCGGATTTGGAAGGATCAATTTGAAAATTTGGTTTTTGGAAGGACGAGTGCTAAACTGGATTTGGAAGGACCAATTCGAAGATTGGTTTTTGGAAGGACCAGGTGCTAAACTGGGTTTAAAAGGACCAAGTGCTAAAATGAGTTTGGAAGGATCAATGCTAAGCTAAGTTTAGAAGGACCAGTGCTAAACTAAGTTTAGAAGGACCAATGCTAAACTGGGTTTAGAAGGACCAAGTGCTAAACTGGGTTTAGAAGGACCAGTGCTAAACTGGGTTTAGAAGGACCAATGCTAAACTGGTTTTACAACTTAATGGATTTTGGTAAAGGACCAGTGCTAAACTGGGTTTTGAAAAAGACTTAACCCGAAGGTTGATTTTGACAAGATTGGCAAAAATGGTTTTGAGAAAGGACTTGACTCATAGGTCAAATTTGAAAAAGATTGATGTTTTGAAAAGTGTTTGTTGGTCACGATGAGAGATTTTTAATCTTCATCTTCGCGATGACTTTTGGATGACTTTGTCGAGGTCTTAGGATTATCCCTTATCCTGAATGGGAAACTCAGGTTTATCCCTTAACCTGAAGGGGAAATGAATTTAATGCAAATGAGTGCAAATGAATGTATGTAAATGCAAATGAATGCAAATGTATGCGAATGAATACAAAATGATGTAAATGGGTGCACATGCGTGCAAAATGAGAGATTTGTGTGATCATGCCTGCATATAGGACGTTTTGAAGACAATTTTCAAAATAATGCCCCAGTGTAATAGGGAAAACATAGTTTGGATAAAAGAAAGATAATTGATGTTTAAAGAATGCTCTTTGAAGGTAACAAAGTAGCTGACTTTTGATTGATTCAGGAGGGACTCTGAAGAGGGCCATTTCTCATGAAAGGATATTTTGCAGAGAAGGAGAACAAATTTATGAAAAAAATTGATAATTTTATTGAATCATTAAAGGGAAAATGATAAATCAAGGAAAGATAAACATGATTACATCATCCTTTCAAAATAATGAAAGAAAATTGAGAAAATGATGACATTATCAGCTTTTTGAGTGATTGAGGATAAGCTTGATCAAGACGACTGACTGGTATCCTTTTCATCTACCACAAGAAACTTTTTGTCGATGCAGTCTTGAATAATGTTCTTGAAGACAAAGCAGCACTCAATATCATGCCCCATTGTTCAGTGGAACTTGCATAAACAATCTTTCTATTTTCCAAGGGCGACTAGAGGATCAGCAACCCTTGAAAGTTTGATCAAATCTTTTTCGAGCAGGTATTCAAGAACTTCTTCAAGTGGTTGATCTAAAGAAGTGAATTCGCGGTCATAACCCCAATGGTCACGCTTTATCTTCTCTCGAGTGCCTGATTTCTGCGGGGAGTCAAAAGACTTGTCATCATGCTTGAGGGCGTTACCCCTTTTGCTTTTCATGTCGCTGCTATTACCTTGGCCTGTGGTATTAGTTGCGCAAGTGGCTCGTACTTTTCCTTTGGCGTGTGCGCTATTTTTTTAAAGCGTGAGGCTCTTATATACACCATTTTCTATCCTCATTTCGAGTCATTCAGTTCATTCTATTAATTCGATGAAAGATCGTGCCGGGGAAATGGAGATCAAGCCTCTCAAAGGTTAGGAAAAATTATTCAGGATGACCGACAACGCATGCTCTTTCGATATCGGATCCTTCATTTGATTGCAAGTGGATCTCCATCTGTGAATGAAGTCTATAGCCTTTTCATCCTCTTTCTGCTTCATATTATAGAGATGATTGAGGGTTGGTAGCGCCTCGGTATTGAACAATAATCGCTCAATAAAAAGATTAACCACCTTGTCGAATTCCTTCAACTCAATGGGATTGATGTGCTCTGAATACCATTTGGCTGCCATTCCTTCCAAACTGTGAGGGAAGTAAAGAAAGAGAGATTGATTATCTTTTTTAAATTTTGCACACTTGGCAAAGAACATGGCTAGATGTGCCTTTGGGCTGCATGAACCATCGAACTTGATGAACTTTCTGGAGAGATTCTCAAGACTGTCATCCCCGTCTAAACCATCATAGAAATCTTCGCTTGTGAATACCCTCTTGCCTTTATCGCGAGCTTGCAGATCCTTGACTATTCTGACCACATCTTTAAGTTGTTGTTGGCCAGGGTCGTTAACAGACTGGTCCTTGGAATCGATGGCTGACCTCTGCCCCTGAGTTATCTTCTGAAAAGTTTGCTGAGCTTCACACAATTCATCGATGTCAACTACCGATTCTGATTCATCAGATGTATCCTCATGTTGGATACGCTTCTTGGATATTTTTATTTGCTTCTTGACTGTGTGGCCCTTAGCCTTTTTCTTTGTTTTTCCATAACAGGTTCTTGTTTGTTCAGTCAACATCTTACTCATCATCTTCTGAAATAGGGCATACATCTGAGGATCGATGTTGTCCTTGGCTCTTACCTAATCGGGTGGAGTCCATCTCTTCTTTTGAAGCAGTTGAGTACACTACGTCCTCGACTGGTGCAGTTTTCTTGCATGACCTTGTCAACACCATGAAAAATTGCAAATGTTCTCTGCAGAATGAAGGGATGGTTTAGATTGAAGAATTTTTGGGAGAAAGGTAAATGATGAGGGAGATATTGAGGATAATAAAAGAGATGAAAATTTTGGATAGAATTTGGAAGACAAGGTTTGAACATTTGAAAAATTACAGGCAGGATAAAGCTTGAAATTCGAGATCTAGAGGAAAGGTAGGAAAAGGGAAATCGCCTGGACTTTTTGAAGAAAAATATGAGGTTTTTTGAAAATCGTCTAGGGTTTTGATAAAACTGTTGGAAAAATAAATGAGATTTGAAAAATGATGTAAAAGACAAATAAAAGGTAAATGAGAAATAAAGGAGAATGCATTCAATCACATCCTGCACAAACAACTTTGCACATTCAACACTCCCTAAGAAACTAACTCTAAAATGCATCAATTTTGAAAGAGTTGTAGGACCCTAATCCTAACTCTAGGCTCAAATCAGCTGTGTCCAATCATGCTATGTCGATATACTCGAGGCGATGCTCGATGTACATGGCATAAAGATTCATCTCCGGTTCTAGGCTTGTGTTTTTTCAACATCCTTGAGCGTCTGCCGATATACATTTGACTATGGCCCTTGGTACGTGGCAGGGGGGCGTTAGCCCAAATAAGTATCCCAGTTGTGAGGCTTTGTCCCGAACTATGGTTCTGGAAGAAAGCTCAGCAACGTGAAGACCGGGTAGACATAGGTGAGGTGGTTTTTTAAAAAATGATCATATGCAAGCAAATAGAGGGCTCTAAAACCTAAAGAGATAGATTTTGAAAATCTTGAAGAAGCAAACATTGTTTTTATACAAATCCTAAATTGAGGAGTGTTGTATTTTAGACTTAAGTCTAAGTGAGCATGAATAATTCTCCTCAATTGGTCCTACCAAACCATGCCTAGTCTACATGCAATTCATGTCAACTGGGTTCAAGTATAGGCTCCTAAGTTCACATGATATCAGAAAGTAAAGTTGACATTCCATAGAACACGATTTTGATAATTGAGCTAAGTCAAAGCACATAATTGATCAGACGAAGACAGGTCCCATCACGGTCGTCAAACCTGTTATCATCGCAAAGTTTTCTTCTCCCTCTGTGAGAGAGAGAAACGATTCTGCAAGTCAAACTCGACCAAAGTTTCGAAAATTGGTTTTAAAAATTACTCGCCTCCATTTTTGAAAATTTGCGAAAAACTTATGTGAAATGGGATCCGCGTGTCGCGGTACGAGGTTCAACCGTTCCTGGCGCATTAGCAGGGGTAATTGAACCAATGATCAAATGTGTGCTTTGACTAAGTTTAATTATCTAAATCATGCTCTATTTTTCTAAAATGCATAGAGAATCAGGCATGTGCTATGGAGTTTTAAAAAGATGCAAGTTTGAGAAATATGATGTTTGCTTGAAAAGTTGAAATATGCTTGGAAAATACTTGGAAAAATCATGAATTTCATTGGAAAGTGACTTTTGCTTGGAAAATAGATTCTCAGGAAAACTTGGACTTTGAGAAAATTGATTTTGAGATTTGGATTGCTTTTCTAAGGAAATCGATGTCTAAAATGGATTTGAGAATTCTGAGAAAAATCAATTTCATAAGTAATTCAGGGACTTTGGAAAATTTGATTTTGGGATTTGAAAATGAAATTAAGAATGTGAAAACCTTGGGAAATCATGATTTGAGCTTGGGAAATACTTTGAAATACCATTTGAAAACTCAGAGTTTTTGAGAAAATCAAATCCTGAGAAAGACTTAGAAAGTTCTGAGAAAATTGATTTCTCTGAAATAGAATTGAGAAATGAGTTCGAAAATGATGCAAATTGAATGAATGAATATGAATTTGAAAGATAATTCTTTGAGGAATTGGGAAAATCCTTTTAAAAATTTGAGAAATGCAGTGCATTTTTTAAGTTAGCCTAAGAGTGTAAGCTGAATGTGGCTAATACAAAGATCACAAATTTGGATTTCCTTCGTATTTTGACTATGGCCAAAAATACGAATTCTACTGAGTTTGTGAACTCCCTAAGAGCTTGTGCACGTGGCATTCGTATCAACTATAGTGGATTTGGAAAAATGTGCATGAATGATATATCAGATATTGAAATTTGCAGAAATTAAACTATATGCAATGCAGTCCTATTCTAAGCAGAAAATGTAAATCTTATTCCAAATATTATAATTTTGATATTACATTGAATTGAATAAAATAAATAAATGAAAGTCTTCTTCTTGAATATTCCTCCAAAACTAGAAAACATGTTAGCACAGAAATATAGATTTATATGGATTTATCCAAAAATATTGAAAATTATCGGATATTATTCAGATATAAACCCAATTCATACCTCCCTGATATAAACATAAATGATTAAATTAGATTAGAAATACGAAAATGATATTTGAAAATTTGAAATTGGGGTCAAAATGACCAAAATAGTTCTGATAACAAGACTATGGCCTTGAAATCAGGGTTTTTCAGAAAGATATTTTGTAAAAATGGGATTTTGAAATCCAGATGAAAATATATCAAATAAAATATGATATGATATGGTTGAAAATGTAAAAATCAAAGTTTGAAAATTCAAAATTGAGATAAAATGACCAAAATGCCCCTGATAGCAAGACTATGGCCTTGAAATCAAGGTTTTCTAAAATAAATTTTGTAAAAATGCAAACTTTTAAATTCCAATGAATGCAAATGATATAAAAATCAACTATAATATGATATGAGATGATGATAAACATATTTAAAACCCTAAAAATGCAAAGATATCACAAAACATTGAATTTCGCTTGTTCTTCGCCTGAGTTTCGCTTTTGATTTTAAAAATCAACTAACACAAATAACAAATGAGCTTGGAATTGGATCTAATTTGGTATGGACACTTAGACTAATCATTAAAACATAATGGAACTCAAAAATATATTTTTTTGACATTTTTAATATGGAAATTAATTTAAAACCCTAAAAATCAAGATTTTTGCCTAAAATTCTAAATCTAACCTAATAAAAACTGCATTTTGGGTACTAATCTACTATAGAAATTCCCCAAATTTTATGGGGTTGTAGAGGACAATTAGGCAAAGATTTTTGTTTTTTACAGATCTTGGTTTTGACCTATGGTCAGAGCTTGACAGCTCCGGCAAGTCGGATCAGAATCCGGCGACTCTAGAATTTAGGGCAGACTAATAGGTTTTCACAAAAATTAAAGGAAAAATAGTAAATGGTGGCCAAAACCTCTGAAATTTTAGGAGCATGACCAGAACACACAGAGGAACAGTTTATATTTTGATTGTTTCTGCATTGAACCTACGGATTGGGTGAACACAGAGGTTTATCAGACCTCTATTTCTGATAAAATTGATCTAACATGGATTTGACTAATGAATTTGTAAAATCCTGAAAGATAAGAATTTGAACCTTAAAAATTCTGAAATTTTGGGAAATGATAGAGGAGTTCATGAGTAACAACTCCTCTTTTGATGGTTTTGGCATTGGACCCAAGGATTAGAGTACCACAAAGGATTAGTGTCAGTCTAGACTCTGACGAGAAAATGACAATTTTTTCATAAGGGTCTGGAAAATCCAATTTTTGACAGGAGCTAAATCTTTTTCGAAAAATCCCAAAAAATACTGGAAAATATTAGGTTCTACCATGAATCTACTGTATTTTTTGGAGAATGAATTGGATCTTTCATGAGGGAGATACAAGACCCACAACTCTGCTAAAAAGGGATTTGGAATTTCCAGAGGGTTAAGAACCCGATCTGGAGTTTGATGTTTTTAGTGGGGGTACAAATCTCAAAAAGAACCAATTTTTTTAAAGAGAATTAATAACATGTAAAACTAATCAGAATAAAATTTCTAAGATTTATTGATAAATAAGACTACATGAAATAACGATTGCAATCATATGCCTAATCTAAAACATATAAATCTTGAAATAAACACCTATGAAACTAGATGATCTATTTATAAAATCAATAAAATCTACTAAGCACAATACTTAGAATATACTAATTATATAAAAAAAAAGTAAATACAAGAAGGCATGACTTCTTTTGTGTTTATGTCGGTCATTGAAGTGAGGAACTTCATCCATGGAACTGATGAAACACCTCACTTGATGGCCCTATTATGACAAAAAGGAAAAGAAACAAAGATGTAAAAAAAAAGGGTCCACCTTGGGGAAAGTCTTCACAGTTGGAGGCCTTGAAGGTAGCTGGAACCAGGCTTGCTGTGGCTGGAGATGTTGGGAGTAGGCACCACTGGGAAGTGAAGGTTGCGATGGAAGGCTGGAAGCAACATTGTAGTTGTTGCAGTTGAGAAGATAGTGGAGCAATGGTGTCGACTGGAGTTAGAGGTAGGCACCAGCTGGAGGTCTTCTTGTGGTGGCTTTCGAAGATAGGGAGGTTGTTGCCTTCAATGGAGGTGGCTGGAACTAAGTTAAGAGGGGCTGCACCTTGTTGATGGGATGCAGCCAAAGGGAGATGGAAGAGAGTTAGAGAGGAGAGGAGAGAGAGCTCCAAGGGGGGCAGCCGTGTGATAGGGTTGGATGCTTAGTTCTAAAAATAAAAAACTTAGGTGTTAATAGGATTAGGGCTAAGGTTGAGAATAACTAATGAGAGAGAGGAGAGGTGTACGTGAATGGGCTGAACCAAGGAAAGGGGAAAGAAAGAAGGGAGGGAAAGGAAGAAGGAAAGAAAGGGAAGAAAGAAAGGAAAGAAGGAAGAAAAGGGAAAAGGAAAGATAGAAGGAAGAGAGGGAAGAAAGAAAGAGGAAAAGAAGAGGAGAAGATGGCTGTAAGTGAATGAGAAGGAGAGGAAGGAAAGAGAAGGAAGAAAAAGAAGAAAAGGAAGAAAAAGAAAGAAAAGAAAAAGGAGAGAAAAGGCAAAAGAAATGGGAAAAAGAGGAAAGTGGAGAGAGAGAGAAGGTCGACCCCCTTGTGGGGCCCACATTTCAAAAAAATAAAATGAAAATAAAAATAAAAATAATAAAGAAAAATAAAAAGAAAAACAAACAACAAGAAAATATATATATATATATTTTTTATAAAAAGGAAACACAAATGGTGAAGCCATCTCGAAGTGGACTTAATTTTGAAATTCATTTTGAAAGCCAGACGGCTAGAATGGTCTCTCAGATTTTTTTTGGACGAAATGATCTATTTTTGGCAGTTTTTGAAACGAGCTCAAAATTTGAAGTTCCGCACCCCGTTGCGAAGCAAATCCAGTTTAGAATTTGAAAAACTAAGTTTGAAAAGAATCCAGATTGTTTTCTCAAGAAATTATTTCCAAATTTAGAATCTCAGGGATAAAAATGTCAATTTTAGAAATTTAGGGGTTGAAATTGATTTTTGAAAACTTTAAAACTCAAATCTGGATTGGAATTTTTAAAACTGGAGATCTGGATCTCAAAAATGAAATGAAATGTGATGAAATGTTATGAAATGATGAGAAATGATATGAAATTCCATTCAAAATGCTAACACTGGATAAAGAAATTTGTATATTAGACCCCGACTGACAGTTATGCCAGTTCCAAAAGTGATAATTTTGATAGAAATCGCAAAATGGTTCAAGAAATTATTTTTGTCTCTGTCGGGCCAGAGTGACACTGAAAATTAGGGTTTGAACTGATTTAAACTGAAATAAACTAGATTGAGCTGGGTTTTAGGGTTTCAGAACTCAAGTGGACTGACAAGACACTGGCTCGACTGAACTCCCAGACTGAATTGTTAAGAAAAGCTGTCATTTTTAGAGAAATGGTCACTAGAGTAAGTGAATTACGAACTTGAGCTGGGTTTGAACTAGAACAAATGTCAGTAATACTGAGATGAACTAAAATTGAAGCTAAAACACTAACTCAATTGGCTGGCATCAGCTGAAAGAGCTGAAACAGGCTAAAATGGGCTCTTAGATACTTGAAAGTAGTTTTGAACTGAAACTGGAGCACTTAAACTCCTGGTGAGCTCAAGTTAGACTTAGGGGAATACGACTAACTGAGAATGACTGACTTGAAGACAATTGGCTTGGATTTAAGTGAGAAATGAGCTCATTTCTGGAGAAATGATCTCATTTTGGTAGGAATGGTCAGAAATGAAAATGGTTTGTTCATTGTGAGCTCAAATGAGCTTGAAATGACTGATATTCTAACTGTTTAGAGCTTGAGAATGAGCTTGGTTGACTCTGACTGACTGGGGTCTTAGGATGACCTAGGGGTAAAATAATAATTTTCATAATGAAAGTGGGTAAAATGGTAATTTCCTAAGACAGACTTAGGGTTGGACTCCTACACTAACCTACCAGGGTTGGCCTTCACATGAGGGATGTCTGAAAATGGATGAGGAAAATTTGGGGTGTTTACAGTCGTCTAGGTTGATATCCTCTTGTGGTTTTCCTCAATTCATCAATCATCTTCTTGCGGCACTTTCGAGCATAGTGGCCAATTTTGCCGCAATCAAGGCACTGTCCTATCTCACAAGGGCAAGGTTGCTCGAAGTGAAACCGGTTGCATCCAGGGAAAATAGAAGATCAAATGGATTTGGGTTGGGCCTTGACTCACAATCAATCACTCAAGTGAGTTGGGGTTGGATCCAAGGGGATCCAACCCACAAACCCACATGTTTCAACTAGTGGGTTGGATTCAATTAATCCAACCCCAAGGACCCCTACCACACACACACACACACACAAAGAAGAAGAAAGTCATTGGGTTGGATCCAACCCACCCCACACCTCACCTCACCTCACCCATCACCCTCACCTCTCTCATCAGCCAAATACATCCCATCCCTCCATTTCCCCCCTTTTCACTCACCCACTATGTAGCCCCCTCCTTTCACCATGCCTATAAAAGGCACTCATGCTCTCACTCCCTCATGGCTCTCTTACTCAGTCTCTTATCTCTCGTGTTTTTCTCTCCCTTGCTTTTGGTGACTGCCATAACTCAGGGTGGTGGTGAGGATCACCACCACCATCTTGTTCTGCTTCTCCTTCTTCCTGTAGAACTGTTGGAAGGGAGGCAGGCTGCCCAACACTGCTTGCCTCCTCCTCTTCGTCTGTTGCATTTTTGCTGGATGAGAGGTTGGTCGGCCACCCTGTCACCTCCCTTATTGCAAAAACTCGGCCCAGCTAGATCATGCCCTCCCCGCTGTCGCGTTGGGGGTGGTGCAGTCTGCCAACCTACACCCTTCATGCTCCCGCGTTGGTGCATCATTTCAGCCCACTGCAACTCCGCCATTGTCGAACCTCAACCGTACCTAGTGGGGAATTGCTCACACATGCCACTCATGCTCTGTTTGTTGATCGTTAGACCGACTTATTGGTGCTAGACCACACAAGCATTTCCTGAGCTTGTGATATAAGAACCGAAGTGCATGCAAGTTCACCTGTACTCGAACCTTCAGCGAGCACGATCCACACCATGCCTTTCGGAGAAAAATCCCCAAGGGTATTTTTTGGATTTTCCACACCTACACGAGTCTTGAGGTAGTATCTTTTATGCCATTTGCTTAATGATAATATTTATTTAAAATGTATATATATATAATGTTAGAAATACATATTACCTGATTTAAAGCTTGCATATTATAAAATGCATACATTACATGTATTTATACTTTAAAAAATACTTATGTCTTGATTAAATCACATGTACAATCTTCTAATGTTGTTTACATAAAATTATGCATGTTTTACGAGCTTGCATAAAATTATGTATGTTTTACAAACTTTGATGATTCATGCATGTTTAGGTACACATGAAAATTTATAAGCTTTTAAATTATGTACGCATATGTTTGAAATGGAATACACATATTTAAGGTATAAAAATTGGATATCTTTATGTATACGCAATTTCTAAATGTTTTGAAATGCACAATAATGTGTATACAAATGTTATATTTTATGAAAACATTATCTACGCATGTTTTGAACTGTAAATTATCCAAAAGAATGGGTTATGATGCATATATGTTTGTGACATACACAATTGAAATATTTTGACTAACCAATTATGAGACTTCGATTACGTGGACCTAAGTCGCACGTATATTGAGTTCTTGGATATGCATCTCAGGAATCTGGTTTATCCTGACTTGATGTTCGGGTATCATTTACAATGTGTGCCAAATTTAATTTTCTCAATTACCCCTACTGGTTTTTAAGTACGTATATGTGTTATCATCGCAAAATTTTTCCTCTCTTGATATTTCTCTCTCTTCCTTCTCTTTTCCTTTCTATCCTTTATTTCCTCCTTTTTGAAGGGAGAAGATAAAAGACAGAAAAGAAGAGAGAAGAGAAAAGAAAATAAAAGAAAAGAAAAGAAAGAAGAGAAAGAAGAATTCTTTTGCGGGGTCTCACTTGACCTTAATTTTGAAAATATTTAGAAAATAACTCGCATCCGTTTTGAAATATTTGCAAGAAAACTAGGAGACGGGATTCGCTCGTCGATACGAGGTTTGACCATTCATGGCGCCTTTACCAGGGGTAATTGAACCAACGGTCGAATTTTATGCCTTTTGCTTTGCCTTAATATTACCTAAGAATTTATCCTAAGTCTAAATGCACAAAGAATCATGCTTGTGCAATGAAAAGATGTATGCTTTTTTTGAAAATGATTTGGAAATCTCAAAGTATTTCTGAGATGAATCTGATAATAGAGTGAAGAAATGATTTCTAACTTAGAACTTAAGATTTTAAAGTTCCAAGTTTTGGAATAATCAGAGTTTGAAAAAATAAATCTGGATTTTGAAAGGAATGTTTTTGAAGTTTGAAATAAAAGGAGAAGAAAGGGATTTTCAAAGTCATAAAATGGACTCTGAATTAGAGTTTTGAATCAGGATAGAGATGAAATTTGGAATGGAATTTGAACTTCAGTTTTAAAGTTTGAAATCAGGGTGAGATTTGAGAAATAGAATTGGTTTTTGGAATTTTGAGAATCAAGATAAACTTGGATTTTGAAATCTGGACTGAAATGGGATTGGATTCAAGAATTGGAATTGAGGATAGAAGTTGATTTGAAATCTGAAATTTAAGATAGAATTTGAATCTAAAGCCTGGATTCTAAATAGAGTTGAGATTCAAAATTGAATTCTGGATTTAGAATCCTAAATGGGAATTGGATCTGAGTTTTTGGAATGGGGTTCGGATCTGAAGTCTCAGACCCGTGGTAGAAGTGAATTCTGGATCCTATACTGGATTTTGGATCTGAAGTTTGAGATCCAAGGTGGAATTGGATTCTGGATCCTATACTGGGTTTTGGATCTGAAGTCTGAGATCCAAAATGGAATTGGATTCTGGATCCTAAAAATGGATTTTGGATCTGAAGTCTAAGATCCAAGATGAGGTTGAATTTTGGATCCTAAAATAGGTTTTGGATCTAAAGTCTGAGATCCAAGATGGAATTGGATTCTGGATCTGGAACCCTAAATGGGAATTGGATCTGAAGTCTGAGATCCAAAAGGAGAGATTGTGTTTGGAAATCTGGGTCCAAATTTGGGATTGGGATCTAGCTTTGGATTTGGATTTGGATTTTGAAAGTCCAAATGGGACTTTTGAAGATGGGTTTGGGTTTTGAAAACCAAGATTGAATTTAAAATTTAGGAAGAGTCAAACTTTGAGGTTTTATAATCAATTTCAAAATTTGATTCTGAATTTGAAGATGAGATCTTGAAATTTCAAAGTTGATTTGAGAATTGAATTACACATGAATTTCAAAATTAGATTTTTGAATTTGAAGCTTAAATTTGGAATTTAGAGAATGAATCAAGAACTTCAAAGTTAAATTGAACTTTTGAATTTGATTTCAAAGTCAAAATTTTGGACTTTGAAGATGAGATAGAATTGATGAATTGAAATAGAAATTGAAGAAAAGATATTCACAATCACTTGGGTTTTTAAAAGGGGAACTTTGAAAACATGATGCAATTCTATCCTAAATGATGAATAAATTTAAATAACTTTGAAATTGGATTTTGAAAATCATATTTCATTCTTTAAATGAATGTAAATAAGATTAATGATATAATACACTTCTGACTATGGTCATTGAATGTATCTAAATTCAAATGAAGAATAAAACACATTTTGGTGCTTTTATAGAGTTTAGAAAGAAATTAACTCTCAGTATACCCTGACTATGGCCATTGGTATACATATTGAATCAATTTTAAACTAAACTCTGATAAAAGAAAGAAAGATTAAAAGAAAACATGATGAATTTTGAAAAGGATCCAGTGTGGTTCCAGTGTTATTTTATAAAAGATAAAAATACTAAGTTCTGTTTACATCCTGACTATGGCCATTGATGTAAATCATTAACTTAGGATTAATTACCTCTTACGAAATGGTGCACGTGCCATTCGTGTTTCACCATTGTGAGATTTTGAGAAATAAAGGCAAAAAGCATGACAATAAGCAATTTATGATTTTTACAATGCTCATTCATTCTATCTAAAACAGGAAATATAAATTCTCATTCAAGATCTAACTATTACAATACATAAAATTGAATTTACAACTCTCAATAATGACCATTTTCCACATATTCCCTGCAAGCACTTTAGTTAGCATGAAAAAAAAAGAGAATTGCATATATTATATTGATTTCAAAATGCAGATGGTGAGATGCTCATATGCTATGATTTTCATGATCTAGGGTATGGGAAATGATATATACATACCTACATATGTAAATATATACATGCATATATACATGTATATTCATATATACAGATATATATATATATATATATATATATATATATATATATATATATATATATATATATATATATATATATATATATATATATATATAAGACATATACAAGGGATTGATATACAAAAAATGGGAATGCTTGAAGATGTTGTAAAGAACAGGAGAGATGGCTGTCCCTTGAGGGATTTTAGATTGTAACCAACCAGGGTTTTCCCTTTACTATTTATACTGGCATAAATTTAACCAAGCATTTGCTGGTTGGCTGCAAACAGGTACGTAGGAATGAGATTAGGCTCAAAGAACCAGGAATGGTAATAATGCAGATATGCAGATGTGAGTACTGATGAGGTGAAGGTTGTAGGGGGGGTTTGTGAAATTATAGTAGTGTTTGGCCTTTCCGGGGTTGGAGTAATGTTGGATATTTACCGAGGGGTTTTGAAAGACAAACCACAGCAGTGCCTTGGCACTGCTGCACAACAGTGCCATACACTACTATGGGTACAGGGGAAAACATTGACAGCAGTGCATTGGCACTGCTGTAACTCTATGAAAGGTTATAGCAGTGCCAAGAACTGCTATATGTGAAGGTGCACGCAGGGTATAACGTAGGTGGAAGGGGTGTGGAGCTGGAATGGTGATGACCAATGAAACTGATGGGTAAGAACTTGCTGGTGCAAGATGGATATGATAAGAGGTATGAAGATATTATGTAGTGGTGAGATGAGGTAGTGAGGAAGGCGATGTGCAGTAAGCACAGGAAGTTGCATGAGAGCATAACAGTGCAATAGATAAAGGGTGAACAATGCTAACGATGGAACATAATCAATAGGGAGGGTTATGAAAACATCATTCATGGGTAGATAGCCATGTATACATACTGTGAGGATAGTGCAGGAAGTGAATGTCGTGTGCAGAGCTGTGGCTTGTGAAGGTGGGTATGATGCTGTCAGGTAGCAGGGAAGGGCAGTTATATGGAGTACAGGTAAAGGTATTATGTATAATTGGTAGTGCAGAGGATGATAACAAATGTAAGAAAATTGCAGATGAATGATGAAATGGTACCTGTGCAGTATGATGGGGATGGGGATGGGGATGGGGATGGATAGATGGGTACAAGTTATGAGTTGGGGTATTGTGCATACCTAGATGAGAAGATATTGGCTGTTGTGGAATGTAATAGGCCGGATAGCAATGATGGAATGGGATGAGATGAGTGGTTGCAACACGAACCTGATTTTAACATCTAACTTTCTCCACAATTCAAAGTATATCTAGTTGTTCCATATCAGACAACAACTGATCAAAGATTATCAACAATGAATTATTCTGCTCCCATAACACGTATTAGAGCAAATTGAATTGGAACCATAGTTGCAAGTTTAACCAATGTTGTATTAGGCTTTGATGAGACCGAGATGCTATAAGAAGATGAATATTGTGCAATATATAGTATATATGTTATACAGTGAATCAAATAGCTTAATGCATATCACAATAAAACTGGAGATCTGTTCAATCAGCAAAAAATGAACATTTCTTGTTTCACCAGAATCTGATCCAACAGTGAACAAACCTACTTTGAGGGCCCAAGAGAAATGAAAAATGCAAATTTACGATTGATATCAACATACATCTAAGCCCTAACCTATGTGCTGATCGTTTTATGATGAAGAATGTCAGGTGACTTGTCACAACCTGTAACCAAGTTAGCAATCACCTGATGGGGTTACAAGAACTCTCAGAATGAAGTGATCTAGGTTATGTGAGCTAGAATGTAATAAACACAAGATGCATAACTACTGCAACATATGATTCAGTTACTAACTAAGAGTATAAAATCAGCGAAATTAAAAGACTGATATAAAACAATAATTCAGTAGAGATACATTTCACAAGATTATAGACAAAAAACCCACTCCTGAGGCCTTCGAGTTGCATATTGAAGCAACCCATAAACAATGCTTCTAAAAAATATAGCCTGAATCTCGATGAGCACCCTACTGCCAAAGTTGTGGGGGATCCTAGTATTTGAATTTTATCCCCCTTTGTATCAGAAATGAAAGACAAGTTGTGCCCAGAAGCACATCTAGGATTAAAACCCCCATGATAAGATTTCTGGGATTAAATTAAAAAACTTGCAAGAGCATCCACGCCATCTAGACTCAGTGGTTACTTGTCACGCCATGACCCAACCGTAGGTATCATATACCATCAACATCAGGGCAAATGAATGAGGGCTGATCAATAAATGCCTCCTAAATTAGCATCAACAATGATGCTCACCCATGCAAAGTATGTCTCAGCGTCATATACACGCTTGATATATTAAGGGGTGGAGAGGGGCGATATGGAAGATAACAGCTATGAACATCTTCTCCTGTATTTGAATGATTTGTTCAACGTCAAGCATAACAGAGCTAGCAATCAGTAGATAATCATCAACTTATTTTTATAGCAAGACCAACATTTTCTAGGTATATTGCAGTAAAATTTTACCATAAATGAGAGTCAACATTGGCAAGAGCAAAATTGGGTAAATAATTCCTGACCAATCAAGTGTCAAATTCTAAAGGAAAACAGGTAAGAGGGTAGCCGAGACACAGAGGGGATGCAAGACAATAAACCAAAAGTTTTCAGATACATGCAGCCTAGAGCATTTGATAATTTGAGAACAACCATATGAATAGGTCCTTTCGAAACTTTTTATGAGGCTCAACTCACCAATGGAACCGATCAGAGCAAAGGGACTTATAGTAGTCGATGCCTAAAGAGAGAATTCAAATTTTTTTCCTGTGGTATCTCTCAAATTTCTTATTAAACATATTCTCTCGTTGGACTATGCATCTTTTGGACAAAGTTTTGAAAATGTATCCCTCACTACCTGCTGTGAGCTGTTAGTACCTCAAGGGTTTTGCTATACAATACACAAGGTACTGTCACCAATCAGATGATGGTATCTAGTGTGGGTAGTATATGCATAAGACATCACCAATATCTAGTGAAGATGCAAACAGAATCAAATCGATTCTGAATGTTCTTGGCGACAATCAATCAAAATATATGAATCAAATAGAACAAAATGAATCGATCATACCCTAAAGAAGAAAAAAACTATAATATACGAAATAAGCAAAATCAATCGATGAAGACAAAGTACTGCAATGGATCAAAATGATCATTAGCAATGGAATCCAAAGGTGGAGAAAATACATAGCGGATGGGTAACAAAAGATATAGTATGTTCTACTAAAAAAAATGTAGGAACTAGGAAATTCCTTTTTGCTGTTGCACAAGCGAGGGATTGATGTTGCAATAAACAACCTGATTCCTTCAAGGGTGTGCTAATGGGGTCAAGAAAAGGAAACACAAAAAAAAAAATTTAAGGGAAATCAGCGAAAACACAGAGGCAAAGGGATGCTCACCGTGACTAAATTTCGACTAAGGGAAAGGAAAGTGTGGCTTCCGTTTGTTGCAACAAGGTGAGGTCAGCTTCTGTGGCTCCACAGAGATTCTGAAGGGTGGAACTGAGATCTCTTAGAGAGGAAAAATTCGTCGTAGCCTTGCAGGGAGTCTGGAGGATCAAATTTTTTTGTTTGATCGTGGTTGATGTTTCGAGATTGATGCTTCTGTGTCTTTCTGAATCATGATCGACCTTTCGTCACTCAAAGGGGAGGCACCAGGAAAATGTGAAGGGGAAGAAGAAGAATCGGGAAGAGAAGGAAGGCCAGGGGAGGTAAAGATGATGGGTTAGCAGAGAAACTCCTCGATCAAATGGGAAATGGATGTCGGCAATGGATTCTTCAGAGAAAACCTCGATGTCGCGGGATGAAAAGAAATGGGTGTCGATCCTGGATATTGCGATGATGATGGATTGTAATGGGCTCCTCTTCAGAAGCTCAGAGGCCTCTTCTTAAAGGGGAAGTAGAGGATTCGAGAGAAGGTTCGTTGCAGATGGAAGGAGGAGAACGAAGGGGGTTGTTTGAGATCAACGATGGAGAGAGGAGAGGGAAATGCGCGGGAAGAGTCCGTTACCTTTTTTGTGATATTTCCCAAAAGCGGCTCTCCTTTAAAGAAGCTTTTTGTAAAAATGCTTTTCAAGTGAGGTTTTTAGTAAAAATAGTTTAAAAAAGCTTGAAATCATTTGTTTTTCTCGTAGTTTTTCCAATTTTTTGGTTTTTGTGTTATTCATCATTTTTTTTTGTATTTTTGGAAAAAGTATAAGACTTTACAAGAAAACAAAGATTAGACATTATTTTTTTTGTATTTTTGCAAAGTATTTACAAAAGGGAGTTTTTCTGAGAACTCAAGGCGATTTTTGGGAATATTTCTTCAGAAAATGGGTTTATATCTGGATTTTGAGTCAATATTCGAGGTTTAAAGCCTCGAATCGAGAACTACAGAGTTGTGGATCCAACAGAGCGCTGGATGAACTGCTCGAGCCATTCAGAACTATTTTTTGGTATTTTTGTAATTTTACTTTTGAAATCGGACAATGAGGCTCAGATCTGAATTTAAAACACTGGGTTTGGATCCAGAATTGAATTTGAATATATCAATATGGAATTCAATCCAGAAAATCTGAAGAATGACTGAAATTTAGCTTTAGTTTTCTCAGAAGATGGAATTATGTGCAAAAAGTTCATTTTTACAAAACTTTGAAAAATTTGGGGTGTTTACAGATGCCCCTCTTTGCTACTAAGCCAGTCGAAAGCCGAGCTTAGTGGCAAAGATAACACTCCAAAATTTGAAAAATGCCCCAGTCAGCAGATCTGAACTGGGTGTGGGAGAATTTATTTAAAAGATGGCTTCTCAGGCTTAAAACCTTATCCTGAATGGTTTTGGGGAGACGAAATCTTCGAAAATGATGTGATCAAATAATAGAAATGAGGAAATCATGATGGGACTTTGGGTGAAAATCCCGAAATGGTGAAAGATAAGAATTTTGATCAAGTCTCGTGGGTGAGACAAGATACATTTTTTTTTTGAATGATTCAGGTTTAGCCCTTAGCCTGGATGGGATGAGGATATATCAAGATGAATAGAATGAGGAAAGGAATAATGAGGACCTTGATGGGACATTTTTGAAAAATGCCTCGTGAGATGCAGCTCAAGTAAAATCCTTTCTTTGGATGGATATATGAAGCATGGATTCCTTGATGGGAAGAACCATGATGGGACATTTTTTTTGGAAAAATGCCTCGTGAGGTGAAGCTCAAGTGGAATCCTTTCTTAGATGGATATACAAAGCATGGATTCCTCGATGGAAAGAACCATGATGGGACTGGAAGAAAATATCTCGTAAAAAATGATGAATCTCGTTGGAACAAGACTCAGGTTTAATCCAAACCTGAAAAGGAAGATACCTCGCGAAGCGAGGTTCAGGCTTAACCCTTAACCTGAAAGGAGAAATCTACTATATGGATTTCTCAAATGGAGAAGTCATAATGGGACCTTCGGAGTTTGGACAAACAAATCCGAAAGGGGTTTTGCGAAAAGGAGGAAAATAGGGTTCCCTAAAGCTTTGAAAAGGGGACGAAATGGGGCGTCTCATTGCTGAGACTGAAATAGCTTTTGAAATTAATGACCTCTCGCAGAAAATACAGGTTTGACCCTTAACCTGAGTGGGTAGTACCACGCGGAATCTTCGGATGAAGAAACCGTGTGGGACAGGAAGAGATACTTCTTCTGAAGGAGGCAACTCTTCTGGAAAATATAAACAACGCTAGGTTGTATCAAAATGGATATCGAAATTTTATTTCATTCTTGGAATAGCTAGAAAATTTTGCCAATAAGATAAAATTATAGTTGACTCAAATGTTTGAAAAATGTGCACATATGTGTGAAAAGATATTCCCTCTTTTACCTAGAGTATTTCCTCCATCGAGGTTAACTCCTTGGTTTTAAGAGTTAAATTCAAAATTTTAGCGCTGATGATTTTCTTCAAGGAAGTTATCCATTTCCTTGATATGAGAAGAGAAGAAACATTCTTAATTTCATAAAAGCAAGTAGTGAAAAGATATTGACAAAAGAATTTTGCATGAGAAAAGATGACTTCTGGCAATTTCGGCAGTTTGATATCTGGGTGTTTTCCCATAATAATCTTTTTGCACTCTTTTTGAGTCATTGCACTTTCTTGGGTTTTGAACATCATCCTTCATTTGGATGTATCCTGACTTTTATCTCTTTTTCAGGGGAAGGGTACATCACAAACTCCTTCATCTTGGAGATGTTTCGATCCTTCTTTTATCTCAGGGATTCTGTTGATGATATTGGCTCAAAAAGGTCTTTAGATGATAGTAGAAATCAAATATCCTTTAGGGTTTTTCGATAGGTTCATCACACTCACCTTCATCTTGACGGTGATCTGAACTTTCCCTGGAAGGGTCCTTCACAAACTTCTTCATCTCGGAGATGATCAAAACCTTCTTTGGCCCCAGGGGTCTAGCTCGTCTACTCGTCTTCATCTTGACGATAGTTGAGAGATCCCTTTTGCAGATATTTGATTGTTGCTTGAATGGTTGAGAAGACATGAATTGAGTGAATTCTTTTTTATAGCTCAAGATATTTCCAGTGCCTGATTGCCAGATAGCCGTCTCTAACATGCGCCATAGCCATGATCAATATTGATTCGCCTCTGGCTTTTCAACATCATTGAATATTTCTTTCACAAATCATATCGAGGACATTTCTTACACCCTTTTGGTTGATCAATAGAAAAAAAATTTGAATTTTACCTCTTTTCGCAAAAAGTTTCATCCTTTTGGAAAGAAATACTAGAGCTAATCTGAGGTAATTCTTTTGTGTAGTCAGATTTTTACAATCAACAAATGTTTTTAACAAATTGGCATAATGTTCCAGAATCCTTTTTGTAAAATAATCACTCAATATGGATTTTGACGAAACCTTTAGTTGCAATTTAGGGGAATGGTATAAAGATCAGACTTTGAAAAACTTGACTTTTTAGATTTTGGAAATCCCGGCCAGTGAAAACACTGGATTTCAAATCCCGACCAGTTATAAAACTGGACTTCAAATTCTGACCAGTTATAAAAACTGGATTTCAAATCCCGACCAGTTATAAAAACTGGATTTCAAATCCCGACCAGTTATGAAAACTGGATTTCAAATCCCGACCAGTGAAAACACTGGATTTTAAATCCCGACCAGTGAAAACACTGGATTTCAAATCCCGACCAGTTATAAAAACTGGATTTCAAATCCTGACCAGTGAAAAATACTGGATTTCAAATCCCGACCAGTGAAAAATACTAGATTTCAAATCCTGACCAGTGAAGAATACTGGATTTCAAATCCCGACCAGTAAAAAAAATATACTGGATTTCAAATCCCGACCAGTTATAAAAATTGGATTTCAAATCCCGACCAGTTATGAAAACTGGATTTTGATTTGAATAAGGTTTTATCTGAAGGTTTTGAGAATGATTGAAATTTGAGAGATTATAATCCGAAAATTGAGAAAATGATGAAATTTTTGAGAATGTTGCAACCCAGAGGTTGAAGAACTGATAGAATTTGAGAGGCTGAAGATCTTGAAGGTTTGAAAATGATAGATTTGAGAAGTCACACCCTAAGGGTTTGATCTTTTGGAATACACGACCAGTGGGAGCTGGATCCTTTGGAATATATGACCAACGAGATGCTGGATCCTTTGGAAATACATGACCAGCGAGATGCTGGATCCTTTGGAAATACATGACCAGCGAGATGCTGGATCTTTTGAAAATACATGACCAACAAGGGTTGGATCTTTTGGAAATACATGACCGGCAAAAGTTGGATCTTTTAGAAATACATGAAATTTTTGGAAGATTTAAGTCAGAACTTAAATTTAGAAGGAGGAAGGTCTTTAGTCAGAAGACTGAATTTAGAAAGTTACCGGTGTGAGAACCGGATTTTCCAAATGAGCTCAATATATGATTGAAAAGTTTGAGAAATAACCAGTGCGAGAACTGGGTTTTGAAGATGAGTTAGATTTTCAAAATGAATTTAGAAGGTAAAGATTCTTGGTGAGAATTAATGGACCATTATAGCTTAATTGCATGTGGTCGGCTTTCAGGATTTATCCCCTTATCCTGAATGGAGGAAAATAATAAGAAAAAATACCTCATTGAAAGGAGGCATCAGGTTTATCCCTTATCCTGAAAGGGTATTTTTAAAGATAAAGGTAGATAGAAAATAAGATTTATGAAAAATTGTTAACACTTTGACAAATATTGACAATAATTTGGTAAAAACTTGATTTAAGCGAGAAAATAAACCATATGAATGAAATTTATTAAAGATTACAAGATCACTTGAAAATTAGTAGAATTTGATGAAAGAATTTTGTCTAATCCTGCCTGCATATGATTGAAGGAAGATGATTATAGATCAAAAATAAAATGCCTCAGTATCATGGAGAAGAATGTAAGAATTGATAGAGGATCATTGTTTTATTGAAATGACTCTTTGAATAGTACAAAAGACTTTTGAATGAACATTTCAGGTATAAAACTTCTTCAAATGCAGAGCATTGACAGAATCTAGCATTTCCACCCCATCTGCGTTAATCAGACGATAAGAATTGCGAGACAATGCTTTCTTAACCACATAAGGGCCTTCCCAATTGGGTGACCACTTGCCCCGTGGTCGATGCTTGAGATGAGTCGTTGATTTGAGCACCAAATCATTAACTCGAAATCTTCTCTCAATGACAGACTTGGCATAGTGTCGAGCTATCCTCTGTCGATAAGCCTGAGCGTGCTCTGCTGCCTTGAGCCTCTTCTCATCCAGTAAATCCAGCTGCACCAATCTTTGCTGCTGATACTGATCAAGTGGCAATTCTATAAGGGAAGAAAATTTGAGAGCGAGTTTCTGGACATGGAAAGGTAACACCACTTTAGTTCCGTAAACAAGGTCTGAAGGAGTGGCATTGGTTGGAGTCCGAATGGTGGTTCGGTAAGCCCAAAGTGCATCATGAATTTTCTCATGCCAATCTCGACCTGTTCTCACAGTCCTTTCCAAAATGCGGATTAGAATTTTATTGGTGGCTTCTGCTTGGCCGTTCCCTTGAGGATAATAGGAAGTTGAGAAATGATGGTAAATTTTGAATTTAGAACAAAATGTTTTCATCATCTCATTTTTGAAATGACTTTCATTGTCTGACACGATGTCATGTGGTATGCCAAAGCAGCAGAGAATGTTCTTGTGAATGAAAGAAACCACATTTTGAATTTAGAACAAAATGTTTTCATCATCTCATTTTTGAAATGACTTTCATTGTCTGACACGATGTCATGTGGTATGCCAAAGCAGCAGAGAATGTTCTTGTGAATGAAAGAAACCACATGTCGGCCTTCTACTGTGCGTAGAGTAACAACTTCAACCCATTTGGTGAAATACTCTGTCGCAGCCAGAAAGTATTTGTGGTTATTGGAAGCAGAAGGAGTAATCGGGCCTACGACATCGAAAGCCCACATAGAAAATGGCCAAGAAGAAACAACTGATTATAGATATGTGGTCGGTGTATGAATGGAAGGCGCGTGCATCTGGCACTTGACGTACTTCTTCACAAATCGATGACAGTCCTGCTGCATGGTATTTCAATAGTACCCTGCTCGCACGATCTGCTTGACAAGAGTTTGATAGCCGACATGGCCACCACAAATCCCTTCATGTGCTTCTTGGATAATTTCCATAGCTTCTTCTTTGTCTAAGCATCTCGCATATTCAAAACTGAAACCATGGCGATAGAGGACATTGGCCAAAATAAAATAGCGGATAGACATACGTTGAATTGCACGTTGCTCCTCTCTTGGCATTTCTGGTGGAAATTCACCAGTGTCAATGAAACTTTTAATATTTTGATACCAAGGCTTCTCCTTCTGATCGACCTAGTTTACTTGCATGGTTGAAATGAAAGCAGGTTGCTCAAGTCTGCCAACTTTGAAAGAACGACATGATTCACTGTCTTTGAATGATAAAATGGAGCCCAAGCTGGCTAAACCATCGACTATCTGATTATGCTCTCTCCTGATGTGATTGAGCTGAAATTCTTCGAAGGTGTCCACAAGAGCTAGGACGATCTTCTAATACGGAATAAATTTGGAATCTTTCACTTGACATTTAGTGTTAACGTGACTGACAACAAGTAATGAATCGTCAAAGGCATGCACTCTCTTGACATTGAAATTTTGCAGAATTTTGAGGCCTTGTATTAGAGCTTCATAGTCGGCCATATTGTGAGTGCATTGGAAACCAAGCTTGAGGGAATAAGGGATCATTTCTTTTTCTGGAGTGATTAACAGAACTCCAATCCTGATGCTAGACATGTTTTTAGAGCCATCAAAGAATAAATTCCAAACTGAAGGTTGTTGGACATTGCAGATGTGCTCATCAGGAAAATCATCCTCTGCTTTAATTTCTTTTGTTAAAGGAAAATATGCCAACTGATCTGCGAACCCTTGACCTTTAATTGACTTTTGAGAAACATACTCTAAGTCATATTGCATTAGAAGGACTTGCCACTTCGCAATCCGTCCGGTGAGAAATGGTTGTTCCAAAATGTATCTGAGAGGATTAAGCTTTGACAGAAATTTGATTTCAGAAGCCAATAAGTAATGTCTTAATTTTTGGCACATCCAAACCAGATCTAGACATGTTTTCTCCATCTGAGAATACTTCTTCTCATAATCAATGAAACTTTTGCTCACATAGTAGATGGTGTGCTCTATCAGGCTGCATTCTTTATACTGTGTGAGGAATCCACCACGGGCATTCTGATTGACAGAAATATATAGTAGGGAGGCTTCCCCAGTTTTGGCGGCTTCAAAACTGGTGGATTAACGAGATACTGCTTGATGCGCTCAAATGAGAGTTGGCATTCCAATCCCCATTCAAATTTAACTCATTTTCTTAGCAAATGATTGAAAGGTTCACATCTCATAGCCAAATTGGAGATGAATCTGCGAATAGACTAAATACGCCCTTGAAGGCTTCGCAGTTCCCTGAGATTAATTGGAGGCGGCATATCAATAATGGCTTTTGCCTTGGCCGGGTCCACCTCTATTCCTTTCTTGCTGATAATGAAGCCGAGCAATTTGTCAGACTCCACTCCAAAAACACATTTCTGAGGATTAAGTCTCAACTTATAGAGAATAAGTCTTTCAAAAACTTGACTAAGAGCATCAAGGTGATCCTCTTCTTCTTTAGACTTGACCAGAATGTCATCCACATATGCATCCATATTTTTGTGCATCTGATCGTGGAAAATAACGGCCATTGCCCTTTGATAAGTTGCCCTGGCATTTTTTAGCCCAAACGACATTACTGTATAGCAGAACGTTCCTCATGGTGTAGTAAAGGAAGTTTTTGACTGATCACGAACAACTAGCTTGATCTGATTATAGCCTAAATATCCATCCATGAAAGAAAACATGGCATGACCTGTTGTGCTATCGATCAACAGATCAATGTTGAGGAGTGGATAATCATCTTTCGAGGTAGCCTTATTGAGATCCCTGAAATTAATGCAGATCCAAACTTTTCCATTCTTTTTAGAAACTGCCACGATATTTGCCAACCAATCTGGGTAATCTATGGCTCGGATGAAGCCTACTTTTAACAAATCTTCAAGTCTTTCCTTGACTTGCTGCTCAATTCGAGGGTCCAATTTCCTCAGTTTCTGTTTGATTGGTCTGAAATCTGGTTTCAATTTGAGTTGATGCTCAACCAGCTTGGGATCTAATCCTGGCATATCTTTATAAGTCCAGGCAAATACTTCCTGATGCTGCTTAAGAAATTAGACGAGTCTTGCTTTTTCAACTTCGCTTAAACCTGAACTGATTTTGAAAATTTTTGGATCATCTTCTGAACCATTGTTGATGTCCTAAGTTGGATCTTGAACCAAAGATGAGGGTTCATCCTGTTTTTGAATGTGAGCAAACTCTGGCAATTCTTGGATAGTTGAATCAAACTCTGCGAGCTCTTCAGTCTGCTCTGCTGCCTGGCTTACCTCTGTTCTATCTTTTATCGCAGGAAACCTTGCCAATTTTAGAAATTGTGGATTGATAATGAATTTCTTCATTGGTTCAGGAGTTAATGGTCCTAAAAATGCCAAGAAGAGGTTTTTAAGGGAAAGTACAAGCCAAAACAAAATTTTGTACAAAGTAAAGAACAATGGCACAAACAAAATATAAGAAAGAACGATAGATGCCCAAATATGAAGAGAAGATTGATCTTTCATTGATTGAAATATAATATTTATAAGACATTGACAAAAGATGGGACTTGTGTTGTCCTCACAAGATTGACAAAAGATAGAAAAAGCAGGAAAACTAAGGCATCATCTTTTCATTGGCTTCCTCTGACAAAAACTGGCTTTTTGCTGGGATCCTGGCTGGTGAACCCCAACCCTGAGTTGTCCGCATGCTGAATGGAAATGATAGGCTCCACTATGCCATCTTTATTTTTCCCTATGCCCCGGAACAGCTGGTATCCGTGTTTGATTAGAAGATCAAATCCCTTTCTGGCTTTGGAAAACTGAGGAAATAAGGGATGATCTTTGAAGGAGGTGTAATTGATGCATCCTCCTAATTTGAAAAAACAAGGTCCCTATCATTGGACCGTGGCTGGCATATTTTCTTCTTCCATGAAATCTTTCAACTTCAGCATCTCTACACTCTCACTGAGGTTGATTTCATCTGCTTCCCGGATGCTTGGAATATCTGCCGTAAATGTTGGGCGGGGAATCATAGGTTGTGGCAGCCTCTCTTCAAGATCTTCGCCAAGGATGGTAGTAATCATTCCTCCCATGGACCATTTTATGCACTGGTGGAGGGTTGATGGAACGACATTGGCATTGTAGATCCATGTTCGTCCTAGCAAGAGATTGTAAGTCGGTGGCACATTGACGACATTGAATAGAACAGTGTGCACTGAATAATTGATGAAAATCTCTAAAAAGATCTTGCCCTTGGTAGTCTGCCCGTGATTGTCGAAGTCATAGATGGTAATAGGATCAGGCACATATTCTTCTTCCTTCAATCTCAGGGTCTTCGCTGTCATCTCTGGGCAAATATTGAGGTTGCTGCCTCTATCAACAAGCACGTGTGGGACAGTCATGCCCCTGGTCCTCACCACAATATACAATGCATTGTTGTGGAAAGAATGAGGCCTTGGCAGGTCCTCATCTGAAAAGGTGATAGGCGCGTTAGTCATCGCCTGATTTACAATTTGTGCCATATCTTCTGGCGTGGTGCCCGGCTTCACTTTGATCTTTCTCAATAAATCATCTAACTTTTCCCAATGCTTGGGAGAATCATAAGTTAACTCAAAAATAGAAATGTTGGAGAGCATTATAATCGGTTTCTGAAGGCTTTTGGCTTGTTCTCTTGCTTCTTTAGAGGTTTCTGCTTCCTCTGCGCAAGCTTCCTTCTTAAGGAATCTTTTCGGAAAAACTTCAGTTTTCCCGTTCTCAACTAATGCATTCCTTTGGTTCAAAAATGAGAAGATATTCATCTTCTGAGATGTAGGCTGATTCTGATGTAGAACCATTACCAGATGCTGGAGACTTAGTTCTTCAGTAGAGCATGGATGTATATGGCTTTGCGGAAGAAATGCATGTTCTGAAATGGTTGCGACAGAGTGTTTTGGGAATGGGGTGGACAAGATTTCCATTTTGCCTTCCTCTTCATCTTCGATGAGGATGCTCTTATCAATGCAATCCTGGATCAAATGCTTCAGGACAAAGTAATATTCTGTGTCATGGCCTGTCGCTCTGTGGAACTTACAGTACTGCTCCTTGAACCTTCCCATGGTCACTGGTGGATCTGCAACTTTGGGAAGCTTCACCATTCTGTGAGATAGTAGATATTCTAGAACTTTCTCCAAAGGTTGGTCGAGGGGAGTAAATTTTTGATCCCTGCTCCAGTTTATGTGCTTGGGTTTTTCCTGAAGATCCCCTTTTTGTTGAGGACTGGTCGAGAGAGGCTTATCATTGTTCTTAAAGAACTTTCCTTTTCTGCCTCTATTCTGCTTAGGTTTTGTGCCACTGCTGCTGCCATTCTTGCTGCTACTGCTCTGATTATCCCCAGGAGCGTCAGCTGAGTAGGTGAAATGTGCCTTCTTCTTTGGATCCTGGATATTTTTGGCCAAAGTGACACCTTCGTACATTCCATTCTCTACCCCCATCTCGAGTCATTCTGCTCGCTCCGTCAGTTCGATAAATGACTTGGATGGATATTGGAAAAGGAGGCTTTTTATGGGCTGAGAAAAGTTATTGAGAATGATTTGGAGGGCATGTTTCCTCGAAAATGGGATTCCTCATTTTATTACAAATACTCCTCCACTTATGGATGAAATCTTTGGCTTTTTCATTGGGCTCCTACTTGAGGTTGCACAAATGGTTTAGGGTAGGCAGAGCTTCTGTGTTGAACAAAAAGCGCTCGACAAACATGTTGAAAACTTTGTCAAAATCCCTTAATTTGATGGGATTGACGTGCTCAGCATACCACTTGGCAGCTATCCCCTCCAGACTGTGGTGAAAACAGAGAAAAAGGGCACGGTTATCCTCGCTGAATCGGGCGCATTCTGCGAAGAACATGGCGAGATGGGCCTTGGGATCTTTGGATCCGTCAAACTTAATGAATTTTCGGGGGAGGTTCTCCAAATTGCTGTCCCCTTCCAAGCCGAGGTAGAAATCTTGCCTGGTGTATGACATTTTTCCTTTGTCCCGGATTTGCAGGTCCTTGACTATTTTGGTCAGTGCCTGGATTGAATCCTCTATGGGGGGCCCGTACTTGGGTTTGTTCACTGATAATGGCTCTTCCACTGGTCTTTTGGATGGTCGCAGATGCTTTGGAATGTAAATCAGTTTCTCTTCTTCTTCAAAGTTCTCTTCTGCTGATTTTGAATCCTCAGAAGTATTGTCACGCTGTACTTTCTGTTTGCTGGTCCTGATAGGCTTTTTCATGGGCTTCTTCTTAATCTTGCCTTTAGTAGCTGCTTTCTTTAGACCAGCCTTAGCCTGCTCGGCCATCATTTTGGACATCATCTTTTGAAAGACCCAGTACATGGCAGGATTGACATCGCTCTCGTCCCTTGAGTTGTGTTTCTTAGATGATCTGGGAGAATTCCTCTCTTCTCTTTCGCTATCGTTGTGCTGCTGAACAGTCTGCTTACCAGCCCTTGTCTGAACCATCTTTGGATGCCAAAGTTTTTCGTGCAGAATACGGGAATGATTAGAGTATGGAGAAGTTTTTTTGAAAACCATATTTTTTTTAGGAAAAAAGAATGAAGAATTTTGGTAGACAATTCCAAGAGATTATCCCATTACTCGAGATTGGGTCATCACAAGATTTGTGACAATTGTGTTACCATTTTGATGATAACTGAGAAATGTGCCTTGTTACCTTGGCGAGGTCGTCAACCATGATAAAAGATATTTGAAGAGAAGTGGAAGGAATGTCCCCTTTACCCGAGATGAGGTCGTCACCAAAATTGTGACCATTTGTGCTATAAAACAAAAATACAAGAGATAAAATTTTGGCCCAAAAAGTATTTTTTTATTGATAGTAATATTTACAGACAAAGAGAGGGTGGGCAGACAGTTTGCCACCACTCCTGATATTCAGAAGATACATTTGGCCCAGGAAATACAGATAGAGAAACAAAGGAGTCCCAGGTATATTTGGTGACATGGTATGCCCCAGACCACTGATCCGACTGTAGGTTGAATTCTGGCATGTTGCTTATCGGGAAGCGGGTGTTGGCGCGAACCTGCCGCTGCGAAAACTGTCTAAGACATCGTTGTGGCTGATAATCAACACAAAAGAAGGGGCCAAGCAATCTGTAGCGCTTGCTGCGAGCATAGGTATATCGAGGAACGGTCTCTTTCCTGTCGAAAAAGTCCCAAACAATCTCTTCCTGATGTAATTTCTCGATCAAGGCTCGATACTGGATGATCGATTTGGGCTGCTTACTGCTAAATCTGAAAGAACTGGCCTTCGATGGAACATGTTGCAGGAACCACGACTGCAGGGCATAAGTGCATCCTTCTACCAGAATGGTCTCTTCGAGGGTGAACTGAGCCAAACCTGGGTAAAGAAAAGCCAAGGTTGCCATAGAAACCGATAGTTGACGGGTCTACATGCTTCCCCATCTTTGAAAGAGCTAGGCAACTCTGACGTCTATGAAATTCTGGCCATCTTGAAAGAAAGCTAATCCTACTATGCATAGGATCATGGCATGCCGAATTTTGTCTTTTGCTGCTCGAGACAAAGTGTCAACCTCCTCGTAAGCTCCGTACTTGCGATAGAGTTCAAATAGGTCAATGAACTGATTCCCATCGATTTCAGTGAGAGGTCAGGATATGCTCCCTGTTGCTCTGGCCAAGGCTTCTCGAACATCTACCCCTTTGATGTTGATCAAAAACTGCTGCTCGACAGGATCATTTGACTGACCAGCTGGTTCGGGCAATCCCATGATATCATTGAATTCGTCTATCAGCAGAGTCATTTCTCCCCATGGAAACCAAAATGTGCAGGTACGTGGATTCCACCGTTCTGCCATAGCCTGAATCAAAGCTCCATTGATGGTTCGCTTGCCTGCTGTCGATGCCATCTCCAACCCACAGTCATCCAAGTGGTCTAGGAACATACGTGAGAAGGTGGCGAACCAGGAATAATACCACCGAGGGAAGAAAGGACGAGACTGGATGACCCGATGATCCGGGGATCCATCTTGTATCTGATAATAGACATGATCTCGGGGAAAGACAACATCGAGAGAATCGGACGCCATTGAAAAATGATACTGGGGCAAAGAAGAGATGAGGAGAATTAGATAAAATGCAGGACTTACGGATAGACTCTTGAAGAATAGGTAGAAACCTGGAAATTTTTGAAGGATCGAGGAATTTTTTGCAGGAAATTTTCTAGGGTTTTCGAAGAAAATTTGATCTAAAAAGAAAAAGAAATGTAGGTAGAGGAAAATGTACACCTGGGGTTTTTGAAAGTAAGGGAAAATTTGAATAATACACCCAGGGTTTTTAAAAGAGTTTGATATATATATATATATATATGAAAAAAATAAAAGAAGTATCACACAACCAAAGTTGCACAAACAAGAATACGCACACAACACTCCCTAAAGGCTGACTCTGAATGCAATATTTGAAATGGCTTGTAGGACCTTAATCCTAACTCTAGGGTTCAAATCATCTGATTCCAATCAATATACGTCGATATACTCAAGCCGAAGCTCGAAGTACGTGGCATATAAATATTTCTCCAGTTCTAAGATAATGGCTTCCCAACATCCTTGAGCACCTATCGATATACCTCAGACTATGGACCTTAGGTACGTGGTAGGGGGGCACGAACCCAAATAGGTGGTCCAGTTGTGAGGCTCTCTCCCGAACTATGGTTCAGTGAGACAGCCCAGCAACGTGAAGACCGGGACAATATAGGTAGGGAGGTTTTCAAAAACATGTTCAGCATGCAAGAAATCATATGGCTCTAATGCAAGTCCTAAAGAGATAGATTTAAAATGAAAGAGGCATACATTTGCATACATTGTTTTGCATTTAATTCCTAGAATTGAGGAGAGTTGTATTTCAGACCGAAGTCTAATGTGAACATGGAATAATCTCCTCAATATGGTCCTACCAAACCATACTTAGATCCTATATGCAACGATGTCAGCTTAGGACAGAGTCTAGGCTCCTAAGGTTTGTATGGAAATGTAGCTGACATTTATAGAAAAAGGCATTTAAATTCGATCGGACGAAGACGTGTCCCATCTCGGTCACCAAAACTATGATCATCGCAAAATTTTTCCTCTCTTGATATTTTTCTCTCTTCCTTCTCTTTTCCTTTCTATCATTTATTTCCTCCTTTTTGAAGGGAGAAGATAAAAGACAGAAATGAAGAGAGAAGAGAAAAGAAAAGAAAGAAGAGAAAGAGAAATTCTTTTGTGGGGTCTCACTTGACCTTAATTTTGAAAATATTTAGAAAATAACTCGCCTCTGTTTTGAAATATTTGCATGAAAACTAGGAGACGGGATTCGCTCGTCGGTACGAGGTTCAACCGTTCCTAGCGCCTTTACCAGGGGTAATCGAACCAAGGGTCAAATTTTATGCCTTTTGCTTTGCCTTAATATTACCTAAGAATTTATCCTAAGTCTAAATGCACAAATAATCATGCTTGTGCAATGAAAAGATGTATGCTCTTTTTGAAAATGATTTGGAAATCTCAACGTATTTTTGAGATGAATATGATAATAGAGTGAAGAAATGATTTCTAACTTAGAACTTAAGATTTTAAAGTTCCAAGCTTTGGAATAATCAGAGTTTGGAAAAATAAATCTGGATTTTGAAAGGAATGTTTTTGAAGTTTGAAATAAAAGGAGAAGAAAGGGATTTTCAAAGTCATAAAATGGACTCTGAATTAGAGTTTTGAATCAGGATAGAGATGAAATTTGGAATGGAATTTGAACTTCAGTTTTAAAGTTTGAAATCAGGGTGAGATTTGAGAAATAGAATTGGTTTTTGGAATTTTGAGAATCAAGATAAACTTGGATTTTGAAATCTGGACTGAAATGAGATTGGATTCAAGAATTGGAATTGAGGATAAAAGTTGATTTGAAATCTGAAATTTAAGATGAAATTTCAATCTAAAGCCTGGATTCTAAATAGAGTTGAGATTCAAAATTGAATTCTGGATTTAGAATCCTAAATGGGAATTGGATCTGAGTTTTTGGAATGGAGTTCGGATCTGAAGTCTGAGACACGTGGTAGAAGTGAATTTTGGATCCTATACTGGATTTTTGATCTGAAGTTTGAGATCCAAGGTGGAATTGGATTCTGGATCCTATATTGGGTTTTGGATTTGAAGATTGAGATCCAAAATGGAATTGGATTCTGGATCCTAAAAATGGATTTTGGATTTGAAGTCTAAGATCCAAGATGAGGTTGAATTTTGGATCCTAAAATAGGTTTTGTATTTGAAGTCAGAGATCCAAGATGGAATTGGATTCTGGATCTGGAACCCTAAATGGGAATTGGATCTGAAGTCTGAGATCCAAAAGGGGAGATTGTATTTGGAAATCTGGATCCAAATTTTGGATTGAGATCTAGCTTTGGATTTGGATTTTGAAAGTCCAAATGGGACTTTTGAAGATGGGTCAGGGTTTTGTAAACCCAAATTGAATTTAAAATTTAGGAAGAGCCAAACTTTGAGGTTTTAGAATCAATTTCAAAATTTGATTCTGAATTTGAAGATGAGATCTTGGAATTTCAAAGTTGATTTGAGAATTGAATTACACATGAATTTCAAAATTGCATTTTTGAATTTGAAGCTTGAATTTGGAATTTAGAGAATGAATCAAGAACTTCAAAGTTAAGTTGAACTTTTGAATTTGATTTCAAAGTCAAAATTTTGGACTTTGAAGATGAGATAGAATTGATGAATTGAAATAGAAATTGAAGAAAATATATTCACAATCACTTGGGTTTTTAAAAGAAGAACTTTGAAAACATGATGCAATTCTATTTTAAATGATGAATAAATTTAAATAACTTTGAAATTAGATTTTGAAAATCATATTTCATTCCTTAAATGAATGTAAATAAGATTAATGATATAATACACTTCTGACTATGGTCATTGAATGTATTATATAATGATCATATCTAAATTTAAATGAAGAATAAAACACATTTTGGTGCTTTTATAGAGTTTAGAAAGAAATTAACTCTCAGTATACCCTGACTATGGCCATTGGTATACGTATTGAATCAATTTTAAACTAAACTCTGATAAAAGAAAGAAAGATTCAAAGAAAACATGATGAATTTTGAAAAGGATCCAGTGTGGTTCTAGTGTTATTTTATAAAAGATAAAAATACTAAGTTTTGTTTACATCCTGACTATGGCCATTGATGTAAATCATCAACTTAGGATTAATTACCTCTTACGAAATGGTGCACGTGCCATTCATGTTTCACCATTGTGAGATTTTGATAAATAAAGGCAAAAAGCATGAAAATAAGCAATTTATGATTTTTACAATGCTCATTCATTCTATCTAAAACAGGAAATGTAAATTCTCATTCAAGATCTAACTATTACAATACATAAAATTGAATTTATAACTCCCAATAATGACCCTTTTCCACATATTCCCTGCAAACACTTTAGTTAGCATGAAAAAAAAAGAGAATTGCATATATTATATTGATTTCAAAATGCAGATGGTGAGATGCTCATATGCTATGATTTTCATGATCTATGGTATTGGAAGTGATATATACATACCTACATATGTACATATATACATGCATATATATATATGTATATTCATATATACAGATATATATATATATATATATATATATATATATATATATATATATATATATATATATATATATATATATATATATATATATATATATATATATATATATATATATATATATATATATATATGTATGTACATATATATAAGACATATACAAGGGATTGATATACAGAAAATGGGAATGCTTGAAGATGTTGTAAAGAACAGAAGAGATGGTTGTCCCTTGAGGGATTTTAGATTGTAACCAACCAGGGTTTTCCCTTTACTATTTATACTGGCATAAATTTAACCAAGCATTTGCTGGTTGGCTGCAAATAGGTACGTAGGAATGAGATTAGGCTCAATGAACCGGGAATGGTATGAAGGCTGTAGGGGGGGTTTGTGAAATTATAGTAGTGTTTGGCCTTGCCAGGGTTGGAGTAATGTTGGATATTTACCGCGGGGTTTTGAAAGACAAACCACAACAGTGCCTTGGCACTGCTGCACAACAGTGCCAGGCATTGCTATGGGTACACTTGACAACAGTGCATTGGCACTGCTGTAACTCTATGAAAGGTTATAGCAGTGCCAAGAACTGCTATATGTGAAGGTGCATGCATGGTATAACGTAGGTGGAAGGGGTGTGGAGCTGGAATGGTGATGACCAATGAAACTGATGGGTAAGAACTTGCTGGTGCAAGATGGATATGATAAGAGGTATGAAGATATTATGCAGTGGTGAGATGAGGTAGTGAGGAAGGCAATGTGCAGTAAGCACAGGAAGTTGCATGGGAGCATAAGAGTGCAATAGATAAAGGGTGAACAATGCTAACGATGGAACATAATCAATAGGGAGGGTTATGAAAACATCATTCATGGGTAGATAGCTGTCACAAGCTTAAACTTCAACCTCTGAAGTTTACCTTGCGCCGGCACGAGATCGCCCCGACCTTGTTCAGCCTCACAGCAACGGAAGTCTTTTTCTGACACAAGCCGAATGCAACCAATTACCCACACTTGTATTATTCACATAAAATACAATCACTGGTCTGGCTTGCTTCCCTTGCAAAGCCCAGACATTACACATTTATAGCTTTCAAAGGGACATGCCAATCAACGCATCCTTTGGGTCGCACCCTTTTGCAAACACAGGTGTCTTCACACCCCTTTGCCACCAACAGCCACTTGGGTCACACCCCTTTGCAAGTGCAGACACCTCCTCACCGCACTAGCCATTCGAATTGCATGCCGCCTCGTAATCCGCACTGCGCACGTCACGTCCGACGCACCACGCCTGCCGCCCGTGTCCCGCATGCCGCGCGTGCTGCGCATGCCGCGCGTGCTGCGCATGCCGCGCGCGCTGCGCATCCCGCGCGCGCCGAGCATGCCGCACGCGCCGAGCATGCCGCACGCGCCGAGCATGCCGCGCATGCCGCGCATGCCGCGCGCGCCGAGCATGCCGCGCATGCTGCGCGCTGCGCGCGCTGCGCGCGCTGCGCATGTTGCGCATGCCGCGCCCGATATTAAGGGTCTAACAGGCCTTCCCCACCAAATGAATCTGACGTCCTCGTCGGGTTCATCTTCTTTAAGAAGGCTTGATCAGATCCTCAAATTGCCACAAAGTAGTGTCCTTCTCCCACGTTGCTTCCTCTATTGGCAGCCCTTTCCATTTGACAAGGAAGTAAGTCCTTCGATTTTTCTTGCTTTGGCCCTCCACCCTTCGGTCCATGATGAACTCAGCTTGCTTCTGAAACTGTGTTCGTATATTTGGTGGAGCACGCCGTGGCACCATCCGCGAAGGTTCTTCCAAGTCTTCATGGTACTCCTTAAGGAAACTAATGTTGAACACTGGATGTACCTTAATCCTTTCTGGAAGTTCCAGCCTATAAGCCGAACGTCCAATCCGTTTGGTTACCTTAAAAGGTCCGTCATACCGAGGAATGAGTCCCTTATGTGCTGTCTTCCTTAGGATCTTTTTCCAAATCTGGGGAGTGAGTTTCAACAAAACTCTATCCCCAACTTGGAACTCAAGTGGTCGACGCTTCTCGTCTGCCCACTTTTTCATCTGTCGCTTGGCTCTTTTCAAACAATCATGCGCCTCTTCTATCCTCTCATGCCGCGTTCTTGCGAACCGGTATGCCGCATGACAGCGACCTTGGTCCTTTTGCTTCACTACCTCATGAGGAGTGAAGGGTTGTTGCCCCGTTGCCAACTCAAAGGGACTCTGACCTGTCGTGGAGGTCTGTTGTAGATTGTAGCAGAACTGCGCAATGTCCAGCAAATCCACCCAGTTTTGCTGGTTGGCCAGCACGTAATGCCTGAGATACTCCTCCAACAAAGCATTAACGCGTGCCGTCTGACCATCTGTTTGTGGATGATTGCTTGTCGAGAAGTTAAGCGTAGAGCCCATCAACTCGAACAAGGTGGTCCAAAACTTTCCCGTGAATCGCACGTCACGGTCACTCACAATGTTTAGCGGCAATCCCCAATACTTCACAATCTGTTTCAAAAACAGTTGTGCAGTAATCTCCGCTGTACATTCCTTTGGAGCAGGAATGAACGTTGCATACTTTGAAAACCTGTCCACCACGACCATAATCGATGTAAACCCTTCCACCTTGGGCAATCCAGAGATGAAGTCCATCGATATGCTTTCCCACGGTCTGGTCGGCGTCGGTAGGGGCTCCAGCAACCCAGCAACTTTTTTCCTCTCCGTCTTGTCTTGCTGGCATACAAGACAAGTTCTGACATATAAGTCAGTGTCTTCTTCCATCCGCGGCCAGTAATAACTGGATGATAGGAGTGCCATCGTGCGCTCCTGTCCCGGATGTCCCGCCCATGGGGTATCATGTGCCTCCTTTAGTAGCAACTTCCGTAAGCCACCACTGTTAGGCACATAAGGTCGCCTTCCTTTAGCATAGAGAACACTATCCTCTATCCAAAATCGTCTTGTCACCCCCTCTTCCACTTGCTTTAACAAGCGGATAGTGACTGGATCCTTTTGAGTTTCTTCCTTTAAACTCTGCAAGATATCTCCAGATACTTGCGTGATTGAAGCAACAACCACCTCAGGTTCCTCCTTGCGGCTTAAAGCATCAGCAACTGAGTTTTCCTTCCCTGGCTTATACTGCAACTCAAAGTCGAACTCTGCCAAGAAGTCTTGCCACCTAGCCTGCTTAGGCGTCAACTTCTTTTGAGTCGCAAAGCAACTTGTAGCAACATTGTCTGTCCGAACTATGAACTTGGAGCCCAGCAAATAGTGTCTCCATGTTCGTAGGCAATGTACCACTGCCGTCATCTCCTTCTCATGAACAGAGTACCTCCTCTCTGTATCATTGAGTTTTCGACTTTCAAAGGCAACTGGATGTCCTTCCTGGACCAACACCCCTCCTATTGCAAAGTCTGATGCATCGGTATGGACTTCAAATGCCTTCCCAAAATCCGGCAGACGAAGGATGGGTTCTGATGTTACCACCCTCTTCAACTCAGTGAATGCCTCCTGACATTCAACAGACCAATCCCAGGTCTTGTCCTTTCTGAGCAACTCTGTAAGCACCACCGTCTTTTTTGAGTAGCTCTTCACGAACTTACGATAGTAGTTCGTAAGGCCAAGGAACGACCGCAGCTCCGAGACCTTCTTTGGTTTTGGCCAGTCCGTAATGGCCTGAATCTTCCGTGGATCCATCCTTACTGTGCCTTCTCCGATAATGTGCCCAAGGAAGTGAATTTCCTTCCTTGCGAACTCGCATTTCTCCTGCTTGAGATAGAGTTCATTCTCCCGCAGTTTGGTCAAAACCATTTTCAAGTGCGTCTTGTGCTCCTTAAGGGATTGGCGAGTCACACAGGTAGTCTTTTGTTCATCACCCTCAGCTATTCTGACTTGATAATATCCCGACCGCAAATCCATCTTTGAAAAGTATCGTGCCTTCCCCAAGCGATCAAACAGATCTTCAACATTAGGCACTGGATACTTGTTTTTGATGGTTACCTTATTGAGAGCACGATAATCCACGCACATTCGAAGGGATCCATCTTGCTTTTTCTGGAACAGCACAGGCGCCCCATACGGTGCCTTGCTTGGCCTTAGCAATCCAGAATCTAGCAACTGATCAAGTTGCCGCCGCAACTCAACCAAGTGCGGAGGGGGCATTTTGTAAGGCATCTGAGATGGGGGAAGTGCACCTGGAACCAGATCAATCGAGTGATCAATATCTCGCTTCTTGGGGAGCTTCTTTGGCAACTCATCCGGCATCACATCCGCATAGTCCCGCAGAATATCGTTCACTTCTCCTGATTGTTCCGCACCATTTGATCCGCCATCTTCTATCAAGGTTGCAACATAGGTAGGAAGCCCTTTCCGGATTCCATCCCTGAGTTGTAGAGCCGACACCAAGCCCTCAACTGAATTTTCTTCCAAGCCCCTAATGAAACAAGGCACCCCCGTCCCTGTGATGAGAATGCTCTTTAAATGCGGCATAACAATGACCGCATTCTTTGCCAAGAATTCCATCCCTAATATAACTTGGAAGTCGTCCAGTTGCATTGCCATCAGACTGCAACTGCCAACCCATTCTCCAACTTGCAATTGGACATGGGCAATGCCACCGACCTGCAATGCCTTGGTGTTTACTGCCTTCACTCGACTTCCGTCCTTAGACAACGGCAAACTGAACGTCTTCACCTCTTCTGCAGAAATGAAGTTATGGGTCGCCCCAGTATCGACCATAGCCTTTACTGGTTTTCCATTAATCTTTGCCTCCACATAAATTAACTCATTCCGCACAGTCTCCTTTCTCAACGTATTGAGAAGTTGGAGAGGATTCACACGGACTTGCTTTGTGGGTCCTTCCTCACCCACCAAAGCATTTAGCTTCTCTTTCTTTGGGCAATCCCGAGCAAAGTGAGGCCCTTCACAGATGTAGCAGCCAGAAGCTTTCTTCCCGCTTTTATCCGTCTTTTTGAAGCCTGCATCCTCTTTGGGCTTCTTTTCAAACTTGCCTTTACCTTTGCCATTTCCCTTTGATTTGCCCTTGACATCTTGGTCATTCGAACCAGATGATGTCAACTTGTAGTCAACAAGCGCATTTGCCGCTGCTACTGCCGCCTGGAGATCTTTCACTCCCTGTCTCCTCAATTCAGTCTGAGCCCAACCCTGCAGCCCAGACATGAAGTTGAAGAGCTTGTCCTCCTCGAACATATTCTTGACATCAAGCATGAGCGACGAGAATTGCTTGACGTATTCCCGAACAGAACCAACCTGCTTCAAGTTCCTTAAAGCATTCCTTGCCACCCACGCAGTATTGCTAGGCAGAAACTGCTCTTTCATTTCCCGAACAAGGTCCTCCCATGAGTCAATAGTTAGACGTCCAGTTTCCCCAGACCGAGTGCGCCACCAAAGTTTAGCATCTTCGGTCAGGTACATGCTGGTCATAGCAACTTTCTCAGCGTCCGGTGTCTTGATATTCTTGAAGTAATGGTCCATATCCCACAAGAAGTTCTCCAACTCCTTGGCATTACGCACACCCGTAAATGCCTTAGGTTCTGGCACTTTGATCTTTCTCATCTCAGTGCCAGCCGAATTACTAAGTAGTGCCAATTTCAAAAGGCCTACCTCATCCCCCAGGGACTTGACATCATTCTGAATCATGGTGAGGAATGAAGACTCCCCGTGAGACTTCTCGAATCTTTCCTCCCAAGATCTCATGTAGACATCAAAATCAGTAACTCGGGTCTCCAAAAGCGTCAACCGAGTGCCCCATGCATCCAGTCGCTCCTCCAGGAGTCCTATCCTCTCCGCAGTCTTATTAGACATGATAGGCAAAACCTGGCTCTGAGTCCACTTGTCACAAGCTTAAACTTCAACCTCTGAAGTTTACCTTGCGCCGGCACGAGATCGCCCCGACCTCGTTCAGCCTCACAGCAACGGAAGTCTTTTTTTGACACAAGCCGAATGCAACCAATTACCCACACTTGTATTATTCACATAAAATACAATCACTGGTCTGGCTTGCTTCCCTTGCAAAGCCCAGACATTACACATTTATAGCTTTCAAAGGGACATGCCAATCAACGCATCCTTTGGGTCGCACCCTTTTGCAAACACAGGTGTCTTCACACCCCTTTGCCACCAACAACCACTTGGGTCACACCACTTTGCAAGTGCAGGCACCTCCTCACCGCACTAGCCATTCGAATTGCATGCCGCCTCGTAATCCGCACTGCGCACGTCACGTCCGACGCACCACACCTGCCGCCCGTGTCCCGCATGCCGCGCCCGCGCCAATCATGTCGCGCGCGCTGCGCATGCCGCGCGCGCCGAGCATGCCGCGCATGCCGCGCGCGCCGCGCATGCCGCGCCCGATATTAAGGGTCTAACAATAGCCATGTATACATACTGTGAGGATAGTGCAGGAAGTGAATGTGCCGCGCCCGATATTAATGTCGTGTGCAGAGTTGTGGCTTGTGAAGGTGGGTATGATGTTGTCAGGTAGCAGGGAAGGGCAGTTATATGGAGTACAGGTAAAGGTATTATGTATAATTGGTAGTGCAGAGGATGATAACAAATGTAAGAAAATTGTAGATGAATGATGAAATGGTACCTGTGCAGTATGATGGGGATGGGGATGGATAGATGGGTACAAGTTATGAGTTGGGGTATTGTGCATACCTAGATGAGAAGATATTGGTTGTTGTGGAATGTAATAGGCCGGATAGCAATGATGGAATGGGATGAGATGAGTGGTTGCAACATGAACCTAATTTTAACATCTAACTTTCTCCACAATTCAAAGTATATCCAGTTGTTCCATATCAGACAACAACTGATCAGAGATTATCAACAATGAATTATTCTGCTCCCATAACATGTATTAGAGCAAATTGAATTGGAACCATAGCTGCAAGTTTAACCGATGTTGTATTTGGCTTTGATGAGATCGAGATGCTATAAGAAGATGAATATTGTGCAATATACAGGATATATATTATACAGTGAATCAAATAGCTTAATGCATATCACGATAAAACTGGAGATTTGTTCTATTAGCAAAAAATGAACATTTCTTGTTTCACTAGAATCTTATCCAACAGTGAACAAACCTACTTTGATGGCCCAAGAGAAAGGAAAAATGCAAATTTATGATTGATATCAGCACACATCTAAGCCCTAACCTATGTGCTGATCGTTTTATGATGAAGAATGTCAGTTAACTTGTCACAACCTGTAACCAAGTTAGCAATCACCTGATGGGGTTACAAGAACTCTCAGAATGAAGTGATCTAGGTGATAAAATAAAAAAAATAAAAATAAAAAAACTATTATGTGAGCTAGAATATAATAAACACAAGATGCATCACTACTGCAACATATGATTCAGTTACTAACTGAGAGTATAAAATCTGTGAAATTAAAAGACTGATATAAAACAATAATTCAGTAGAGATACATTTCACAAGATTATAGACAGAAAACCCACTCCCGAGGCCTTCGAGTTGCATACTGAAGCAACCCATAAATGATGCTTCTCAAAAATATAGCCTGAATCTCGTTGGGCACCATACTGCCAAAGTTGTGGGGGATCCTAGTATTTGAATTTTATCCACCTTTTAATCAGAAATGAAAGACAAGTTGTGCTCAGAAGCACATCTGGGATTAAAAGCACCATGATAAGATTTCTGGGATTAAATTAAAAAACTTGCAAGAGCATCCACGCCATCTAGACTCAGTGGTTACTTGTCACGCCATGACCCAACCGTAGGTATCATATACCATCAACATCAGGGCAAATGAATGAGGGCTGATCAATAAATGCCTCCTAAATTAGCATCAACAATGATGCTCACCCATGCAAAGTATGTCTCAGCGTCATATACACGCTTGATATATTAAGGGGTGGAGAGGGGCGATATGGAAGATAACAGCTATGAACATCTTCTCCTGTATTTGAATGATTTGTTCAACGTCAAGCATAACAGAGCTAGCAATCAGTAGATAATCATCAACTTATTTTTATAGCAAGACCAACATTTTCTAGGTATATTGCAGTAAAATTTTACCATAAATGAGAGTCAACATTGGCAAGAGCAAAATTGGGTAAATAATTCCTGACCAATCAAGTGTCAAATTCTAAAGGAAAACAGGTAAGAGGGTAGCCGAGACACAGAGGGGATGCAAGACAATAAACCAAAAGTTTTCAGATACATGCAGCCTAGAGCATTTGATAATTTGAGAACAACCATATGAATAGGTCCTTTCGAAACTTTTTATGAGGCTCAACTCACCAATGGAACCGATCAGAGCAAAGGGACTTATAGTAGTCGATGCCTAAAGAGAGAATTCAAATTTTTTTCCTGTGGTATCTCTCAAATTTCTTATTAAACATATTCTCCCGTTGGACTATGCATCTTTTGGACAAAGTTTTGAAAATGTATCCCTCACTACCTGCTGTGAGCTGTTAGTACCTCAAGGGTTTTGCTATACAATACACAAGGTACTGTCACCAATCAGATGATGGTATCTAGTGTGGGTAGTATATGCATAAGACATCACCAATATCTAGTGAAGATGCAAACAGAATCAAATCGATTCTGAATGTTCTTGGCGACAATCAATCAAAATATATGAATCAAATAGAACAAAATGAATCGATCATACCCTAAAGAAGAAAAAAACTATAATATACGAAATAAGCAAAATCAATCGATGAAGACAAAGTACTGCAATGGATCAAAATGATCATTAGCAATGGAATCCAAAGGTGGAGAAAATACATAGCGGATGGGTAACAAAAGATATAGTATGTTCTACTAAAAAAAATGTAGGAACTAGGAAATTCCTTTTTGCTGTTGCACAAGCGAGGGATTGATGTTGCAATAAACAACCTGATTCCTTCAAGGGTGTGCTAATGGGGTCAAGAAAAGGAAACACAAAAAAAAAAAAATTTAAGGGAAATCAGCGAAAACACAGAGGCAAAGGGATGCTCACCGTGACTAAATTTCGACTAAGGGAAAGGAAAGTGTGGCTTCCGTTTGTTGCAACAAGGTGAGGTCAGCTTCTGTGGCTCCACAGAGATTCTGAAGGGTGGAACTGAGATCTCTTAGAGAGGAAAAATTCGTCGTAGCCTTGCAGGGAGTCTGGAGGATCAAATTTTTTTGTTTGATCGTGGTTGATGTTTCGAGATTGATGCTTCTGTGTCTTTCTGAATCATGATCGACCTTTCGTCACTCAAAGGGGAGGCACCAGGAAAATGTGAAGGGGAAGAAGAAGAATCGGGAAGAGAAGGAAGGCCAGGGGAGGTAAAGATGATGGGTTAGCAGAGAAACTCCTCGATCAAATGGGAAATGGATGTCGGCAATGGATTCTTCAGAGAAAACCTCGATGTCGCGGGATGAAAAGAAATGGGTGTCGATCCTGGATATTGCGATGATGATGGATTGTAATGGGCTCCTCTTCAGAAGCTCAGAGGCCTCTTCTTAAAGGGGAAGTAGAGGATTCGAGAGAAGGTTCGTTGCAGATGGAAGGAGGAGAACGAAGGGGGTTGTTTGAGATCAACGATGGAGAGAGGAGAGGGAAATGCGCGGGAAGAGTCCGTTACCTTTTTTGTGATATTTCCCAAAAGCGGCTCTCCTTTAAAGAAGCTTTTTGTAAAAATGCTTTTCAAGTGAGGTTTTTAGTAAAAATAGTTTAAAAAAGCTTGAAATCATTTGTTTTTCTCGTAGTTTTTCCAATTTTTTGGTTTTTGTGTTATTCATCATTTTTTTTTGTATTTTTGGAAAAAGTATAAGACTTTACAAGAAAACAAAGATTAGACATTATTTTTTTTGTATTTTTGCAAAGTATTTACAAAAGGGAGTTTTTCTGAGAACTCAAGGCGATTTTTGGGAATATTTCTTCAGAAAATGGGTTTATATCTGGATTTTGAGTCAATATTCGAGGTTTAAAGCCTCGAATCGAGAACTACAGAGTTGTGGATCCAACAGAGCGCTGGATGAACTGCTCGAGCCATTCAGAACTATTTTTTGGTATTTTTGTAATTTTACTTTTGAAATCGGACAATGAGGCTCAGATCTGAATTTAAAACACTGGGTTTGGATCCAGAATTGAATTTGAATATATCAATATGGAATTCAATCCAGAAAATCTGAAGAATGACTGAAATTTAGCTTTAGTTTTCTCAGAAGATGGAATTAGGGGCAAAAAGGTCATTTTTACAAAACTTTGAAAAATTTGGGGTGTTTACAATATGTTGACTTTTAAAAACTTGAATCCTTAATAAAATACGATATTTCTTATAGCCGTGATGTGATAATTATGTTTTATTTATGATAATTAAATTGTCACATGATATGATGTATGCATGCGATGAATGCTTTTGGCTTATGTCGGAGCGTGTTGTTCAAGGAACTAGACTGAGATACTTATGAATATGGTGTATGGTCTGTGCTTCTTTGCATTGTAAGGCGTGAAAGGCATGCTCGTTTGAGTGTTATCTCTGGAATGAGTTGGGGTTGTTAATAACCCCTATGGGTGCCAGGGATGCACGTACTTCATGTTAAACATGTACACCTAATAAATGTGTTATTCACCTTCACAAGTAAAGTGTTCATATGAGCTAAAGGCATCATAGCAATACTGAATGGATTGGGTACATATGAATGAATCATAATGTATTTGTTACCCTGAAAGAGTATCTGAGCTATTGAGCCATGTTTTTTTCCTACTGTTATGAGGCACATAAAATGATAAGTCTTTGTAAGAAAGATAACGTTGTAACTCATTGAGATTTATGGTTTACCTAGAGAGGTAGGTGGTACAAGCCTCGAGTGACAATATTATGTCTTATGGGAGCAAGGCATCCCAATGGTCTCAAATCACTCAGAGGTTAGGAGATTGGGGATATCAACATATCCTAGGTGATAGATCCCCAACTAATATAGCTAGTCCTAAATGCATCCTATACTGAACATTTACCACTACAAGAACTTCTCTCAGTCTCAGACTGCTCACTTTGGAACCCAGGCAGTTAGACCTTCAGAAAACTTAAAACACATAGCATAATGAATGCTCAAAGTATTCTTTTCTATTGCATTGTATGTCTCTAAGTACCCAAAAATAATGTAATTAAGATAAACAAAGACCTTATTTACACAATCTTGAAATGAAAATCTGCTCTGATAATGCACAGTCATATTTTGAATAGTGTTGCATGTTACTTCACAGTTGTTAATTTTGAAACATATATTGTTTTTCTGTTAAATCGTATCATGGAAATGTATTATGCCTTGATAAACTGTGATATCTTATATGGAAATGTATAATTTAATGTTATGTAATTACTTAGAATTGGTGTATACGTACCAGACTTTCACGAGTCTGACCCTTTAAAGGAATTTCAGGTGATTAATGCGCTGCACAATGAATGACGAGATACAGAGATGATGTCGAGAGTCAAAACCTTGGAAGATCCATGGCCAAACTTAAGATTTTATTTTGTTGGATCCTAAGTACTTGTTTAATTACAACTTCATCCTTTTCATCTATTTTATTGTATTTTGTGAATGGCTACCATTAGAAATATAAATCATTTTGGTTTTTTATAAATAATTCATGAATGGTTCTCTCGTCTTACATTGTTGATTTATACCTATAACCCGCTCCAAAGTTTTTCAATCCCCGCATGAAAAATAAATTTTTTCATTATTTAAAGTTAAAAAGAAAAAAAGAGTTCAAAATTTTGCTAAAATTTCATGTTAAAATTTTGGGGCATTAAAGAATTCATATTAGAGCCCTAGTCAAAAACTTTTGGTTCAAGTTCCGACTTGCATCCAACATCGCACTGTGAGTATTTGTATCTTAAAATATTTATGTTTCTGTGATAACATAGGATGATACAAAGCTTAACAATGCTAAGAATTCTTTTGAATAGATGTCGTACAATGATATGGTCGAGGCACTGAATGCTCTAATTGAAATCATGGAACAATAAGAAAAAGTTGTTCAAAACCTAGAATACCAAGTTCAACAATTGTTTCACGAAAATGCCAACTGAGAAGGGTTTGGTGATGGGTTGGAATGTGAGATATGCCATGGGATTCACTATGGTCAAATATGTTTGTGGGAGCTAGAAGAATGTCTTTGCTATGAAGAAATGAGTCATTCCACTTATTGTTGCCAACTCAAGCAGGTCAATGACAAAAAGCAACTAACAACAGCAGATCTTGTTAACGAGGCCTCGCAAAATGGTATCCTCCAAGATGCACCAGTGTCATTAGAAATAATTTCTTCAGACTCATCATCAAGCACACCAGATAACGGAGAGCCTATCTACACTCCGACCTCGCTCGTCTATGCTCTGGCTTCACCCCTCTATACCCTGGATTTACCCTTCTATATCATGGTTCCCCTCCCACATTCCACGCAAAGTTTGGCGTACAGGAAATAGGAGAAACTATGTTAAGTAGTTCTCGCTAAATTTTCAATTTTTTGCTAAAATTTTGGGTTAAGATTTTGGGGTGTTACACTTTGAAAGACAAGTTGTTCAGAAATCAGTCATAGAGACCTAGAGGGATTTCGGGGTTTTTGTCGTCTGAGTCATAGAGACCTAGAGGGATTTTTTTCGTAGCTAAAAATTCACTATTAGGATGATCCAAATCTAGAGCCCAAACTCCCTGCGAAATGACAAAACATGCAATTCAGATCAAGAGTATATATAAGTACTTCCGCAATAAAAAATAAGTACAAAGAAACAAAATTAAAGCAAAAATAATTGAGCAAATTCAAATTTTGACTTGAAAGAATCCAAATTCTTTTAGGCTCCAACTTGCAGCCTTTTTTTACAAAGCTCTGGGGAGTGTACGGTGATCTAAAAGTTCTTTTCTCCAATCCGACAACACCTTTGCATAGGTAGGATGTTTAGAGGAATGACTGACAACACCTCTACATAGGAGTTCAAATTGAAATAGGGGCGAGATAGAATGGGGATAGGGTCTGGTCACACTCCATAGGGCTAGCATATAAGTAGGGATCTCTTAGATTAATCAAGCTTTAAGTGTTACCCCCATATTTATAGGCTTTCATAATAGAAAATGGGTTCTAAGAGTTTTAGATCTGGATCCACTTCAAATAGATCCAAACTCTTTCATAAGGATAGGATACGGTTTATATGGAAGCTTCCCATGGAGAAAATTTGGGCCTAAAATGTGTAAAAGGGGTTTGAATAAGGGATAGGGATAAATCTCAAAGCCTATCTCAATATTTGGCACACTGGATAGCAATGCAACTTTGTCATCCACCAGCGGATGGCAAAAGTCTTTGTTGTACCCAATGTCAGACAACAAAAATGGTTTGTTGTCCCATAGCAGATTCCAAAGCCCCTTTTGTTGTCCCATTGTAAATGCCCAAGACGTTTTTTTGTCCCACAGTAGATGTCCAACACATTTTGTTGCCCCACAGAAGATGGCACAGACCTTTGTCGCTTCCAAACAAACAACAAAAATATTTTTATCGTCTACAAAGAAATTAAGGAAAAGTTAGGGAAAATCCATTGTTTTGGGTACTGTGAATATTTTTTAGGGTTTTCCCAAAATCCTATGAGTTATGCCTAAATTTTAGGGGTTTTCGTAAGCTAGGATAGGAAATGACTAAGTTTTTGGGTCCTTTGTTTGAGAACCTAAGAAAACACTTTTTCAAATATTAGCACTTGGGCATCATTTAAAAAAAAATGGGTGTCTACACATGCAAAGGAATTATCCTGAATAAACAGGTGGACTTAAAACGAAAATAGCTTTCCCATTCTGCTTAATCTCGGGATATCTCCCACCAACATTTGGACAACAAGGCATCATTGTCCAGATGAAGAGATCTAATTTCAGTACCACAATGGTTTGCCAGCAAGGTGGTCTTGGACCAGCTCACCAATGACATGCTTTGGTGATTGGAAGTGTCCCTTAGGAAAGTGAGGAAAAGCCTTGTTTTGGACATTTTGGTCATTTTAAGAGGGAAAAAGCCTTGGGTGGTCCTCAAACCTATAGATACTCTCCCTTTCTTCAACTCAAACCATCTTATCGCCTATTGAGATCTTTAAAAGTTCCCAAAATCTTCTCGATTGTCCCTTTGTTCCTTCAAGTAAATCAAGAGATGTTTAGAAAACCTTCTTATTTGGGATTTTGGAGTTTTGAGAAGCATCTCTCCCAAATCTATCTCTCTCCTACCACCTCGAAGTGTCGGAAAGGAGCCTGAAGCAAGCCAACATTCACAACCTTCATTGTCCGAGGGGCTCCAAGGTAAACTCTAAACTTTTCCCAAAATTCCAATTAAAACTTATTTTCCATGTTTTATTGAAATTATTTGTTCAAGAATTGGATTTTCTTGGGTTCTTTTCCAAAGAAAATCTCTTTCTTGGAATCTTTATTCCAAGATACATTTGCCTAGGTAAGAAAGCCTCTTTTCCCACTAGGCCAACATCTCTAAAGGCTTGAGACATTGTCATCAAGTCCGACCATAGCGAGAAAGGGGTTATGATTTTTAAGTAACCCATGTTTCTTTCTCCCTCTCTTGTACTTTCTTTCTGTTAAAGAAGTAGAACTCTTGGCCATGGTGGAGTCCTCGTCTAACTCAAGATCAGCCATGATTGAGTCCTCACCCAAGTCAAGATCCACGACCCTCACGTTCCACATGGAGTCCTCATCTCATACGAGTTCCCATGTGATGAGTCTCAAGAAGTTCAATGCCAAGTAGGTTTCTAGAGTCCTCAATGCATGGAGTCCATCTCTATGTGATAAAGAGACCCCTTTTAACCAAAGTTCTTGTAATCAAAGGAGTCCTAACCAATATAGGAGAATAAAGATGGTTGGACTCCTACCCAAGTTTAACAACCCCATTGGCTGTAAATACAAGATCCTCTCTATCAAAGGTGCATGAGAGACAGAGAGAGAAGCATCATTAGTCATGGATATAGGATTTGTCATAGTCGAACCACGTTAAATTTTGTGTGTGTGTGTGTGATTGTGGTAATTAATCCTTGTTTCACGTGTGAGTGTTGTGATCAATTCTCTTAGGGATCTTTACACTTTCTTTATCTTTTTAAATTTTTTTGAGAAATTTTATTGTTTGCATGCATTTTTTATTTAAAACACATGTTTCATGAATTGGATATTGCTCGGGTGGGACTACATCAAGCTTACCTCATAGGTACACTCAAAGATTCAAGAAAAGATTCTCTAAAGTAAATATCTCAACCTTGATTGAGTCATCCCTTACCACTTGGGAAGGAAATACCCAATCTCGTATTTAAGGAATGAATCTCATCACCTTTTTCAATATTGAGGCGAGTCTAAAAATCATTTTCTAAAAGGCTTTTCAAAAATTTTCAAAACCTTGTTGGTGAATTTTCCCATCAACACCCTCCACCAAACAATATTAATGTTGGATATGGGCCATGACATGAAAGTTCGTTGAGGCACTGGAGAAGTTGGCACTGCAGGATATTACATCCATTCACTTGTTCTTAGGCAGAATCTTTGCACATGATACAAGTACTTTGGCTTTAAAACACACAAAAGCCAAAGGAAAAGAACCCAAAAAAATTTAAAAGGAAGCTACAGGAGGCACACATTTTTATTTTTTATTTTTCTTTTCATTAGATGTAGATCAACCAAAGCAATATGCAGACATTCTTCAATAGTAGAAAGTGACCATGCGTTCTTTTTCATACGTGGTGTTAAGATCATTCATTCAAGGAATAAAGATTAAGGTGAAAGACAAAAATTCTACTATTTTTTGGAGAGGCGAGTGGTGTTCGGATATTTGCTTTAGGAAGTACTATCCCTTACTCTTTCAAGTTTGTAGAGGTGCTAATCAATTCATTAGATCTTTTTGTTGAGAGAACATTGGCTAGAACATTTTGTTGAGGCATCAACCGAATGACCATGTTTTGTAGTAGTGTCTTTCGCTAATGCAGCAGATTTCAGATGTTCACCTTTTGGAAGGACATGATATTTTGCAATAGAGGTTTTCTTGGAATAGTCAATTCAGTGTTTTATCATGCTACCGAGTTCTTAGTCCAAAAAGTGCAACTCCTTGCCCGACTGGTGTAGTTTGGGGAAGGATTATTGAAAGAAATGTGGGTGTCACTTGGCTAAAAGATGCTCAGTGTGTGGTAGGGAAGATGTTGGATCTTGGTATTGGATCCAGTATAGCCATAGGGTTTCACAAATGAAACCCCAAAAGGCACAAGAATGGTGGGCTTATTAAGACAATTAAAAATATTTTATGAGTTGCATGTAACCTATTATATATGGGTTATGGAGGGGGGTATTGAGTTTAATAGAGCATTATCTCTAAGTTATTGGTAAACTTAATCCAATCATCTATGATGGCCATGCAAAGAGCAATTTGTGAGCTCATTTGGAGGACTGAAAAGGATCTCATAGTTAGAGATGAGCTGAAATAACTCAACCGATAAAGCATGTGTCTTCACACAGATGGAGGTTTCACTTCTTCTAGCACATGACCAATTCAATTCAGTGACTCCATCCATACGAGATTTCATAATCATTGTGTTCCAACATTGGTATCAACGCAACGGGTTATTAATCCATCAAGTTGAGCCACTTGAAGCCCAAACCAAAGCCTCGATATCACCCTATGACTGAAAATGATTAAGCAATGACTCGAGTTTTGCTGACATGACTCCTAGATTGGCAATAAATAGGAGCCACTTGTAATTGGGGCTGAAGTAGATGTAATTGATCCTCACTCAATCCACCTCACTGGATCTGAGTTCGTTGGTGATGTGAACCATGCAAAAATCTAAAAAGTCTGGACTCTGGCCGAATGAGGTTGATGCTAAGGTATCAGTGTTCTTGGGGTTGTGGCGATTGGAGGAGAAAGCGATGAGCTGATTGTCTGACTAGAATGCCAAAAACACTCCAGGCCAGGCTTAGCATTTTCATACCCTCGTTATCAGGGACCAAACTCACTCAAACTCAGGAACGATTGAGTCTCCTAGACATTGGTCTTCATGGAGGCGATTGACTCTACCCTGGTGATGACCGCTCGCAGAAGTCACGGTGTAGTCGGGTGGTCCTTGTGAGGTGGTGGCTAATTGTGCAGCTCTCGGGCTTGAGTAGGGGAAGGAGTCGGCTGAGAGGGTGGAGTTCGGTCGATAAGTTTTGGCGAATGATTCAAGGTGGATCAAAGGGGAAGGTGTTGAAATTACCTAAATGATCATGACGTGATCGCTCCACTTGATCATGTCCTAATCGTTAGGATCTGATAATGATCCTCTCCTACCTAAGTCATTGATCCCTTATGAGTGGTTACCACATTTGTTGGCTCATTTGTTGGATAACCCTTATCATGTCCATTGGTTGGATCCCTTATCGTGTCCCCTCTCCTTGTGTGTGTGTGTGTGTGTGTGTGTTGTACCCAGCGTCTCACCATGTGAAATAATGAGTTGTGTGTGTTTTCTCCCATGGACATAGGCTCCAAGCCGAACCACGTTATTCGAGTCTTAGTTGTGTTTTTGTGCACACTTTCATTTTATCATGGTATTAAAGCAGGTTCTGATGATCGTGTAACCATCATGGTGCCCATCATTGCCTTCAACAAGCCTCTACCAGCTGCTTATTGATGGTGGAAAGGGAGGACGAGTTGAACCAGGGCAACTCCCCAATGCACATCACACCCAAGATGGTTGTGCAAGAGCAAAACCCAACTCTAAAGATTACCACTGTGTCGTTGAATGGATCTAACTACCTGGTATGGTCAAAGGCCGCCACCCTCTTCCTCAGCAAAAAGACCAAACTAGGTTTCGTTAATGGCAAGATTGTCCCTCCGAAACCTGAGGATCCGACATATGCCGAGTGGGAATTAGGAAACCACCTTGTTATGTCCGGGTTGTTGAACTCCATGGACCCCAACATAGTCGAAGGATTTCTATTCCTCGACACCTCTAAGGATATATGGGACTCCTTGAGGGATATTTACGGTGAGCAAACAATCTCGCAAGAGTTTACCAACTCCAACAAGATATCGCTCGCCTAACCAAGGTCGATAGGACCTTCCACTCATACCTTAGTTGTCTGCGTGCTATGTGGGATGAGATGAGCCTATACCGCCTGGTCACTAATGACATAGACATCATCAAGAAGCGCATTGAGGAGGACAAAGTGTTCAAAACCCTTGTTGGCCTAAGACAAGACTATGATAGCATGAGGAGTCAAATCCTCATATCTAGAGAATTATTCCACTTCAATGAAGTATGCTCGATCATCCAACATGAGGAGACGGGCAGGAAAGTCATGAAATCTGAATTCAAACCCTTCATCGAAACCCATGAGAAGGTAGCCTTCTCAAGCAGCTCCAAGGACAATTTGGCTACTCCAATGCTTGAGCCCGAAGAGAACAAGCAGTCACAGGGTCGAGTGAGACCTCGATGCAGCCACTGTAAAAAAACTTGATCACGTAAAAGACAAGTGATGGGATATTCATGGATGTTTTGAACAATAAAAGCCGCATAACAACAACAAGAGTTTAAAAATGGGAATCACCATCGATGACCTTGCATAACTGCTGCAATAGATCAACAAGTCAAACTTGGTAGTAATATTGGAAGATCATAAAAAGGAAGCTACGGGTAAGATATTTGTGCTAAGTTCCAAACTTGTCAATTTCAGATGGGTCATTGATACTAGCGCCACTAACCACATGATGACCAAGGCCGACCTGTTGACGAACCTTTGATCGGCCAACAAAGGTTCTGTTAGCATTGCAAATGGATCCCAGATCCCTGTCTAGAACATTGGTGACGTTTTCCTCCTTGATGGCTTGGGACTCTCAGAAGCACTTTATATTCCATCTTTTTCTTCTAGCCTCATGTCTGTTAGCAGGATAACTGAAAAGCATAATTGTGTTATGATTTTTTCCTCTAAGCATATGGTTTTTCAGGACCTGAACACAAGGAAGGTGATTGGTAGAGGGCACACAGCAAACGAGCTCTACCTATTAGACAAAGAAAGCTAGGCACACATCGCTCGCAAGGTGGTTGACTTGGATAGGATGTGGCACTTGAAACTCGAAAACCCTTCTCATCATACCTTAAAGAGGATATTTCCCAACATCTCCTTACCTTAAGACTCATGTGACGCATGTCAATATTCCAAACAGACCAGAATTATCTTCTCTTTATCTAAGACCAAAAGTGATGAAAATTTTCTCTTATACATTCTAATATATGGGGCCTAGCCCCGATTGAATCTTACTCAACCTTCACATACTTTATAACCTTCATTGATGATCGCTCGCATGCAACATGGGTATATTTGTTTACATACAAGGGCGAAGCCTTCAAAACCTATAGGGAATTTGAGAGCATGGTTGAAACCCAATTAAATGCCAAAATCAAAACCTTTCGTTCGGACAATGGGACAAAATACGTCAACGCCAACTTTACCAAATACCTCACTAGTCGCGGTATTACCCACCAAACTAGTTGTGTCGGGACACCTTAACAAAATGGTGTTGCTGAGGGCAAGAATAGAACCCTCTTAAACATAGTGAGGGCCTTCATGTTCTACATAAATGTTCCAAAGAGCTTCTGGGCAGACACCATATCTTCTGCCTGCTACGTATCAAACCATCTACCCAACCAAGCCATCAATTACATGACTCCCATGAAAATAGTGAGGGGGAAACGCCTATCTCTGTTGCATTTACGGGTTTTCAAGTGTAAATATTTTGTGCACCTACAAGAACGATATAGGGACAAACTTGAAAAAAGGGCGAGTAAAGGCATATTCTTGGGATACTCCTCCATAAAGAAGGGATACAAGTGCTATAATCCTCAAAACAAGTAACTTATTTTCTCGCATAATATTGAGTTCTTTGAAGAAGAATCGTACTACCAAAAAAATGACTCACCCTTTTTTTACGATGAACTAAAAGGAGAGCACCCAGCGAATGTCGCAACACTAGTCTTACCTACTGTCGATGTCAAAGATGACTCACTCGCCAAGACCGTCCACAATGACCTGTCTGTGCACTCTAACAATGATGTCATCGAACCTCCAAGAAACGAGGATGTGAAGATGCCTACCGAGAGTTCAGTTGAAGTAGTCATGCCACAGAAATCTGGCAGAATCACGAAATAACCCAGCAGGCTAAGAGATTTTTACACTTACTTCGCGTCTAAGTCAATTGATCACCCAATTGAGAGGCATGTGTCATTAGGCAGCTTCTCAAAAGCCTACCTCTCATACCTCTTCAGCGTATACTCTAACACAGAGCCATCCATATTCAGCAAAGCCAATGCTCAAGAAGTATGGAGAGCGGTCATGGACAAAGAACTTACTGCATTAAAAATGAATGGGACATGGGAAGTTGTCCCCCTACCTTTAGGCAAAAAAATAGTGGGATGCCGATGGATGTACAAAATCAAGTACCGCAGCAATGGATCGATTGAAAGGTATAAGGCGAGAATTGTTACAAAAGAGTACACCCAGGTGGAAGGGACTGCCTATCACGAGACGTTCACCCCTGTCACTAAAATGAATTTCAACATAATTCTTTTGTTTGTTGAAGCCAACCAAAGATAACCTTTATTCAAGAATTTTTTTTCATGGAGACCTCAAGGAAGAGGTATACATGGAGCTACCCCCAGGATACCTCAGTATGGGCAACAAGAACCTCACATGTCGATTAAAGAAAGCTCTGTATGGACTCAAACAATCATCCCAAGCATGGTTTGCCAAACTTAGTGATGCCCTCACTAAGTTTAAATTTCAAAGAAGCTCGTTTGAGTATTCTATGTTTAGTAAAAGAAGCACCACAGGTGCTGTCATTATTCTCATTTATGTTGACGATATCATCATAATGGGAGATGACCCCAAGTTAATTAACAACATGAAGGATCACCTATGTCAAAGGTTTGGGATTAAGGACCTCTGAAAACTCATATACTTCCTTGGTATAGAAGCTGGTCAGTCGGATAAAAGAATATTTGTGTCAAAGAAAGTAGGCAATGAATTTACTCAAAGAGGCTGGCATGTTGGGAGCAATGCCCACCAATAGACTCATTGAACAAAACCACAAGATTGCAGAGAGAGCCCATACATGATACTGATAGTTTTCAAAGACTCGTGTGACGCCTAATCTACCTTACCATCACAAGGCCCGACATCACATAAGTGATCAATCTCAAGCCAATTCATGCATGATCCAAGGATCCCTCACCTGGCAATCACCCACAGGATTTTGAGATACATCAAGTCATCGCCAGGCAAGAAAATCTTCATGCATAGAAATGGATATACCAAAGTTGCAGGATACTCGGACGTCGATTGGGCAGGAGATCTGAATGATAGGAGGTCTACATCAGGATACTGCACATTTGTGGGAGGAAACTTGGTTATATGAAGAAGCAAAAAACAAAGTGTAGTGGCCAGATCTAGTGTGGAAGCTGAGTATCGCACAATGGCCGCAACTTCTTGCAAACTTATATGGATCGAGGCTCTAATACGTGATATGGGATTTTATGATGCTAAACCTGTGGAACTAAGGTGCGACAATCAGGTTGCCATCCATATTGGGGCAAATGACAAAACACAATAAAATCGATCATCATTTTGTAAGAGAGAAGATTCATGCAGGGATCATCTCCACTCTGCATGTTAGAAGTGAAGACCAGCTGGTCGACATTCTCACCAAAGCCATCGGGAATGACAAACTCCAAGATATTGCAACCAAGTTGGGACTAGTCAACATCGAAGCCCAACTTGAGGGAGAGTGTTGAAATTACCTAAATGATCACGATGTGATCACTCCACTTGATCATGTCCTGATCGTTAGGATTTGATAATGATCCTCTCTTACCTAAGTCGTTGATCCCTTATGAGCAGTTAGCATATTTGCTAACGACTACCACATTTGTTGGATAACTCTTATCATGTCCCCTCTCTTCCTGTATATATATACATTGTACCCTGCATCTCACCATGTGAAATAATAAACTGTGTGTGTTTTCTCCCATGGACGTAGGCTCCAAGCCGAACCACGTTAATCCAGTCTCAGTTGTGTTTTTCGTGCACACTTTCGTTTTATCAAAAGGCAAGGCCATGTTTTATGCAATGAAGATGTAGGTAGCCATGGTTGTCGAAAGTCTGTCGTATTAGGCGGTGGGCATCAATCTCGGTCAGCCACCGGCTCAGGCAGATCAAGACACTGTCGTGAACCCCTCATCCCTCGTTTGCAGCAACATCACTAGGCTCGTCATTCCCCTGGAGTCATGCGAATCGGCGAACCTGCAACTGGCATTCGTGTAGATGTCCAATTAAATAGATCGGCCGATGCCAAAACAAAGAAGACCGGTGAGAAAGATGCCTCTTCCGACAAGCCTAACAAAATCTCGATTCACTCTACCGAAACTGAACCAGAGACGACGGAACAACCGGCAGTTCTGGAAGTTTCCAAAGACAAAGATGCTAATACTGGGCATGGTTGCCACCTGAGCAAATAAGACGCAGTGTCGATGGCTAAAAAAGAATGTTGTGTCTCTAGTGTGAGTTGTCAACACCCGATGGGCTCCGTCAGATTTTTTTGAGCGATAGGTGGACTTGAAAAAGCCACCACCCACCACCACGTGGATGAAAAAAAAGTAGAAACGAACACTAAATTTTGAAATGGATTACTTTTGCATGTTGCACGTGATCTGACCAAATTGGACCAGATCTAGATCGGGCTCATAAGGTTGGGTACAAGTGGATCTGTCCTAGTAATATGGACCAGGTCTATATATATTGGATTGGATTTTGTGCACCTAGGTTGGTCTTTAAGCTCTTTGGTTCACATTTAATATCAGATTCAATAGAGGAACAAATACTATGACATGATGGGAACCACACAACTAGACCCAGTGGGACAAAAATCAGATTTGACTTATTTATATGGGGGTCACCTTGAGCATATCATGATTGGATCAAGTTGGTCCAATGTGCTTGCAGGATCCAGTCGGACAAAATTGGATCCAGGTGGTATTGATTGAGCTCAACAGATCAGAATAGATCTAGTTGTATTAGCTTGGATTCAGTCAATACGATTAGATTCGGTTAGACTTATTGGACCAGATCTGGAGCTACATTGACTTTAGCTTTCACAAGCTCAGGTCAGTCTGTTCCATCCCCTTCTTCTTAGTTGATTTGGATCTATGATAGTATTTTACTTGAATGGGTCAGCTTAAGAGTTTTATATGCATTTAGATGTTGAGTTGAATAAACCACAACCGAATCAAAGTATTGAGATTCAATTTTTAAATCAAATTTGACTCAAAGATCATGATAAACTTCAAGCTTTGGTTATGGTCTCGATTGAATATTTGCCTTGAAATGGGCAAGTGTGAATTAAAATTAGCATAATGGGACCTAAAATTATTTATATTGGTATGGATCCAAATTTTACTCAAATTTTAGGATGAATTTGAAAAAGTATAATGTTGGATATATTGTATGAATTTATTTGAATTTGGAATCTAAGGATATGGATTCTAACTACGGTCAAATCCCATGTGACCCATGTTGTTTAAGCTATTTAAACTTGTATATAGATCCATTTTTTCTATAGATTAGGTAACAATTGAAGTTGATTTTAGATATAATTTTTTTATGTGGATCCAATAATGGATCCAACTTTAATGTTAACATACTTATTGTTTAAATTGCTTATTATCATATTTTTATACATATTTATGATTGTTTGGATTTGGATACACTACAAGAAACCTGTGGATTAGCGACGACCTAAATTCGTCGCTAATCTGACTCTAATCTGTCGCTAAATTGTTTAGTGTCGGATTAGCGACGAAAAACTTTCATCGCGAATTTTTCGACGTTAAGTAGTGCCAGAACTTATCCATCGCTAATTTGCGACGAATATGATCCATCACGAGTCCTTTGCTATTTTAAATTAGCGATGGATAATATCCGTCGTTAATCCATCGTTAAATTTAAAAAAAATAATTAAAAAACATTTTGCTCGCTGTCGGCGCGTTCTCCAGCAAGGAGCAATTTTTTTTTTCACAGAACCGGCGCGTTCCGGCAGACTGCGACTCCGCGCGGATCCGGGGGGAGCTCCTCTTTAAGTTCCAAGTCAGCCACGAGAACCAGCCGAAGAGCTTCACGGCGGGGGCGCGTTCCGGAGGGAGCTCCTCTTTAAGTTCCAGGTCTGCCACGAGAATCAGCCGAAGAGCTTCACAGCGGGGGCGCTCAGCTTCAGCTGCGACTCCGCGCGGATCTTCGCGAGCTGCAGGGGGAGGAGCAACGAGTATGGCATAGGGGTGTGGGACGGCCACATCGGGAAGCAATCGGATTTCTACTACGAGACCCCCGGCTGGTCCGTTGGTGACTCCGGCAGGCTCCAGTGGCTCCCCAACAGCAGCCTCCTCTTCGTCGCAACTCTCTTCGACTCCGGCAGGCTCCAGTGGCTCCCCAAAAGCAGTCTCCTCTTCGTCGCCTCCTTCACGTCTCGGCTCTGACGAAGCCACGATGGCTCCATCTGCGACCTCTCCATAGGTGGGGATCGACTCTTTGTGCGCGTCGTCAGCGGGGCTTCTGGCGTCCTGAGAAGCGCCTCAAGTGGGAATGGTTTAAATCGAACTGGAGGGAAAAACAAAGGGAAAAAATTTTTTGAACGGAGGGAGGGAAAATTTCGCGCCTCAGGTGGGATGAAAATTAGCGACGGAATTAGCAAGGGAATTTTTCCGTCCCTAATCCGTCGCTAATTAGCAATGGATTAGGGACGGAAAAATTCCCTCGCTAATTTCGTCGCTAATTAGCATTTTTTGTAGTGTTTTGGCGATGAAAAAATGTTGTCGCTAATCCCTCGCTAATTAGCGACGACTTTAGCGATGGAGATATTTATGTCGCTAATTTTGCAAATATTTTAAACGTTAGCGACAAATAGTTTTCGCTCGCTAATATGTCGCAAATTGGTGACGGAAAAAATTCGTCGCAAATTTCTGTCGCTAAGTAGCATTTTTCTTGTAGTGATATATCGATCCAAAATGATCATGTGGTGATTAACCTGATAAAAGTTAAAGCATGTTGCATGTGATGATGATGCGCATGGATACTTGGAGTATTGACTATCCTGAAAACTTAAAAAACAAGAGCATTTATCAAGTTTGGCAAATCAAAATTGATTATGGATCTATGGGTTAATGAAAATCCATAGTACACCACTAGTGTGTGTGTGAACTTTGTGCAAGGTTATTAGCATATGTTGATGTCCTATAATATGGTCATAAAAGATAAATATGAAAACACACTAAGGCCAAAAACGTTGTCTCTAATGCAACAACAATGAATGTTGTCTAGATTAGTCGCTTCATATGAGACTTGAAGCTGAAAATAGCTAACAAGCAATAAGGTTGCATTGTGCACATGGTATTATACATTAAGAATATGATTCAAATTTTGACATGATGAAAAACTTATATAGTTATGTGAAATGAGTGCACGAAAAGATTATGATGGTAAAATCAGCCTAGTTTGTGAATAACTTATGATAAAGATATATCATGAAAGAGAAGTTCAACTAATGTGTGCAAAGCTTCATGATGTCATGATTAAATTCATACTATATGTGAAAAAGAATTATGGTTCATATGATGATAAAAACATCTACGTGATTAAGTTGAAAGATAATCCATAACATATGAGAAAAACATCATACTTAGATATTGATATTATTCTTGAAATTGTGCAAGTTTATTTGATAAATGTTTTGGCATAAAGTGTTATATGTTGTACATAATGCACCAGTTTCATCCCATATGGCCAAATACGACATGTTGGATTCAATGTGGCTATAGGATCTCACAAATGAAACCTAAAAAGTCATGTGGGATCATTAAGATAATTTAATATGTTTTATGGATTGCATGTAACCTATTTTATATAGGTTATGGAAGAGTTATTGAGTTTAATGAAACACTATCTCTAAGTTAGTGATGGAATTAATTCAATTTTTCATGGATTCTTATATAAGACTATGGTCATAGCAATCAATAAATAGATTATACAAAGCAATCTATGAGTTCATTTGGAGGATTGAGAGGGATCCCACGCTTGGGATGTCTTCACCTAGATAGAGGTTTAAATCTTCTTTCTATCACATGCTCCATTCTATTTACTGACTCCATTCATACGGGATTTTGGAACCACCGTGTCCCAGCAGAAGAGGGGGTCTCTGCCCCGCATCTTTGGAAAAATGCCCCCCTTTTCAAGCAGATTTTGCAAGAACTTTGGGGGGGGGAGGGGGTGTTTCCCTTGTTTGGGAGCGCATTTCATGCCTTAGGGAGTTTCTTCTTGCAGAGATGCGTCTTGAAGAGGACAAAAGTGGCTGTTTGCATGGAGGTGTTGGCTTCTGTTAGCTTAGGGAGGTGTATGGCTTCTAAAAAATAGCAGGGGCGTCAAACTTCCAGTTGGCGTGCTCTTTGCAAGACTCAAATGGGAGTTCAAGGAAATGCCCAAGCTAAAATGGCCAAACACTTACTTGAGTTGGCTGGGTCATTCGAAGCTTTAATTCCTATTGGTTTCCTGTTTTTATATTCTTGGGTTTGCAGGGAGTGATATCCCATCACTGGCCCATATGGTCTAATTTTTCCTATACATTAATGAAAATGATCTTTCCTTAAAAAAAAATTTTTGCGGTACTGTTGTGCTCTTGATCCTGCCCGCGGTAATCTCTGTGGAGTCGCAGAAACGGTTTTGCAGAGAGCCATCTTAATTAGCTTTAGATAGTTCGTTGCCTTTGCTTGCCCTCTGGTTGGCCTTCTGCTCCCCATTTTAATTGTTATGACCAACATGTACAGTGTCGTTTCACAATTTAATTTTCCTTTTCTATGCCACTCATCTTCAACCACCTTCCTGTTTTTACTGCTTTGGTTCCACGTTTCGATTCTGCAAGTTTGGGGAAGGTTCTCTGCATATGCCACACATTGCGGCTATTTTGCTATACATGCATCTTATAGTCTAGGTCGGGGATTGTTTAATGGTTTGACTCGGGTATGTATAGTAAGTCTTCTTCTCCATTTCTGTTGCTCGTTGTATTAACACAGTAGTGGGCAGGCTCATATTTTCTGTTACCCACCACGTTCTCATCAGCAAACCTCTCGGTGCAGTAATTAATAGAGGCAATGGTTGCAGGGTGCCTTAATTTCCTTCACAGAAATCTTCAGATCCATGCATTTTGTCCAAACTCCCATCTATAGCCAGGCAGCCTTTATCAACTGCTCCTGTCCTCGTTTCTGACATATGCATGGTACCTTGAAGGCCTTTACCAGTTTTACTTGAACATCTTTCACCCACCGTGCATTCTAGCTAGATGAGCAGAAAGCGCCAAATTCGAACAAAAACTGGTGTATAATGGAAGATTTTGTTTGTGGCCGATGGTTCTGCTTTTAGAATATTCGATTAAATTGGCCTGAATCAAGAGCAGGCGAAAAACAGAATGATTCAGACTGGTTTCTACTTGCTTACGACTTTAGTTATGAGGTGTCAGGGGGATGGGTTTTATGTCTGATGACGGGATCAGGTCATATTGTATGCAACTGTTTGTCGGTTATATATTCAATTCCCGCTGCACCTTACTTGGGAACCGTGCAACCAACTTGGGAATTGTGAGAGTGGGGCCGCATGAAGCCTTCATTCATCAAGTGAGATGTGCGGTAGGGATTGAACATAACCGATGAATCGGTTGTATGCAATATGACCTTATTTGCTTAACAGCATGCAAATGATGCGAGTACTTGGACCCGACAGAAACTTGTAATTCATGCACTATTGTTAAAGGATACTCAACAAATTAAGAGGAATCAGTTTATGCCATTCATTGGATCAATTTTTGTGTTCTTCTTTGATTAAAATCAGCTGAACTTCCATTAGAGTCACATATTCCACCCTGTGATTTTAAATCACATGAAATTCACTATTTTCTCTCTCTTTTATTTGATGATGAAGAAAACCCTTACCAAGAACAGGGTCACTTAATGAGCCCACCTCCCTGCAAGGTAAAACTCTGAGTTGATGATACAACCACCAGCCTTACATGTCTCAACAGTGATAAAGCAATGGCAGTCCCAATGCACCAGCGGGATTCAATCCTGAGCCTTCAGCTTGATACATGACTCCACTGACCACATGGGTAACCACCACGGTGCATGGTTTCGTTTCTCATTTTCATTTTCTGATGTTTGGTTAGTTGTACGAATGAGATTCTGTATCTCATGAGAGGTTACCAAACATGCAGATTTCTTTCTGCTGCTTTGCCATGCAGGCTGCAACCTTCCACCCTAACCACTGAGTCTGCTGCTAAGTTGACACTTCGATACTAAATTACATGGTGGTGCATGCTTGATTCCCGCACTGCTTCTATGTAAAAACAAGTTTATTGCAAAGAGACATGGCTTTGTTTCTCTTGTCAATTGCCAAATGAACGTGGTTGGTGTTACTGTCAACGTTTAGAAATGTTGAGAGCACCTGTACTCTAGTGGACCAACCTGAATGTGAACAAAGCCATGTCTCTTTGCAATGAACTTGTTTTCACATACTCCCGTATGATGAAACACATGGTCACCCATCGAACATGATCCAATATTGCTTGGTAACCGTTAATCCCCAACAACAATCAAATTAAATGCAAAAAGGGATCCAAGAATCTAAACCACAACCCACAGTGCCCTAATATACAATTATCTAAAATTCAATTGAAATTCCAAACAGAATAACTTTGAAAGCTAAAAAACGAATGACCAAGTTTACATCAATCAATTGGTCCTTTAAAAGCACTATATATCTAACCCTTTGCTTAAAGTGCACAAAACCTAATTCTCTAGACAAACATAATCTTGTTCAAATTGCATTTGGAATTAAACCGGATCTAAAACTTGAAGCTAAATTCATTTCTTCTCCTAATCAGGTAATGTTTTGCTTTTCCTTATGCATGGTTGACATTGACTCCGTTTTCATTTCCATTACATGCAACGTTGAATCCATGTGCTGGGGAACTGTCTCTGAAGCAAAAGCACAAATTGTTTGATCATCGTGGTTAGACGAAACTCAAAGGCGGAGAAGCAGAAGAATTGGAGGCTTTCGAACGCTGATGGACGTGGAGAAGAAGCATCCATCAGAGAGGAGGGTCTGCATGGCGGATGGGAGGCTTTGTGTGCGTCTGACCCACTCTCCTTCCCTACGTATTGGCTCTTTAGGTAGCTGAGTTGTGCGCTCCTAGACGGTAGGGGGCTCAGGCCATCAGGGTGGTCGTAGTGTTGTGAAGGGAAAGATGGCTTCACAGGAGTCCATTCTGGTGTTTGCGGCAGAGGCTCACAGAGTCTGGACCTCGGGAGGTAGGGGACCTGACAGGCAATTCTGGCTAGAGGAATAGGTGGAGGGGATTCATTGGCGCCAATCCAGGGATGTCTAACCTGTTTTTCTTGAAGTGTCTAATGTTAGAAAATCGTGTGGGCCTATATATGTTGAACCACACATAGCAAGGTTATCCTAGCTTCAGGCCCAATTTATGTGATCTAATCCGATTGGGCCTTGTGGTATCTCATATGGTATGATACACTATGTGGAGAGACCTGTTTTATCTACAACTCTGTAATGGGATGAGTTGGAGACAGACTCCTAAACATATTAGGTTATGGTATCCAAGCCTTATATAAAGGCCTTCTCTTCAGATTTTCCATAAGTCAGAAAAAGATTCAGTCCCTCTTATTAGGTTTAGAGAATGGAAAATGGCCAGATATACCAGTTATGGAAGATCATACCTATCAACGATCAACCAGAGCGCTATAGATTCAGGTATCGCTTTCGCTTTAAGTTTGGTTTTCATTTTCGTTTCAATGATTTAGCGAGAACATGTATTTGATCCTGCTTTAGATTTGGGTGAATTTTTAAATCCAACAATTGGTATCAGAGCGATCATGTTTTTGTTTAATCATTGAAAAAATATACGATTTTATATTTTATACTTTTTTTTTTGCGATGATCCATTATGATTGTGGATCGCCGTCGACCGGCATGGGGTTTTGTCCCCATTTGGATTGTCGGGCAGGAAGGGCCATCGAGCCCTTCATTTGGCTACCAACCGGGAAAAGGACTTTTTTGGCTCTTCTATTATTGTGTTGATCGGGGGCAGGTTTGTCGACAGACCCTAACTGTTCACCCATGCTGGATGCTCAGCGACGCTCTGCGATGGTGACTCGGACCTTCAGCTTGCCCATGCCACCGGTGGGTGACTAGGATTCGAGACCCGACAAGTAGAGCATTTGGTTTGCCCTACTCGTTGATCGTTGACCCTGGGTCGGCTGCTATTGATGACGACGATGGGGCATTTAGATCGCCCCAGCCGCTATCATCGGTTGGTTCGAGGGCCATTACCTTTCTTTTGGTCATCGGACGGTGAGCGACGGAGGTCCCCCTTCTTTTGTTCACTGCAAGGCATAGGCGAGTGGACGTTTTGTCCAGATGTCGGGTGGAGGGGGTTGTCGATGTTCTGATCTCCAATGTCGGTCGAAGACGACCATGGCAAACCAATTGAAAACCAATGGTCGTATGGGCATATGGCTTGGCCCAGCCACCTTCGGTGACCATTCGGGGCTGACCATGATCGGCGATGGTGCGAGGGGCATCTGGCTCACCTCAATCACCGTCGTTGGGTGCCTCAAGATCGGCAACGGTGCGAGGGGCATCTGTCTCACCTCAGTCACCGTCGTTGGGTGCCTCAAGACCGGCGACAACCAAAATTATTATTTTTAGGTTTAACCTTTGTCTGTCGGGGCTGGTTCGACCGAAAGCCGAACCGGTGACCCAAGATGATTTGCTTCAGCCACTGTGATTTGCAGTGTCGACTCAAGTCGGGCCAAGTGAAACAGCTTCGGGCCAATTCGATGCTTGTTAGTCGATAAGTCGGGCGGACTGGTTCAGCATTCAGCCCATTCTGTCGATCAGACCGGTTCAGTTTTTTTTTAGCAGAGTGGTTCGTTCTTTTGCAATCCAGGTTGGGCTCTTGCACAGAGCGGATTCGGTGACCTGTCGGTGTGCTCAGCAGGGACCAGCCGGTTTGGTTATTTGGTAGTCCAAATTTGTTACACTGGACTAGTTTTGTATAGTGTGTGTTGGGCACATGTTTCTTTTCAATCTGAACCAGCTTAGTGCCTTGTTTAGGGTCGGGTCGGGTAAAGCATTGGGCACATGATCAATATGGCCCTGTGTCTTATTGGGTTCTGACTCTGCCAGGATACCAGCTAGTTTCGTACCTAATCTGGGACTAAATCAGCATGCATATCTATATGGATGAGACTTGATAACCCGGTTCAACCCCATTCGGTTGAGGGGGCTGAACAGAGTCAGATATGGGGCTTTATCTGGATCGGGCTTGGTCAAGACCCAATCCACTACAAAGGCTTGCGTCTGATTTCGAATTATCAGGTCCAATCGGTTTTAGCCCACACCTAGTTTTATTAGTATGTTGGGTCTGACCCATTCTGGGTCAGATCAACTTTGGGACCCGCTGGTGGGTCCGGCCTGGCCCGATTGGCCGAACCCGTGCTCTAGCCATATAAAAAAAGAGAATATTAAGTATTGTAAGGCTATTTTGGAGCACATTATGGGTCACTTTAGTGGGTCGATATTTGGTTACTTTTTGACCCGTGTATGTTATTATACTTATCTTATAGTTTGTGTGCATCTATTGACATATTTGAACGTTAGTATTATTTTGGATTCTAGGTCCAATATTTTAAATTGAATTAATTGAATCAATATGTTGCAAAAGTAACCTCTGTTATGTAGGTTAGTTCATTATGAAATATTATGATGGTTATATGTTTGTGGTTCAAACAAATAATGATTGACCCAAATGAAGATTACTATTTGGCTGATGTCAAATGTATACTTTCAGTAATAAATATGGGACAATCATTCGGTTTTTCATGTGAATAATGACTCAGTCTAAAGAAAGGCTCGTTGTTTGATAGAACTGATTGTCCATGTTTTGATTATTGTATTGAGAGTGCCACTTATAAGTTGACACTTCTATCGAAAGGCTAAGTGTCAATGTTGTGTTGGGTATCTTGTAATGGGGTTCACCATTGTTTGAATATGTTATTTTATGTTTTTGCATGTGAAAATGTATGTTAATCATGAGTTTGTTTGTTCTTTATTCAGTTAATACATCTACTTCTATGATATCTGCAAACATTAATTTCATTCATGTTTTGAATGGTTCTAATTTTAAAAACTGAAAAAAATATATTATGATTGTGCTTGGATGTATGGATCGGGATATTGCACTACGAAAAGATCAATCACCTGCTCTTACGGATAGGAGTTCAACTGAGGATAAAAAGAGCTTCGAGCGATGGGATCGATCTAATCGCATAAGTCACATGATCATGAAACGTAAAATTCTTGAATCCTTCAGGGGCACCATGTCCGAAGAGGCAAATGCCAAACATTTCCTTGAAGAAACTGAAAAATATTTTGTAAAAAATGAAAAAGCTGAGACAAGTACTCTTCTTTCGAGTATTGTCTCAATGAGGTATAAGGGCAAAGAAAACATTCGGGAGTACATCATGGAGATGTCTCATCTTGCTTCAAAATTCAAGGTACTAAAGTTAGAGTTATCAGAGAACTTACTCGTGCACTTGGTTTTGATATCCCTTTCTGCACAGTACAGCTAGTTTAAGGTCAGTTATAACTGTCAAAAAGAAAAATGGGCTCTTAATGACCTCATTTCACACTATGTGCAGGAAGAAGATAGGATGAAGCAAGAGAAGACTGAGAGTACTCATTTGGCATTAACCTCCAAGGACAGGTTTAAGAAAAAAAAATGACTAAGGAAACTGCAGTTGACCCTAAATCGCAGAAAAAACAAAAAAGACATCAAGACCCAGAGTTTAGTTGTTGTTTTTTCAAAGGGGAGAGTCACATGAAGAAGGATTATACCAAGTATTATGCCTAGCGTGAGAAGAAAGGTTGCTTAAGTTGTCGATTGCCAATTGATGTTGAAAGATTCATCTATCTGGGCATTGGCAAAACACTTGAAGTCGAGGCAATAGGGTCATTTAGGTTGTTATTAAAGACTGAAAATTATTTAGATTTGAAAGAAATATTTATTGTGTCATCTATTAGGCAGAATTTGGTTTCTATTTTTATTTTGGACAAATACGGTTATTCTTGTTTATTTAGAAATAATGAATTTAAATTATTTATTAATTCAAATTTTGATTCTTTATCTACAGTTGATAACCTTTATTTGCTTGATATTGTTGTCTCATTTCATGAAATCTTGCAATTAAGTTCTCGTGATATAAAACAAAAATTAACAAATAAGAATTCTACTTTGTTATGGCATAAGTGCTTAGGTCATATTTTTAAACAAAGAATTGAAAAGCTTGTGTCAAATGAGATTCTTGATTATTTTGATTTCACTGACTTTCAGGTTTGTGTTTAGTGTATAAAAGGAAAATGAACAAACATCAAAAAATTAGGTGCCGAAAGGAGAACAAACGTCATAGAACTAATTCATATAGATATTTATGGACCCTTCCCTACGACTTCTTGGAATGGTCAACAATATTTTATTACGTTCATAGACCACTATTCTCGTTATGGGTACCTATATTTAATTCATGAAAAGTCTCAGTCTCTGGATGTATTCAAATCGTATAAGGCCAAAGTTGAAAACCAACTTGGCAAAAGAATTAAGGATGTCAGATCTGACCGCAGTGATGAGTACTATGACAGATATGATGGATCAGGTGAATAACAACAAGGGTCTTTTACTAAATTCTTAGAGAAATGTGAGATTGTCCCTCAATATACCATGTCAGACACCCCTAGCATGAATAGTGTTAATGAAAGATGAAACAGGACCCTTAAGGATATAGTAAGAAGTATGATCTCTCATTCTACCTTACCAGAGTCTCTCTGGAGAGAAGCATTAAAGACTGCAGCCTATGTTTTGAATAGGGTACCCTCTAAAGCAATAACTAAGACCCCATATGAATTGTGGATAGGCTGAAAGCCTAATTTGAAACATTTTCATATTTAGGGATGTCCAGCTGAGGCTAGGTCATACAAGACATATGAAAAGAAACTGGATTCTAGAACGGTTAACTATTATTTTGTTGGGTATTCTGAAAGGTCCAGGGGCTATAAGTTTTATGACCCTGCGAATAAGTCCTTTTTCGAAATGGGAAACACTTGTTTCTTTAAGGGTGCTAAGTTTGAGGGGAGTGGTAAGGTAAAAGATATTGTTTTTGAAGAAGAGTTGCTTTCTCTTTCTATAGTTGTTGATGACAATGATCAGATTTCTATTCTTGACATTGTTCCCATAAATTTAGATCAAGGTAATGCTTTAGATCTTATCCAAAATCAAGTTTTTACACATAGAGTTCAAACTCAACAACCTCAAGAAATATCTTAAGAACCAGTGTCATTAAGAAAATCTACTAGAAAGAGAAGAAGGGCAATTTCAGATGATTATATTATCTTTCTACAAGAACATGAGGGTGATATTAGCCTAATGGAAGATGATCCAATTAACCTCAAAACACACAAAGTTCTAACTCTCAAAAGTGGATTGAAGCAATGCATGAGAAGATTAAATCCATGAGTGACAATAAGGTGTAGGATTTTGTCTTATTACCTGAAGGTGTGAAACCCATTGGTTGCAAATGAATATTTAAAACCAAAAGGATATCAAAGGGTAATATAAAAAGATATAAGGTCAGTCTTGTTGCAAAAGTGTTTACTCAAAGGGAATGCATTGACTACATAGAGACTTTCTCCCCGGTTTTGACAAAATACTCTTTCAAAATTATGATAGCACTTGTGGCTCATTATGACTTAGAACTACACTAGATGGATGTTAAAATTGCATTCCTTAATGGGGACATCCATGAGATAATATACATGGTTCAACCAGAATATTTTGTCTCAGGCGATGCCAAGAAAATGGTTTGCAAAGTGAAAAAAATCTATTTATGGACTTAAGCAAGCTTTCTGTCAATGGTATCATAAATTTTATCAAGTTGTCCTTTTGTTTGGTTTGAGATGAATATGATTGATGAATGCATATACCATGAGTTCAGTGAGAGTAAATTTATTTTTATGGTTTTGTATGTAGATGATATATTGCTTGCTAATAATGATATAGGCATACTGCAAGAAACCAAGAGATTTCTAACAAAGAAATTTGAAATAAAAGATCTTGGGGATGCCTCTCTTGTATTAGGGATTCAGATACATTGAATGATATAGGTGACTATGATATATATATATATATATATATATATATATATATATATATATATATATATATATATATATTCTCTAATGAAGTGGTGGCTTTACACAATGTAGAGGATCCTCTGACTCGAGAGGAACTAGAGTTTTAAAGGAATCTCAAAGAAACCCAAATATACCCACCACCTGGTTGAATTTGATATAGATGCTTATGCAAAATGAGGATAGATGCATACCAACATTACTTGGATTAGCCAAACCCACTAAACAATATCATCTTTACAAACTAGTGACTGCTTGTCACTCTTTCAGTTCTCATGCTTTTGATAGATTTTACTTTCCTTCAAAAAACATTTTGATCAATAATGGCTTAAATACATTTTTGTTGCACGGGGTATTCTTGGATTATCACAAAAGAGCTATATCGAAAAGATTCTAGAAAGGTATGGCATGAAGGATTGCAAACCAGGAGATACTCTCGTTGTTAAAGGAGACAAGTTTAGTGTCGCTCAGTGCCCCAAACACTAGTCTAAAATTAAAGCTATGAAATAGATTTCCTATGCATCTGCTATGGAGAGTCTTATGTATGCTCAGATATGTACGCCTCCGGATTTAGCGTACATTGTTGGGATGTTAGGCAGATATCTTAGTAACCCAGGTATGGATCATTGGAGAATGGGTTATGCGGTATTTGCAAAGAATAAAATGTTATATGCTCACATACAGGAAGTCAAATCAGCTGGAGATCATTGGGTATTTTAATTCTGACTTTGCGGGATGCCAAGACAGTCGCAAATCTATGTCAGGCTATGTTTTTCTGTTGGCCGAAAGAGCAGTTGCTTAGAGGAGTGCCAAGCAGACACTCATTGCTTCTTCCACTATGGTAGCAAAATTTGTAGCTTGTTATGAGGCATCCAACCATGGGATATGGCTAGAACAAGGTAAAAAAAGGAGAAAAATAATGTACGACTCTCTCTCTCTCTTTTAGTGTGAACCAAGATGAAAGGGAGGGAGGAAGTGGGGAACGGGGTTGTCAGCCCCAACCGCCCTCCCCCTTTTTGGTTTTGTCATGCTTAATAATAATTATGTTGGGTGTTTAGTTGTGTTTGTTCCAAGGGTTCTTCACTCTTTAAGGACAAGGCAATTTTTAATCTTTCAAATTGTTTTGTTCTTCCTTTTTTTAATCTGTATTGGAAAGATGTTTGAGAGAGAGAGAGAGAAGGTTCAAGCATTTAGGTTATTGATTTAGTTTATTGTTTAAACAACATAAATGTTTAATTAGGTTTTTAGGGTTTATTGTATTTTTTTATCATTAGGCATGTAATAAATGCTTGCTTTTCATTAAAATATTAAGGATTTTTTTTTTGTTTTTCTAATTACTATTAAATTTCAATGCCTTTTAACTTTATAAAAATGTATGATTTCTTTCGACTTTCTCGATTTCCTTATATTCATGCTGACAGTGGCTGTCAAGATCATAATCATATGTGATGTTTGCATATCTGGATCCTCACATAATTGGAAGCAAATTTTTTTATAATAATACTGGCATGGTGTATGTTTCCATCAATAAACCATGCAAAAATGTTATATGGTTTCAAGGACCATCATTGCCTTTGCATTCAAATATTTAGTGAAAGTATGTGACTTACATGATCTTGGTAGAAGTAAAACATGTCTTTTTAACTCTCTTCATATCCCAAGAACTGTGTGTGTCGCTTTTCATAATTGCCTCACTAGTCTTTAACATTGATGATTAGGATTTTGAAAGAACTATGTATACTAGTTTCATGTTGTACCACTTAATATATGGCTAAGAATTTGTTAGTGCTTCATTAAGTGGTCTTCTCCGACAAGCAAAAGTTGTTGGCTTGAGATTCTACCATAATAACAAAGGTGAACAACATAAATTTTCTCCTCTCAATCATACTCTTATATTTATCATTTATTATTTACATTAGTTTTGGTGGCATCCTACCGATTGTATGTGTCTCTGCCATAACTTATGCATGATCCAGTTAATGCAATAGTCACAATTTTCACCAATTTTCCCTACATGTTATATTCTTTTCGAATGTATGATGCTTGTGGTTTTTGTTTTTTAATATCTGGGTTTATCTTTTATGTTGTTGTTTTTACTTTCATTTTCCTGTTGCTGGCATCTGCAAGAAATCTAATAATGTGGTTTATTTGACTTCATTTTGAGAAGAAAAATTTGGATAGTTGGTTTGCTTGAGGTTATTGTAATTGATAACTCTTTTAAATTTCCTTTAGGGACTGTTTAGATAACATATGCCAAAATCTAGTTTTTCAGAAACTGAGATTTTGGTAAACCAGGTTTACCAAAATCTTATTTAAAATTTTGTATGGGACTACAAAATTCCTATTTCACAGTAGATAGTTAATTACTCAAGATTCAAAATATGAATATTCTTGTATGATTCAATTCTGTAGTATAATATGATATAATATTATTTGCATGAAATTAACAGATGTCAACATATTCACGACGAGAATGTGGGCGTTCTTCCTCTCTAAGGATCGGTTTACCACCGTCCAACCAAGGTAAACACCTAGACAAGATCAGCTTCAAATTACAGGTGGGTGATACTTTAAGTGAGGAAGAGGAGTCTCCCACACACCACAAGCCACTGCAGCTCCAGAGCGGTCCATGATGGCATTAGGTAAATATTTCAGTAATTCTTTAGTATAATTAATAATTTATTACTGTCATTCTTATTAATATTGTTTATTACTACAAATTAGCAACTGCAGAATCTTCTTAGTGCAAACAAAGAGAAAAACAAATGCATGAACCACCACAAGCAAATCAAGCAATGAAATGCTTTAATAATTATCAATCCTGTGACACAAGGAGTCATGTGCGAGGGCTCATACACATTCCCTAGAAGGCTTTTGTGCATCATCAGAGAGTGAGCCATATTTACTCACAACTCATGGATGAAGGTCTCAGACGATGAAAAGATGATGATGTGTGAGGCAATTCATATAAGTATATTGCCTAACTATATTTTGATAAACATATTAATTAAGAAAAAAAGTGTTACTAACTATATTTTAATAATTTAGTGCATGATGAGTTTGATTTAGACAAGGATATACTTGAACATTAGACATGCATGCATGGAGAAGCAACTTGCACTATCATGCTCAAGGGTTCAATAAGGTTTCCATAAGTATTACCAAAAGTTTATAAACCACAATGTAGTAGAACAACATCCTCTTGAGGGATGTGACTCTGGAGTATGAAAATTAATTTGCAAGTTTTTCACTAAAGACTATTGGATGGTAAATATTGGATATATATTTATAAGTAAATAATTGTTTAAATTTTTAGATTTTTTCTACTAATTGATCTTTCTTTGGTTAACAGTGGCTATTGAAGAAAAAATCGGCAAATAGAGCAAAATAGATGATCCTACATACTAGTGGATCATCTTCATACCTCGAGAGGTATTATACAAAGGTAAATTCCTTATTCTCTAAGTTTATTTTTTTCATATAGTATAGTGTTAAATATGTTTGATCTAATAAATTCTTAATTTGTTTTTTGCAGACTAAAATAGATAGATAGGAATCGACAACAAGTGCTTTTTACAAAGAGATACACACCCATTCAGATCGCAAGACATTCATCTGTAGCGAAGCAAAAAATAGCTTTGTAAGTAACTCACACTTTGTAGTGCCACATTTATTCATTCTATTTTAAATATTATTATTAGTTACTGATAACCAATTATTAACAATGTGCAGACAAAGCTACAATTTGTAGATATTGAAAGTTCATTATCTTCTTTATAAGGAGGCACATCGATGACGCATCGAGACATTTTTACTAAGGTCCTCGAAGAACAATATAGACATGTGAGGGAGATGGGTGCATTTATCATTCCATCTAAACCATCATTCTATAGTCAGGTTTGAGTTTCTTAGCTATCTTCTTAGCTGAAGGTGACACAAAACGAGCTCAAACAATTAAGAGAAGAACAAAGGACGGATCGAGAATAAAGGGAGCAAGAAAGATAGAAAATGAAGCAAGAGAGAAAAATAGCTAGAAAGTTTAGAGAGGAGATGCAGACCTTCATGGATGCGCACATACATAACCTCCATCATAGATCCAAAATTTCTCAATGTATCTTTGTTTAATTATAATTTTCTACATTGCTACAATTTATAAACTCTTTGTTTACTTGTTTATGATCTAACAATTTTGATTCTCCTGTGTTGGGTGTATACATTTTCAGTGTTATGTAGCATCTATGAAAGATGCCATATAACATTGAAAATATGTAACATAAATTAAATTTTGATTTGTGAGTATTATAAGTGTATATGTTTGTTGAAGGCTTTTAGAGGATGTAGGGGATATAAGAGGTTTGTATTTGAAGTTTATATATTTGTTATAGGGTTGTGACATAATGTGGTGTTTTATTACAGACTGAGTTTATAAGACAATTCATATGTGCATTTGTTATTTATTGTGGTTAACTAGTCCTATTATTAAGCAATGTTATATTCAGGATGAACAAAGTAAGGAAGCTCGAGTCAACCCTATAACTGCATCAAACAAATCAACCTTGTATTCAAGTTCTCCTCATAATAATCTTCGTGAATCATCAGTTAATGCCACTCAATTTAGTTCAAATGAGCGCACCAAAGATGCAAGACATAGTAGACCTACCTATTCGCATTGCGACATTACTAGACATGTTAAAGAAAAGTGTTTCAAGCTGAATGGATACCCACCTGGACATAGACTTTATAAATCAAGCCCGAGCAAAATTGTTTCTATGGTTAATGTATCAATATCAGACAGAGATAAAGCAAAAGGAGATACAGGTGAGACTGTTGCACTCACCCTAAGTGAGTATAACCAGCTCATGGCTTTCATGTAAATCAACTCGTCTATAGACAATTTTGTAGGTTTGTCATCTCATTCTCCTTCAAATACATCATGGATCAGTGTTTGAGGAGACAATGATCATATTGTTTTTTCTCCTATTTTTTTTAACAAACATGAACAATCCACCATTCATGTTAAACTCTCAAACAGGTCTTTCGTGGGTTCCTCACACCAAGGTTTCGTAAAAATTTCAAATTCAATCTCCTTGCAAAATGCTCTATGTATTTATTTATTTAAATTCAATTTGATTTCTGTTAGCCAACTAACCAAATTTTTGAATTGTTCAATTACTTTTTTTCCTAACTCATGTGTTATTCAGGACCTAGCATTGAAGATGAAGATTAGTGTGGGAGAAGAGCGAGATGGGATCAACATGTTGAATGTCTCACCACCTCTTATTGCATTCTTATCATGTTCCATGAACAACCCGAACATTTGGCGTCAACGTCTTGGACACCCCTCGACTAGTCGCATGAAACTTTTCTTTAAATATGATTTTAAAATTCTTCCAGACACTTCGTGCTATTGTGATGTGTGTCATCATGCTAATTAGACAAGACTACCTTTTGATTTAAGTGATATATCTACAAAAAGCATTTTTGAGTTGGTATATATTGATATTTGGGGTCCCTATTCTCAAACCTCTTTAAGTGGACCCTATTATTTTCTCACTTTGGTAGATGATTTTTCTCAATGTGTTTGGGTGTACTTGATGTGCCATAAAAGTGAAACCAAATACTTACTTTAGAACTTTGTTTATATGATTCAAAATCAGTTTATAAACTATATTAAGTCTTTTAGATCCAATAATGGGTTAGAAATTTTTTCTCATGAGATTAAAAGTTTTTTTGAATACAATGGAATTAATCATCAATATAGTTCTGTGTCCACACCTTAACAAAATGGTGTTGTCGAACAGAAATATTGTCATTTGTTAGAAGTAGCAAGAGCTTTGATATTTCAAGCTAGTCTACTGTTCAAGTTTTAGGGTGAATGTGTACTAACCACTGCTTAATCAATCGCACGCATACTCCTCGTTTAGGAGATCTATCACCTTATGAGGTTTTGTTCAAATGAAAACCAACTTTCAATTATCTTAGAGTTTTTGGATGTTTTTGTTATGCTGCTAACACTGATCAAAATAAATCCAAGTTTGATTTAAGAGCCAAAAAATGTGTTTTCATTGGATACCCTTATGGACAAAAAGCTTATAAAGTATATGAATTGGAAACTCATTTAATTTTTTCCAGTCATGATGTTATTTTTTATGAAACAACCTTTCCATATCATATGATTAAAAATGGTGACAATGACACAGTGTTGCCAAATCCATGGATGAATCCTCTATAGATCATGGTCCACTAGAAATTTACTCTGCTCCAACATCCACTTATGAATATATTGTTTCTCCAAGTAACCATAGTACCCAAGTTTCTTAAACTGAACCAAATCTTTAAAGATCAGTTCAAGAAAAACATCCCTTTGTTATTCTAAGAGACTTTTATTGTACAACTGCTCAATCTGATTCTACTGTAATCAAATCTTCGACTAATGCACCAAAAGGTACTCATTTTCCCTTAGTAAACTGTATCGCCTTTCAAAAAATTTCTGCATCATATAAAAAATTTCTTCTATCCATCTCTACTATAGAGGAACCCACTTCATTCCATCAGGCTGTTTAAGATGCTTGTTGGCGTGATGCTATGAGTAAGGAAATACAAGCTTTGGAAGAAAACAACACCTGGTTTGTAACTCCTCGCCCAAACAGAGTGAAACCCGTTGGTAGTAAATATGTATTCAAGGTCAAGTATAACTCTGATGGTTCTGTTGAGTGATACAAGGCACAACTTATGACAAAAGAATATTCTCAACAAGAAGGACTAGACTATCATAAGACATTTGCGCCAGTCACAAAATTAGTCTTTGTCTGATGTCTCCTTACTATTGCAGCCATTAAAAACTGGTGTCTTCATCAAATGAACATTCACAATGCCTTCCTTCATAGGAATCTCGATGAAGATGTTTACATAAAATTACCTTCAGGGATTGGCAAACAGGGAGAGAATTTGGTACACAAACTCAACAAGTCCTTATATGGCCTCAAACAAGCGCCCAGAAATTGGTTTTCAAAACTCTCCACCACTGTGACCCAATACAATTTTTCTCAGTCTAAAGCTGATTACTCCTTATTTATGCTTTGCAAGGACATTGTGTTTATAACTCTTTTGGTTTATGTGGATGACCTAGTGATAGCAGGAAATGATGACTCAACTATCACCAAGTTAAAAAATTATCTAAATCAAAATTTTCGTATGAAGGATTTGGGTTTAATAAAGCATTTTCTAAGAATAGAAGTATCTAGATCCAAGTTTGGAATATATTTGACTCAAAGAAAGTATGTCTTGGATATCTTAGATGAAGCAGATATGCGGGGTGCCAAACCAGTTGATTTCCCAATGGATCAAAAGCCATCCCTGACATCCTCTGATGGTGAAGAGTTAAAAGATCCCTTCATGTATAGAAGATTGGTTGGACGTTTAATATATCTAACTATTACACATCCAGATATCATGTATGTAGTTCATATTCTGAGAAAGTTTATGAAAATGTTAAGAAAACCTCATCTAGAGGCTGCACTTCATGTGATAAGCTATTTAAAAAAGGATCTAAGCCAAGGAATTTTATTATCATTTGTGTCTGATCTTCATGTTAGAATTATTGTGACTTTGATTGAGGTAGGTGTTTAGAATCCAGAAAGTCAATAACTGAGTATTGTATTTTCTTTGAAAAAAGTCCAATTTCGTGTAAAACTAAGAAGCAAAGTAATGTTTTGCGATCATCTACAAAATTTGAGTATCGAGACATGTCAAATGCAACCTGTGAAATAACATGGCTAATGTTTCTCTTTAAAGACCTTCAAGTGAAGCTGGCGTGGCATGTTGATCTTATGTGTGATAATCAAGCAACCATTCATATTGTTGTCAACCCAGTTTTTCATGAGAGAACTAAGCACATAGATATAGACTGTTATCTTATATGTGAACAACTTATCAAAGATGTCATTCGAACATGATATGTACAATCAAAAGATCAAGTTGCAGATCTCTTAACCAAAGCTTTGGAAAATGAGTAATTTTTGTATCTCACAAACAAACTGAGAGTTTTGGATCTGCACTCTCCAGTTTGAGGGGGGAGTGTTGAGATTAGGATAAGGCTGAAGGTCGACCGACCTATCCCAACATATTTTAGTTATGCTAATTAGATATCTATGTTAATTAGAAGTCTTATCTTTAAGAATTCGGTATAGACGAGTTCTCTTGTATATCTTGTAGTTTTATTTTTTTTTTTAGTAATTTGTAAATTCTATATATACTGAGTATGTTGAGGAAAAAATATAACACATCCAGTTACATTGTCTATGCAATTTTTATGGTGAGTGAGAATCCCTTATGTATATATTCAGTTCTTGTAATCCCTCAAGTCGGACAACATGTATCTTGCAGAAGAAGATGACTTAATTACAGGAGCCTCCTCCTTCGTTCGATTTGGTGTCTATAGCCTATGCTCCTAGAACCAGACCTCCTTCTACTCCGCCTTGTTTATATAGCAAAAACCATGTCCTTGTTCTACTGCATTCTTCTAGGGCCGCCACACCTCTGACATGCTTCTCTGCATTTAAAATTCTTGTAAGCACACGTCCCAGACACCCAGTCCCTCTCAGGGCATTGCAGAGAACTGGGATGCTCCAATGGTGGCGTTTTGAGCCTCCTTTCTCTCTACAACATGACTGACAAGATTTGTAGACTTTCCATTCACCGTGCTCCTCCACAACGACCTTACCTTCTGGGGAGATACGAGGATCGTCATCTGTGTTCAATCTCGGGTCCTCGTGCTTTTTACCGAACCTTCACCTCAAGCACACTCTGAAGTCGAGTTGTTAAACGATGCACAGGGCTGACACCACCACCTTTTTGAGTGCCCATTGAATAATTCTACGACCTCCGCAAATGTTGAAGCATCCAATAGCTTATGCCTTTGTGCAACACAAGGCATGAAGGAGATGTAGGAGACACTAATCTCCATAAAGATAGGGCAGACCTCCGACCAAGCAAACAAGTTGACCTCGACACATTTGACCATTGCAGAAATCCATTTCTAGTGAAAAATAGCAGTGTCCACCTTCTTTATTTTATGTTTTAGATGTTGGATTTAAAAATCCACCAAAATCTAAAGCAGGATCGAATACATGTTTTCTTTAAATTATTGAAACGAAAACAAAAACCAAACTTAAAGCGGAAGCGATACCTGAATCCATAGCACTCTGGTTGATTGTTGACGGGTATGATCTTCCAGAACCTGTATATCTGGCTCTTTTTCTTTTTCTAAACCTAATGAGAGAGATTGAATCTCTTTCTGACTTATGAAGAATCTGAAGAAAGGGTATTTCTATAAAGTTTGAAGACCATAACCTAATATGTTTAGGAGTCTGTCGCCAACTCAGCCCATTATAGAGTTGTAGACAGAGCAGGTCTCTCCACATAGTGTATCATACCATATGAGATACCACAAAGCCCAACCGGATTAGATCACATAAATTGGGCTTGAACATGGGACAACCTTACTATGTGTAGTTCAACATATGTAGGCACACACGATTTTCTAACAATCTCCCACTTTGGCCATATACGTAACTTTATAATCACACATTATAACCTTATGAGCTCAAAAGTATTGTCTTATCAATTGATATCTCTACCAATCTGGTCCATTGATTATGTCAACATAGAACCAAAGCAGTCTTCATTATAAATAACGTAATTGGACCCATCAATGATCACATATATTGACACAACCAAATGACATGGATCAAGTATGGATGTGAAGCATGGAAATTACATGCAATATGATCAAACATGCATATTTTCAACTGGTCATTCCTGAAAATTTTAGTGAGATCACTGCATAATGAGTATAGAATAAAACTGAAACTTTAACTTTAAACCAAAGTGATAAATGCAACTTCATTATATCATAGAACATTCAAATACAAACTTCCACTAAACCAGCATATCATATAATGATATAACACTACCCATGCGAGCAGTATGCTCGTGAAATACCTTGGGTAGCAAACCTTTAGTAAGAGGATCCACAATTATGAAGTTTGTGCCAATATGTTCTATTGATATATGATCATTCTGCACTCTTTCTTTAACAACAAGGAACTTAATGTCAATATGTTTTGACTTCAATGAGCTCCTGTTGTTATTGGAATATAGCACTGTTGAATTATTGTCACAAAATAATTTTAGTGGAGGTGGACAAGGGAGGAGTAGAGGTGGTGGGTGGCGGTCTGGTGATGGTCTGGTGTGTGGAGGTCGGTCGATGGTTGTCGGTCTCGTGATCACAAAGAAGAGAGATTAGAGAGATAAAGAAATATAAAATGGGTTTGTCGGACCCTTTTTATAATCGTCTATAACGGCGACATAATTAACAGCGAGATTCATATCTTGCCGTTATTGATATATAACTGTGAGATATTTTGGTCGTTAAAGTGTTTTAATGGCAATATCTAACAACCAAAGAATCTCATCGTTATACATGTTTTTAACGATGAGACGTGTGTAGGGACAAGGCATTACAACTCGCCATTATTGATGAAGCTAATAGCGAAAAGATTCATGATTGTAGTAGAGTAATAACGGCAAAATATTTATGTACCTGCTATTACCTATCAATTAACGAAAACAAAAATCTCTTTGTTATTGTTTTATCAATAGCAACAAAATTTTTTTCTAGTTGAAAAAGTATCACTGCTATTGACTGATCTTGAAAGGTAAACTCAACACTGAGGTGTGTCTCAAGTGCCATGGCATTTCTTTGCAACACTTGTTTTGGGAGTGTGGCTTTATGCAAAATTTGTTACATGAGGCTTGGGGGGACTTGAGCCTGATTTTTTAGAGTATACAATTCCCAAGAGACCCTATTGTACTGACACATCATCGGGGAAGAGATGGAAGTTCGCTTGGTGGGTGTGGGTTCTTACAACATGAAGGCTAATCTGGTTGGAGAGGAATCAGCGGATTTAAAATCTTTTTTTTTTTGGTTAATCCATCTTCACGTCTTCTTAGCGACTTGGATTCAACAAATTTGGACTAAGTGGACTTCGCAATGTGAAACCGGATATGCTTTTGACAGGTCCAACCAAATTGAACTAGTTTTACCATGGTATAGATCAAAGACTTGCTAAAAGAAATGGATTCTTGAATAAGGATATGGTCTATTAAAATCTTGGTTTGGAATCCGATCTAGCTCACGTAAATGGGCAGCAATAGGTTCTAGAAACTGGATTTAGAACTAGTTTAGGTGAACGAAGAGGAAAATTTTGAGCTTGGGTGGGGGCCTGGCAGATTTAATAACGAGATGAGGTTAAAACATGATGGGGATGGGGGTGATTAGGGTTTGGTACGTACCCATCACCCACCACCAATTATATATGTTAATATCTGAACAAGCTGAGTTTGGGATTGATTAAAATTGAGGCGTGGTTAGGTGATCGGGCCCAAGTATTTTACAAAGTACTCGAGCTACACACTTGCGTCACGTTATGATTGACAATATAATTTTTTATTATTTTTGGGCCGAGATTCAGTTTAGTATCGGTATCAGCTGAATCGGTGGCCCGACGAACTCAGGGCCATACGGATACTGACAACATTGGGTTTTCTGTGAGATGGATCTGGATTTAATGTATATTCTTTCACCTGCTTGAATTTTTTGTGATATCTAGTCACGGCTCTTGTGTTCAACCTAGTTGTGATCAACGTAGCTAATTAAACTCATACTCGGCAATTCTTCCAAGCTTGCCCTCATCAGCAAATCGTGATTAATCAGAAAAAAAACGGTAAACCTCGGTATGCAAGCTCCTCACTAAGTCACGATTAATCGGCAAAATTGTAAATTCACATTAATAGTTATAAACAACTAGATTTTAAAGCACATAGTGAAATGGAAACGTATTTAATTATGCACTTATTTAACTCTTAAAGTTATAAATTTTAAATATTTTCTAATTCACCTTATTAAGTTTATTAACTTAAACTCAAATAAACAAGAAATATTTTGATTGCATTGCATATCTACTTTAGATTTATATCATATTATTATTTTTTTATAAATACTTTTAATCTTTTATAGTCTCCAAAGTTAACATGACTCCAAAAAAAATTTGACTCTCGCACCAACGGGGGTGGGGCTCAGCTTTAGTGCACGTCACCTTGTGTTAGGACGTTGCAAGTTCAAACCCCATGTGTAACTGGTAGGGGTCTGCCTAACCCCATCTTTCTCGGTCAAAAAAAATAAAATTGACTCTCTCTCTCTCTCTCTCTCTCTCTCTCTCTCTCTCTCTCTCTCTCTCTCTCTCTCTCTCTCTCTCTCTCTCTCTCTCATGCTCCTCCATGGTATATCTTTCTCTCTCCCAAACATGTCATCAATCCCCTATCTTTTTCTCTTTAAGCAACATGAGTCACGGCCCCAAAGAGGTTTGGCCTAATGGGATTAGGCCTAGGCGGCTAGGTTGGCGATTTAAGTTCAAATCTCATGAACGTCATTTCTTGTGTAAGCCCATGGAGTTTTACGCTGCTAGAAAAGTGTTTGTAAGTATGACAGGCAAAGCAAGCGCGGCTAGGTCTCTCATTCTGGAAGTCATATAAATATAAAAAAAAAAAAGCAACAGGAGGATTCGCGTTCTTGACGATACATCGCCTTGAAAACCCGCTATTCTCAATAAAAAATGTGGTCGCTAAAATGTTCATGAGGATGATTGCAATTCACCGGCATCGGCGATGACAGCTATATTGGTTGTGATTGCGGAAAGATTTTATCATGTATACAGTGTACCGTATGTCAAATACTTTGATCTCATATTTGAAAAAGCGAAACCCTTCTCAGCTACCACTTTAATTTATAACAAAGAGAGATTAAAGAAATTAAAGTATAATGCATGGGTCTTTAGTGTAAGATTTTAGTTAGAACTTAAAGCAAAACTGCATAGAATTGTTGGATGATTTAGGGAAATCATCTTTATTTGTCCTTAAATTTGTTCATGCTAAATTATTGAAAAGATCAAAAATAAATAAATAAAGCATAATGCAAAAGCGTACTAGAATCCATCGTTGCATCGGTAGATCTTGATGGGGTTTAATCTTTCGAAACATCTATTGGTGGCCTTTTTTTTTTTCTAAACCTAATGAGAAAGGGACAATTTCTTTTTTGATGAAGAAAAAAAAGAAAATCGCCACTATATATGGTTTTAAGGACCATAATCTATCTGTAACCACTCTATTGTTTTCTTTCCAATTCAGACCATCATAAAATTAAAAATTGACATATGAGAGCACATAAGATATCTAAACATTATTATAATCATACTTTATAAAATGTTATATGACCCAACCGTATAAGATCACTTTAAATGGGCCTTTACCTTAGATAGTTTATAATGATTGATTAATTACATATGTAGGCCCACATAAAATATCTAATAATCTCCCACTTGAGCCACATATGTCACCATACAATTACGTATTATACAATAACTTTATGAGCTCAATAACACTATCTTATCAGATAACATCTCTAACAATCTTGTCCATTGATCATGTCAACATAGAACCAAAGTGATCTTCATTATATTCATCATAAATAGACCCATCAATGATCATATATTGACATAACCAACGACATAGATCAAGTATGGATGTGAAATATGAAAATTACATGTAATGTGATCTGAACATGCCTATTTTTAGTTGGTCCTGCCTTATTCTTTAGTGAGATCACAATAAATGAGTTCAGAGTGAAACTGGAACCTGAGCCTTATACTGCAGTAATAAAATAAAACTTTATTTTAATTCAGAACATCCAAATACAAACTCTCACTAAACCAATATATCATTAAATAATACAACACCCATTTGAATAGTATGCTCGTGAAAGACCTTGGGTGGTAAACCTTTGGTAAGCAGATCCTCGATCATGAAGTTTGTATCAATATGTTCAATAGATATTTGATCATTCTGCACTCTTTCTTTAACAACAAGAAACTTAATGTCTATATGTTTTGATTTTAACAAGCTTCTATTGTTGTTGGAATATAGTACTACCGAATTATTATCACAAAATAACTTTAATAGTCTTTCAATGTTATCTAAAATTCACAGTTTAGTGACAAAATTGTGCAACCATATTTCATGATTAGATGCCTCATAACAGGCTACGAACTTTGTCATTATAGTGAAAGATGCAATGAGTGTTTGCTTAGCATTCTTTCAAAAAATAGTTTCTCCGACCAACAGATAAATATATTCGGACGTGGATGTACGACTGTCTTGACGCCCAACAAAGTCAGAATTAGAATACCCAATGATCTTTGACTTTTTGTATGTGAGCATGTAATCTTTTGTTCTTTGTAAGTACTGCATAACTTGTTTGGTTGTTTTTCAATGATTCATTCATGTGTTACTCAAATATCTGCCTAACATCCCAACAATATATGCTATATCCGGATGTTTACACACTTGAGCATATATAAGACTCCCTACAGTTGGTGTATAGAGAATCTTTTTCATATCCTTAACTTCAAACTAGTGTTTGGAGCACTGAGCGAGACTAAACTTATCTCCCTTAGCAACAGGGGTGTCACCTGGTTTACAATCATTCATGTCAAATCTATCAAGAATCCTTTCGATATAGCTCTTTTATAATAATCCAAGAATACCTCGAGAACGATCTTGATGTATTTGAATTCCTAATACAAAAGAGATGTCACCAAGATCTTTCATTTTAAATTTCTTTGTCAGAAATCTCTTGATTTCATGTAATAAACCTATATCATTACTTGCAAGTAGTATGTCATCGACATATAAAATCAAGAAAATGTATTTACCCCTATTGAATTTATAGTATATGCATTCATCAACTACATTCATCTCAAAACCAAATGAGAAGGCAACTTAATAAAATTTATGATACCATTGACAGGAAGCCCGCTTGAGTCCATAGATAGATTTTTTTAATTTATAAACTATTTTCTTTCTATAGCCTGAGATAAAATATTCTGGTTGCACCATATATATTGTCTTATCAATGTGACTATTAAGGAATACAGTCTTTACATCTATCTAATATAGTTCTAAATCAATATGAGTCATAAGTGTCATCATTATTCTGAAAGTCTTTCATAGAAACTAAAGAGAAAATCATTGTATAGTCAATGCCTACTTTTTGAGTAAATTCTTTTGCAACAAAACATGTCTTATATCTTTTCACATCACCCTTTGAATCCCTCTTGGTTTTAAATATCTATTTGCAACCAATGAGACTCACACATTCAAGTAATTGGACAAGATCTCATACGTCATTGTTTTTCATGGATTTAAATTCTTCATGCATGACATCGATCCACTTTTGAGAATTAAAACTCTGTATAGCTTGATGAAAGTTTATTGTATTAGCTTTCTTTAAACCAGTGTCACTCTCATATTTTTGGAGAAAATAATATAATTATCTGGAATTGCCCTTCTCCTCTCTCTAGTGAATTTTCTCAATGGTACTTGTTCTTAAGTTTCTTGAGGTATATCTTGAGGTGTTTCTTGAGGTTGTTGAGTTTGTACTTCAGAAGTAAACTCTTGATTTTGTTTGAGAAATGTTAGAAATTGAAATCTGATCATTGTTAATAATAATTATAGGAAGAGAAACATATTCTTCTTCAAAAGCAATATTTTTTACCTTATCACCTCTTCCAAACTCAACATTCTCAAAGAAACAAGCATTTCTCACCTCAAAAAAGGGCTTATTCAAAGAGTCATAAAATTTATAACTCCTACATCTTTTAGAATATCTAACAAAATAGCAACTAACCATTCTTCAGTCCAATTTTCTTTCATGTGGCCTATATGGCATTGTTTCAGCTGTACATCCCAAAATATGAAAATATTTTATACCAGGCCTTTTGTCTGTCCACATTTTATATGAGGTTTTGGTTATTGTTTTAGTTGGTACTTTGTTCAGTATATAAACTGCAGTCTTTAAAGTCACTCCCCGGAGGGATTCTGGTAAAGTAGAATGACAAATCATACTCCTTACCATATCCTTTAAAGTCCTATTTTGTCTCTCAGTAACGCTATTGAGGCTAGAATTGCTTGGCATGGTATATTGTGGAACGATATCATATTCCTTCAGGAATTTAACAAATGGTTGTTGACGTTGTTCACCTGATCTATCATATCTACTATAGTACCCACCACCACAGTCAGATCTAACAACTTTAATCCTTTTGACAAGTTGAGTTTCAACTTTAGCCTTAAATGATTTGAACACATTCAGTGACTGAGACTTTTCATGAATCAAATATAGATAGCCATAACATGAATAGTCGTCTATGAACAAAATAAAATATTGTTGACCATTCCATGAAGTTGTAGGGAATGGTCCACAAATATCTGTATAAATAAGTTTTAAGATGTTTGTTCTTCTATCGACACCTATTTTTCTTATATTTGTTCATTTTTCTTTTATGCACTTAACACAAACTTGAAAGTCAGTGAAATCAAGAAAATCAAGAATTTCACTTGTCACAAACATTTTTATTCTTTGTTTAGAAATGTGACCTAAACACTTGTGTCATACGACAACATAATTCTCATTGGCTAATTTTTGTTTTATAAATCGTGAACTTGCATGCAAGGTTTCATGATATGAGGTAATGGTATCAAGTAAATATAGGTTATCGATTATAGATAAAGAACCAGTTTCAATAAAGTTTGTATTGAGAAACAACTTAAATTAATTATTTTCAAATAAACAAGAATAACCAAATTTGTCCAATACAAAAATAGAAACCAAATTTCGTCTAAAATGATGGTATAATGTATATTTCTTTCAAATTTAAATAACAATCAGTCTTTAATAATAACCTAAAAGTCTCTATTGTCTCAACTTGAACTGATTTGTCATCGCCCACATAGATGAATCTTTCAGCATCAATCGGTGTTCGACAACTTAGGCAACCCTGCATAGAAACACTTATGTGAGTGGTAGCACCAAAATCCATTCACCAAGTGTGCTTGGATACAGAAGTTAAATTAACCTCAGAACAAACTCAAGTATGGAGGGTACCTTTCTTTTCACACCAAACATGATATTTGATACAATCATTCTTTATGTGACCCTCGCTCATGCAAAAGAAACAACTGAACTTTGCATCCTTTTGTTTCTTCTGCAATTGAGGGTCTATTGCAGCTTCTTTACCCTTTTTTCTTTTCTTATATTTGTCTTTAAAGGTAACTGCCAAGTGAGTACTTTCAGTCTTTTCTTGTTTTATTCTTTCCTCTTCTTACATACAATGAAAAATGAGCTCATTTAGAATCAATTTATCATTTTGGCAGTTATAACTGACCTTAAATTAACTGTATTGTGTAAGAAGAGATATTAAAACTAAATACATAAGTAAGTCTTCAAACAACACTAACTTTAGTGCTTTTAATTTTGAAGCAAGATGAGACATTTTCATGATGTACTTCCTTATGTTTTGTTTACGTTTAAACCCCATTGAAACAAGACTCGCAAGGAGAGTGCTTGTCTCAGCCTTTTCATTTTTAGCAAAATATTTCTCAATTTCCTCAAAGAACTTCTTGGCATTAACTTTTTCAGACATAGTGCCCTTGAAGGTTTTCAGAATTGCACATTTCATGATCATAAGACTCATGCGATTTGATTGGTCTGACTTCTCATGGTTCCTTTTATCCTCAGCATAACTCTTATATGTGAGAGAAGGTGGTTGATTCTCTCGAAGTGCAAGATCCAAATCCATACACCTAAGAACAATCATAACATTCTCTTTCTAGTTTTTTAAATTTGTCATTCAAAATAGAGATTGAATTGATATTTATAGATATTGTAGAAGCATAAGAATTTTCTGAATAAAAAACAAAATAAACCACAACAAACTCATAATCAATATACATATTCACATGCATTAACATTAATTGACATATTTAAATTATGGTGAACCCCATCACAAGATACTCAGCACAACATTGACATTTAGTCTTTGGACATAAATGTCAACTTGTATGTAATACTCTTATTACAATAATCAAATATGAACAATTAATCATGTCAAACAATTAGCCTTACTTTGAATCGACTCATTGTTCATATGAAAAATTTAATAATCATCTCATATTTATTACTGAATGTATATTTAAACTCGACCAAATAGTAATCTTCCTTTGGGTAGATCACTATTCACATGAATTTTAAATATACAAACATCTTAATATTCCAAACAAGTCAATCTTCACAAAAGAGGTTACTTTGGTAACATGTCGTTTCAATCAACTCATTTTAGAATATTAGACTTTTATTTCGAAGAAGAATACCAAAGTTCAAATATTATATGTAATAGTATGCATATGTATAAAAAAAATAAATCCATAATCCAAATTTGGTCAAAAATATCTGAAGTTCAAAGTTAACCCACTAAAATGACCCAAACCCAATGGTTTGGATAAAAAAAAATTAATTTTAATTCTTTTTATGATCCAAAATGCATGCTAAAGGGTCTTGGGCCGACGAGTCGGGTCAGACCAGACCAGACCAATAGGTCGGCTCAGACTTGACCTGACCCGGGTCTAGCCTGACACAAAACGACAAGAGGGGGGGGGGGGGACCTCGTCCCTTTGCCCACCATTGGGTCCAAACTACCCGACGATGGCTGGGGTGAATGGTGGGCCCCAGTCCACCATCGTCGGACGCTGGCATGGCGTTCGGCAAGGGTGACCCAATGAGGGCCAACCGGCCCTCCTGGTCATTGGGTTGCAAAGGAAAAATGGTCGTTCAGCCCTCCTCTGCCTGTGCATAGCCACCGAACGGAGGAGGGGACCATCCCCCCCCCCCCCCCCCCTCTTTTAAATCCCGTGAGACGTTGGGAAAGACCGTCTAGTCCTCCCTCTCTTCTATTTCCCTGTGTAGGCACCCGACGGTGTCTGTGCATAGCCGGACGGCGTCTGACAGTTTGCCCGACACCGTTCAGTGGCATGTGGCCACCAAAAGGGTGTACCACCCCTTTCTGGTTGGTCGTCGAACCCAGTAGCCCTTCAAAGACATCGTTAGCACGACATAAAATTTTTATTAACAGCCCCTAATGTCGACAGTCAAAGGGGGAAAATCGAATCTAATGAAATTTTGGCGACTTAAAAGACAAAATCAAGGTAAAATCAAATATTTCAACGATTCAACAAGAACGAGAGGAGAGACTCTGATACCAATTGTTGAATTAATTTAAAAAAAAATCATCTTTATTTGTCCTTAAATTTGTTCATTATAAATCATTGAAAAGATCAAAAATAAATAAATGAGGTATAATGCAAAAGGGTATCCAAATTTATCGTTTTACCGGTATATCTTGATGAAGTTTGATCGTACAAAACCTCTATTTGTGGCATTTTATTTTTCTCAAAACCCAATGAGAGAAAGACAATTTCTTTCTTAATGAGAAGAAAAAAGAAAATAACCACTATAAATGGTTTTGAAGACCATAACTTATTTGTAATTACTTTATTGTTTTCTTTTCAATTTAGAGTATCATAAAACTGAATTTTAACATAAAAGAGCATATAAGATGTCTATATATTATTATAATCATATTTTATAATATAATCCAACCGTATAAGATCATTTTAAATGAGCATGTCATATGAACCAACCGTATAAGATCACAGCCTAATCTATAGTTTGTAGTAAATAATTAATTACATGTGTAAGCCAAGTTGAATACGTAACAAATTACTAAACCTCAATTATAAGGGACACTAGGTTTAGTAATCAAAGCTATGTTATGCAATTCGAAGCCTGATCTGGTTGTTCAATGCGGATCAAAGATGATTTACATCACTTTCACTAGTCTTAGTTGATGTGACTTTTACATATGTCTCTTGTGGACCACAGCAATCGCCAGAAACATCAGCCAAGTTTGTTTAATCAAGCTGATCATGGACCTGTACCATATGCCACAGGTCCCATCCACCCGTGTCTGAACATCTTTCGGTACAGTCACAATAACTGTGGTGAATTTTTTTTTTTAAATCTAGCGACATGATCAATCGGAGGAGTGCCATAATTCATGACTTGACCTGTGCTGAACGCCTTCCAAGGCCCGGCTGGGTCCATGATTCCAATGCACCCATACTGTTGATGATATAACAGCTTAGGCTGAGCATGTGCACCCTGCACCCTCTTTATTTCACAGAAACTCAATTTGTCCGGGCCTTCATTCTGCTCCAATGACCATAGTAAAGCCATGTCACAGGTTCACTAATTATCTGGTTTCCTTATCTAGAAATGGACGTCTGAGATGAACATTGGGACCCACGATTTATTTTGGGGGGCCCACTATGTGATCTCACACATACAGACTCTCGTCAACATGTGTGTGTGTGTGTGAGAGAGAGAGAGAGAGAGATGGAATTCATAGTTGAATAGGTTAAAAAAATATGTGCGGTTTCCTTGCAGTGGAATATATGATTACTATTCTAGTACTTGCTTTTGATCAAATCAATCGAGTAAAATTTTTTATTTTTTATCACAAACCTTTAGTGCAGAATCAACCGTCCATTTGCTTAGTTATCTGAACAAGAAAATTACTTGATAGATTGAAAAGAAGTATCTAACCGATATTTCAATGAATAGTGCAAGTCAACAGTGCAACAGAAGGAGATGCCGCACACTGATTTATCTTTTTAGACACATGGAAAGTTGCATGAGCAAACTCAAAAGAAAACCACAAAACTGCAGGCTTTGCTTGCGCCCTTGCATTTCATAGTGCCTGATCACTTTGCGGTTTTTTAAGTGAATTCATCACCACCACTAAAAAAAGTTGTTGCTGCTGTGCTTAGAGAGCTATGGAGCTTTGCACTCGGCTTTGTGCTATTGAATTGCATAATTTTTGGCTTTTTGCAGTGAGCTGAACAGTCTCAATTTCACTACAGGATTTGCAAACGAATGCTGGACCATCTCAAATTAATGGCATGAGATATATGCATGAGAGAAAACCAAGTGTACAACTTTTTTAGACTGGCTCAGAGATTTGCTGATGTAAAGGCACTAATTGTACTAAGCTATATAGAATATATTTTGCTAGTAACCGAACTTTCAGGAAAAATTACTAGTGATGCTCCAAGAGCATAGATATTTTATAAAATTGAGCAATTGTCTATTTGTTGGATCATCAGCTTGAGGGAAAAGATCATAACTATACTTAATGAAACAGCTATAAAAGCTTATTTTGGATATTGAGGCATTTTATAAGATGAATGTTGCCCCTGATATAATTCCATTTTTTTTTTGACAGAGAAAGCCGGAGTTAGGCAGAGCCCTGCCTGTTTATTAGAAAACTATATACAGATTTACATAAGGGAACCCAATCAGGGTTCATATTACACCATTGCTTATCAATCACCGAAGTCACCTGAAGGCGGCCCCCGGTGCCGCTGAAGGCATTCTGAACGAATGGACGGTCTATTTGAGACCTCACGCAGCATCAAATGCTCCGGCTTTATGCTTTCTGCGGGACTTCAAGGATCCACAGTTCTGATCCCAGATCATCAGGAGCCTGACATAAACAAAGACGTAGATAATATCTAAAAAATTAAACTACCTACACAAATTAGTGAGGATAATTGTAGACCTAAGAGAAGACAAACCATTGTAGGTGATTTATAAAAAACACTCTAGAAAATCCTAGAGATGTTTTTGGCATTGAATGTGCTATGTTGGATCAGTGGAACGCATTAATTAATTAGTTGTCTGCTCTCTATACATGGTAGAAAATCATTGAGTTCAATGAAAAGAGATAAAATTGGGTGCAAGTGCCAAGTGGGTCCAGCCCGTTGAGAAAGAAAAAGAACATCGAAGCCAAATTAAACTTCATGCATTCCTAAACTTGGAACTGTTCTGTACATACATCAATGTATCAATGCACTCTCTTTTTTTTTTTTTAATTTATAACCAGAAGAAACCTAATTACTGGCTCAACCTGTTATACCTATGGTCATCGAGCTGGCAGCGTAAAACTCTGAGTCTAGGACCCCCACCCTCGGGGCCTGTGCTGGGTGTCAGCTTGCGCGCAAAGGAGAGACCGTCGTAAAAATTGAACATTGACCACCTGCCTAATGGTGAAGCCCCCACCTCTGTAACAAATATCACGAGAAATTGCCTGAAAGCTTAAAATGACAATTTCTTGTGAGATTTTCAAACCATGACAAATATCACGATATTTTGCCGTTTTTAGCATGTATTTATCACGAGATTTTCATTTTTAAATGTGTTTTATTTATAATTTCTTATACAAAATATTTTTATATATTTTAAAATTTATTTTTTATTGCCAAGATTTTGCCAAAAAAATTGCGAGATTTATGAAAATTTTCAAAATCTCTCTAGTTTTTTACTCCCTAGATTTTGGCCGTTTTTAACTTTTGTCACTATGGCTCCCACCCCACTACGCCGATCCCCCTTGGGGCAGCGTATTGGAGTCTTGTGTTGAATTGATTAAAGGAAGATTAACGAGCAAAGGAGCTTGACTTGTTAAAACATGGAACCCTTCGTTGGTGTCTTATGTCTTCCAAATTGAATTGACTCGTGAGGTTAATTTTTTTGATATATAGTTCAGCTTTGCCAAGTGAGGAAGTCAGAAGCTTGGTACCCACACTAACCCCTCACTCTGGACGAATCGTTTACCGGAAAAGTGGGTTTGGCGCTTTTTTTTCTTCCTGACCTGACCTGACTGGAATTGACCCGTCCTTGGTTTAATCAATCTCCAAAAGAAAAAGGCCAAAACGAGTGGGCCCACCTCACTCTCAATGTAATGACGTCATCATCAGGGTTGTGGTTAGGTGTTCGTGTGACCCATAGTGACAAATATCGTGAGATTTGTGAAATTTCTCACGATAATATCGTGAGAAATTGCCTGAAAGTTTAAAACGGCAATTTCTTGCGAGATTTTCAAAATATCGCAAGATTTATGAAAAAAACATAAATATCACGATTTAAACATATTATTTTCATTTTAAACGACTATTTATCACACAAAAAAATGTGTATTTTTATTTTTAAATAATTTTTATTAATATTTTCTTATACAAAAAAGTTTTATAATTTTTTTTATTGCTGAGATTTTGCCAAAAAAATGCGAGATTTATGGAATTTTTTCAATTTCTCGCAAGTTTTTGAAAAATGAGAAATTGCCGATAAAAACCTTTGTCACTATGGTGTGACCCAGAATGTAAGCTTGGGGCCCAGTCTTCTCTAATCAAGGATGAAAATGAGCTTATCATCCCCCAGAGCTTTGGTGTTTGCCCTTGAAGAATTTCTAAAATGATGAAGATATCCCTTGACTGACTCGTGCGGAGCGAGCTAACCCACACGTGTGTGGGATGTAAACTTCCGGATTCGGGTTGGATGTGATCGATACCAGATACGATTAATTCGGATGTTGGCTAATGGATTCGGATGGTGAAAAGCTTATGCCAAAATCTGATTTTTTTGCATACCACCGGATTCAGATATCCACTATATCCGTATATATCCATAAGATTCTGTAACAAAAAATCAAAAGCATATCTACATTCAATTATAATCGGGTTGGCTTACCAAATCTGACGAGACAGAGTCGGATTCAATTGAATTTCAGATAAAATCTGATCAATTGAAATTCCTACCCACACAGACTCGGGTCGATCATCTGGCATGGGCTGCTCGTGAATGTCACCAATTGGCAAGGCAAAAGCTGAATGTGCTCTCCAGCCGATGAGAAGGGGATGAGATTTTATGCTAATAAACTCATAAGTAGAGATGTAAACAGTTCGGATTCGAGTCGTATGTGGTCAATACCATATTCGCCTAATCTGATGTTGGCGATACGGATTTGGATTCAGATGGTGAAAAGCTCATACGAGATCTGCTTTTTTACATGTAAATGGTTTTTTGATATCCATCAAAATCCGATAAATACGAGATTCGGTAGTAAAAAATCAAACTATACTCCCGGTTGTGGTCATTTGTAATGTTAAAAACCTTGGACTGGTCTTACTCTCGGTTAGATGTGTTCCTGTTTGTTCAAGATGGGCTTGGATTGTTCTTTTTCAATGCAAAAGGTATGAACTTTTTTTTTAAATTGTAAAAATTTTGATGCATTGTGGACTGATGATTCGCTCTAAAAAAACCTGCTTGCACGTTACTAAAACCATTGTCTACTAGAAAAATTTGTAGACCACATTTATGTGATTTAATCTACTAAAGATGTAAAGAACTCGGACACACACACAATAGGAAATCCATCAATCACAAGCACACATGACATGCATCCATAAGAAAATCTCTCTCTCTCTCTCTCTCTCTCTCTCTCTCTCTCTCTCTCTCTCTCTCTCTCTCTCTCTCTCTGACGATGAGAGAAGAGGGTCTCTTCATTTAAATAGAGGTTTACATGTGAGAGGTTATAGTTTAATTGAACCTCTCATAATTAGAATCATCTTTAGAAAATACTATAATTTTCAATCACTTTAGAGTCCATATTGAGGTTAGATACGAGGAGTTCTTCTTCTTGTAGAAAAACAATTAACATTAGGAGAAGACGTTTTCATATTAGGAGTCTTAATTTCCTTGTGGCTCTTCACATTAGATCCATTAGGAGTCTTCATGTTGGATCTTGAATTCACATGGGGCTCTGAGCTGGATCTGAAACTCACATTGGACTCTAAGCTTGGATCTATCATCTTAGCATGCCCCTTCAAGCCAATTTCCATGTGGTTGAGCTTGTTTCTAAAATAATTAAACTTAGGCCATGGAGAATATCAGTCGCGTTCAGCATAAAACACGATATTTGCAACAAGATACGTGGCTCCTAGGTTATCACACCATAGGGTATGAACTTTTTCAGAAACAATGTTTAACTCTATCAACAACTGTTTCAGCCAAACTAGCTTAAAGTTGGCACTTGTGACTACCTTATATTCTTCTTCTGTACTGGACCTAGCAACAGTGTGTTGTTTGGTTGAGCTCTTGTTTCCCATAAATGTTAAATAACCACTGGTAGACTCGCGATCATCTGGACATCCTGCCCAGTCAACAGCAGAGTAAGCAGACAAATTTAAAGTTCTCTTGAAATATCTCAGAATTCTTTTTACATGGGCCCAATGGTCTTCAGTTGGTTCATGCATGAATTGACAGGCTTTGTTAACTGAATAGGCTATATCCAACCTGATAAATATGACATACTGCAAGGCCCCAACAATATTTTTGTACTGAGCGGCATCTTCTAATAGTGTTTCCTTGTCTCTAGAGAGAACAACATTTAGTGCAAAAGGAGTAACCACATGTTTACAATCTATCATACCTGTTCTGAGCAAGAAATCTAGAATATATTTTCTCCAACATAATACCACTCTTGAGGATTCGTGAACCACTTTAATTCTAAAAGATTAATATAGAGGGTTGAGATTCTTGATAGAAAATTCACAGCCAAAATCTTAAATAATATGTTTAATATTATTATATAAATTTCTTATAATGTTGATGGCATCAACATATATAAGAACAAACATATAAAATTCATTATTATGACATATAAACAGTGATGGATCATCTTTGGATTCAGTAAAACCAAATTTTTCTAAATAAATGTGAAGTCTCTCAAACCATGTTCGAGGAGTCTATTTTAATCCATAAAGAATACGATTCAATTTGCATATAAAGTTAGGATGACTCTTATCTTCAAAGTTTGGTCGCTGACTCATAAACTTCTTCTTTTAGAACACTATGAAGAAAGACATTATTGACATCTAACGGATGAATAAGCCAACCCAAACTAACAACAACCGATAACACCATCCTAACAGACGTGGGCTTGATAACAAAGATAAAAGTTTCAAAGTAGTTGACTCTCCCGATGATTGTACCCCTTGGCAACTAGACATACTTTATAGCTGACTATGGTTACATGCTTCTTAATTTTATAGATTTACTTACATCCAACAAGATTAAAAACTTTATTAAGAGAGATAAGGGTTCAGGTTTAATTTTGGTAAAGAGCTTTTATTTCTTCTTCAATAACTTGATGTCACTTAGGTTCGATGACAACTTGGCCAAAAAAATTATGGTTTTTGTTCTTCTTGACTCATTTCACTTAAAAGAGAAATGAGATATTTGGATCCAAAAAATAGTTTAGGTTCTAATGTCCTATCTTGGGATCTTATAATTATCTGATGAGTTTTAGGAGGAGTTTGATTTGAGAGATCAATAATAAGGTTCAAACCTAAGGATGATGAACTGGACACGTCAAGTTCACTTGAATGACTAGTTTGGATAGGTATTGGAATTTCAGGTTCATTTTCAAATTCATGATGACATTGAATGGGTTGGTTTGGTATTTCAGGGAAGGAATCATAGGATGGTTCATTAGGTGACATGGTTTCAAGATGAACAACATGATTAGGTAAGAGTATTGGGTTTATAAAATGACTTTTGAAAAAGTTTTAGTTAAGGTTGGACTCTTGATTGGATTGGGTTTCTGACTTTGGATCCAATTTCACACTTATTAAAGTGTAACAAGCTCTTTTTTTCCCACATAAAGAAATTTTTCTTCATAAAAATGGTCTTGAAATAAAAGTTTTTTTTTGGTAATAGGATCATAACATATGTATCATTTTTAGTTGGAATCATATCCTATAAAAACACAAGGCTTAGATTTTAGATCAAGCTTGGACTTAACATAGGAAACCAAAAAAGGATAACATGTGCATTAAAAAATCTTTAAATGCTCATAACCAGGTATACATTTTAAAAGAAGCTCATATGATAATTTTTTGCCAAGGTTTGGTGTAGGAAGCCAATTAATAAGATATACCGCAGCTCTGAATGCATCTACCCAAAATGTATGATCCAAGGAAGTATAAAGTAATAGAGCCAATCATGTTTCAACATATCTATATTTTCTCTCTACTACACCATTCTGCTCAGGGGTGTGAGGACAAGACAATTAGTGTTTGATGCCACAATTATTTAAAAAACTCGTAAAGTTTTCACTGACAATTTCTTCCCCACCATCACTATGGAATATCTTGATTTGACTACAAATTTGTTTTTCAACAAACTTTTTGAAATTTATGAAACATGAAAGAGCATCACACTTTTTAACTAATGAAAATAGCCATGAAAAATTTGAGAAGTCATCAACAAGTAACAAATAAAATTGATACCCTTCACAAGATGTCATCGATGCAGAACCCTAAAGATCTGCATGAATCAGCTCCAATAGAGCTTGTGCAGAAAATATGCTTTAGCAAACGATAACTTGCAAATTTTGCTAATCACATAAGAAGAACATAACTCAGGATTATTATGGCTCAAAAGTAAAGTAGATTTATTTTTCTCTAATTTTTCAAAAATTTAATTCTAGGATAACCCAACTTGTAGTGCCAAACTTCATCAAAACATCTAAATTTATTATGACTAACTTTAGCAGCATTAGCTTCAGGAGACTGGTTTTTTTGTTCATGTTGCTCAATCAACTATAGATAAAGTCCTCTCTTACTCGATCCTCTTAAGAGAGCAGTCCTACTTCATAGATCCTTTATACAAAATCAATTAGCATTGAACTGAAATAAACAATAATTATCTTGAAAAAACTTAGCTACTGACAAGAGATTTCACTTAATGGAAGTCACATGAAGAACATCCGTTAACTTAAAAATCTTATTTTCATGCTGCAAAGATATGTTACCTGAACTAAAAATAGGCAATTGCAAAGTACTTCTAGTCATGACGCCATTTGATCCATGATATTCACTCTTGTTAGTCATGCCTTGATTATCATATGTAACATGATATGTGGTGATTGTATCTGGGTACTACGCAGTCCTTTAATTTGTTGAGTGACATGGTTGTAAATACTTTTAAAATATCATAGCATGTGCGGGATATGTGGTGATTGTATCTGGGTACTACGCAGTCCTTTAATTTGTTGAGTGACATGGTTGTAAATACTTTTAAAATATCATAGCATGTGCGGGAAATATGATTGTGGTGCCTACAAATTTGACAAACTACTTGTCCCTCTCTTTATGGGGGATGAGTAGACTGAGATTGACTAGCTTCGTTATGCCTGTTGGGATTTCAAAAGTTTTCAAAAAATCATCTATCCTTTTTGGGATGACCTCTTCCTCTACCTAGTTCACCACCTCTTCCATGCTTTTTTTGAAAAAAGAAGGTAGGGATGAACATTTCTCCATAAGAAGGTTGCTTATTGATTTTTTGTAACCTATTTTCTTGATTTAATAATAATTCATAAATCTCCACAAAGGTGGGTAAAGACTCATAAGTGAAAATAGAAGTAACAAAACTCTCATAGTTTCATTAAAGTTTATTCAATATATAGTGAACCAAATTTTTATTATACACATGTTCACTAACAACACACAAAGAATCCACATGATGTTTTATGTGGTTTAGGTACTCTACCATACTTTTCTCTTCTTTTTTGATATCATGAAGATATTTCTTTAACTAGAGGATTCATATACTAAATTGGGAAGAACAGGACATTTCCAACATAATTGATGCTTAATGAGCAGAAGAAATATGAATGATTTGCCCCAGAACAAGCTCAGTAACAATATCCAAAATTCAGCTTAGGGCCAATTGATCAGCTCATTTTTCATACCATGTATTATGGATTTGGCTTCAATTCTTCTTGAAAGTGCAGTAGGATCGAGGCAACGAGCACTAGAGGGGGGTGAATAGTGCTTTTAAAAATTGTCTGCGGAATTTTGACGGATTGTGCAATTCAAACACACAAAGAACATAATAATTTATCCTGATTCGGTCTTTCCCAACCTACATCCAGTCCCCAAGCAAAACCCGCTTGAGATTTCCACTATCAACCTTGTGAAACTACAAGATCATACAGACCAAATTCGGTCCCACTTTCAGTAACACACCTACTGAAAGCAAACAACTCCTTTAAACCAAGGAGTCCTTCCTTTTACAGAAAATTGAAACAAGTAACAACTTACAATACAACTTATGAGCCCTTCTTTTGAATGCAAATGAGATGCAATTGGCTTTTGAGGTTGTTGAAATACTCTACTCACGAATTCACTATCTTTCAAAGAAATTTGAGTAAAAAACTGAAGTGAAAAATATCACGTGAGTAAGAAAATGAATATGAGTGAAAAGCAAAGAGTAATTGATTCAAATTGATTGAATTGCAGTGCTTTTGAGTGTAAAATGCACTCATATTTATAGTTGAAAGTTTCCATACATTGAGGGTATGAAAGGGTGTCAAAACAGTCCATTTTGAACGATCAAAATGTTTGAAAAATGAAAAGACATGCCTTTTCAAAGTTTCAGGAAAAACGGCAAAATTAGTCGACTGAAATAGTAGTTAGTCGACTAATAAAAAGCTATTAGTAGACTGACAGTTATCGTCGGTCGACTGATCTGTTAATCGAGTCATTTGAAAAACTGAAGTTTTAAAACTTAGTCGAATAGAGAAAAGTTAGTCGACTGATAATATCATCAGTAGACTGAAAAACCTTTCAGTCGACTGCTGCTAAAATTTTCTGAAAAAAAAACACAAGTTTTGTCCGATCGACTAATAAAAGCATTAGTCGACTGTTGCTAAATTTCCAAAAAACAGACATTCTGTCCGATCGACTAATTTGATAAAAATGACATTTTAGAAAATATGGCGCGAAAGGATTAGTCGACTGGTGAGTCTATTGGTCGACTAATAAACACGAAAAATTAAATAAAAAGTTTTCTAAAAAGATTTTCATGAAGGGTTCTTTTAGAAAAGTTTTTCTAAAGACTTTTTAGGTGAAATGCAACTGAAATATGCACTCTAAGTAAGGCTCTTATAAGAATCTAAGACTTTTAATGAATTTAACATTTGCACACTAGTCTTCAAAGATTCTTCATCGAATTCTTCAATTCTTGTCATCTTTCTTCATTGCCTTAGCTGAAATGCAGTTGATTCACTTGTTCATCATCAAAACCTTATACTTGAAGTATCATGTACAGCTTCATTGTCGTAACAATCTCCCCCTTTTTTATGATGACAAACTTAATCAAAGATGAAGCATTTAGATGCATAGATGGAGATTTTACTCCCCCTATCAATATGTTTCACAACATTAAAAGTTAGTACATTCAAAGCACATATATCACATATTGATTGGTTTGCATTTTCATCATTATTTTATGCATTTTTAAAACTTTTTCATAAATGCAATTTTCAATGCTTTCTCATGATGTAATTTCCATGTCATAATGCAATATTCAATTTCTATCTTTTTCTCTTAATTTCTCATTTCTCATGCAAGGTCTATCTTTTTCTCCTACAATTTCCATGCATGTGTCTACCAAATTCTATCTTTTTCTCCTCCTTTGTCATAATAAAAAAGAGTAAGGGCAGAAATAGCATAAGCAAAATTGAAATTCAAGTTCAAAATATTACAACCCATAAAGTATCAAAGTTTAGTAAAAACAAAAAACAAAGATCAGAAAAGTGAGTTGAGCAAGCCCTTAATTGCAGTAATATTTTTCTGAATCGAAGAAAGTTATTGAGTCACATCTTCACGAAAAGTGTGTTGATGCAGCTCCAAAGCTTCTAGTCGCTGCAAAACTTCATCATTGTCTTGACTAGTAGAAATTTTTTTTCGTTTTGCTTGAGATGAAGGTGTCACAGAAGATGGTGAGGGTTCAGAAATTGATGGTTCAGTAGGATCAGATGGTTCAGTTTGATCAAAGTTTAAAGGAGGCAGATATTTGATTTTTATTCATTTAAAAATAGTTTGATCAAATAACTCTTTTTGCTTAATATATTTTTCATTTGTTAAGGGTACTTTGAAATGTCTGAAAATACGAGTAAGAAGACATCCATAAGGAAGAAATTGTTTTTGTTTCCACAAATTAGTAAAATACACATTGGCCCAATTTACAGAAATATTTCCAAATAAGACATAAAGAGCCGTAGAAAGATCTGTAGAATAATAATCAAAAGAACCAGTTTTAGGTAGAACATTGTGGGCAAGGATTCGTCCAGCAATGCGTGCACGAGTTTGAAGATTGGTATTTTTGAAAGGTGGACAATGAGGTGCACCGGGAAGAAGAATTTGTTCAAAAAAAAAAATCATCATTAAGTTCAATAGTATTGAAAAGAGTGTCTGAAGGTGGAATTTCTAGGATTTGTCCAAGTAGTTTAGAATCAAACTCAATTTCAACATCACGAACAAGAGAGGAAAGAACTCCAGTTTCATGATCAATTTGTAAATTTGTATAAAACAAGTGGATCAGAAAAGGATAATGAAGGGTGTTTGCACAGACATCAAAAAGATGTGAAATACTTGGAAATAATTCTCTGATTTTGTAACAAGAAAACATGTGAAAGAGGACATTTCGGTCTGGTAAAATAGAAAGTGTAGAAATTGATCCAAAAGTGTCATATAAAAGAGGATTTTGGAGTAATCTGAGAGAAAATCCATATTTTGCTAGAGGTGTAGGAGGAGGAGAACCTTTTGCGGATGCAGTCTTATGACGAGGCATGGTTAAAACAAATTCTCCAAAAAAAAATTCAGTTGCAGAGAATAATTGATCAACACAGTCGTTGAGAAGAACAGTTGAAGATGGTGTTGATGTCGGCTTCCAAAAGACATCCGGCGGGAGGAAGATATCTGTCGTCGTCCAACAGAAACACTTTGTGCAAAGTGAACGATGTGCCTTCAAATTCGTTGGTAGTGGCCAAAATAATCAACAGTAACAACCTACTGAAAAGGATGTCGATTCTCCACAGATTTTAGGCAAGAGGGAAGAGACGAGGAGGAGTCCGCGGTGGATGACGGCAAGTGAGAGGAGGCTACCACAAATTTCGGCAAGGACTGAAGAGGCACCGGTCACGGCAAGATGATTCCGGCGAGGAGTCAAGAGACTCCCTTTCATGGTCAGAAGATTCTGGCGAGGAGAGGTTCAAACGGCACTCCGAGGGTTTCGGAAGAGAGAGAGGAGAGAGAGAGGGTTTCGTTTTTCAAAGAGTTTCTTTTAAGAAAAACGAAAAGGTGCATAAAAATGAAACGATGCGTTAAAAACCAAGGGTATCGGGTCCTTTAAAAAATTTAAAAATATCAATCGACTAGAATTTTATCGGTCGACTAATAAGGTGTGATTCCTTCTGTAAAAAATTTTAAAGCATCAGTCGACTAGAAATATATCGGTCGACTAATATGGTGCGATTTTGAGATTTTGTTCAAAAAACAACATTTTATAAATCAAAAAATGAACAAATGCCTTCTTCTTGATTATAGCCTTGTGCAACTAGTCTTGCTTTGTTTCTAATGACTTCGCCATTTTCGTCCAGCTTATTTCGGAAGACCCATCTTGTTCCAATTACTGGATGATCCTTTGGTCCATCAACTAGATCCCATACATCATTCATAGTAAATTGGTTAAGTTCTTCAGACATGGCCAAAAGCCAAAATTCATCATCACAAGCCTCATTGATATTCTTTGGTTCTATTTTAGATATGAAAGCAATATTTGTAATATATTGCAATTGCCTTCTAGTTTGGACACCACTCTTTATATCTCCAATAACTTGTTCATGTGGATGATTGGGAACTTCTTTCCAAACTGGTTGAAGAGGAACATTTTCTTGAGAAGTATTCTCTATCAAAGGTTCTTCTTAAAGTATAACTTTTTCTCCTTCGCTTAGAGGTATAACCTGCTCACAATTCTCATCAAATGCAATATGTAAAGATTCTTCAATGCAAGATGTTCTTTTATTAAAAACATGATAAGCTTTACTTCTAGAAGAATATCAAGAAATATTGATTCATCTGATTTTGAATCAAACTTATCAAGATTATCTTTGGTATTTAACAAGAAGCATTTACTACCAAAAATTTTGAAATATGAGATCTTTGGTATACGATCATAATACAATTCAAAACATGTTTTATGTAAAATTGATCGAATAAGAACACGGTTTAAAACATAACATGTATTTATTTCTTCAGCCCAAAAGTATTTTGGTAAATTTTTATCTTGAAGCATGGTTCTAGCACATTCTTGCAAAGTTCTATTCTTTCTTTCAACAACTCCATTTTGTGGAGCCGCTCTAGGAAAAGCAAAGTTGTGAGATATACCATGTAAATCACAATACTTTAGAAAAGATTCATTTTCAAATTCACCACCATGATCACTACGAATTTTAATAATAGATGTAAATTTTTTATTTGTAATTCTTCTACAAAGTTTGGAAAATTCAGAAAAAACATCATTTTTTGCTTTTTAGAAAAATCACCCACGTAAATCGAGAATAATCATCCATTATAACAAAAGCATACTTGCTACCATTCAAACTTTGAATTCTAGATGGTCCAAATAGATCTAAATGTAAAAGTTCAAGAGGACGTTTTGTTGAAACTATATCTTTTGCTTTAAAAGAACTCTTGATTTGTTTACCCCTTTGACAAGAATCACATAAGTGATCTTTCTTATATGGTATTCTAGGTAGGTCTCTTACAAGATCATTCTTGGATAACTTGGAAATAATTTTAAAGTTAACATGTCCAAGTCTCTTGTGCCATAACCATTGAATTTCATTTGAAACAATAAGACATTTTTCATTAAAAGTGGGTAACTCATCTAGATAAATTTCATACACATTGTTCCTTCTTTTACCTTTAAAAATGATCTTTTTAGATTGAAATTCAGAAATTAAGCATAAATCATGTTCAAAAGAAACATGAAAACCTTTATCACATAATTGACTAATAGATAATAAATTATGCATTAAACCATCTATTAAAAGAAAATTTTCTATCAAGGGAAATTTTGAATTACCAATATTACCAATACCTATTACTTTTCCCTCGTTATTGTCACCAAAGGTGACGGTTCCTCCATCCTTATTTTGGAGGGTGGAAAATAACTCCGGCCTTCCAGTCATATGTTTGGAACAACCGTTGTCCAATATCCATTTGCTCCTTATTTTGTGTACTTACAACAAAATTAGAAGACAAAGCATTTGACCCCTTTCTATTTTTGGGTCCATGAGAGTTAGTCTTAGGAACCCATATCCATTTGGATTTTGGTTTCCTTTGATAATAAATATTCTTTCTATAAAAAGATTTAGCATTTCTAGAGTAATCATGTCTAGGCTTATAAGCATTATAAGTTCCATGATTAGATGCATTTCTATTAGAACTAAAAAATTTAGTTCTATGAACAAATGGTTGAGAATATTGTCTTTGATTCTTTACCACATAGTTTGGTCTATTTTGAGTATCAAAGAAGCTATATCCCAATCTGGTTTTATTAACCGAGCATCTTTGAGAACCAAGAAGTCTTTCTAGATTCTCTTGACTATTTGTGAATTTGGTCACTATAGAAAGAAGATCATTTGATTTTTCTTCTAGACTAGTTATTTCTTTTTGTAAGAGATTGGTTCTAATTCCAATTTCTTTTATCTCAAATGTTTGACAAGAGTTTTCCTTCTTGAGATCTTTTATCTCTTGAAGTAACACTTTATTTTGAGAGTCAAGAGTTGAATTCTCAGTTTTTAACTCTTTGTTTTTAGAACTTAGACTCTTAAATTTAGCATATAAATCATTGAATGCTTCTAATAAATCATCATAGTCAAATTGACTTACTGAATCTTCTTGTGATACAAAGCACATGTTGGCGACTTCTTCATCGGAAGAGGAGTCACTATCATCCCAACATGCTTGAAATGCCTTTTCTTATTGAATTGGTCCCTGGGCTTGATTTTGAGAAGATGACAATCTTTCTTGATATGTCCTACCTTTTTGCAGTTAAAGCACTTGACTTCATTTAGATTGGAAGAATCCGCTTTCTTTACCTTTTTTTGAAATCTTCCCCTTTTGATGAATCTTTTGAATTGCCTTGTGATGAGAGCAATATCTTCATCTTTATCTTCTTTTGAATTTTCAAAATCAGAAGTAGCCTTAAAAGCAAGAGATTTCTTCTTGGGTTCTTCTTCTTGTCTGTCTTGAAGTTGAACTTCATATGCCATTAAGTTACCAACCAAATCTTCAAGAGTGAGAGTGTTTAAATCATTTGCTTCCTCAATAGCAGTGGTTTTTCTCTCTCATTAAGGAGTTAAACACCTTCGAATTTTTTTAACTAAATCCACTTGTGAATATTCTTTTCCAAGGGATTTCAGAGTGTTTGTGATATCGATCATTATTGTTACCATGTTCGATATAGATTCATTTTGCTTCATTTTAAACAATTCAAATTTATGAACTAAAGAAGCGATTTTAGATTCTTTTACCTTTGACGTACCTTCGTGAGTCACGAGAAGAGTACGCCAGATTTCATTTGCTGTAGAGCATTGAGAGATATGATTGAACTCTACCTTGTCAACGACACAATACAATGCATTCATCACCTTGGCATTAAGTAAATCAGTCTTCTTTTCTTCATCGGTCCATTGACTGAAATCAGTTGATGGCATTTGGTACTTTTCTGAAACAACTCTCCAAATTTCGAGATCCATGAATTGCAAGAATATTGTCATTCTCACTTTCCAGTATCCATAGTTTGTTCCGTCAAAGAGAGGAGGACAAACATAGGAGCATCTTTCTTTGTGCTGAGAAGTTGTAGTTGTCATGCTAGATGATAGTCAAATCAAAATAATAGCAAACCTGCTCTGATACCAAATGAAAGTGCAGTAGGATCAAGGCAATGAGCACTAGAGGGGGGGTGAATAGTGCTTTTAAAAATTGTCTGCAGAATTTTGACGGATTGTACAATTCAAACACACAAAGAACACAATAATTTATCCTGGTTCGGTCTTTCATGACCTACATCCAGTCCCCAAGCAAAACTCACTTGAGATTTTCACTATCAACCTTGTAAAACTACAAGATCATACAGACCAAATTCGGTCCCACTTTCAGTAACACACCTACTGAAAGCAAACAACTCCTTTAAACCAAGGAGTCCTTCCTTTTACAGAAAATTGAAACAAGTAACAACTTACAATACAACCTATGAGCCCTTCTTTTGAATGCAAATGAGATGCAATTGGCTTTTGAGGTTGTTGAAATACTCTACTCTCGAATTCACTATCTCTCAAAGGAATTTGAGTAAAAAACTGAAGTGAAAAATATCACGTGAGTAAGAAAATGAATATGAGTGAAAAGCAAAGAGTAATTGATTCAAATTGATTGAATTGCAGTGCTTTTGAGTGTAAAATGCACTCATATTTATAGTTGAAAGTTTTCATACGTTGAGGGTATAAAAGGGTGTCAAAACAATCCATTTTGAACGATCAAAACGTTTGAAAAATGAAAAGACACGCCTTTTCAAAGTTTCAAGAAAAACGACAAAATTAGTCGACTAATAATTAACTATTAGTAGACTGACAGTTATCGTCGGTCGACTGATCTGTTAATCGAGCCGTTTGAAAAACTGAAGTTTTGAAACTTAGTTGACTAGAGAAAAGTTAGTCGACTGATAATATCATCAGTAGACTGAAAAACATTTCAGTCGACTGTTGCTAAAATTTTCTAAAAAAAACACATGTTCTGTCTGGTCGATTGATAAAAGCATTAGCTGCTGCTAAATTTCCAGAAAACAGACATTTTGTCTGGTCGACTAATAAAACCTTCGGTCGACTAATTTGATAAAAATGACATTTTAGAAAATATGGCACGAAAGGATTAGTCGACTAATGAGTCTATTGGTCGACTAATAAACACGAAAAATTAAATAAAGAGTTTTCTAAAAAGATTTTCATGAAGGGTTCATTTCGAAAAGTTTTTCTAAAGACTTTTTAGGTGAAATGCAACTGAAATATGCACTCTAAGTAAGGCTCTTACAAGAATCTAAGACTTTTAATAAATTTAACATTTGCACACTAGTCTTTAAAGATTCTTTATCGAATTCTTCAATTCTTGTCATCTTTCTTTATTGCCTTAGCTGAAATGCAGTTGATTCACTTGTTCATCATCAAAACCTTGTACTTGAAGTATCATGTACAACTTCATTGTCGTAACACTTCTTTCTTTTTTATATACTGGTTTGAAGTTAAAAATGATTCATCTACATATTTGATGAGATCTTGAGAAAATATGACACTTTATTTGAAATCTTCATAGGAGATAGTTGTGCTTATTAAGCTTGATTGACACCAACGAAGAGAATGTGTTCTACTTACTAGCTTGATTAGGCATAAGTGAAAAGAGAATTAGTGATGACGAAGCTGAGTTGGATGCCATGAGAACCACCACCAGCAAAAGGAAGATTTTGATCACAAATAAATGGTACGGGTCATTAGGCTCTAATACCATATAAAGAACTCACACAAAACACAGTATAAAAAACCACACAATCACAAGTACCCGTGATATTAAGTGGTTCTGTCAGGTGTGTCCTACATCCGTGGAAAAATCTTTCTTTCTCTCTATTTGGTGTAGAGATGAGAGGGTTTCTTTTCATTTAAATAAAGGTTTACGTGTGGGGGGTTCAAAGTCCAATTGAACCTCTTAGGATTACAATTAGCTCTAAGAAAAGACTAAAATTTTTAATCACCTTAAAGTAAAAGAAGTCTTGTTCGGGAGAGACGTTTTCACATTAGAAGTCTTCATCTTACGTTAGATCACCACGTGGGATCCTAAGCTGGATCTGAAACTCATGTTGGACTCTAAGCCTAGATATATCATCTTAACAAAAGAAAGATGATCATCGCTAGCACCAGCATTCGTCTTCTTCGAAACCAAAGGGGAACAAGTTACAAACTTGCAAGCATCCTTATACTCTATCACCATCATGAGGAGGAAATAGTCCCGTCATAGGTGGAGCAACGCTTGATGATGATGACATAAAATGAATTAGTTGATATATATATATAGTACTACGATGGAGAATTTTTCATATGTATGATCTTCCAAAATTTAAAAGAACAAGTTTCACATCAAATCAATACATTTATGACATACTTTTATTTTAAAAAAAATTGGGTCAACATGTTTCAGAGGGTCTGAATCTAATGAAGGAAATAACACCTAAAACATTTGGACTGTCGATTAGACGTTATTGTATTATTGATATCCCTCCTAAAATTTTGTATCATGAACCATCGAACGAGGTGAATTAGACCATCGTTTGAGGAGCTTGTTGGTGACTTGCATTACAAGCAATTGGCATGATCCTTTTAAGAGAGAGCAGACTGACCTTTTGGTTTTGGACTTAAAATACATTTTTTAATCTCTTTTGCTTCTTTCCTTGTTGAGGAACGAGAAGCGTTACTGTATTATTACAGTTATCATGTTGAATGTATTAAAGTGCTTAATAACTATGTTGACTTATGGGGTGGGTGTTGTTATGGGGAACCCAATTGTTAGGAGCTTAAGGGGCAGTCTAGTCACAAGAAAAAGGAGGATTAGACTAGAGGTGTAGCCCAATTCTCAACGCAACGCAACAAGAGCAATTTGTCCTGTTCCCGGGCAACAGCCCATCGTTCTGTCCCTCTTCCTCCCATCATTCATTTCCTACTTACGCTCCCTCCTCACTCCACCATACCCTCTACCTCTCTCTCTTTCTCTCCTGAGAAGATATCCTGCTGTGTACTTTCTCTAATTTCCTCACTCTTTCTTCCTTTCCCCCCTCCCCAGTCAGAAAAACTTCAAAAGAATAAAAATGAGAAGGCAAAAGCTGAAATCAAAAATGGCTTCTTCAGCAGTACCATACCCAACGTGTAAGGGCATTACAGTGGTACTTCTCCTCCTGTTCTTATCTTTTGCACCCTCCAAATCAGGTAAAAAGAAAAAAAAATCTTCATTGCTCAGTACAAGAAGCCATGGGACCATTTTCCATTTTTTGCTTTGGATTTTTTATGTGTGTGTGTGTGGTTTTGGTTCAGAAGGGCCATCACCTCCAAGTCATAAATCTGAAAAGTTCAGTGGGAAAAAATTAGTGTTGGGGTCGAGGCCTCCTCCGTGCATAAACAGGTGTTCGAGTTGCAGGCCGTGCATGGCTACCTTGCTCATCCCTCCTCACCATGAGAGGAATTTCATGTTGTCTCAAGCTGATGATAGCACGTATTACCTTCTTATTTGGAAATGCAGATGTGGTAATAGGTTGTTCCATCCTTGAGTTCTCTCATCTATCACTATCATTCGTGTAGAAAAGAATTTATAATATAGTTAGATTGAATACCACACCTCTCTCTCTCTCTCTCTCTCGGCTCTCTCTCAGCTCGTGATATAGGACGATGGCATATAAGAGTATGTTGAATACCTTGTATTTAGAGGCTTAGACCGCAAAGGTACAGGAGAAAATATCTTTTTATATGCTTTCCTTTTTTTTGTAAACAAAGAAACCTAGGTTCTCTTTTGTTTGATATTTATTTTATTGAAGACATTTTTACTAATCTAGTTAGTGATTCATATCTTACAACTATATGACATTATGTAACTAAATTCTGGTAAGATTTTCACTTTTTTTTTAACTTTTTTCATACATGGGTAGTGCTAGCACCCATTAATATGGTTGCGGGTAGTTGAGAAATGTACATGTTCCAAGGAGAGAGCTGGATATCATTTGGCTATGCCCCTCAATTGTGTGGTTTTCACCTCATTCAGATCATAATCAGGCTTCAGTTCCCACAAAGGTTTCAAAAGGCTAAAAAGGGAAGGTTAGTACAGGTCCCTCTGTCTTCATCATCCATGGAAATGGAACTCCCCCCCCCCTGCCCCCCACCCAAGGGGCCCTTTAAAGTGAAGGCCCCGTGAACTCATTTTGATAGGAAAGATGCATTTATTTTGTGGGTCCCACCACATACTCCCATGGATATGTTTGTTTCTCCTATTAGGAAAGAGGCCAGCTTTTCTATAAGAAAATACCTCTTTCATAGGAAAGAGCATGAAACCAACAGATCTCGAGCAGAGTACTCGGGCCACACAAATACACAAAATTGCTGGTAGCAATTTTGTGTGTTTTGTGCGGACCGAGTGCTTCCGATCACCTAACCACGCCTCCCACCCACTGTGTCACTTGATGACCAAGTGACTCAATTCAAATAGATCCTAACTTCCAAAACTGGTTCAGCTTCATTTGGATCTCTTATGACACCATACCAGATGAATATACACAACAAAATTTGTGTGTGCTCGCACATGAAAGTGAGACAACTCTGTGTGAGAGATTGCCCACAGATTTGCACTTTGGCAGCACGGTAATCATAGGCACAGCCAGGGGGAACAGGTCTCTAATTTTGATTTCTGAGTGCAGACTATTTAAAAAAAAAACTGGGACAACAAACTCTAGGAGAGTTCAAGAGAGTGGTGGCTTCAAATGGATCTGAAAAGTTCCACTAACCGAATGCAGTCATAGATGATCCTCAGTGGATGTGGGTGGTCAGCATTCTTCTCAACCAATTGACGTCTTCAATGAACCCAGGTCAAAATGTCAAGAGGTGAACAAGAGCCTTAAAACCCAAAAATGGTGAGAAACTGATAATATATAGGTAGTCCTCATCACAATACTACGGGTCTTCTATTTATAAAGAGATCTAGTGAGAGGTCCATAATAGATATACATGTTTTGTAACCTTCAAAATTCAAAAGACTCTCCCATGTATGTCCCTTGATGTGCCCATGTTAATATGGGTTACATTCAGGTTGGATCTAATCCAATCAAAAATCCAATATTCTTTCACTTGACCCAATGATATGAAAAAATACATCATTGAGGTTCATTATTGTTATCTCAATTCAATTTTCATGTGGATTCATATTTTATTCTATATCATAAGAATGAATCATATGAGTTATGGAGATAAACACCTCTGTATGATATGTCATGTTTTCATGTATTACAATATTATTCATTTAAATGTTTAACATGTTAAAAATACCTTTATAAATAGATTGGTCTCTAATTCATTTTATTAGTCATTTTAATATTGTTATTTTGTTATTCTTTCTTCACAAATGAGAGATATTTTACACAAAATCATAGAGAACCAATTTAGTGTCATAAATGTGATCACATATAACCATAATATATTGTCATACATAAGAAGGAATCACATAAACACATCTTCATTACATGTTGAGAATATAATCCCAGTGCTAACCCTTTAGTAAGATGATCTACGGTCATTTTCTTCATAGCGATTGTATCAATACACACTAAAATATTCTCAGACATTTCTTTAACAAAAAAGTACTTTAACTTTATATGTCAACATGAGGTGAAGCTTTTGTTGTTATTCGAGAAAGACACAACAACTTCATTATCACAAAAGTTTTTCAATGGTCTCTTAATAGAGTCCATAATACTAAGACCCGTAATGAAGTTTCTTATCCATATAGCCTGAGACAAAGTCTCGTACTGGGCAATAAATTCTGCCTCTATGATGTAAACTATAGTTGTAGATTGCTTTCTACTTCTCCATGAGACGATGCTACCTACCAATAAAAAGATGTATCAAGTAGTAGACTTTCTACTGTTGAGACATCCTTCTAAGTCCATATCAAAGTATTCAACGACCTATAGATGGTCAACATTTTTGTAGGTCAACATATAATCTTTCGTTTCTTGTAAATAGTGTATGACCTTCTTCATAGCCTTATAATGTGCAGTGCCTAGATTGGACTGATATCTATCAAGCATCCCAATAAAAAATGTGGTATCTGGTCACATGCACATATTGCAAACTTTAAACTACTGAAGCATACAGGATGTTTGTCATCCGAACATTTTCGTTATCATCTTGAGAACCGTCCTTTAAGCTTAATTTATCACCTTCTACTATAGGTGTAGAACCAAGAGAGAAATTTTTCATCCCATACATTTTAAAAAATTTAAGGATATGTGATTTCTAAGAGAGACTGAGTACATCCTTAATTCTATTATGATAGATCTCAATTCCAAGGACATAAGTGGCTTCACCCATGTCCTTTATATCAAAATGAGAGGAAAAAAATTTTGTTTAATGCAGCAGACCCAAATCATTAGTTGCAAGAAGAATATCATCAACATATAAAATCAGAATTATGAACTTACTTCCACTAGCTTTAAGGTATATACATTGATCAACAATATTTTCAGTGAATCCAAAATTCAAAATCACTTAATTCAACTTTTTATACCATTAGCAGGAGGCTTGTTTAAGTCTATAGATTAATTTTTTTAATTTGCAAACTAAATTATTTGAGTTATCTACACTAAGGCCATAAGTTGTTGCATATATATCTCTTCTTCCAGATCCTCATTCAGGAAAGTTGTTTTCACATCCATTTGATATAGCTCTAAATCAAAATGAGCTATAAATGTCATGATTATTCTCAATGATTCTTTAGTTGAGATAGGACAAAATGTTTTATTATAATCAATGTCCTTCATCTGAGTGAATACCTTTGCAACAAGCCTAGCCATATACATCTTCACTCGCCCTTTTAAGTTCATTTTGATCTTAAAGACTCATTTACAACCAACATGTTTGACTCTATCAAGTTGAGGTACTAAATCTTATACTTGATTCTTTGCTATAGAGACAAGTTATTCTTTCACGACATCAATCAAATGTGACAATTTATCACTATCAATGACTTGTGTGAAGGATAAGGGATCATCATCAATATATATAAAATTATTGGGCTCTTGTAAATATACCACATAATCAGAGTGGATAGTAGATCTCTTGATCATCGTGAACCTCCATGCAGATGCTACAGATAGTTCAAATTGAACCCCTGTATCATGTTGTTGTTATATATCCTCATCAACTTATTCTACTTGAGATTGAGGTTCATTGACTAGAATTTTCCTAACATCATCCAAATGGACAATGATCGAGAAAACTTGGCATTTTCTCTTCACAGGTATAAAAAATGAATCTTGCAATTCTTCACATGCAAGGCATTGAGATGCATCTTTCCTAATAGAATTATTTTCAAAAAATCTTGTTTTATTTATTTTTACTATTTGTGGTGTATGAAATGAACAATAAAGTCTAAAACCCTTTGTTCTAGATAACTAATGAAAAATCTATTAGTCGTCCTATGATTAAAGACTTTTATATATGGGTTGTACAATTTAGCTTCAGTTGAACATCTCCATATGCGCATATATGATAAAGAAGATTTTTATCAGTCTATGACTCATAAGGAGTCTTTTGGATAACTTTCGTAGGAACCTTGTTTAATATATGCAAAATTGTCCTAAGAGCTTTACCCCATAAAGTCAAGGTAAGGTTTGAGTGATTTAGTATCGCTTGAATAATTTTTTAAGCATATAGATTCTCTTTTCAGCTACACTATTTTGGTAAGCACTACTGAGCATGGTGTATTGAGGCATAATTTATTCCTCCTTTAATAACCATGCTAATGACCCTTTTTTGTCTCATCTCAGTTAAACGACCATAGTATTCTCCACCTCTATCAGATCTAACCACTTTTATAACTTCATGGTTTGTTTCTCTATTTCTTTCTTAAAGTCCTTAAAAACCTGAAAGACTTTAGATTTATCAAATAACAATTAGAGATACATATATCGCGAGTAATTATCTATAAAGGTAACAAAATATTTTTCACTTGTGTAACACAGAAAAAATGACCCGCAAGCATCCGTATGCACAATCTCTAATTTTTCATTGTTGTGTTTGACATCTTTCTTATGTGTATTGGACTACTTAGCCTTTGTTGTGTCAACACATGGTTCTGTATCCGTGAAGATAAGGGATACAAGAATCCCTTCTTTCATAAGTCTTTAGACTCTCTTTTTCGAGATGTGTCTTAACCTTCGATGCCAAAGCAAATAAGATGACCATCCTTTAAATCATGATTATTATCAATCATCATATTCTCAACAAAATGCGATTCCTAGATATGGAGTTTGGTTCTCAAACAATACAAACCATCAGATACATATGCAGAACCAACATGAATAAAATTTTTAACAAAAATAAGCTTGGAGTTTTCAAAATTAAATGCAAAACCAAACTTATCAAGTTTTGAAATAGAAATATGGTTCTGACTATAGGATGAAATATAAAATGTATCAACCAAATCCAAAATGAATCTAGACTCCAAAACAACTCTGCAGGTCCCAATATTCTTGACACGCAAACGCATCTTGTTTTCTGAGAAGATATTTCTTTCATTCTCTATTAGTTTTCTTTTGTTCAAAAATGCCTGCAAAGAGTTGGCAATGTGCACCATGACACTAGAATCAATCTATCAACTATGCAATGAAACATTGATTAAATTACACTCATGAGAAACGAATAACTTGTTACATTTCTTCTCAAAACATTTCTTATGCTTCAAGCAATCCACCTTCTTTTATCATTTCTTCTTACAGAAGAAACACTTTATAGAAGAACTTTCTGACTGAGATTTGATATTCGTCTAAGAATTAGAATTCTCCTTAGAGGTTTTTTCTTGTTTTTCTTCTTGAAAGAACCCTTCTTTGCCCCAGACCTATATTTTTTCTGATGAGAAAGCATATGTTCACAGTGCACCTTCTCACCCATCAATCTTTCTTCCTCCTTAACACGCTTGGTCAAGAGGTCATTGAAGGATCACTTATCATTATGTGTGTTGTAGGAGATTTTGAAGGGTTCGTATTTAATAGGCAATGAGCCTAAAATAAAATAGACTAAGAAGGAAATAGAAATGAATAACTTTATGTCATTCAGTTAAGATACAATGTTCTCCATTTCTAAAATGTGTTGTCAGATGTTATCTCTAAAATATTTCATAAATACTAATTTGGACATGAGAGTATTAGTTCTAGCGTTATTAGAACTAATGAATTGAGCCTCAATGACTCTTAAAATTCATTCATTGTCCTGCAGTAAGGGATTGCGCCTCAAAAAATCTTAGCCACTTGAGATTGCAAAAGCAACAGGCTAAGCCTATTTGAGCTCTCCCACTTCTTAGAGGTAGCTTTCTGATCAATTGTATTTTTCTCTATCAAAGCGAGAGGTTTGTCAATTCTTAAATCTAAATCTAGGTTCATGTATCCTCACATAAACAGTATATTTTTTTTTTCAATCAAAAAAATTAGATTTGTCTAAAATGAGAATATTGCTAGAACTAGGGATGGCAGTGAACCGAGTGAAGGTGGGGGACAAGGTCTCCACCCCGCTCCGTTTCAAAATTCAAACCTTTATCCTCGCATGGGGATGGATTTTAACCTCCACCTTCGCCTCCATCCTCGTTTCATGTCCTCCATCCCCGATCCAAATGGGGGCGAGGCGGGGCGGGGCCCCATTTTCCCTTGGTCTATAGACATCCCTTAAAGGATTGGGGACAAGGCAAGACGGGGATTGAGACGGTGATGGGGCGGGGCTGGGCGGGTGAAAGCATAAGTCCATCCCCGCATGGGGATAGATTTTAACCTTCATCCCTGCCTTCATCCCCGTTTGATGCCCTTTATCCCCGATCCAAACGATGCGAGGCAGGGTGGGGCCTCGTTGTCCCCCGGTCCACTGCCATCCCTAGCTAGAACTATCAATGACCACGAAACCTGGTATTGCAAGAACAAAAGACATTACTATATAATTATTCATACAAGATTCATATTGAAAAAGTAAATATAAGACCTTTTATTATTCACTTTTTTTAAGGCAAACATAATAAAGTCATTATCGTTCTACTTTGGTGAAAACAATAACACTTAGAATTGTTCGCCTACTCAATTATCAAGGAATTGAGTTTAATTAGTAAAACTAGTAGATCATGTAACCAGAGGCAATTCGGCATTGTACCTTTGGGTACAATCATGCTTCATTGGCTGGTGTACACACCTATTATTACATCATATGCGAATTTGGAATACAATGACCTACCATTGTGTAGAATCATTGTTTCATAAAATCACATACAATCGTAATACTGAATATCGCTCTCAATACAGTCAAAAGAGCCCTCAATCAACACAAGTTCGATCACTTTTATGATTCTAAGAGTGAGTTGATCGAGATCTTTTACCGTAAGTATATGTAAAACATGTCACAATACAAAAAATAGTGCATACAATTATAATCTCATACTTAAATAATTATGGATAACTAAAAAACAACACAAAACACACCTTATATCATGCTAAAGTCATCAAAAAGTATGAAATTAGTGATAAAGACAAGCTTTTACTAGTCATATCCGGGATTGGAGTCTAAAAATAGCCTAAACCGATACTTAAAGACACTGAATTGATTAATAAAAGCCGAAAACTAGTTCAAAAAACACCTGAACCGGTCATAGAAACCCTGAACCGATCCTAGAAAAGCCAAATCTAGTCCTCAAATTCATGAACCGGTCCCAAAAATCGTTGATCCGATTTCCAAGATGCTTGAATCAGTTCTAGAATGGTTGAACCGGTTCAAGAAACCCCATAACTGGTTTCTAGAACCCTAAATGGTCCTTGAAGGACCGAATTAGTTCCAAAACCGGTTATGTTCCAGATGGGCCTAGGTGGTCCAGTTCTGGACCTGATCTGACCCAAAGTACTAACCCGGTCCACCCTGAAACTGTAATGGGTCCTAGACTAGGTCTCAACGAGTCATGCTCAGACCCGGTCCACCCAGAACCCAAATACCAGGACCGGGTCGAGCGTGGACCCAATCCACCCAAAACTCATAATGGGTTAAGACAGGGTCCCCTCGCGATCGGGCATTGACCCAATCCACCCAAAACCCTGTAATGGGTTTGGGTTCGGATCGGGTCCCCCAGGGAACGGACGCAGACCCGATCCACCCAAAACCTTGAAACAATTTTGGGCCCAGATCGAGACCCTGAAATAATTTTGGGCCCGAATCGAGTTCCCCATGCACAGGATTGAGAGTTGATCCACCTGAAACCCACTTACTGGGTCTAGATCGGATCAGATCCCTCTGGGGCAGGCTCAGGCCCGATCCCGTCTAAAACCCAAAAATGGGTCCAAGTCAGGATCGAGCCCACCCCAACTTGTGATCCACTGGTGGAACTCAACCCCTCAACTCCCTCAAACCAGAGGATTTCGGTTTATCTGGGTTCCAACCTCCTCCTTACAACCATCTTGCCTCCACTACCCCATCTGTCTATGACTACGGTGATGGAAACACTATTTGGGATGGGGTTTCACCCCCTTTCCCACCTAAAAACACAGGCGGCAATGGCCGCCACTGGGGGCTGGCCTCATCCGAGCCACAGTCGCTAGCAGTTGTCGTTGACTGTTGTGAGCAGCTGGCCTCAGGCAGGCATGACTTGACCTTATGGTATTTGCAACGGTCTAGTGATGGTGGGCGGGGGCTCCTCTTACCCAAGTGAGAACTGAATTCTGACATCCCAACTTGCTGGCAGCAACCACTGCCAGCCTCTATGGGGAAACAACTACTGTTGTCAACCTGCATATGGTGGGTCACCGGTCGACGCCTCTTCCCTCGTGGTCGACTTTCGAAAACCAAACGAAAGCCTAACGATAGAGAATAATGCCGACAAAAAAATTTGACAAGCGTCGCATGGACATCGATGCACCGACACCCCAAACATGCGCACCGGATGCACGGTGTGGGCCCATAATCCATTGTTGGCTTAAAATGGATCAGGAAAGTGCCACTTAACTGGCCATGGACGATCCAAATGGCACTTCAATAGAGGTGGGTGGTTGGCATTCTTCTCAGCCAATCCTTGCCCTCAATGAGCCCAGGTCAAAATGTCAAGAGGTGAGGAGGGCCCTTGAACCCCAGAAACGATGAGAGACCGATAACATGTAGGTAGTCCTCATCACACTACTATGGGTCTCCTATTTATAGGAAGATCTGGTGAAAGGTCCATAATGGGTCCATAATAGGCATACATGGACAGTTATAAGACCTCATAAGTGTCCCGTAACCTCCAAAATCCAAGACTCTCACATGTATGTCCCTTGATGTGCCCATGGGTCACATCCAGGTTGGATCCGATCCGATGATCCAAAATCCAACAGCCAGTACATCTTTCTGCATACGATACAAAGAAAGCATATACAAGAAGCCACACGGATGACCCCAAGATTAATTACAAAGAGTTGGGGGAAAATACATTTATTCAGTGCAACCTAGACCTTCCACATCCAACTACTCATGACCGGTAGCTTATAAGTCAAGTGAGGCACAAATCCCATCCGGATGCTCATTGATCCTTCACGGAACAGTTGGACAGAAAACTAGCAGCTTATAACCCTATCAATTCTGTTACATTTAGCTGCTGTCTCTGATGGTGTCCATATGATATCCTGAAGCATGCTGCAGAAGTGCTTATAGAACTGCAGAATAGAATTTAGCAAAGCAGAGGTTATCACCGAGCTAAATGCCAAAGCATGGACTTTTAAAAATTTAGCATTCTACACACTTTACTATTAGATACTGGAAACTGATTCAGAAAGAAAATGGTACCCAAGCTGATTTTCCTTGTTTTTACATCAAAATTGTCATGCGATGCATGCCCGTCAAATGTAGGATAGTGTAACTGACCTTGTGATATTCAAGTGTGTCGCCTGCTGCTTTTCGAACATCCACCATGAAAAGTGAAGGAGCGACTTCAAAGACCTGTAAAAACGTGAAGCACTTGGATAGCTGGCATTTTCAATAGATGCATAATCCGTAATAAGTAGGCGAGTCAAAGGCCGTTAAGGCCAGTCTATGGTTTTGTTATCTGATGCATCGAACATTTGCCAGGACAAAAAGGTTAATAAGTGGTCTTCTACGGCACAAGGATACAGATGTGTCTGAAGACCGAGGAATGTGGCTATTTTGATGAAATGTTCCATTATCAGTAGAGTGAAACTGGATTATCCGTGTGACACAGGTGGTCAGTTCCTTGAGCTTTAAGAAATTAAACATGCACTGCATTCCCTTGTCATCCAGCACACTTGCTAAAGCTGGTTTTCATAGTGGTCTTCTTTATTTGTTTCTACAGTAGGCTTCCTGCAACTTCATAGGATTGTGCGAATGACAAACTGTTGACTTAATGCAAGATTACAAAGGAAAATTACCTCCAGTGCAATGGCAAATTGTCCAGCTTTATTTGTAGAAAGTCCTTCTAGTCTCATCTGCAAATCATGACTCTTTCAGGACTGTGATGTCAAATGGTAATGGTAAAGCTAACAGAAGTCTTACAAACATCCAATTAATAATAAAATGTACAAGGCGCCTACAATTAGCAAATAATTACAGATTTGTGATACCAAAATTATATAAAATTCACCCTTGTTCCCTAAACTCTTCCATTTGCACCCCCTTTTAGATCAAGTGCAGATTTCTCTTTCTAAAGTAATACATACACCAAACTGTGAACCTGCCCAAGAGTAATTATCAAGTTAGTAAACAAGGAAAAGGTCCCTTGTCCTGTAGAAGCTTTTGACTTGCTTAGGTGTCGCTAAAAACGCATCAAAAGCCATGTTTTTTTCTCTTTTGGTGGTTTGCATAATGAAGTTTGGGAATCACTTGGAAGATTGCATTATCTCATCTTCAGGACTCACTGCCCCAACATCAAACGTAGCCATGATTATCAAATGCTACATGGTGAAGATTTCAAATGCATCCTTTGTCACAAGAAAGGCTCACCACAAACTGGATTTTTGTGCAGTCAGCAATTTTAATGGACAAAATAACAAGGATTCCATCATCAGGTAATGCAGTACACACAGAGGAAAGCCTCATGTCTGGAGGTGTGAAAAGATGCCTTCACTTGCAAAATGAAATTCCACAAGCTAAAGAGGCTAATAGGATCCCATTTCTACCAAAAAAATCCACCATGCATAGTCTTCGTACTGCTTTCATATACAATCTCTTTAATTGTCCTATATTTGCAGCACATTGAAGCCTATAAAAAAAAACTTCACTATATCAAGAAACTAGTCTAATAGAAGACACAGTAAAGGCAAGTACTTTCTCATGGAGAAAGCATAAACATCTTCATCAAGCTCTACTAACAGATAAATGTCTCACCATAAGTTATGAAATTTCAAAGACCACATTTCAGCTTGAAGGGAAATCTTCAAATTATCATGAAATACATTTATAAGAGTCCTTATACCTTCTAAAACTTTATTTTTTAGGAAAGTTCTAATCGATTATTGTCAAGGAACCCAACAAATTACAAAAGAGATAGCTTATGGAAACTTTGTTTTCACTAATAATTTTAGGGAATAGTTGTACAAGAAAATTTTCTTAGGGATCACAATTTTCGTCTCACTTCTTTGAAATGCTTTTATGCCTAATAGTGGCACAATGTGCATTGTGGCTAAAAATTATGACCATGCAAAACCTGAGACCCTTGACACTGTAAGAAAATGAATGAGCTGCATTTTCATAATGTGCATTTTAGTAACCCTAGTAAAGTGCAAGCACAGGAGCATCTTTTGCTAGTTCCCTTAAGTTATACTGAAGTTGACTCAGACCATTATAAGACTTTTTGGGGGAGAGGATAGCTGGGGTAAGAAATATGGAATCCACAAATTTGTAAAGATAACAGTTGGACTTTCTGGAATTAATAATTCCACTTGCATGTTTGAGAGTGCTCTCAGTTATCCAAAAACATAATTTCCATTTCCTACGTTAGGTTGTTCAAGTGACATACTTTAAAAGTCAAGACAGCTTGTGTGTAATGAAGTATGCGGAATTACAAGCCAAAGATGCAAAAGCATCAACTAAGTCCAATAATGGACAAGTGCAAAAGCACAATGAGCATACAAGCAAGAAGTCCGTGATGGGATAATACAACAACAACAACAACAACTTCATCCCAAACAATTGGGGTCGGCGATATGAACCAAAAAGAAAATCATTTTGGGTCCTCCACATGAATTCTTCTCCTCCAATCATTTCTATCCAATGTCATGTCCTCGGTGAGGTTCAAAGCATTCATATCATTTCTTATCATCTCCATCCAAGTCTTCTTAGGCCTACCCCGACCTCTTTTAGCTAATATATTTTCTCATTTCTCCATCCTTCTAACCGGAGCATCATTAGGCCTTCGCCGAATATGCCCAAACCATCGTAAACGATTCTCACTCATCTTATTTTCAATGGATGCAATGCCTACCTTGTTATGTATTTCCTCATTCCGAATCTTATCTTTTAGTGTTTTTCCACACATCCATCGAAGCATACGCATCTCAGTTACACTCATTTTTTGAATATGATGTCTTTTGGCAGCCCAACATTCTGTACCATATAGTAAAGCGGGTCTAATTGTCGTCCTATAAAACTTTTCCTTCAACCGCAATGGCATTTTACGATCGCACAACACTCCAGTTGCACTTTTCCATTTCATCCACCCAACCTTAATCCTATGATTTACATCTCCATCAATTTCTCCATTCTTTTGAATGATAGATCCCAAATATTTGAAACAGTCATCCACCGCTATTTCTTGCTCACCAAGCTTCACTATACTCTCCTCACTACTTCGTTGCTTACTAAACCGACATACCATATATTCTGTCTTACTCTTACTCAACGTAAAACCTCTTGCTTCCAAAGTCTGTCTACATAATTCTAACTTAGCATTAACCTCAGCTCTAGACTCATCAATCAAAACAATATCATCAGCAAACAACATATACCACGGCACATTTTCTTGAATTGATCTCGTAAGTTCATCTATCACTATAGCAAAAAGGAAAGGGCTTAATGCAGATCCTTGATGTAACCCAATCGTTATAGGAAAATTGTTTGTCACCTCTCCACAAGTGCGGACATTGGTTACTACTCCTTCGTACATATCTTTAATTATATTAATGTACTTGAGAGAGATACCTTTCTTCAGCATTGTCCACCAGAGAACATCCCTAGGTACTCTATCGTATGCATTCTCCAAATCAATAAAACCATATGCAAATCTTTGTTCCCCTCTCTATATCTCTCAATAAGTTGTCTAAGAAGATGTATAGCTTCCATAGTTGATCTTCCAGGCATAAAACCAAATTGATTCTCCGATATCATGGCAACCTTCCTCAACCTATACTCAATCACCCTCTCCCAAAGTTTCATAGTATGACTCATGAGTTTTATACCACGATAGTTTGTGCAATCTTGTATATCACCCTTATTCTTATAGAGAGGCACCAAAGTACTCTTCCTCCACTCATTCGGCATCTTATTTGTCCACCAAATCTTGTTAAAAAGATTTGCCAACCATACTAAACCTTTCTCACCCAAGCATTTCCAAGCCTCGATAGGTATACCTGTAATGAGATATTGCGGAAATATAAAGAGTGCATACAAGCACTTACAATAATGAATGAAAGAGACAATATCACAAGTCCACAAAGGGACAATACAAGCACAAACCTTTAAGAAGGCAACAATATAAAAAGCCTCTTATTGAGAAGAGAGAAAGCTCTCAAGAATGAGAAAATATACAAGGGGTTCACCCCTATTTATACAAGAGGAAGAGGACAAAAAGGATGGCCAAAAGGCCTCAAAAGGAGAGCCAAAAGAGGGCTCCCATAGAGTCGTTGGGAGCCCCCAACGGTCACATTTGTGACCGTTGGGGGCTCCAACGGCTCTAAGGTTGGAGCCCCTTTTAGTCATCAAAAAAAGGAAAAAAAGAATTAAAAAAAATAAAAAATAAAAATACATTTTAGATAAAAAACGAAAATAGTTGTTTCCTAGAACAACTAGGTGAAATTACAAAAATACCCCTATCGGGTATTGATGTAATATATATATATATATATTAGATACATTTTAACACCCCCCCTCAAACTTTACGGGAAAATGACGGAAAGTTTGCCAAGAAGAAACATGAAGCGAGGACCCGGAAGAGCTTTAGTGAAGAAGTCCGCCAACTGATATTCTGAAGTGACATATAGAAGAGCAATGGTTCCTCGTAAGAATTCGTCACGAACATAGTGGCAATCCATTTCGATATGTTTTGTACGCTCATGAAAAGTATGATTGCTCGCAATATAGATAGCACTCTTGTTGTCGCAACATAGTTTTGAGGCTTCGGTAATATCAACTCCCATGTCTTTAAGCAGACTGCGAAGCCATACAAGTTCCATTGTCGTGGTTGCCATAGCCCGGTACTCAGCTTCAGTGGATGATAGTGAAACTTTCTGCTGCTTCTTGCATCGCCAGGCAATCAAAGAGTCCCCTAAAAAGACACAAAAACCAGTAGTTGAGACTCGATCATTGGGATTACCTCCCCAATCAGCATTAGTATAAGCAAGAAGATTCAAGGAAGAAGAGGAGGATAGAAATAACCCTTTATTGATGGTATTCCGAATGTAGCGGATGATTTGGATAACAACACTCATATGCACAGTTGTAGGAGCATGCTGAAATTGGCTAACTGAGTGAACCGCATGAGTGATATCTGGTCTGGTGATGGTTAAATAGGTAAGAGACCCAATGAGTTGTCTGTAAGGTGTGGGATCTTCCATAAGAACCCCATCCTCCAACCGTAATTTGGCATTAATAACCTCGGGAGTCTCTACTTTCTTGTCATCAGAAATCTCAGACTTAGAACATATATCTGCAGCAAGCTTCATCTGTGACAAAATATATCCTCTAGTAGAATATGCAACTTCAATTCCAAATATCTGAGAAAACCTAAATCAGACATATCAAAATTATTTTTTAACATATTTTTAACATTAATAATACTATTTTGATCGTTCCCAGTGATAATCATATCATCAACATAAAGCAACAAAAATACGATACTAGAACCTGCATGTTTAACAAAAAGAGCAGTGTCAGTATAACAAGAGTGAAATCCTAACTTTATCATGATATCACTGAAACGATCATACCAAGCCTTAGGAGCTTGTTTAAGACCATACAATGCCTTCAAAAGCCGAAGTGTTTGACCTTGCTTAATATTAATTCCGGGTGGCGGATCCATGTAAACTTCTTTACTTAAACTTCCATTTAAAAAAACATTTTTTACGTCAAGTTGATAAATAGGCCATTTTTTGGTTGATGCGACAGCTATTAAGGTCCTGACACTGGTCATTCGAGCTACGGGAGCGAATGTTTCTTCGTAATCAATGCCATATTCTTGGGAGTATCCCTTAGCAACTAATCTAGCTTTATATTGTTCTAAAGAGCCATCGCTTTTAGTTTTAACTTTGAAGACCCAGCGACAACCAATAGGTTTTTTGTGTGAGGGTAAATTAACTATTTCCCAAGTATTGGCCTTTTTTAAAGCATTTAGTTCAACTTGCATTGCTTCAACCCAATGAGGTATAGATTTAGCTTGATTATAGTGAGCCAGTTCAAAATAAGAATGTAGGGTTATTAAACATGCCCGATAGTTGGGAGTTAAGGAATCATAGGATACAAACCTATTTGGGGGTATTGATATTCTAGAAGAATGCCTAACTTGTGGTTTCTCAGTGGATTCAGAAATTTGAGAGTATTTTTTTAGGGCACTAATAGGATTTTCTTGATTTTTTCTTGAGTAAACATTTATATTGGTATCACTATCATGAACATTTATATTTGAATCACTATCATTTGAGGGTGTTATGTCAAGAGGGGATACCTCACGTGTATCGTCTATGTTTTCAAGAAAATCTTCTTGTATGTCATCAATAAGATCATATAAGAATATACAATCAATTTCATTTGTTTCTTCTATTTTATCAAAACCGTTTTCTTCTTCTAGAAATGTTACATCTTTTGAAACATATAGTTTATCATTCTTAAAATCATAACATTTATACCCTTTTTTATTTTCACCATATCCTAGAAAAATACATTCAATTGCCTTTGGAGATAACTTATCCCTTTTATGTAATAGGACAAAACATTTACAACCAAAAATACGAAGACGATTGCAATCGGGTGAAAATTTAAAGAGTTTTTCATAGGGAGAAGCATTTTTTAACTTAGAAGAGGGCATTCTATTGATTAGATAGGTTGAGGTTAGAACGGCTTCGGCCCAAAACTTCTTTGGAATATTCTTAGAAACAAGTAATGTTCTAGCGGTTTCTATAATGTGCCTATGTTTCCTTTCCGCTAGGCCATTTTGTTGGAGAGTCCTAGGACATGACTTTTGATGGCAAATGCCATTTTGGGTTAAATAGTTTTGGAATTCGTGAGATAAGTATTCGCCATCGGAATCAGATCTTAAAATAGATATGTTGTTTTGAAATTGATTTTGAACCTTTTTATGAAAATCTTTAAAGAAAGTAAATACTTCTGATTTATGGCTAAGGAAATAAATCCAAACAAACCGAGTAAAGTCATCAATAAATGTAACATAATATGAATAGCCCCCTTTAGACATAACCGGAGAAGGCCCCCAAACATCTCAATGCACGAATTCAAAAGGCCTTGATGAAAGAAAAGTTCTAGTTGGAAATGGAATAGACTTCATTTTTCCAAAAATGCAATCTTTGCAATTAATTTCTTTTTCCTTACAAAATTTGTTTCCAAAAGGAAAGAGATACATTTTGGAATAACTTGAATGACCAAGTCTTTTATGCCAAGTTTCCATGGTTTTTTCTTGGACATAAGAACAAAAATAATTTATAGGGAGATCAAGATGGTCCATATAATAGAGGTCTCCCTTTCTATGGCCTTGCCCAATCCGCTTCCCGGACAAGAAATCCTGCACAAAGCAACCATTAGATGAGAAAGATATTTCACATCCATGGTCGACAATTTGAGAAACCGAAAATAGGTTTAAATTTAGTTTGGGAACAACTCTTACTTTTGGAACACAAAATTTTTGAGAATCTTTAAAAGAGCCAATACTTGAAATTTTTAAAAAGGTTCCATCGGCCGTAGAGACACAAGAGTCCTTTGAATTGGTGCAAACGTCAATAAGTGCATTTTCATGAGGGGTCATATGAAAAAAAGCTCCGGAGTCAAGGATCCAAGAATATGTACCGGGTGATGATGTTGAGGCAATAGCCGCACCCGATGTGGAGGAAGAAACTTTTAGTATTTGTTGGAGAGCCATAGATATTTGTCCAAGAGTTTCTTTGATGTCATTGTTCTTGCCTTCATCTTCTTTGGTGGTGGTTTCTTCAAGAGAGGCCACTTTAGGCTTGAAGGTTCCAATAAGCTTTGGACAAGCGGGTTTAATGTGACCCGGCTCATTGCAATAATGACAAACAATCATTTTTCTTCCTCCATTGTAGTTTCCTTGTTTCCCAAAATGAGGAGGCTTATAGGTTCTAACATTGTTACCCGGTTTTGATATGGCAAGGACTTCATCAACATGCTTACTCATGCCAAGCCTTGTCTCCTCTTGAGTGATTTCGGCAATAGCATCCTCAATAGGAGGAAAAATAGATCTATGGAGAAGTGAAGATCTCACTTGCTCAAATTCGGGACGTAGCCCAAAAAGGAATTGAAACAATCGCTCTTGTTCCATTTGTTTTTGCCTTAAATCAATATCTTTCATAGAAACCCATTTTTGCTCCAAAAGAGCCAATTCATCCCATAGTGGGTTTAGGGCACTATAATAGTCTTGAATGCTAGAATCGCCTTGCTTGGTGGTTCTAATCTTTTCTTGCAAGAAGTATGCTCTCGCAAGATCCTTTTGGGTATACATACCCTTCATAAAGGACCAAGCCTCATTGGCTCTACGAAATTTAGCTATATTAGCACATACCTTAAGCTCAACATTGTTCATAAACCACGCAAGGATTTTTGCGTGATTGTTTTCCCAATCTTCCACTTCTTTTTGATGATTTTCAATGGCCTTGAGGCGAGCATCTCCTTCAAGAGCCTTTTCTTGACCTTCTTCGTCCTTTGTGAGCATAAGCTTAGGTTCTGGAATGATACCCATGACAAAACCCCAAAGCTTCTTTCCTTTGAGATTATTTTTCATAGTCGATGCCCACATCATATAATTCTTTTCATTGAGCTTGAAAGATAGGTCAATCTTTGCCTCCATGATGTTACCAAGAAGTGAGAAGATATCCACTAAATATGAGATACACGAACCACACCTTTCCTTCAAGAATCGAGTGGCTCTGATACCATGTAATGAGATATTGCGGAAATATAAAGAGTGCATACAAGAACTTACAACAATGAATAAAAGAGACAATATCACAAGTCCACAAAGGGACAATACAAGCACAAACCTTTAAGAAGGCAATAATATAAAAAGCCTCTTATTGAGAAGAGAGAAAGCTCTCAAGAATGAGAAAATATACAAGGGGTTCACCCCTATTTATACAAGAGGGAGAGGACAAAAAGGATGGCCAAAAGGCCTCAAAAGGAGAGCCAAAAGGGGGCTCCCATAGAGTCGTTGGGAGCCCCCAACGGTCACATTTGTGACCGTTGGGGGCTCCAACGGCTCTAAGGTTGGAGCCCCTTTTAGTCCTCAAAAAAAGGAAAAAAAGAATTAAAAAAATAAAAAATAAAAATACATTTTAGATAAAAAATGAAAATAGTTGTTTCCTAGAACAACTAGGTGAAATTACAAAAATACCCCTATCGGGTATTGATGTAATATATATATATATATATATATATATATATATATATATATATATATATATATATATATATATATATATATATATATATATATATAGATACATTTTAACAATACCATCCGGGCCAACTGCCTTTCTGGATTGCATTTTCTTCAAAGCCTCTGCAATTTCTTGCTACCAACAAGTAAAGAATACAAAAACATTATTGAAGAAGGCTTGAAAAGCTACATTGGAACAGAGGGGAACATCCCCTATTTATACATAAAAAATGAGGAAAGAGTCCATTGGGAGCTCCCTCATAGAGTCGTTGGGAGCTCCCATCGGTCATATTTATGACCGTTGGGGCCCCAACGACTCCATGAGTGGGCCCCAATGCTATAAAGAAAAATAAAATTAAAAAAGAGAAAAATACATTTAGAATAAATATAAAAACCTAAACTAGAAAAATAGTTGTTTCCAAAAACAATTATGTGAAAAGACAAAAATGCCCCTATCAGGCAAACTAGACAATATATATATATATATATATATTGTGTAGCCATCACTAGCTATGTCATAGGGTATTTGTAGTGGCAGCCAGAGTAGCAGTTGGCATGAAAGTTGGTAACTACCACCAACTCATTAAAACAATTGGTTTGAGGAAATGGATTGGTTTTGATGACGTGGAATGCCATGCCAGTTACCACAATTGCTATGACACCTTCCTCTTAAACAATTTTGGTAGCTGTCAAATCCCCACCTCGCTGGCATCCTCCGACGGTGGGCTCCTAAACAGAGTCCAAGTGTCACTATGAACAGAAAACTATGAATGGAATATGAACCATATGCATTAATAAGATAACTTGCTATTTTGACAAAATTGATGGAAACTAAGCAAATGCAATTAGGGCTGCGCAATGAGTTGAGCTAGCTCAGGCTCAGCCCATTTAAGCTCCGCTCTAATTCGCCCGAGAAAATAAATGGGTCGAGCTTGAGAAAGGGCTGAAGCTAAGTTCATATAAACGAGCCAAGCCTGAACAAGCAATTGAGCTCTGTTAAGCTCATTTAGCTTGATTAAGCTCGGTATATGTAGTTATATAGGTCATCAGTTTTCATGTGTATATATTCTGTTAACTAAAAGAACAGCAAAAGTATTGTTATCCTAATGGTTAAGGCATTTGGCCTTTACATGGGTGGTGGGTTAGTTCAAAGCCCACCCATCTCATATTCTTTTCAAAAAAAAATTAAAAGAAAGTAGTTCATCTTGAGCCAACCCGAGTTTAGCTCGAGCTCAATTTGAGCAAGTTACGGACAAAGAGTGTTCAATCTTGGGCCAAGCTTGAACATCCAAATTTATTTGACGAGCCAAGCTGAGCCACCCCAAGTTCAGCTCGAACCCCGCTCATGTGCAGCTCTAAATGCAATAAACATTTTCACCCTTCCACAATAATGCTATCTCCTTCCATTCATATTGAGACAAAAGTGACTACTAAGATGCCCACATATTTGTGTATAAGATACTTGTTGAGATAAAAGTTTGGTTTCTGTATACAGTAACTTCAATGTGGATAGCATTACATATTACAAAGTCGGAAAATATTTAGCAAGAGTCAGATTACTGTCTTGTACTAAAACACTTGAGCATATTATGAGTGTCAACATTACCTTGTAATTACGAGAACGGACTTTAAGGCCCATAGATTCGCCAACAGCTTCTAAAGTAGATATAATAACTTTGGCAGGTTTACGAGAAACAAATCGAGTTTGGCGTTTCACATAATCCTGGCAAAAAGATCATGTTAAAATATAGGAAACCAAAAATAAACCACTTCTTTCACATAAAAAATATAGATCCTTCACACACAGCCCCATTAAACATTAAATGAAACAATAGAATGAGAAAAAACACTTCAATCTTTGGAAATTCCAACCAAGAGAGAAGCAATTCATAATGACAGAATTTAATTATGTGATTAAAAAAATACCAAAGGTATATTTGAATCACCAAAGACCAAATTTCTTCATTCCAAAAGCAAGGTCATTCTCAAAGCAAGACTCTACAAATTTCTTCATTCCAAAAGCGAGGTCATTCTCAAAGCAAGACTTTTCCATATTTTACCTCCACTCGTTCTAAGAGCACATATTTCACACATTCAACAGTAACTGCACCAGTACAATATCAACAAGGCAACAGGAAGACAAAAATAAACTTTGTTGGGAAACGTTCAGAAATCAAAGTAATTTTAGGAGGAGAGAAGGGTGGAGGAATTTTGATAAATTTCCTATAGTTCAGCTTGCTGAGTTGTAATTCAAAACAATCACGTTTTTGTTGAATAAAATCTAGTGTAGCAAAGTTCTCAATGCAAAGTTAGTGACGGTTGCTGCATCTTAGGAAAAGTCATGATACCTAAACAATGCAGTGCCCAACCATGTCACCAAGCATGCTCTCTGTAATGAAATAGTGAAAAATACAAAAACAATGCCACTAAGGGCTTTACAAGATTACGATTACAAAAGTGCATAAGCACAAACCAATGCCACTAAGGGCTTACTAGATTGCAATCACATTGTGCATAAGCACAAGTCCACTATAGGACAAAACAATAGCCAACATGAGACAACACAAGCACTAAATGCATATAAAACATTAACAAACTAAATCAAAAAATACAAAATATAAAAAATATTCATCTTTATTGAGCATAAATGCTTAAGAGAAGCATTAAATTACAAGGAGGGCGAACACCCTTATTTATACACATAAAGGAGTTATAGAGCCCTTGGGACACTCCCCAACGGCTATAAATGGAGCCATTGGCGAGGTCCCAACGACTCTATGTGGCTTTGACCACTATGCCCTCAACTACAAACTAAATATCTAGTTTGCACAAAAAACAAATAAAAGACCATTGTGTAATGAAATGGATTCAATCCAATAAACATGCAAGAACACACTTCAATCAAGTAGAATACTTGATCCACCCACACAAGGGTCAAATAATCTTTGTTATTGAATAGAAGCACTCTTGAAAGAGTGAGAAATACAAGGGCTACACAGGCCTATTTATAATACAAATGTGAGCTAAAGGCGGCAGCTCCATATGACTGTTGGGCTGCTCCCAACGGTCACATTTGTGACCGTTGGGGACAGCTATATGGAGTTGTCCCATCATTCTGAAAAAGAATGACAAAAATACAAAAAATAAAAATATAAAAAAGTAAAAAATGAAAAAATCAACACCTAACGGGCTGACGCCTATTATAGGAAAAGACCAAAATACCCCTCATGGGTATATATATATATACTTAACACACACACACCCCTCAAACTCATGGTGGAACAACCAAGAGTTTGCAAGTAGGAAGTGAAGGGAGCGCTTTGGTCAAAAAGTAATGTGATGGTCTTCCTCAGGAATTCTTCACGAACATAATGGCAATCCATTTCAATATGTTTTGTTATCTCATAGAATGTATGATTGCTTGCAATGTATATAGCACTCTTGTTGTCGCAACATAATCTGGAGGGTTCTGCGATGTAGACTCTCAAATCCTCCAGTAGTTGCTGCAGCCATACTAACTCAGATGTCGTCATTGCCATGACACGATACTCAGCTTCAGTGGAAGAGAGAGACACATTCTGCTACCTCTTGCATCGCCATGAAATTAGAGAATCACCTAAAAAAACACATAAACCAGTATAGTGAGAGCATGCTGAAATTGACTAACAGAGTAAATAGCATGAGAGATATCAGGATGAGTAATAGAAAGATAAGACAAAGCTCAAATCATTTGTCTGTATGGAGTTAGATCTTGCAGAGGTTCTCCATCATCTTTCTTCATTTTTGCATTTATGACTTCGGGAGTGTCAACCCGTTTTTCATCTAAGAGTCATGATCGTTCAATAATCTCTGCTGCATACTTAGTCTCTGGCAAAAAATAACCAGGAGGTGAGTAGGCTACTTTTATTCCAAGAAAATATCGTAAAAATCCAAGATATATCATATCAAAGTTGGCTTTAAACACATATTTGACATGATTAACTCATTACTTGTCACCTCTTGTGATTATCATATCATCTACGTAAAGCAGTAATATCACCATCCCTGCAATAAAAGACTTAACAAATAACGCAGTGTCAGTAAAACAAGATTTAAAATAAAGTTGTGTCATCACATTACTGAACCTATCATACCAAGTTTTGGGAGATTGTTTTAAGCCATACAAGGCTTTTCTTAACCAAAGAGTTTTCTTATGTGTTAAATTCAAGCCTGGTGGAGGATCCATGCAAACCTCCTCGTCCAAATTATCATTCAAAAAAACATTTTTTACGTTCATTTGAAATATAAGCTATGTTTTAATTGATGCTATAGAAATGAGAGTTCTAACAGTGGTCATTCGAGCAACTGGAGCAAATGTCTCATCATAGACTATTTCATATTCTTGAGTGTATCCCTTAGCTACTAACTTGGCTTTGTATCTCTCTAATATCCCATCCCATTTGGTTTTTATCTTCTAGACTCATCTACATCCTATAGTCTTCCTTTAGGTAATGTTTGGATTTTTCAAGTTTTTGCTTTTTTCAAAGTTTTTAATTCATCATTCATTGCCTTAATTCATTCTTAATGATGTTTAGCCTCATAGCAAGGTTTTAAAACCCGTGACTCGGGACTGGACTCGTTCTTTATTGACTCGTGACTCGGTGGGTCAACTCGGTGACTCAGACCGGGTTTTGTTAACTTTTGATTTTAAAAGAAAATAATATATAATTTGTCTCAAACCATGTTTTTCAGTAAACAAGAGATGATAAAATCATATACAAGGGCTCATGTTAAGCAAAATATGTCTATAGTTGGGACTTTTTAAAATGGTCCATGCTTGGTCTGTACTGAAGTTGATGAGACCTGACCAACTCATAAATGTTGTAATGGCCAGTTCACCAGGTTCTACCTTTTGTAGGCCCAATCCACTTCAAAATCAGAGTTTGAACCTAGCTCAGAAAATATTGGACTTGTGCTTTATGAAACATGCCCACATATCAAAAGTAACCATGTACAATCTAGAATTACACTTTTAAGCTGCAGTAGGATGACTGCCAGAAAAAATTGCCACAGTATCTGATTATGCAGAATAGACTCACAAGAAAATCATCTAATAAAAGACAATATTGAACAACAGAATGAGGGGCCGAGGCTTATAGTTTTTGAGATGAAACTATGAAGGATATTCAATGTGCTTTGTAAGAGAAATTCAACCATACTATAGGCTCAAGAATCAGTCATAACAAGCACATGAAACTTGCTCACGTAGTGTACACATTCAACTACACATAGCTAAAGACAAGTTCTTTTCAAAGTCATGATCCTATTCAGTCATAAAAAATAAATTAACATTATAGCCATTCAAGTAATTTGAAAAATAGAAAGATATTTGAGAGAAAGTATGGGTTACATACTATGTGTGAGAAAATCCATAACAAAATCAAAGAAGAAATTGACAACTGATCAAATTATACAAGCCAATTAATTATTCCCTATTGATGCAAGAAAAAAAAACTTATTCTGAAATACCCAAAAAATCAAATTTCAAACATCCCAGAACTCGCCTGAGTCAGACCAAGTCAAGCTCGAGTTTTGGCAAACCGAGTTTGCCTTATCGAGTTGACTCGTTGGAGGGTCGAGCCGAGCCGAGTCAACGAGTTGACTCGGCGAGTTTTAAAACATTGCCTCATAGTAAGATATTGTTTTTAAATATGAGTGTATGACCATTAGGCATGATCTATACATTGGTTCAAAAGAATCATAGGATACAAATCTACTAGGAGCTTTTGAAATTCTTATGCATTTTCTAAGACTAGAAGAATCTACTTCTTGATTTTGGGAATATCCTTCTAAAGCGCATGGTGGATGATCTTCGGTACATCGAGCATAGGTTTGTATGTTATTGTGAGATAGATCTATATTATTAAGACCCTCATTCACATTCTCATTTACATCATAAGTGTCTTCATTTTTACTCTCATGCACATCATGAATGTTTTCACAACTTTCATATTCATTGACAAGGTAAAAAAGAAACGAATAATCACAACTCTCTTGGTCCTTTTCTTTGCTAAAACCAAATTTATTTTCAAGAAAAATGACGTTTCGAAAAACATATAATTTATTTTTTTTAATGTCATAACATCTACACCCCTTTTGGTTTTCGGCATAGCCTAAGAAAACACATGGGATTGCTTTCGGAGAAAGTTTGTCATTCTTATTGGTAAGAATAAAATATTTACATCCAAAAATTCTTAACCTTTTATAATTGGGAGATGTTTTAAATCAATTTTCAATAGAAGAGATACTTTCAATGTTTTTTTAAGACATTCTATTTATCAAATAGACTGTCGTAAGGGTGGCTTCAGCCCAAAAAACTTTTGGAACATTTTTAGACACAAGAAGTGTTCTAGTGGTCTCAATAATGTGTCTAGGCTTCCTCTCGGCAAGTCCATTTTGTTAAGGAGTGTATGGACACGATTTTTGATTAACAATCCTATGTAGGCCAAGATAATTTTCAAACTCTTTTGACACAAATTCTCCCCCAGAATCAGTTCTAAAGATTTGAATATTGGTTTTAAATTGATTCTTTATTATAGCAATGAAATTTTTTAAAACAATCAAATACTTCTGATTTCTGTTTAAGAAAAAATATCCAAGAGTGTCTACTATAGTCATCTACGAACACAACATAATAGGATACACCTCTTTTGAATACAACTAGAGTCGGTCCCCATACATCCGAATGCACTGACTCAAATGAATTTTTAGATATAAAATGTCTTGCTCCAAAGGCAAAGACTTTATTTTACCAAGAATGCAATCTTTACAAGTAAAATTTCTTTCTTTATAATTTATAAGAAATAGAAACAAGTGTAATTTGTACATGCTAGGATGTCCTAGTCTTTTGTGCCAATTTTCTATATCTTTCTTTTCAACAAAATTACAAAAATTTTGTTTTGATAACTCAAGATTGTCCATTACATAGAGATCTCCTCTTCCATGGCCTCGCCCAATCGGCTTCCCGGACTGGAGATCTTTTATTAAACAGTCATTAGATGAAAATTGTACTTTGCATCTATGATCCATAATTTGAAAAACATATAAGAGATTTAAATTTAATTTTGGTACTACTCTAATATTTGGTACGTGAAAGTTTTGTTGTTTTTGAAAAATTTCAAGGCTTTTTATTTTTAAAGATGTTCCATTAGCAGTTGAAACATAAGAATTATTTGGGTTAGCATGGCATTAGGATAATATGAACTCATTTGGAGTCATATGAAAAAATGCACCGAAATCAAGAATCCAAGAAGTCTTACCAGGGTCACCACTTGTGGATACGACCACTCTCGAGAAGGAAGAAGCTTAAGCTTTGAACATTGGTTATAGTGTCTCTATTAGTTAAGTCAAAGACAGTGAGCTGATACTTTTGGAGTCATTTACATCATTCATTTCAACCGAAGGGACTCTTTTGTCATCTCTATGATCATCTTTCTTTCTTTTGGGACAAAAAGGCTTGATGTATCCCAGTTCATAACAATGATATCATATAATTTTGCCACCTTTTTTGTATTCATGATCTCCTCTTTTGTCGCTTCTTTCATAGCTATTGGAATTTCTTTCATTCTCATTTTTTACAAAATGAGGAGGTTTATAGCTTCTAGTGTGATTACTGGGATTTGCAAGCACAGATTCTTCATCCTTTGAAACGGATGGTTTCTTCAATCTACTTTCTTCCATAGTTAACTCAAGAGTTTCAACTATGGTTGGTACACCTCCTCTACGAAGAAGTGCAAACTTGGTTCCTTCAAATTCGGGTCTAAGCCCGTTAATAAATTGGTAAAAATGCTTTGCTTTAATTTGATTTTCACAGAATTCTACATCTTGAAGATAATGCCATTTTGGTTCAAGAAGAGTCAATTCATCCCAAAGGATAGAGAGTGCATTGTAGTATTCTCTAATGTTCATTTCTCCTTGAGTCATATTCCTCACTTTGTTTTGGACATTGCATATATGAGCAATATCTTTAAGACTATACATGTCTTTAAGATATTTTCATGCATCATTAGCGAAATCAAATTTCACTAAACTAGAATACTTGTAGATATCCATACTATTTATGAGTCATCCAATAATCTTGGAATGTCCCATCCTTCATTCTTTCCATTTCCTTTCATACTCAAAAACAACTTTAGACATTTCTTCTCCTTGGAGAGCAACTTTTTTCCTATTCTCAATTTTTATTAGAATGAGTTTGGGTTCCTTTTTAGTGTCATATACCAAACCACATATACCCTTTTCCCATATTTTGTGTTTTACTATAGATGCCCACGTCACGTAGTTTTTGTTGTTGAGTCGTATGGGAATGGAGATGATAACTTCCCTTTCATTCTCTATTTCTTTACAATAACGAGAATGAAAGGAAAGAGAGAAAAACAACAATAATACAAGATGTGAGAGATGGTGTGCTTCATGATGCAATGATCCACGAGTCATTGTTTTGCCAAGCTCACGATCCTCCTACTGATGCTATTACGACCTTTCTCTTAAAGCTTATCGAAATAGGACTTTAAGAATACCAAAGCTAGAAAACACTTCAATCAAGTAGAATACTTGATTAAATAGTGGAACCACCCACACAAGAGTCAAATAATCTTTATTATTGCATTGAAGCACTCTTGAAAGAGTGAGAAATACAAGGGCCACATAGGCCTATTTATAATACAAATGGGAGCTAAAGGAGGCAGCTCCATATGACTGTTGGGTTGGGGGCAGCTCCAACAGCTATATCGAGTTGTCCCATCATCTTAAAAAGAATGACAAAAATACAAAAAATAAAAATATAAAAAAGTAAAAAATAAAAAGGTCAGCTCCTAATGGGTTGATGCCCATTGCAGGAAAAGACCAAAATACCCCTAATGGGTATTTCGGTTTACACGAGTGTATATATATATATATATATATATATATATATATATATATATATATATATATATATATATTAACACATTGTGCCCTTAATGTGCACACCCTATTACATGACTAGTAAAATGACAAAAATACCCCTAGAAGATATTTACCTATTACATCATTATAAATAATATATAATATATATACATATATATATATATATGTACAATATAAAACAAATATATATGTACGAAAATACATATATATATATATATACAACTTAACACTCTCCCTCAAACTTACGGTGTAATATACCGAAAGTTTGAAAATGGAACAAAGATTCAATGGGAAGGACTCAAGTCTTCAAGTGTCTTTAAGAGAACTCTCCATCTTTATCACATAAAGAATTTTGCAACTACAAGACTTCGAATGTCTTTATTGGTGATCATCCCCAAACGCCTTCATCGACTATCTCGATCTTAATGATACATCGAAGATATTTCATCACATCTTTAAGAACCTATAGATAAAACAAAACACAGGTCCCAACTACAAAAAGAAGGTATTCTAACCAAATAGTTATGAAGTTTCAAAACACACACACACACACATACACACACACATATATATATATTTAACAAGAATAATATTTAAGAAAAATCTTTTAAGCAAAGTCGAGATAATTTTTAGAAATCAAGAAGAGATAAACAATGATGTATTAATAATATTCCAAATTTTTAGAAAATCCCTTCAATTAAAACACTGTGAAAATCTCTATAAAAAAGAATTTTGTGTATAAACACAATACTAGAAACACAAAGTGTGCACAAAGGCATAACTCACAAGTGCACAAAGGCACGGATACAAATGCACAAAGGCATAAAAGGAGAACTCTCACAAGTGCACAAAGGCACGGATACAAATGCAACAACAACAACAACAACTACGCCTTCATCCCAAAACAATTGGGGTCAGCGATATGAACCAAAAAAGAAATTCATTTTGGGTCTTCCACATGAATCCTTTTCCTCCAATCATTTCTATCCAACGCCATGTCCTCGGTGAGGTTCAAAGCATTCATATCCTTTCCTATCATCTCCATCCAAGTCTTCCTAGGCCTACCCCGACCTCTTTTAACTAATATATTTTCCCATTTCTCCAACCTTCTAACTGGAGCATCATTAGGCCTTCGCCGAATATGTCCAAACCACCGTAAACGATTCTCTCGCATCTTATTTTCAATGGGTGCAACACCTACCTTCTTACGTATCTCTTCGTTTTGAATCTTATCTTTTATTGTATTTCCACACATCCATCTAAGCATCCGCATCTCAGCTACACTCATTTTTTGAATATGATGTCTCTTGGCAGCCCAACATTCCGTACCATATAGTAAAGCGGGTCTAATAGTCGTCCTATAAAACTTTCCCTTCAACCGCAATGGCATTCTACGATCACACAGCACTCCAGTAGCACTTTTCCATTTCATCCACCCAACCTTTATCCTATGATTTACATCTCCATCAATTTCTCCATACTTTTGAATGATGGATCCCAAATATTTGAAATAATCATTCACCGGTATATCTTGCTCACCAAGCTTCACTACACTCCCATCACTACTTCGTTGCTTACTAAACCGACATTCCATATATTCAGTCTTACTCTTACTCAACTTAAAACCTCTAGCTTCCAATGTTTGTCTCCATAATTCTAACTTAGCATTAACCCCAGCTCTAGACTCATCAATCAAAACAATATCATCAGCAAACAACATACACCACGGTACATTTTCTTAAATTGATCTCGTAAGCTCATCCATCACTATCGCAAATAGGAAAGGGCTTAAAGCAGATCCTTGATGTAACCCAACCGTTATCGGAAAATTGGTTGTCACCCCTCCACAAGTGCGGACATTGGTTACTACTCCTTCGTACATATCTTTAATTATACTAATGTACTTGAGAGAAACACCTTTCTTCATCATTGTCAACCAGAGAACGTCCCTAGGTACTCTATCGTATGCCTTCTCTAAATCAATAAAAACCATATGCAAATCTTTGTTCCTCTCTCTATATCTTTCAATAAGTTGTCTAAGCAGATGTATAGCTTCCATAGTTGATCTTCCAGGCATAAAACCAAATTGATTCTCCGATATCATGACAACCTTCCTCAACCTAGACTCAATCACCCTCTCCCAAAGTTTCATAGTATGACTCATGAGTTTTATACCACGATAGTTTGTGCAATCTTGTATATCACCCTTATTCTTATATAAAGGCACCAAAGTACTCTTCCTCCACTCATTAGGCATCTTATTTGTTCGCCAAATCAAGTTAAAAAGATTTGTCAACCATTCTAAACCTTTCTCTCCCAAGCATTTCCAAGCCTCGATAGGTATACCATCTGGGCCAACTGCCCTTCTTGATTTCATTTTCTTCAAAGCCTCTGCAATTTCTTTCTTTTGAATCTTGCGCATGAAGTCACGATTTATCTCATGAAAAGGAATGGAGAAGTCTCCAAGATCTTGAGCATGACTATCATTAAATAGCTTATCAAAATAATCTTTCCATCTCTCCTTAATCTCCTCATCTTTGACTAAAACCCTTTGCGTTTCATCTTTGATACATCTAACCATACCCAAATCCTTCGATTTCCTATCTCTCATCTTTGCAAGCCTATAAATATCCTTCTCGCCTTCTTTGGTATCCAACTTGTCATAAACCTCCTTACATACCTTAGCCCTCGCGTTTCGAACAACTTTTTTAGCTTCCTTCTTTGCTATCATATACTTCTCCAAATTCTCATTATCACGACTCTTACTTAGATTTCTATAACACTCTCTTTTAACCTTAATAGCTAATTTGACATCCTCGTTCCACCATGATGTATCCTTACCTAGTGGTGCACCGCCTTTAGACTCACCCAATACCTCCTTAGCTACTTTTATCATGCCACCCGCTATCTTATTCCACATTGATTCTGAATCCTCCTCGAGACACCAATCAACTTCCTTAACTACCTGCTCTATAAACATTCCTTGTTTAGCTCCTTTCAGTGCCCACCACTTAATTCTAGGATCTATCCTATGTCTATCCCTTTTGCGGCATTGTCTAATTCTAAGATCTAAAATTAAGACTCTATATTGTGTAGCTACACTTTCTCCTGGTATAACCTTACAATCGATGCAACAACCCCTATCTCTCTTTCTAAGTAGGAAAAAATCTATCTGACTCGTATTAACCCCACTTTTAAATGTTACTAGGTGAGACTCCCTCTTCCTAAACCAAGTGTTTGCTAAGATCATATCATAGGACAAACAAAAATCTAAAATCCTTTCTCCACTTTCATTTTTTTCTCCTATACCATAGCCTCCATGGATATTCTCAAATCCATCCCTATTAATGCCTACATGTCCATTAAGGTCACCGCCGATGAAAAGCTTTTCTCCATAAGATGTCTCTTGTACTACTCCATCTAAATCTTCCCAAAATTGATGCTTAATGGAATCATCTAAACCTACTTGAGGTGCATAAACACTAATAATATTAATAATATCTGTACCTAATACTAATTTAATAAGTAAAATTCTATCACCCTTCCTACGGACCTCAACTACATTATCTATAAACTGACGACTCATAACAATCCCTACTCCATTCCTATTCCTATTTATTCCTGTATACCAAATCTTATATCCCCAAGGTTCTATCACTTTAGCTTTCTCACCTACCCATTTGATCTCTTGAAGACATAAAATATCAATCTTTCTCCTACACATAACATCTACTAACTCTACCAACTTACCAGTTAAAGACCCTATGTTCCAAGTGGCTAACCTAATTTTATGGTCTTGGACTAACTTCTTTACCCCCACCCGTCCAACAAAGTGAGGGAACCCTTGCCTATTTGACACCACACCCGGGCGCCGGTGTGACGCGTCGCTTCTGGGCGACGACCTAGCAACCCTTGCACATTTATCACTGCCTCCGGGCCTAGAGAGTACAGCGCGTCGCTCAGTAGGGAACGCCCCAACGAAATTCTCATATTGGTTCATTTTCATAGGATATGACAAAGTTTTTATGCTGGCTGTCACAGGCCTACCGCAACCCTCCTCCTTTATCCGGGCTTGGGACCGGCAGTGTATAACTACACAGGCGGAGTTCACGGATACAAATGCACAAACGTAAAAAAATATCAACTTCAATATGTTGGGTCCCAAAAGAGGGCTTTAAAAAAGTGTAAGTTACAAGGGGGTAACACCCCATATTTATAATACAAGGGAGAGAGGGAATGAGGGAGTGTTGGGCTCCCAACGGCTCTAAATAGAGCTGTTGGGAGTCCAACAGCTCTCTCTACTTTATGCTTTTTGACTTTGGTCAAAAAAGCATAAAGCCAAATAAGTCCAAAAACTAAACTAAAAAAGAAAAAGAAACCTAACCTAGTTAAATAAACTAACCTAATCCTAACTAAACTTAAAAGTAAACTAAAACTATGAGATTACATATTGAATTATGTTACATTATTTAACACCCCCCCTCAAACTTAGGGTGACATAACCGAAAGTTTGCCAAGAAGGAAGTTAAATCTTGGAGAGCACAACGCTTTGGTGAAGAAGTCTTCTAGTTGGTATTCTGATGTAACATATGGAAGGTCTATAGTTCTTCTTAAGTATTCTTCACGAACATAGTGGCAGTCCATCTCAATGTGCTTCGTGCACTCATGAAATGTGTGATTTTTGGTAATATAAATTGCACTTTTATTATCACAACATAGTTTTGTGGGCCCTTGAACTTGAATATTCATATCTTCCAGCAAGTTGCGAATCCAAACAATCTCCATGGTAGTAGATGCCATGGCTCTATATTCGGCTTCTGTGGATGAAAGTGAGACCTTATGTTGTTTCTTGCATCTCCAAGAAATTAAAGATTCCCCTAAAAAAATACAAAAACCAGTGGTAGAGTGACGGTTATTTGGGTCACCTCCCCAATCAGAGTCAGTATAAGCAATTAAATTCAATTCAGAAGAAGAAGATAGAAATACCCCATTGTTTACTGTACCCTTTATGTATCTGATGATGCGGAGAATGGCACTCATATGAACTGAAGTAGGTGCATGTTGAAACTGACTAGCAACATGTACAGCATGAGAAATATCAGGCCTCGTAATGCTGAGATACGTTAAAGATCCAACCAGTTGCCGGTAAGGTGTGGGATCTTTTAGGAGAATCCCATCATCAATCTTCATCTTTGAACCTACTATTTCAGGAGTTTCACAGACCTTGTCATCTGTGATTCCTGATCCGTCAAAAATCTCACAAGCAAGTTTAGTTTGAGACAAAAAATAGCCTCTGTGAGAATAGGCAACCTCAATTCCCAAAAAATATGTCAGAAATCCTAAGTCTGACATTTCAAATCTTGAAGTCAGGATAGATTTAATGCTCTTGATTCCTTTGACATCATCACCTGTTATTAACATACCATCAACATATAACAGTAATATAACAATCCCTGCATCAGATTTCTTAACAAACAATGCAGTGTCAGTATAGCATGAAGTAAAACCATTTTCAGTCATTACATTGTTAAACCTATCGTGCCAAGCCTTGGGAGCTTGTTTCAAGCCATAAAGAGCTTTACGAAGATGAAGAACTTTATTTTTAGGAATTTTCATACCAGGTGGAGCATCCATGTAGACTTCTTCATTAAGATCACCATTTAAAAATGCATTTTTGACATCCATTTGGTAAATATTAAATTTTCTAATGGAAGCAATGGTGACAAGACATCTAACAGTAACCATACGAGCTACTGGAGCAAATGTCTCTTCATAGTCAATCCCGTATTCTTGACTATACCCTTTAGCTACAAGACGAGCTTTATACCTCTCAAGAGAACCATCACTCTTTGTTTTGACTTTGAACACCCATCGGCATCCTATAGTTTTCTTTCCACTGGGAAGCGTTTGAAATTCCCAAGTGTTGGCTTTCCTAAGCGCTTTGAGTTCATTCTCCATGGCTTCTCTCCATTCAATACATCGTTTGGCATCTTCAAAATTTTTTGGTTCAAAATATGAGTGAATGACACTTAAGCAAGCCCGATATTTAGGAGAGAAAGAATCAAAAGATACGAATCTAGAGGGAGTTCTTCTAGTTCTCTCGGTTCTTCTAGGGTTTGAATCATGTGAGGGGATAGATTCGCTAGGTTCACTATATTGCTCAATAGCACTTCTAAAGGGGAGTCTATCTCTATGAGTATAGGTGATAGGGTCTCTAGTTATATTTTCTTCTTGAGAGGTAGTAGGGTTAGAGTTATTGTTGATTTCAACCACTTCATTGTCACTGTTATATGTTGATTCATTATCACTAGAGATATCATCATCTTTAGATAAAAGATCAAAGAGAAAGGAATAGTCAGCAATTTCTAAATGAGATTCATTCTTTTCAAAACCACTATCATTTTCTAAAAATGTTACATTCCTTGAGACATATAACTTATCATTTTTAGTATCATAACATCGAAACCCTTTTTGGGTTTCGGAGTAGCCAAGAAAAGCACAAGGAATTGCTTTAGGTGAGAGTTTATCATTCTTATCTGTAAGGACAAAGCACTTACAACCAAAAACTCTCAATCTATTATAATCGGGTTCATTTTCATATAGAGTTTCGAAAGGAGAGATTTTATCTAAATTTTTGAATGGAAGACGATTAATAAGATAAACTGAAGCAAGAGCCGCTTCGGCCCAAATTTTTTTTAGAATACTTTGGGAAATAAGAAGGGTTCTAGTGGTTTCAATGATATGCCTATGCTTTCTTTCGGCTAACCCATTTTGTTGTGGGGTCTTAGGACACGATCTTTGATGGACAATACCATTGTCTTCAAGATATTTCTTAAATTCATTGGAAAGATATTCGCCTCCGGAATCGGTCCTAAAAATCTTTAAATTACTATTAAATTGATTCTTAATTATCATATGATATGATTTAAAACATGAAAACACTTCGTGCTTATGTTTAAGGAAATATATCCAACAATATCGAGAAAAATCATCTACAAAAATCACATAATAGGCAAAGCCTCCCTTGGATATGACGGGTGCCGATCCCCAAACATCCGAATGAACAATTTCAAAAGGTTTTGTGGTAAACATAGATCTTTGTTCAAAAGGCATACTTCTCATTTTTCCAAGAATATAATCATTACAAGAGAAAGTATTTTTACAAAGATTTTTAATAAAATGCAAATAGGATAACTTGGTGATGTTGGGATGACCAAGTCTTTTGTGCCAAACATTTATGTCTTTATATTGGGCCACATTACAAAAAGGGGTTTTAGGGATTTGGAGAGAATCCACATAGTACAAGTCTCCCTTCCTAGAGCCTTCCCCAATCAACTTCCCGGACCAGTGATCCTGTATTAAACACTTATTAGATGAAAATTGAATGTCACATCCAAGGTCCGAGAGTTGAGAGACGGAAAGTAAGTTCAAATTCAATTTAGGTATAAATCTAATTTTGGGAATAAAAAAAATTTGAGTTTCAAAGTTTTCAATCCCCTTAATTTCAAGAGAAGTGTCATCCGCAGTTGAAACAAAAGATGGTGATAAACTTTTAGAATATTCAGAAAGAGAAGAGATGTTTGGAGACATGAAAAGATGCACCCGAATCTAAAAGCCAAGAAGTTTTACCTGGAGAAGAAGGAGTGGATACGGCGGCACCGGAAATAGCTCCCTTAAGAAGAGGTTGAAGAGCTTCCATAATTTGATTTAGAGAGAGAGCTCCACTTGTAGATTCCTCTTTTTGTGATTGAGATGTGGTTGCCATTGCAAGTAGTTTCTTCCATTTAGGACAAACCGGTTTGATGTGACCGGGTTCCTTGCAAAAGTGGCACACAATTTTGCTATTGTCCCTTCTTCCGCCTTGACCACCATTGTATCCTTGATTTTGGTTTTTAAAGTGAGGAGGTTTATATGTCCTCAAGTTGTTGCCAGACCTAGACACGGCATTAGCTCCGTCACATTCATCTTGATTTGTGGGCATTGCAAGAACACTTGGATTTTGCTTGCTAATGCCCATACGAGTTTCCTCTCCACTTAACTTGGTAATTGTTAAATTATGTAATCAAACTTATAATTTCGTATATATATTTTATATATATAAGGTAATACATATACATATATATAATATATGTATATGTATTTACCAATTATATATATAAAATATATAGTCATAGTAAGGGTAGTTTAGGAATTTTACACATATTCTTTTTCAAGAATATGTTTTTTGTATTTTCTTTTTTTCTTTTTCTTTATTTATTTTTGCTTTTTGCATTTAATGCATTGTACATGCATTGGGAGGGGCCCAACCCACTAGTCGTTGGACCCCTCCAACGGTCACATTTGTGACCGTTGGAGGGGCTCCAACGACTATGTGGAGCCCCTCCCAAGGCCTCCTCCAAAGCCCTATATATATGGGCAGCTCTTGTATTTGTTCAAGGGATTTGGGATTATAGCCCAACCTCTTTAGTGTTTATGAAACTTATGGGTGCAAGTGCACATTTGTGATTCGGTGTGTTGTGCTTGTTGTGCACAAGTGTTCTTGGGTGCGTATGTTCACACATTTATTCTTAAGGTGGTTGCGTTATCGACTAAAGTATCTTGTTGAAGATACTTTTACATGGTATCAGAGCCTCGTTGAAGAAGAAGAATTGCGACTCGCCTTCTTTTGCATTCCTCGGGAAGCGTGCCTTCAAGTTTTTTGAAATCAAAGAGGATCATCTTCTTCGAGCAATATTTTAGGAGCTTCTTTTGTCAAGAAAGACGCAAAAAATAATTAAGGTACATACTATCTCTTGCATTCTTTCCTCTCTAATGGGCGAAAAAGACTCCCATTTCTCTCTTGGGTTTAAGCTTAATGGCTCAAACTATCATGTTTGGGCCGGTAATATGGAAGCCCATATTAAAGGAAAGGGGCTTTGGGGTTACGTTTATGGATCCATACCGGAACCGGAACCCAAAATTACCATTGTTGAAGGAGGGGATATTAAGATCCTTGAAGGGGATGAAAGACAAAAGGCCCTTGAAGAGTATTCTAAGAAACATGATGATTGGGAAATGAAGAACTTCAAGATCTTATCTTGGATTTTCTCATCCGTTGAGACCAAGATAAATGCCAACATCATCAAATTTAAAAGGGCTTCCGAAGCTTGGGTATATCTTGAGAAAATGTACACCTCAAGAGATCTATCCCACAAGTACTTTCTCCAAAAGAGGGCTTTGACTCTCCAACAAAATGACATGACCATTCGGGAGTACTTTGCCGAATTATCCTCTATTTGGGACGAACTCGCAATCCTTGAACCTAAATGGAGTGGTGAGGCAATCGAATTAAGGCACAAACAACTTGAAGAAGACCGGTTCTTCAATTTTTTAAATGGCCTTAGACCCGAATTTGAACAAGTTCGGTCCTCTCTTCTCTCCGCCTTCACATCCCCCTCACTCGAAGATGTTATCACCAAGCTAAGTGGTGAAGAAACCCGTATGGGGATTGGCAAAAATAATCCTAGCATTCTTGTTACTTCCTCTACTCAAGAAGATGGTGAAATGGCTAATGCCGTGTCAAGATCGGGAAATAACATGAGGACCTATAGACCTCCTCATTTCAAGAATCAAGGTCAAGGAGGAAATGATCGGTATGGCAAAAGAGACTATAGCAAAGTAACTTGCTATCATTGTAAAGAACCCGGACATATCAAACCCTTGTGTCCTAAATGGAAGAAATTGATTGCAACGGCTATGGCATCTCAAGTTGAAGAACGACCCTCTTTATCAAGTGAGTCTCTTTCTCTTCAACAAATCGTGGAAGCCCTACAACATCTTCTTAAGGGAGGTACTTTCGGAGCCGCTATGTCATCCTCTTCCCCCGGTAAGACATCTTGGCTTTTAGATTCCGGGGCATCCTTTCACATGACCCCTAGTTATTGCACTCTTTCAAATTTTTCTAAAAATGTTTTTCCATCCTTTGTATCAACCGCGGACGGTACATCTCTTGAGATTAAAGGAATAGGTAATTTTGAAAAACAAGACTTCTTTGTTCCAAAAATTCGTTTTATCCCAAACCTTAACCTAAATCTTCTTTCCGTTTCCCAACTCTCGGACCATGGTTGCGATATAAAATTTTCTTCTAATAAATGTTGGATACAGGATCGCCAGTCCGGGAGATTGATTGGGGAAGGCTCTAAAAGAGGAGACCTCTACTACGTAGATTTTCTTCAAGTTCCCAAGAGTCAATTTTGCAACGTCGTCCAAAACAAAGACATTCATGTATGGCATAAGAGATTGGGTCATCCCAATATTGTTAAAATCTCGTATTTGCCTTTTGTTAAACATCTTTGTAAAAGTGACTTTTTCTGTAATGAATGCATTCTTGGGAAAATGAAATGTTTGCCTTTTCCTCAAAGATCCATGTTTACGACAAAACCATTTGAAATTGTCCATTCCGATGTATGGGGACCGGCTCCGGTAATGTCAAAAGGAGGTTTTTCATATTATGTGATCTTTGTGGATGACTATACTAGGTTTTGTTGGATCTATTTCCTTAAACATAAACATGAAGTTTTTTCAACCTTTAAAAGTTTTCACATGATGATTTCAAATCAATTCAATGGATGTTTAAAATTCTTTAGGTCTGACTCTGGAGGAAAATACCTCTCAAATGAATTTAAGAGTTATCTTGAAAATTTTGGAATTCTTCACCAAAAATCATGTCCGAAAACCCCTCAACAAAATGGGTTAGCCGAACGAAAACACAGACACATCATTGAAACAACTAGGACTTTGCTCATTTCTCAAAATATTCCAAAAAATCTTTGGGCTGAGGCAGCCCTTACCTCTGTCTATCTCATAAACCGACTTCCATCGAAAAATTTAAACAAAATTTCTCCCTTTGAAAAACTGTATGATAAGGAACCTGATTATAGCAGGTTAAGGGTCTTTGGGTGTAAGTGTTTTGTTCTTACTGATAAGAATGACAAACTTTCTCCAAAAGCCATTCCTTGTGCCTTTCTTGGCTATTCTGAAACCCAAAAGGGGTTTCGTTGTTATGATATCAAAAGTGATAAATTGTATGTTTCCAGGAACGTGAGTTTTTTGGAAAATGTTAGTGGATTTGAACGTTGTGACCCCCATAATGAAAATATGGATTATTCTTTTTTATTTGATTTATTGAATAAGGACGATGATACTAGTGATAATGAGTCAGATCAAAGTAACCCAAATGAACTTGAAACCGAGGAAAACATCTCCTTGTCTCCTTCGTCACATCAACCTATTGAATTACCTAGAGACCCTATCACCTACTCTCATAGAGATCAAAACAACTTTAGGAGTGCTCTTGACAGATATAATGATGTCAGTCCCAGTGCCTCTCAGAATGAAGTGATCCCTCGTAGAACTGAGAGAAGTAGAAGGCCTCCTTCTAAGTTCATTTCCTATGACTCTTTCTCACCAAGATATAGAGTCTGCCTTAGTGCCATCCACTCTTATATAGAACCTAGAAATTTTGAAGAAGCACGTAAATGCCCTGAATGGATTAATGCCATGGACAATGAACTTGAGGCTCTGAGAAGAGCCAAAACCTGGGAATTCCAAAATCTTCCTAAAGGCAAGAAAACAATAGGGTGCAGATGGGTTTTCAAAGTAAAAACTAAAAGTGATGGATCCCTTGAAAGGTATAAAGCTCGCTTGGTTGCAAAAGGATATAGTCAAGAATATGGTATTGACTATGAAGAAACTTTTGCTCTTGTAGCTCGTATGGTCACTGTTCGATGTCTTATAACCGTTGCCTCTATCAACAAATGGAAGATCTATCAAATGGATGTGAAAAATGCTTTTTTAAATGGCGATTTAAGCGAAGAAGTCTACATGGATGCTCCTCCTGGAATGGAGACTCCTAAGGGAAAGGTGCTTCGTCTTCAGAAAGCACTCTATGGCCTAAAACAAGCTCCCAAGGCTTGGTATGATAGATTTAACTCTGTTATGATTGAGAATGGTTTTTCCTCTTGTTTTACTGACACTGCTCTATTTGTTAGAAAATCCAATGCAGGGATTGTAATTTTACTTCTGTATGTTGATGACATGCTCATCACTGGGAGTGATTCTAACGGGGTTAAAAGTATAAAATCTATCTTAAAAGATAAATTTGAAATGTCTGACTTGGGTTTTTTAACTTATTTTTTGGGAATTGAAGTGGCATACTCTCTTAGAGGATATTTCTTATCTCAAACTAAGCTTGCTTCTGAGATCATTGACAGGTCAGGTATTACAGATGAGAAGCTGTGTGAAACTCCTGCGGTTGTAGGAGCAAAGATGAAAATTGATGATGGAGTTCCCCTGTTGGATCCTACACCCTACAGACAGCTTGTAGGATCTCTGATGTATCTGAGTATTACCAGACCAGATATATCCCATGCAGTCCATACTGCAAGTCAGTTTCAGCATGCGCCTACATCCGTTCACATGAGTGCCATCTTACGGGTCGTAAGATACATAAAGGGTACTCTAAATAAGGGAGTTTTTTTGTCCTCTTCCTCTGACTTAAAATTGATTGCTTATACTGACTCCGATTGGGGAGGTGACCCAAATAACTGTCACTCCACCACTGGTTTTTGTGTGTTCTTAGGAGACTCACTAATTTCGTGGAGATGCAAGAAGCAACAAAAGGTGTCGCTCTCCTCAACTGAAGCTGAATATCGTGCCATGGCCACTACTACCATGGAGATTGTTTGGATTCACCAACTGCTAGAAGACATGGGGATCAAAATTGAAAGACCCACCAAGCTATGCTGCGACAACAAAAGTGCAATCTACATTGCAAAGAACCACACCTTTCATGAGCGGACAAAACACATCGAAATGGACTGTCACTATGTTCGTGAAGCATATTTCCGAGGAGTTATCGATCTTCCTTATGTCACGTCCGAATATTAGTTGGCAGATTTCTTTACTAAAGCCTTGTGCGCTCCGCGGTTCAACTTCCTTCTTGGCAAACTATCGGTCATCTTGCCCTAAGTTTGAGGGGGGGTGTTAAATTATGTAATCAAACTTGTAATTTCGTATATATATTTTATATATATAAGGTAATACATATACATATATATAATATATGTATATGTATTTACCAATTATATATATAAAATATATACAGTCATAGTAAGGGTAGTTTAGGAATTTTACACATATTCTTTTTCAAGAATATATTTTTTGTATTTTCTTTTTTTCTTTTTCTTTATTTATTTTTGCTTTTTGCATTTAATGCATTGTACATGCATTGGGAGGGGCCCAACCCACTAGTCGTTGGACCCCTCCAACGGTCACATTTGTGACCGTTGGAGGGGCTCCAACGACTATGTGGAGCCCCCTCCCAAGGCCTCCTCCAAAGCCCTATATATATGGGCAGCTCCTCTTGTATTTGTTCAAGGGATTTGGGATTATAGCCCAACCTCTTTAGTGTTTATGAAACTTATGGGTGCAAGTGCACATTTGTGATTCGGTGTGTTGTACTTGTTGTGCACAAGTGTTCTTGGGTGCGTATGTTCACACATTTATTCTTAAGGTGGTTGCGTTATCGATTAAAGTATCTTGTTGAAGATACTTTTACAATAATATCTTCAATGAAAGGAGATGTGAAAGAAGATAGAAGAGAGGACCGAATTTGTTCAAATTCGGGTCGAAGACCATTTAGGAAGTTAAAGAAGTGATCTTCCTCTAATTGCTTGTATCTAAGTTCAATAGCTTCGCCACTCCACTTGGGCTCAAGCATGGCAAGCTCATCCCAAATAGAGGATAATTCAGCAAAGTACTCACGAATAGACATCTCATTTTGTTGTAGGGTCAAGGCCCTCTTTTGAAGATAGTACTTGTGAGATAAGTCTCGTGAAGTATACATCTTTTCAAGATAATGCCAAGCTTCGGAGGCTTTCTTGAATTTGATGATATTGGCATTGATCTTGGTTTCAACGGATGAGAAGATCCAAGATAGGATCTTGAAGTTTCTCATTTCCCATTCCTCATGTTTCTTTGAATATTCTTCAAGAGCTTTTTGTCTTTCTTCTCCTTCAAGAATTTTGATTTCTCCTCTTTCAACCATCGTAATTTTTGGTTCGGATTCCGTTATGGAACCTTGAACATATCCCCAAAGCCCCTTTCCTTTAATATGAGCTTCCATATTTCCGGCCCATACATGATAATTGGAACCATTGAACTTAAAGCCAAGAGAGAAATGAGAGTCTTTTTCACCCATTAGAGAGATAAGATGAAGGAGAAAAATACGTACCACAAAGATATTTTAACTCTTACTTGTTGTAGTAATCTTCCAAAATATTTGATGAAGAGAAGTCTTCACGCCAATCTCCAAAAAATTGAAGGCACGCTTTTTGAGGCACTCAATATTGTGAAGAATCACAAGACTTTCCTTCTCAAGCAACCTTCCTCTGATACCATGTGAAAATCTCTATAAAAAAGGATTTTGTGTATAAACACAATACTAGAAACACAAAGTGTGCACAAAGGCATAACTCACAAGTGCACAAAGGCACGGATACAAATGCACAAAGGCATAAAAGGAGAACTCTCACAAGTGCACAAAGGCACGGATACAAATGCACAAACGTAAAAAAATATCAACTTCAATATGTTGGGTCCCAAAAGAGGGCTTTAAAAAAGTGTAAGTTACAAGGGGGTAACACCCCATATTTATAATACAAAGGAGAGAGGGAATGAGGGAGTGTTGGGCTCCCAACGGCTCTAAATAGAGTTGTTGGGAGTCCAACAACTCTCTCTACTTTATGCTTTTTGACTTTGGTCAAAAAAGCATAAAGCCAAATAAGTCCAAAAACTAAACCAAAAAAAGAAAAAGAAACCTAACCTAGTTAAATAAACTAACCTAATCCTAACTAAACTTAAAAGTAAACTAAAACTATGAGATTACATATTGAATTATGTTACATTATTTAACAAACACATCGTCAATTTATATTAAAAACAACATGCATATAATGTATAACACTAAAAAAGAACCCTCAACAAAAGAGGAGTTAATTAAATTTATGCATACGTGAATAAGATAATCAATATGAAACACACGTATATATATCCAACAGGCAATTAAAGCATATTTAATGCACATAAGATGGCGATAAAAATAACTATTTTTATCAATAAAATACATGATTTTAATGCAAAAATCAAATAACCATCAATTACGAACAAAAATATCCATCAATATCAAGTGGACAACACCCAAGTGATTTCATAAGGAACACACTCTCAACACCCACAAAGGAGAACACACAAAAAGACTCACAATATAAAGAATACGATTTTTGTTAAACATCACAAGTATGCAAAATCCATGAAATCTTTATCAATAAACATTTTTACCTATATAAAGAAATGCAAGTAGAAAACATTTTGAAATTTTATGAAGAGATTCTAAAAAATCCCTCATAACAAAGGGAATGATACTTGCAAATTAACATTAATTTGCGAAAAATACGAAGAGATTTAAATTCTGACAAATATCAAGAAGTGATATTTTGCAGATTTCAACAATAGTTTGACCACCACAAGCAATCACCTCACTATGCCTCCAAACCTCAAACATCAAGTGTATCAGCAACTAGCACAAGAGCATAATCATCATTCCACTAAAGGGCCAAAGACACACGAAGGTGTGTATAACCATCTCTTGTCTATATATAATGACATGTAAAAACAAGTTTATCAACGACTAGAACAAGAGCATAATGTCAACGAAAGGCTAAAATCACACACGAAGGTGTGAATAAATATATTTTGTCTACATATAATGATACTAAAAAATCAAGTGTTATCAGCGACTAGATCAAGAGTATACTGTCAACAATGAGATAAAATCATACACTAAGGTGTGAATAAACATCTCTTGTCTACATATAATGACACTAAAAAATCAAGTATATAAGCGACAACATCGAGAGTATAATGCCAACAATAGGCTAAAAACATACATAAAGGTGGGAACAAACATCCCTTGTCTACGTATAATGACACTTAGATAAGAGGCATAATAGGAGAAAACACAAAAGGTAAGAGAGCTTGTAATGAAAACACACTAATGTTATCAACTATGTCACAAGGACTCGGCAACTAGGTGCCACACCTGCACTCGAGGCGATCAACCTGACCTTGGGTGCAGTCAACGCACTTAGGGTCATTTATGTCCAACTTTTGGATGTTATATATATATATATTTTTGCCACACCCCCGCATCCAAGTTTTTTTAAAGTGTCGCACCCCCGCACCCGCACCCGCATGACATAGGTTATGAATAAAAGTATCAATTTTAATCATCTTTTGAAACACCATAGTTTCAAAAACAGATAACCATCACAGATAAACAAAGTTACAAGCATCCATAATAACAATGGTCATACAACAAATGAGTAATACAACACATTCAAATCCAGAGATCAAACAACTGTCAGTTAGAGTCAAATCATAAGTTGACAATCTAAACTGACATAAAACGAGGTGCATACAACGCACCCCAATATCTCTAAATAAAAAATAACAACGCCAAGAGAAATGATGCATCATATATTTTGTGATGGACACAACAAATGCCATAAGAAGGCAATAAATACTCACGGAAATAATTTTCCAAACGAGTTCAAATATAAGAACCGATTTGAAAAAAACAAAGTTTCAAATCAAATCCAATAACGGTAGATGAAAAACTTGGATTGAATATAATGCAATCATTGTGAAAGTGTCTTCAAAAGCGACACTATGATTAAGACACTAAGTTCTTGATGAATGAAGTGTGCACAAAGGCATAATAAGAGCACTTAGAACCCTTGTGCACAAAGGCACCACCCACAATGGCTCACAAATGCACAAAGGCATACGAGAATAAAGAAAACTTTATTAAACAATTAATGGCTTTGACTCAAAGCCTTAACCAAATACAAGAGGAGAGGCCCATATTTATAGGGCATTAAAAGAGCCTTGGAGGAGCTCCACGTCTGGTCGTTGGAGCCCCTCCGGGGCCCAACGACTAAAGTGTGGGCCCCCAAGGTACATAAAATACAAAAAAGAAAAAGGAAAAAGGAAAAATAAATAAAATACAAACATATTAAAAAAGATGAATATGCGTAAAATAGAAGAAAAGACTAAAATACCCCTACAGTTAATACAAAAGAAAATATATATTTGTATATATATAAGTAGATAAATACATGTACATATATATATATATAATATATGTATATGTATCTCTCTTTATATATATAAAATATACGTAGGATTACAAGTTATGAAATACAATTTAACACCCCCCCCCTTAAACTTAGGGCATGATGACCGAAAGTTTGCCCAGAAGAAAGTTGAATCGAAGAGAGTACAACGCCTTGGTGAAGAAATCTGTCAGCTGGTATTCTGAAGTTACATATGGAAGATCTATGACTCATTTCAAATATGTTTCTCGAACATAGTGACAGTTCATCTCAATATGTTTTGTGCGCTCATGAAAAGTATGGTTTTTGGCAATATAAATTGTACTCTTGTTATCACAGCATAGCTTGGTGGGCCCTTCTACATTAATCCCCATATCTTCTAACAGTTGATGGGTCCATACAATCTCCATGGTGTAGTTGTCATGGCTCGATATTTAGCTTCGGTAAAGGATAACGACACATTTTGTTGCTTTTTACATCTCCATGAAATTAGTGAGTCTCCTAAAAATACACAAAAGCCAGTGGTGGAGTGACGGTTATTTAGGTCACATCCCCAATCAGAGTCAGTATAAGCTATTAAATTTAATTCAGAGGATAAGGATAAGAACACTGCCTTATTCAATGATCCCTTTACGTATCTGATGATCCTCAAAATTGCACTCATATGAACACATGTTGGTGCATGTTGAAATTGTCTTGCAACATGAACTGCATGTAAAATATCTAGTCTAATAATACTCAAGTACATCAAGAATCCTACAAGTTGTTTGTAGGGAGTGAGATCCTTCAGAGGAATGTCATCATCAATTTTCATTTTGGTTCCTATTATAGCAGGAGTTTCACAAACTTTATCATCTGTAATACCTGACCTGTCAAGAATCTCATAAGCAAGTTTAGTTTGAGACAAAAAATAACCTCTATGTGAATATGCAACTTCAATTCCCAAAAAATATGTCAGAAATTTTAAGTCAGACATCTCAAATTTATCTTTTAGAATGGATTTTATGCTCTTAATTCCTTTAGTATCACTTCCAGTTATTAGGATATCATCAACATATAAAAGTAATATAATTATTCTTGCGCTGGATTTTCTGACAAATAGGGTTGTGTCAGTGAAGCATGAGGAGAAACCATTTTTCAACATTAAAGAGTTAAATCTGGCATACCAAGCCTTGGGGGCCTGTTTTATACCATAAAATGTCTTTTGGAGACGAAGAACTTTTCCTTTAGGAATCTATATTCCTAAAAGAGCATCCATATACACTTCTTCATTTAGATCGTCATTTAAAAAAGCATTTTTAACATCCATTTAAAAGATGTTCGATTTTTTAATTGAAGTGATGGTAATGAAGCATCTGACAGTAACCATTCGTGCAACAGGAACAAATGTTTTTTCATAGTCAATTCCATATTCTTGACTATATCCTTTGGCTACTAAACGAGCTTTATATCTTTCAAGAGATCTATCGCTTTTGGTTTTGAGCTTAAACACCCATCTACATCCTATGGTTTTCTTACCTTTAGAAAGATCTAGAAATTCCCAAGTCTTAGCTTTTCTGAGAGCTCTAAGTTCATCATCCATAGCTTTTATCCATTCTACTTTTTTTAGCTTCTTCAAAATTTTTGGGTTCTATATATGAATGAATGACGCTAAGACAAGCTCTACGTTTAGGTGTAAATGAATCATAAGAGATAAACCTAGAAGGGACTTTCCTATTTCTCTCGGTTCTTCGCAGATTTTCTCCATTTAAAGGGGTAGTTCTACTAGATTCATTATATTTTTCTATTGCACTTCTTAAACTATTTTTGTCTCTATGAATATACGTGATAGGTGTTAAAATAAGATGTATATTTATATATATATCTATATATATATATATAGATTACGACACATATACATATATATGATATATATGTCTACGTGTCTATCTATATATATAAATATATATATATATATATTTATTTTGTAAAACCCCACAGGGGTATTTCTGTCATTTCACCTGTACACGCATATCATTGATATGCTTTTTCTTTTCTTTCTTTTTCCTTTATTCTTTTTCCTTTTTTATTTTTTACTTTTTTTCTTTTTTACATTTGAGAGGGGTCCACATAGAGTCGTTGGACCCCTCCAACGGTCATAAATATGACCGTTGGAGGGGCTCCAACGACTATATGGGAGCCCCTCCTTGGGTCCCTTGCTGTGTATAAATAAGGGGCACAGCCCCATGTATTTCCTAAGCTTCTTGTGAAGCATTCTATGAAGTGAAGAATATTTTTTTACCTCTTTTTGTGCTTGACCACTTTTGTGGTTTATTTTGCCCCTTTGTGGCCTCTTGTGTATGTGCGTGCTTCCGTGCTTTCGCTTGAAGACTTTGCCCCTTTTCATTTGGCACTTCATTACATGGTATCAGAGCATTGGTTAAGAAGGCTTCATCGGATTCTACCTTGACAAGTAATACCTCTCCTCTCTCTTGTCTTATTAATTTGTTTTTCTAAATGGCCAACAAAGATGCAAAAATCGATCTATCTTTCAAATTGGATGGAACCAATTACCGCATGTGGGCCGCCGCTATGGAAAATAATCTCAAAGGTAAAAAGCTTTGGGGTTATGTATGTGGAACCATTCCGGAACCACAATTGAAGTTAACTAAATTTGAAGGAAATGAGGAAAAAGCTTTGAATGAAGAAGAAAAGGAAAAAGCTATTCTTGATTATTCTTCTAAAATGGAAGATTGGGAAAGTGAACATGCTAAAATTTTAGCATGGTTCATGAATAATGTCGAGTTGAAGATTTGTGCAAACCTTGCAAAATTCAAAAAGGCTAATGAAGCATGGTTTTTTATAAAAGGCATGTACACCCAAAGAGACCTTGCTAGGCATTTTTTTCTACAAGAAAAGGTAAGAGCTACCAAGCAAGGTGATATGAGCATTAGGGACTACTATAGTGCCCTATCCTCTTTGTGGGATGAACTTGTTCTTCTCGAACCACAATGGGAAAGAAGTGCTATTGCTATGAGACAAGAGCAAATGGAAAAAGAGAGGTTTTTTCAATTTATTCATGGACTTCGTCCCGAATTTGAACAACTTAGAGGTTCTCTACTTCATAGGGCCTCTACCCCTCTAAGTGATATTTTGGCCGATTTATGTCAAGAAGAAACCCGTTTGGCCTTGAAAAGAGATGTTGATGAAGTGCATGCCGTGTCTAGACCCGGCAACAATGTAAGAACATATAAAACACCACATTTTTGGAAGAATAATGGTGGAGGAGGAAGAAAAATTATGTCATAATTGTAATGAACCGGGCCATATTCGTCCCGATTGCCCTAGATTCAAGAAGAAGGTGGCTTCCGTGGGGGAAACTCCTCCAATCATCAATGAAGATTCAAAGAAGGATGGTGACATAAAGGAGTCCATTGCTCATCTTACCGAAACTCTTCAACAATTTATAAAGATGAGCGCCTCTACATCATCCTCCTCACCTTCCACTTCCGGTGCCGCCATCTCCTCTTTTCCAGGTATGACCTCTTGGATTCTTGACTCGGGTGCCTCTTTCCATATGACTCCAAATGCATCACTTTTATCAAAACCAAGTCTCAATAAATTTAAATCATATGTATCCACCGCCGATGGAACATCTTTAAATGTTGAGGGTATTGGAAACCTTGAGAAAACTTATGACCAAAACAAAGAATTTTTTGTTCCCAAAATCCGAATTATTCCAAAACTTAATTTGAATCTTTTTTCCGTCTCTCAAATTACCGATTTTGAATGTAATGTCTCGTTTTCACCAACCCATTGCTATGTGCAGGATCTCCGGTCCGGGAAGCGGATTGGGCAAGGCCATAGAAGAGGGGACCTTTACTATATGGATTTTTTGTCTTTGCCATCCAAATCATTTTGTAATCACGTTCAATCCAAAGATATTGAGACTTGGCATAAGAGACTTGGACACCCTAGTATTTCCAAGTTGTATCTTTTTCCGTTTTTGGAAAAATTTTGTAATACAAATACATTTACATGCAATGATTGTATTCTTGGGAAAATTCACTCTCTTCCATATTCTCATAGCAATTTTGTGTCAAAAAGGCCTTTTGAACTTGTGCATTCCGATGTATGGGGACCGGCACCCGTTATGTCCAAAGGGGGCTTCTCTTACTATGTTTCTTTTATTGATGATTTTACTAGATACACATGGGTTTACATTATCAAGAATAAATCCGATGTCTTCATTAATTTTAAAGAGTTTCACGCTCTTGTTCAAAATCAATTCCAACACAATATAGCCATTTTTAGGTCCGACTCAGGAGGTGAGTACATGTCTAAAGATTTTCAAAATTATTTTAAAACAAATGGAATTTTGCACCAACGATCTTGTCCCAAAACTCCGCAACAAAATGGTCTTGCGGAAAGGAAACATAGACATTTAATCGAAACCACAAGAACTCTTCTTGTGTCTAAAAATGTTCCTAAAAATTTTTGGGCCGAAGCTCTTCTTACCGCAACATATCTTGTGAATCGTATGCCCTCCTCTTCTTTAAAAAATGTTTCGTCATTTGAAAAACTTTTTAAAATTACTCCTGATTTTAATAGACTAAGAATCTTTGGATGCAAATGTTTTGTACTTAGTCTAGGACAAGATAAGCTGTCACCTAAAGCTATTGAATGTGTGTTCATTGGCTATGGTGAGAATAAAAAAGGCTATAGATGCTATGATATTCGAAACAATAAATTATATGTGTCGCGAAATGTAAACTTTATTGAAGATCAAAATGGTTTTGATATCCACACATCTAAGGAAGACATCGATTATTCTTTTCTATTCGACTTAGCTCCTAGGACTGAGTCTCCTGAGGCAATCACTTGTGATATTAGTTGTGATGGAATTTTACATTATAATATACCACAACATGAGAATACTTCCCAAAATGAAAACCTTAATGATATAAATGTATATACCCGGCGGATAGGAAATGAACATCAACCTGCCATTGACAGATACTCTCAAGACTTCTCTTTAGAAGAATCTATTGATAACAATCCACCTAGGAGATCTTCTCGTACTAGTAGGCCACCACAAAAATTTGTGTCTTATGAATCTTTTTCGCCGAATTATAGGGCCTGTCTCATGTTAATACATTTGTATCATGAACCTACCTCATTCAAGGAAGCTAAAGATCACCCACATTGGATTGAAGCTATGAAAATCGAATTAGAGGCTCTTAACAAGGCCCAAACCTGGAGCATTATTCCTCAACCTTTAGGAAAAAAAGCTATTGGGTGTAGATGGGTATATAAGGTCAAAACCAAATGTGATGGGTCTCTTGAAAGATACAAAGCTCGTTTGGTTGCAAAAGGCTACGCCCAAGAATATGGGATTGATTATGAAGAAACCTTTGCTCCTGTAGCCAGAATGACTAGTGTACGAACCCTAATTGCTTTAGCATCCATAAAACAATGGCCAATATATCAACTTGATGTTAAAAATGCGTTTTTAAATGGAACTCTGTGTGAAGAAGTCCTTATGGACCCTCCGCCGGGTCTTGAAATTGGGAAAGGTAATATTCTAAAATTAAACAAAGCTCTTTATGGTTTAAAACAAACACCAAAAGCTTGGTATGATCTTTTTAGCAAAGTAGTTCTTGATAATGGTTTCTCCTCATGTTACACAGATACTGCTTTGTTTGTTAAATCTTCTAATGAATACATAACAATTTTGTTATTATATGTTGATGACATGATTATCACAGGTAATGATAAGAAAGGTATTGATCTTATTAAAAATATTCTTAAGAAAAATTTTGATATGTCTGATCTGGGTTTTCTAAGGTATTTCTTAGGAATTGAAGTTGCATACTCCCCCAAGGGGTATGTCCTATCTCAAATGAAGCTTGCCTCTGACATTATTGCTAAGTCTGGGTTGACAGATGACAAAAGGGTAGAGACTCCAGAAGTAATCAATGCCAAGATGAGAGCCAATGATGGCACTCCTTTAGCAGACCCCACGCCTTATCGTCAATTAATTGGATCCTTAACATATTTATCTATCACCAGGCCTGACATTTCACATGCAGTTCATAGTGCAAGCCAATTTCAGACTGCTCCTACCACTACTCACATGGCAGCAGTAATGAGGATTATCAGATACTTAAAAAATTCCATAACTAAGGGAGTATTCTTCTCCTCTTCTTCACCTCTTACTTTACTTGCGTATACTGACTCTGATTGGGGGGGGTAACCCCGATGATCGTATTTCTACCACAGGTTATTGTGTGTTTCTTGGGGAGTCGCTTATCTCCTGGAGGTGTAAGAAGCAGCGTAAAGTTTCTCTCTCGTCTACCGAAGCAGAATATCGTGCGATGGCCACTACCACAACTGAGATTATATGGTTAAGAAGCTTACTTAAAGATATGGGTGTCTCATTCTCAACTCCTTCAAAGTTGTGTTGTGACAACAAGAGCTCCATCTATATTGCTAGCAATCACACTTTTCATGAACGAACGAAGCATATTGAGATGGACTGTCATTATGTTCGAGATGAGTTCCTACGCGGCACCATTCAACTCCCATATGTTCCTACCAAATATCAGTTGGCGGACTTCTTCACCAAAGCTTTGCCTTTGCCTCGCTTCTACTTCCTCCTTAGCAAACTCTTGGTGATTTCACCGTGTGTTTGAGGGGGGTGTTAAAATATGATGTATATTTATATATATATATATATATATATATATAGATTACGACACATATACATATATATGTCTACGTGTCTACCTATATATATAAATATATATATTTATTTTGTAAAACCCCATAGGGGTATTTCTGTCATTTCACCTGTACACGCATATCATTGATATGCTTTTTCTTTTCTTTCTTTTTCCTTTATTCTTTTTCCTTTTTTACTTTTTTTCTTTTTTACATTTGAGAGGGGTCCACATAAAGTCGTTGGACCCCTCCAACGGTCATAAATATGACCGTTGGAGGGGCTCCAACGACTCTATGGGAGCCCCTCCTTGGGTCCCTTGCTGTGTATAAATAAGGGGCACAGCCCCATGTATTTCCTAAGCTTCTTGTGAAGCATTCTATGAAGTGAAGAATATTTTTTTACCTCTTTTTGTGCTTGACCACTTTTGTGGTTTATTTTGCCCCTTTGTGGCCTCTTGTGTATGTGCGTGCTTCCGTGCTTTCGCTTGAAGACTTTGCCCCTTTTCATTTGGCACTTCATTACAATAGGATCTCTAGATGTTCCTTCATCAATATGTAGATGGGTGAGAATAAGAAGTTATTTTACTACACTTCATTATCACTAGAGTCATTATGAGTAGATTCATCATCAGTAGCATTATCATTTCTAGATAATAACTCAAATAAAAAGAAATAATCCATATTTTTTTCATGAGGTTCACAACTTTCAAAACCACTAACATTTTCCAGAAAACTCAAAAGGCACATGTGACAACTTTCGGTGAAAGCTTATCATTCTTGTCTGTAAGAACAAAACATTTGCATCCGAAAATTCTTAACCTATTATAGTCAAGTTCTTTTGTATACAATATTTCAAAAGGCGAAATTTTGTTTAAGTTTTTTTATAGAAGCCGACTTATGAGATAGACAACTGCAAGAGCCGCTTCGACCCAAAAAAAATTGGAATGTTTTGCGAGATAAGTAGGATCCGAGTGGTTTCAATAATATGTCTATGTTTTCTTTCAGCTAGTCTATTTTGTTGAGGCGTTTTCGGACAAAATTTTTGATGAAGAATACCATAACTTTGAAGATATCTTTTGAATTCATTTGAAAGATATTGTCCTCCAGAGTCAGTTCTAAAAATTTTCAAGTCTCTATTAAATTGGTTTTTGATCATCATATGATAAGTTTTGAATGTTGTAAAAACCTCTTGTTTGTACTTAAGAAAATATATCCAACAATATCTAGTGTAATCGTCAGCAAAAATCACATAATATGAAAACCCCCATTTTGATAAAATAGATGTCGGTCCCCATACATCCGAATGGACAATTTCAAAAGGTCTTTTTGTAAACATAGATCTTTGATTGAAGGCAAACTTTTCATCTTTCCAAAAGTACAGTCATTACAAGTAAAATCACTTTTACAAAGATGTTTCACAAATGGTAAACAAGAAATCTTAACAATGTTGGGATGTCCAGGCCTTTTATACCATACATTAATATTTTTTTGTTGGACAACATTACAAAACGGATTTTTTAGAATTTGGAGGAAGTCGACATAGTATAGATCTCTCCTCCTAGAGCCTTCCCCAATCAACCTCCCGGACCGGCGATCCTGTATTCAACATTTATCAGATGAGAATTTTATATCACATCCATGGTCCGAGAGTTGAGAGACTGAAAGCAAATTTAAGTTTAATTTTGGTATAAATCTAATTTTTAAGATAAAAATCCTTGCTTTTCAAAGTTTTCAATTCCTTTGATTTCAAGAGAAGTTCCATCCGCGGTTGAAACAAAGGATGGTGAGGGGTTTTTTGAATATTCGAAAAATGAACAAATACTTGGGGACATATGAAAAGAGGCACCCAAATCTAAAAGCCAAGAAGTCTTACAGGAAGGAGAAGATGTTGACTTGGCAGCTCCGAAAATTGCTCATTTGAGAAGAGGTTGAAGTGCTTCAACAATTTGATGCAAAAAGAGAGCTTCATTAGAAGAGGATGAGCATTCTTCCTTTTGAGGTTGAGATATGGTAGCCATGACTAGCAATTTCTTCCATTTTGGGCACACCAGTTTGATGTGTCCCGGTTCCTTACAAAAGTGACATACAATTTTGATATAATCTCTTTTTCCGCCTTGCCCACTATTTTTCCTTGCTCCTTGATTTTGATTTTTAAAGTGAGGAGGTTTGTAGGTTTCAATCTTGAAACGGCATTAACACCTTTACTTTCTTCTTGGTTGAAGGTGTTGCAAGAACACTTGGGTTATTTTTGCTTATACCCATACGGGTCTCTACCCCACTTAATTTTGTAATTACGTCATTGTAGATGTTAAGGCTCAGAGGATGCACAGAAAACGAGAAAGAGAAAAGAAAGAACTCAGTTAATTGATTAGGTCTAATCTCCTTAAGTTTAAATAGAGATTAGCCAAGATAACAAAATTATATTAGTGTCCCTCATTATGTATAAAATACCAAAAGCAACCTTAACACTAAATAAACTTTGCTTTAAAGTGATCGACTTATCTTTAACACTCCCCCTCAAGCTGGAGCATAGATATCAATCAGGCTCAGTTTGCCACACTGGGCCTGGCAAGAGGCTTTGTAAAAATATCTACAACTTGATCCTCAGATATTACATGCTTGGTGGAGATATGTTCAGCTTGAACCATATCTCTTATATAGTGACCGTCAACTTCAATATGTTTTGTCCTCTCATGAAATACAAGATTATTGGTTATATATGTAGTTGCCTTGTTATCACACATCATCACCATAGGCGATGAAACATTCACTTGAAGATCGGCCAATACAGTTCGAACCCACATTAATTCAGCTGTCGTTTGGGCCATAGCCCTATATTCTGATTCGACACTCGATCTAGCAACCACGGTTTGCTTCTTGCTTTTCCAAGAGGTTAGGTTACCTCCCATAAATACACAAAATCCTGTGGTAGATTTTCTATCCTCTACAGACCCAGCATAATCAGCATCAGAGTAAGCAACTACCTCCAAGGTACCCCCTTTCTTGAATAATAACCCTTTTCCAGGAGAAGATTTTAAGTACCTGAGTATCATCATTGTAGCATTTCAATGTATCTCTATCGGTTTTTCCATGAATTGGCTAACCTTGCTTATAGCCAGAGCAATATCAGGTCTAGTAACTGTCACATACAGTAACTTCCCTACCAACGAGCGATACTTCCTACTATCGACGGGTTTTGACCCCTCATCCAATAAATGAACTTTGTGATCCATGGGAATATTTGCGAGTTTAGCTCCCAACATTCTTGTCTCTTTTAATAGATCAAGCACATACTTCCGTTGAGACAAAACCACTCCCTCACTGCTCTTGGCCACTTCTATGCCCAAAAAGTATCTAAGTGGACCAAGGTCTTTGGTAACAAAATGTTTTTGAAGATGAGCATTTGTAGCTGCAATCTCTTTCATGTTATCTCCTGTAAGGATGATGTCATCCACATATACCACCATAACGACTAGGCTTGAGTTAGTTTTCTTAATAAATAATGAGTGGTCTGACGCTGACCTATCAAAACCAAACTTTGACATCACATCAAACAACTTTTGAAACATGCATGAGGACTTTGCTTCAGCCTATATATCGTCTTTCTTAATCTGCACACCTTCTGGCACTCCCCCTCAACCTCGAACGCAGGAGGTTGTTGCATGTATACTGTCTCAGACAGATCCCTATATAGGAAGGCATTTTTCACATCTAGTTGATGCAAACTCCATCCATGGTGAACAACTACCGAGAGAACAAGACGAATGGTGCCCATCCGCGCGACATGAGAAAATGTCTCAAAGAAATCAACACCATATGTCTGAGTATAACCTTTTGCTACTAACCGGGCCTTATATCTTTCAATTGAATCATCTGAGTTCTACTTAATGGTATATACCCATTTGCATCCAACGATGTCCGCATCCACTGGAGGATCAACAAGGTCCCATGTTTGTTGAGATAGTAAAGCGTCCATTTCATCTTGCATAGCTTGCTTCCACCTGCTATCGAGAACGACCGTTTGATAACTCAGAGGAATAGTTTCAGCAGATAAGGTTGAGATAAATGCTTTCATTTGATTACCAATGTTGGCATCTGACACAAACTGAGATATAGGATATAAGGTACATTGTTGTGTCCCCTTTCGTAGAGCTATTGGCCTGTTATCATCAACATGAATGTCATTGTTATCAGGAACACTTAACTCAGGAGAAGAAGAGGATGGAGGCTCTGGAGGAGGTGGAGGTCTACGCGCATACACCAATGGAGGATTATGAAACCGTGAGGTAGGTGGAGTTGGATTCGGTAATGGGGGCACCGATTCCAAAGGAAAAGGAGGAACAGGAAGAGGAAAGGAGTCATCTTGATCGGTTTGCAACTGAGAAAGATATATCCGCACTGACATACTCTCGACGGGAAATCGGATCATAACATCGATACCCCTTTTGATTCTTTGGATAGCCTATAAACATACACTTAGTGGCTTGAGTGGCTAATTTATCACGGTCAGGTTCGAGTCTGTGCACAAAACAAACGCACCCAAATACCTTGGGCGAAAGAGAGAAGAGAGATACATTAGGATACAGGATTTGCAAAGGAATTTGGTCTTCCACGGATAATGAAGGTATGTGGTTGATCAAATAACAAGTTGTGATAACCGCATCATCCCAATATGAAGCAGGAACATTGGATCAAATCATAAGGGTGCGGGCTATATCAAGGAGGTGCATGTGTTTTCGCTCAGCCACCCCATTTTGTTGGGAAGTACAGGCACAAGTGGTCTGGGGTTGAATGCTATGGTCTCGATAAAATTGCAATAGAGCTTTGGTTTTAAACTCAAGAGCATTATCAGTGCGAATAATCTTGACAATAGATTCAAACTGAGTTTTTATTTCAATAACTAATGATTTGAGGATACTAGGAACTTCAAATCTTTCTTTTATTAAGAACGCCCAAGACAACTTAGAAAAATCATCAACAATAACAAGGTAATAACGACATTGGGTCTTGGTAAGAATTTACTGGGACCCATACATCCACATGAAGTTCAAAAACCTTATGACTGGACTGACTCTGACTAGAAGGAAACGAACTCCGATGATGCTTGCCCAACTGACATGCTTCACACTGGAATGATATAGTAGACGGAATTTGAGGAATGACACAACGAAGCTTCGACAATGAAGGATGTCAGAGACGACGATGCCACTGAACAGGACTCGAGGAAGAATCGACTGCAGCATAAATGTTTCCCACAGGGTGATGCAGATAGTAGACTCCATTTTCTTCATAGCCTCCACCAATCTTCTTCCCCGTCAGTAAATCCTGAAAATGACAGCACATAGGATCAAATACCACTCTACAATTTAGCTTTTTTGTAAGGCAACTCACTGATAATAAACTTTGAGGAAATGAAGGAGCATGAAGGACATTTTTCAACTGCAAGGAAGAGGATATAGAGACATTTCCCTGACCAATAACCGGGGAGGAACTCTTATCAGCTAATGAGACTCCCCGATGTGTAGTAATAGCCTTTAGATCTGAAAATTTTTTAGAGTTTCCACATAGATATCTAGATGCACCAGAGTCAATAATCCACTTACTATCATGGGGAGAAAGATGGTCTCCAGTAGAGTAGGCCACACCAGCAACAGGAGAAGAGGAACTTGAAGGACGATGAGAAACCAGCTCCTCATATTCTGCACGGCTAAGAGTGATAGATTCACTAGGAGAATTGGTTTCACACTCCACCTCTAGTTTTGTAACATTAGCTTTTGGAACATTTGGCTTCAATGGAGAAAAAACCGGTCATCCATGTTTATCCCAGCAGCGATTTTCTAAATGTCATGATTTTCCACAATAGGTACATTGGAGTTTGCCTCTACCTCCCATACCTCTTCCATGACCTCTGCCTCTAACATGCATAGTATTTCCTCGTCCATAACTAGATGGTACAGCTAAAGCAGATGACTGAGCTGCAAGTTGAGATTATGGAAGAGAGATGGCAAGTCTACTCAATCGATTGTATGCATCAGCGAGAGTAGGAACATCTGACCCTATCAACATTTGAACTTTTGCAACCGAGAACTCTGATGATAGACATGTGAGGAACCGAGCAACCATAGTCTGTTATTAATGATTCTTTTGTTTTAAGCAACACAGAGGCCTGTGAGCATTAAGTCTTTCAAAGTCTGCCTTAACAGAGGCATAGTACTGGGCCAACGATTGATCACCTTGCTGTAAATTATATATTTCATGTTCAACTTATAGAATACGACTCACATTGGTCTCTTGAGAGTACGTATCTCGAAGAGGGTCCCACATCTGTTTAGCTGTATTGTAATAAATTAAGCCATCTGCAATATGAGATTCAATGTTATTCATGATCCATGGCATAACAATGTCATTATCTTCATCCCAAGTATTATATTTTCCTGTTTTATCATCAGGTTCTCATTCCAACAGTATATGTTTTCTACGATGTCCAGATACCGACATCATAAAAGTTCTAGACCACCGTGCATAATTAGTTTCATTTAATTTCACAGAAGAACCATAGGAGAAAGGATTTGTAAAGGCTTTATATTCCCCAATAGCCTCATTCTTGAAATCAGATTTCGAGACGTCACCCATACTGAATACCACTTCCTCAGTAGTCACCACGAATAGTGTTGCTGCAATAAACTTCCACACTGTGCAAATCCACTACTATAATAAGTTTTCACCACGATAATAGATCTGTAATCAGATCTGAACCAACCAGACAATTAAAGAAAAAATGACTATTGAAGATAACATGTTCTTCACAGCAACCAGTTATGAGTGAACCAGAAATAGATGTAGTTCCATGACTGAACAAGATATCTAGTCTTCACCACACTCAGATGAGTCAAATCTATAATCAGATAAAAAAAAAAACCACGACAATTTTATATAGAGTAATAGAAGTACGCAGGTCCATGACAGAAATTTTAAATCTTCACCACACTCAGATCTATGATCAGATCTCTGAAAAATTTGCAGATTCACGACTATTTAATGTGAATATTCTTCACACCAACCAGATTTGAACGAACCCAACCAAAATATACATGTCCATGACTAAAAAAACATATTTAATCCCCACTACATTCAGATTTATGATTAGATCTGAAATACCCAAAGCCTACGATCTTCAGAAACTCCACGATACCAAAAAAACTTACCGTCACCCCCTTTACGGCTTCAGCACAGAACCCATACTTGTATCCATTCAGTTTGGTCGACAGAGACCCATAACACACGCAACTTTTAGATCTGATTACAAATCTGAGTCATGACTTTTGTCAAATCTCAGATCTGTACCACTCAAGAAAAGAAAAGAACGACACCTTTTTCTTGATCTTTTCACGTGAACTAAAACCCTTCACTCGAACTTTGACATAGAACTTGAGATCACCCTCCCAAGATCGATGGCTTTGATACCATGTAGATGTTAAGGCTCAGAGGATGCACAGAAAACGAGAAAGAGAAAAGAAAGAACTCAGTTAATTGATTAGGTCTAATCTCCTTAAGTTTAAATAGAGATTAGTCAAGATAACAAAATTACATTAGAGTCCCTCATTATGTATAAAATACCAAAAGCAACCTTAAGACTAAATAAACTTTGCTTTAAAGTGGTTGACTTATCTTTAACAGTCTTCAAGAGAAGGGGAAGTAAAAGAGGCTAGAAGAGATTATCGTATTTGTTCAAATTCGGGTCTAAGCCCATTTAGAAAGTTAAAAAGTGATCCTCCTCCAATTGTTTATGCCTAAGCTCAATGGCTTCTCCACTCCATTTGGGCTCAAGCATGGCAAGCTCATCCCAAATAAAGGAAAACTCTGTGAAATACTCTTTAATAGTCATTTCGTTTTGTTGTAGTGTCAAGGCATTTTTTGAAGCTAATACTTGTGAGACAAGTCCCTTGATGTATACATTTTTTCAAGATATTGCCATGCGTGAGATGCTTTTTTGAATTTGATAATATTGGCATTGATTCTTGTCTCAACGGATGAGAAGATCCATGATGGGATTTTGAAATTTCTCATCTCTCATTCCTCATGTTTCTTACTATAGTCTTCAAGAGCCATGATTCTTTCTTCTCCTTCAAGAATCTTTATTTCTCCTTTTTCCACCAAGGTAATCTTTGGTTCTGGTTCTGGTATTGATCCTTGGACATATCCCCAAAGCCCTTTACGCTTGATGTGGGCTTCCATATTACCGGCCCAAACATGATAATTTGAACCATTGAGTTTGAACCCACGAAAGAAATGAGTCTTTTTTCCCCATTTGTAAAAAAAGGAATATAGAGTGAGAGAATTCTTACCACCGATGGGTCTTTAGATGTGGTATGATTCTCACGATATATATTATAAGAAGTCTCCACACCAAAATTCAAGAGAAAGGTAGATGCACAGCTTTCGAGGCACATGACCCTCTTCAATAATAACCTCGCTCTGATACCATGTGAAAGTGTCTTCAAAAGAGACACTATGATCAAGACACTAAATTCTTGATGAATGAAGTGTGCACGAAGGCACAATAAGAACACTTAGAACCCTTGTGCACATAGGCACCACCCACAATGGCTCACAAATGCAAAAAGGCATACAAGAATAAAGAAAACTTTATTGAACAATTAATGGCTTTGACTCAAAGCCTTAACCAAATACAAGAGGAGAGGCCCATATTTATAGGGCATTAAAAGAGCCTTGGAGGGGCTCCACATCTAGTCGTTGGATCCCCTCCAACGGTCACAAATGTGACTGTTGGAGGGGCCCAATGACTAAAGTGTGGGCTCCCCAAGGTACATAAAGTACAAAAAAGAAAAAGAAAAAAAAAAGGAAAAATGAAAAATAAATAAAATACAAGCATATTCAAAACGTTGAATATGCATAAAATAGAAGAAAAGACTACAATACCCCTACAGTTAATACAAAAGGAAATATATATTTGTATATATATAAGTAGATAGATACATGTACATATATATGTATATGTATCTCTCTTTATATATATAAAATATATATGTAGGATTACAAGTTATGGAATACAATTTAACAATCATATGCAACATGCAGTCATAAGCATCGTTAATATAAGCAAGCTATATAGAGAGAGATAGCTCAATCTAGAGAACCAAAACACATATGGAGATTCTCAAAGAACCATATAAAAAACCAAGTGCATACACAAGTACAACCAATCATGAATTCTCACAAAGAGATCAAAAGAACTCATGTATATGTAATAATCTAAATAACTTAAGGCACATATCTTATAAAAAAGACATGCATAGAAACAAATTTTAAGCATATATGCACTAAAGGCACAATATAAAAAATTATATTTTATAAATAACAAGTATGCAATGAATCAAGAGTCTTCAATCAAGAACACACATGTCCACCAAAGATCTAAGTGGACAAACACGTCCATCAATAATGGACAAGTACTAAAGTGAACTATGAGAGAAACACATATAACTTCTAAAAGAATTTTCTCATGATTTTCAACTTAATATTTTATTAAAAACTAAGTATGCAATACAATATTTAACTCATATGCAAAGCATATAAAATAATTTCATAAGCCTAATAACATAATCATAAGTACCAAAAAAAGGATCAACAACATAAATACCTAATATCATAACTATTGTCCCACAAAAGACTCATAAAAGACATTTATTAAAGTAAATGACTTCCCATAAGAAATTATGCTCAATACCTTATGCACGAACAATCAGTCTTATTCTTCATGTAAGGCAATCATAAGTGCATAAGAATCAAATATCAATAAAATTATTTTATAAGCTAGATCATAATTTTTAACACTTCACATGTTACTTTTAATACACTAAGAGTAAAGAGAAATATTAAACATAAGTTCAAGCAAAGTTTCATAAAATTATACTTGTGAAATACACACAACATTATTTTGAAATATCTCAAATTATTTTAAAATATATAAAAATTTATCAAAAAAGAACAAAACCAAGTTCAACAATACAAACATGATTTGACATTTATAATCATGACTTGTTCAAATAAAGCATGTTTTAAAAAAAAATTAAGATTCAAACATGATTTCAAAACATACATATATCTAATTTTTCAAAAATAAACAAATAAGTCTTATAAGATATTTAATAAAAAAACAAGTCCACCAATGATTAAAAAACCATTTAAAGAGATTTTCTTTTTAATAATAATAACAAATATATATACATATATATATATATATATATGTGTGTATATATATTTTAACGATAAAGAGAATAAGAGTTTTCTCATGCATAATGCATGGAATAGATAACAAAAAAATACTTAAAGATATAAGATACATAATGGGTCTATATTTTCCTTAAATCCAAACCACACAACGATCATGAATCCTTCATGAAGCACGAACTCCAACCAAAGAATCCCAAGACCCAAAAGAGGCATACTATGTAATGAAATGGCGAAAAATGCAAAAACAATGCCACTAAGGGCTTTACAAGATTACGATTACAAAATTGCATAAGCACAAACCAATGCCACTAAGGGCATACTGGATCGCAATCACATTGTGCACAAGCACAAGTCCACTATAGGACAAAACAATAGCCAACAAGAGACAACACAAGCACTAAATGCATATAAAACATTAAGGAACTAAATCAAAAAATACAAAATGTAAAAAATATTCATCTTTATTGAGCATAAATGCTTAAGAGAAGCATTAAATTACCAGGAGGGCGAACACCCCTATTTATACACACAACGGAGTCATAGAGCCCTCGGGACACTCCCGAACGGCTAAAAATGGAGTAGTTGGAGAGGTCCCAACGACTCTATGTGGCTTTGACCACTATGCCCTCAACTACAAACTAAATATATAGCTTGCACAAAAAATAAATAAAAGACCATTGTGCCCCTAATGTGCACAACCTATTACATGACTAGTGAAAAGACAAAAATACCCCTAGAGGATATTTACCTATTACATTATTATAAATAATATATATACATATATATATATATATATGAATATATATGTATATATGTACAATATGAAACAAATATATATGTATGAAAATACATACATATATATATACATGTACAACTTATCAGATCTCAACCCTTTTCCCATATAAAAAAGAGGTCACTTATTATAGGTGATGGATACATCATCCCACCACAGACGATGGTTGTGTTTCTTTCCCTATATCTAAAGGTCCTTTTATTTTTAAGAATGCCCTTTTCATCCTCAATAATTTGGTTTTTTGTTTCCACTTGATTCATGATTACAATATGAATTGTACATTTGTACTTTACTCAGTATACCTAAAGGAACAATCATTAGGGAAACATATTTTAAATGCCAAAAATGTAGTGAACTTTATGTTCAGTAATTTCCTTTGCAGAAGTTGAATTCCTTGGTGGTTACTTGTGGCACTAATAACGATGTCATGCAACTGTGTGACATCATAAATTAGGACATTGTTCTTTTGACTCAGTAAATAAATTAAAACAAAATCATAGTAATAGGACTGATCACTCCAAGGCAGCAAGACCAAATATTGAACTTTTACTAAGGAAATATAATCAAGGCAACTCAGACTTCTTCATAATGCAAAACAAACAACTAGAATGGATAAACTAAAGAAAAAGCAAAAGTGAAACGTGGTGGTTTTTCTTTTACCTGTCTTCGGTCAAATAATGCTGCAAGATTCAGGCCCTGTGATAGGGTAATCATTTCAAAAGCATTCATTATCAGAGGACCCATGTCATCACCTCCTCTTTGTTCACGTACATATTGATCCTGCATGATTCCATGACTTTAAATAAGAAGATTCAAATAATCTAATAAGCAGATGCTTATTAAATATGAAATAATTGACACTTCTAACAATTAGCTGAAAAATTGAACAAGATGCTAAATCTACATCAAGAAATGAAGAATACTTGCAGGAAAAAAGCTCAGGATTAAATAACTTTTAACAAAGATAACTTGGAGCAACATGTAATGATGAGAGACTGACCTCAATGTCATCAAAAACAGCCTGAACATCATCCAGATTAACATTTTCGTCCTCACGATATCTGACAGTAACATAATTTTTTTGAAACCATCCATGATTCCTAATCTCTTCAATCCAAATACGCTGCAAGAATTTAAACTTCAACATATACAGAACCAGAAACAAAATATAAAGAAGCAAATATAGTGTGAGAAATGATATATTAGAAGAGAGAGAAGGGAAAAACCAAGTTAGATGCAAAAAAAAGAAAAAAGACCTATGGATTGTAGTATTTTTTCAGAATGTTCATGATGAAAAGAGTTTTTGTTCAGATTCTGCCTTTTTCGGTCAGATTGGTCTCAGAAAGCCCTCTTCTCTGTACAGGAAAAGTAGATACAAAACCTCAACTTATTATGATATTTCTTAAAACTAGTTCCGTCTTCGCTTAGAAAAGCCGAAACTTTCATAAGCTATTCACTCTCCAAGACAACGCAATTCCGCAACCAGTCAATCATGCTATCCTTAACTTCCAACCAATAGGTGAATCATGATATCCTTACCCTTCAACTAGCCCCTTCAATTTCACTTCTGCAGCTTGTATATAATCTCTGTCCCTTACCTTGATGCCTACCGCTCAATTTTTTTTCAGTGATGGTCCTTGAAATACTGCTTTGTCTTTTTCTTCTTCTTGTGGTGGTTCCACCCTGAAGCGAAGGACGGGAATGAGCAGAATCAATGTGTTCCAATTGCTAGCCTATGGATTGGATTTATTTTCTAGCTTGTTCTGTCTTTGTATTAATACCAACTTTAACTATTAGTCTTTCTATCTTTCTTGTTGCTTAATCAAAGGAGGGGGTTAGCCACCCAAAAAACCCAGTTTCTCCTCAAAGTTCACCACCTTAATTCTGTTATTCTCCTTATCAACCCATAGGTTTAGTTGCACTACAATCCGATCAAACGCCATATATATGTCTCACCCATGCAGTCACATATTTAAGTCAACTTAGATGAAATAGAGGTCCATCTGGCCTATGGGACAGGGGAGGTGGCAAGATCTCTGGTCTACAGATATGGGCTTGCCCAAACCCAGTTTTACATTGAGAGAGCGTAAGAAATCAGACTTCTCCACATAAATGACATTGAGAAATGGAGGAAAGATAGCTTCCAAATTTTCCAAACTCATAGTGTAGGAGAAAGGAATCCTGCTTTGCCTTTATCATATATTCTTGGTATGCAATAAACAAGATTTATGATGGCAACCGCCTAGGGAACGTTTGACTGACGCACACCAAAACTTATAGGCTTTGTAAAATCCAAACTTTGGTAAACCCAAGTTTTCTGTTCTAGCCATTTTTTTACCAACCAATGGCTGGAAGATGGTCAGAGGGTGTTCTTCAAGCCAAGTGGCACCTATTGACCATTTTCAGCCATTGGGTGGCTAGAAAACAGCTGGAATACCATAGTCACCACTAATTTCTTGGCAACGGGTTTTCTTTGGAGGTTTTAGAAGTGGTTTTTATCAAGAAGATCCAGATATTTTAAAAAATGGGAAATGTAAAAATTAATAAAAAGATAAGAAATAATAAGTTTTAGTTATATTTTTCTTACAAAAATATAAATAAACAGTTAGAAAGTTTTTAAATTATGCAGAAAAAAAGAATCAGAAAAAATCTAAGAATAAGAATTTTTTGAAAATATTGTGATATTAACGCCACTATGTTATGAATATATTTGTAAAACATCACGATATTTTCACATTCTCATCAAATTTTCCAAAAAATATGTTAGTGCAATATTTTTTACAATGTGGAAACAATAAAAAACACAGCAAACACAAGGACAAACAAATATCTGGCTATTTTTTTACCACCTGACAGCTGGAAAACAACTTAAAAAGAAAACACAAATGTCTGGACTATTTTCTGAGTGTTCAGGTTGGAAACCAGAATATCCATTTAGAGAACCCCAAAAAATGCTTGTTTTATTTTTGCTACCCACTGGCTAGGTGTTAAACCTGCGATTTTTTAATATTTTTATGAGAAATAAAGGCGAAGTTAATGTTAAAATACTATTTGAACTTAAGATGAGATTTACTCTTAATGCGAGCTTTAATTTGGATTTGGAATGAATCTCAAACTGAGAATTTATTTCGAATTGGGTTTTGATTTTTAATCGGATTTAATCTGGATTTAAGTTGGACTTAATTGGAATTTAATTTGAGTTTTTATTTAGTCAGGATTCGTAGTGAGTGTGCATTTGAATTTAGAGTTTTATTGAATTTGGATTTCGATTTGAGAATTTGAATTCAGATCGGATTTGTATTTAATAAATATGTCTCGAATATTATGATTGGATTTGGGTTTGATTCGAATCTAAGTTAAGATTTAATTGAATGTCAATTCAAGTCTGAATTATACATTAATTTGAAACTAGAATCAAATTTGAAATTTTAGATAATTAATAAATAATAAAAAAAAAAATTATATTTGGGTGAAATATAGAATTTTAATTAAGACTAAATTGAGATTTCATTTGCATATTATGAAGAATCAAAATTTGATCAAGGAATCAAATTGAATTTAAATTCAATGCTAAATTGGATTTAGATTATATTTGAAATTTTATTTATTTCAAGTGAATTTGCGTTAAGAATTTAATTTAATATAAATTAAATTTAAGGTAAATTTAGATAGTGGGTAATGGAGTTTGGATATAGTCATAGGCTTGATTTGGTTTCTTAATTGAGTTTGGATCCTACTTAGATTTCGAATCCAAAAGAGGAATCCATATGAGACTTAATTGTAATTAATTTTATGGAATGGAAGTTGGCACTTAACTACAATCTATAGGATTGTAGGAGTCCAATGGACTGGACATTTTCTCCTATGTGGGCCCAACCTAGTGGACTTCCTACATTGCCTAAATTGATGATAAAGTCTGGAAAAATTTATATTAAGAAGCTTCTCCTAAGTCCAAACCAAAAAAAAAAAATTCAAAAGTGTCTATTTAAAACAAAGGAAAACTTGCCTTCTTACTTGGACTTGGACTTGGACTTTTTTTTTAAATAGGAAAGGGATCTTCCTAGGGTGGGACGTCCCACCCTAGTGGGCCCCTTAGCTATGGCTGGGACCTCTTTAAGAGGCCAGCCAATAAGTAGCTACATATATTATGGTTTACAAAAAAAAAATTATTTTTATAATAAGCATTAAACAATAAATAAGTAAAAAAAGAGTTCTAACGACAGAGGATTTTTGAAAAGTTGTGGTGCTAAAATCTAGGTACAATGGCTCTAGGTCAAGCTGCACGTATTGCTATTCCAATGGCATTAGTTGGCAGTCTTGCATTCATATTTGGAGTAATTGCAGAGAACAAGAAGGTTTTCCTTTTTGTGGACTTAAGAAATAAAACATTTTTGAATGCCACTCATTTTAGACTTTTCTTTTCTAGCTTTAAAATATATAATTTGTATTTAATGATTTCCCAACTCCAGTTTTATCATCAATTTTCAATGTTTATAGCAAATAAGGCTCATATTGCATTGGTACCAATCGTTGAAAGTAATAATTCATCATGAGTTCATATTACACAGAGATGCATGAAGTAAAAAATGAAAAAAATAAAACATTAAGTAAAAAAAAAATATCTTACCATGTCAGTCACAGATAAACCCTTGTGCACACTCAGATCATAGTATTCATATTTTTAAGTTTCCATATTGTCATATAGCACAAAGTTCCATGAAGCCGGATCAGTACATGTAATATAGTTCATAAAGATAACCTAATATAGGTTGCCTCTTATTTAGTTTCTCTTACATGCTTCCTATTATGTGCTCCTTTTTGGGAAGTGGAAACTGTCGTAACTCTAAATGTTTGATTTCTAAATAATTACATGCTCATTGCTAATTTTTAAGCTATGTAGAGGTGATTACACCTTATCAATGAAATTTAGGTCCCATAAGATGCATGGGATTCTTTTTCTCTCTCCCTCTCTCTATCTCCCTCTTTCTCTCCCTCCTCTCTCTCTCTCTTTTCCCTTCTTTTTTCTTTTGATTTTTCTTCTTCCTCTTTCACCAAGCATGGAGGATCAGTCCTCAACGTGAACTAGGGCTGAGCAAAAGGGATGCAGCCATATTGCAAAAAAAGGAAGCAGATCGTGTAGGCAAACCGGTCTTTTCGGCGATCGAATCCACCGTTTTCACGAAAGAGGTAGAAGGTTCTATTCTTTACCCATAAATCGGAACTCGTATGCACGAGTATATTCTGAGGCTGAATAGGTAAAACCATATACCGATCCTTTCATACGAGGATTCGATGTTGGTTTTATCTTATTTAGCATAGAAACGATTTTCGGAATGGAAGACCACTTCTCAGACTCGATTTTAACCTGAGTCAATTTCGCGGATAATATAAATCTCAGCTATGTATATATGTTGTATGTACATATCAGATCTGATATATATACACACATATACGTATGAAAATATTTGATTCAAGATAGAGGTTATAAATATATATATATAGAGAGAGAGATTTTTATGCGTACTAGCCTTATATGGGCAAATCGGGCATAGCCGATTTGCCCGAAACTGATATACGAAGGATTTCAAACGAAAACCCTTCATGGATCAGTTTTGTTAGTGAAGGAAGGGGCTGATCAGATCTCATAGGAGGGGGTCGGTTCATTCCCTAGAAATATATATATATATATATATATATATATATATATATATATATATATATATATATATATATATATATAATATAAAAAATTGTGTGGGTGTTGGCATAATTGAAAAAAAAATGGTAAGAGGATTAGAACAAATCTTCGATAAATTGAGTACGGGAAGATGTGTTGAACTGATCCACGTATGGATTAGTTATGATCAACCCCATAAACCGTCCAAATCAGTCCCTAGATGGACTAGGTCTGGCCGGTTCTGAGAAAAATTAAGATTTATGGGTTTATACTGCTCGATTTTCGAAAAAATCAGTTCAAAAGCCCGGAAGGGGGCTGATCTGATTATGGATCAGACCGAAGGCTGATATCCATCAAGCCCAGATCAGTCTAGGTATTTATTCCTAACCAGTTGCACAACTGGACTAATCCGGAGTTGAGGATATCCACGCTCGTGCACCAACCAAAACGTGTGTTCGATTAGAGATTCTAGACTCAATACAAGCTAATTACTTAATTACCATGAAAGAACTGATATTTATGGTGCTATCTCTCTCAATTCTGGACTACAATATCAATAAAATAAAATTAAAAATAGAAAATAATTGTTGTTCAAAATAAATGCATATGGCGTATGATAAATACCGAAAACGTTTTTAGCAAAACGTTTTTGGGATGATGGGCCATTTTTCAGGTTTAATGGTTGTGGATTTGTGTTCAATTTGCAAGAAGTTTTGTACTGTTAATGTATGAATTCTTGTTAATCCAGTATGATAAGTTGTTAAGGAAAAATCATGAAAATTTCAATTCAGTTTGCATATTTCTGGTCACCCGAATGCATTTTACCCGCTAATATGCCTAACCAACCTAACACACGTCTAGTAAATCGTTTGTATCTCTCTCGTCTGGAGGATTTTTTATGAACGGTTTGCTGCGTTGGAAAGCTAAAAAAAATTCACATAATCTGTGGAATTTTGAGCTTTGTTCTCAGTATGTGCACAAAACAGTGACAGTCGAAACAGAAAATTACAAGCGAGCACTAAACCAGTCATATCTTCTTCGTTCGGAGGAATTGTTACGAGCGGTTTATGGCATTAGAAAGCTGACAAAATTTTTTACATTCTATGAAAAACTGACCCTTGTTCCCTGACAGTACACAACACTACGACAGTCAGAATAACAACTCAGTTTGGGGGCCTAGCGAGTCCTGAATCGGCTAAGGACCGGAACACCATTGTATGCAATGCATGGAAGGAATTTGAATTTGAATTTCATTTCTAAAGATTTATTGAGACTGTAAATACAATTCCAACACTGATATTATGCAGGTGTTAAGTGCCCAGATGGGGGCATGAACTAAATAAGGCATTTGTTGCACGTATATGCCTTATTACAAATTGTGATCAAAATGAAAGAAACATGTATTGACCGAAAATATGTATGGATGCATCTAATTGTATATGGACAATGCCTATTGATGAATATATGTTTAAAATTTGAAATGTTAAAACTGTGCAATTGTGTATGACTAATTGATTGATATTGCAACTGTGCATCCATGAGCCTAGAAGGGGGCCTCAATCTTTAATTATATTTGTATTGTGCATGAATTAAATGCATGAACTTAACGAATTAAAAAGGTTAACCACGTGACACTAAACTATTGGTGCTTACAAGAAGAGGGTAAGTGGTACTTATTGGCTTCGTGGATATTGTTTTTGAGCATGGAAGGTTACTCATCCCCAACCACGAAGATAGAAGAAGCCTCCACAGTAGCCGCGGGGTGGATGGTTAGAAAGTCATGAGTAGAAGTCTAATGCATCAGGATGACGGTGCTAGGAGCTCTTTCTCGATAACAGTCGTCCCTCACCCGAGACTGATGAAAAGTGCTTGACAAGAAATAATGTAACGCCCCAAAATTTCGACTTGTGATTTCGAAAACCTCATCGAAAAACCTTTCAAAGATTTAAAGTTTAATATTTAAAAACAACAGCGGAAGACATTTTAGAAAGGGACACAAGTCAACAATCCTGGGTACGTTAGCTGAAAAACCATCATTCACATGTACAACATCTTAAAGGAATTTAAGAAATAAAGCAATCGATTAAAATCTGCAGTTTATTACAAAATGGGTCTTTTATTCCAAAGTTCAATAAATCTAAGAAAAACTCCAAAAAGTCCCAGAGCCGATCCGCCAGCAGAAAGGAAATGAATCTTGATCCACGTTGCACCACGCCATCGGCCGCCAGTGAAGTCCTACTCCTCACCTGCCCATGAAATGGGTCAGTTTCATAACAAACTAGTAGGTGCACGAACAGATAAGTAGAATGAAAATAAAACAGGACATTCATAAGATAGGCAATTATGATATTTAAGCAGTTAAAGCAGTTGTAGTCTATTCTAGCAAATGTAATAAGTGCAAAGAGAAGCAGTGTAAGTCTCAGTCATCTATATCTATTCATGAATATCTTATTTAAGTTCTGATATTAACTGGCCTGTGGGTACGCACAGACGCGAAACGTAGAAACAGCCGAGACCAATCCGGGGGTTTATTATGTCAGGTGTTTTCATTAACCCGGATGACTGACTGAGTCCGCTCCTAAGGGGACGGTCAGTGACCAAGAGAGTAAATCCCCAAAGGCATTCGTGGCCCATGGATGCATCCAACTTCTGCAGAAGTGCCTGGGAGTTACCACCTAGGATAATTTATGGTAATCCCAATTCCCCTAACTCCGATGACTGGGGAAAACCGAGTCTTTTGCTCGTGGGGTGGTTGTTAACAACCTGTTCATCGGAGTCTTTGTACCATCCATCCTCTCCCTTGATGAACCGTGAAGATCGGATGGGTACGACGGGGGTTTCTTAACCGTCGTCCCATCCTATATGCTCTGGTCCATTAGACCCACTCGAGCATCTTGCCTGTGAAGGCGAAATGGTCACCATTTTATGTGATCTCAGCATTTTGCTAATAGCATTCATCGAGGTTGCCACAACCTCATCATCCCACCATCGTAACCCACATGGGACATACTTGTCCAAAAGTACGATCGTACCTTCCTAGAGGTACAACTACGATGGAAGGGCAACATACTGGTATATGATTCTTTTGACATGTTTTGCTTTTCTGAGCAATTGGCCTGTGGAGGCCGATATTACCATATCAAAAATCAGCAAAGTATAGATTTCACCCTTCAATTACTCTCCATGATCTTACATAAAATTCATACCGTACCTGCCTTAAGGTTTGGTTATAATGGCAATTGCAGTGGTTTTGAGTCTCTTCACAAAATCTATCTTAAGTATGCAGTTTCAAAGGAACAAGCATGCATAATAGACAATTATGAGTTAAGTAATTGTACACGTAAACAGGCATGCCAAGTAAACTACTTGATTTTTTTCTAGAATGAGTCTACCCAAAGAATTTACATTATGCAATTTCAAAAGAATCACATAGAGTAAAACATGGATCAACACATACTTCTTCAGATACGCAAATATGCAAAAATAATTATTCTATCTCAGAAGTCTTATTTTATTTAGTTCATATACACTATTCGTGCGACTTTCCCCTACCTCGGGATGTCTTGCAGCTGCGTGCGTCTACGCGTGTAGATGATACGAGGCTCGGGCCGCGGAGCCAGAGCGAGGGTCCGATGCGAGGTCTGCAACAGTGCTATGTTAATAATAATGCGGAGCAAAAGAAGGACAATCCTGTCTATAGGAAAAAGAGAGGCAACAGAGGTGTGCCCCTGCTGGCCGAAAACAAAGAAGCGGTGGGGGAACAAGCCCCAGCCTAAACATAGTGCAGTGGCAGGGGGTCACCCCTGCCGACGGCCACCAAGTGGCAGGGGCTGAGCCCCTGCCAACGGCACACAGTGGCAGGGGCTGAGCCCCTGCCGACAGCAAAGGATGGCAGGGGGCCAGCCCCTGCCGGAAGCATAAGGATGGCAGGGGGGCAGCCCCCTGCCGAAAGCACAGGTCGGCAGGGGCCAACCCCTGCCGCCAGCACGAAGTGGCAGGGGCTGAGCCCCCTGCCGACAACACAGGTCGGCAAGGGCCAGCCCTGTCGACAGCATCAGACGGCAGGGGGCCCAGCCCCTGCCGAAGGCACAGGTCGGCAGGGGCCAACCCCTGCCGACAGCACGAAGTGGCAGGGGCTGAGCCCCTGCCGACAATACAGGTCGGCAAGGGCCACCCCTGCCGACAGCACCAGACGGCAGGGGGCCCAGCCCCTGCCGAAGGCACAGGTCGGCAGGGCCCAACCCCTGCCGACAGCACGCAGTGGCAGCAAAAAGGTGTGCCGCAGGGGCCACCGGTCCCGTGCCGGCACTCCGGCGATTCGCAGAGGGAGACGGGGACGACAGGGGCCGCGTAGGCCACCTGTCGGGGCCATGGCGACACAGAGAGGCGGTGGGAGGCCGCGGCAGTGGCTGTGAGCCACCTGCCGGCCTCCCGGCGAGGTGACAGGGAGGGGGGTCGCAGGGGCCTCAGGTCCCCTGCCGGCACCCCGGCGATCCCCAGCGAGAGAAGGGGACGACAGGGGCTGCGCAAGCCACCTATCGGGGCCCTGATGGTACAGGGAGGCAGTGGGAGGCCTGCGGCAACGGCTGTGAGCCTGCCGGCCTCCCGGCGAGGTGACAAGGAGGGGGGTGAGGAAGAAAAGAGGGAGGAGAAGAGAAGAACGGCGTACCTGGGGGGGTGGTTCCCGGCGTCGGCGGCAGGCGCAGCAGGGAAGGAGACCGGCGAGGGGGAGGAAGCTCGAGAGGGCTGCGAGAGGGAGGCGAGACTCCCCTCGCCCTCCGACCTCTCTCTTAAAGGCGAAGGGGGGCACCGGAAGGGGAAACCCCTGGTGGGTTTCCCAAATCCTCCCGCAAGAGAAGGGGGGGAAGGGGGGGGGGGGAGTGCGGCGCTCGGGACCCTGCGTCGGGTTACGCAAAACCCTAACAATAAAAAGGGGCCCGGGTCGGGTCCTGACCCGACCCGGCCCGGGTCCAAACAGTTTTTTTTTTTTTTTAAATGGGATTTTACATCCTACCCCTCTTAAAAGAATTTCGTCCGCGAAATATCTATTACCTTGAAGAATCAAAATACAGGTCAGGATATCTTTCCCTGATATCGTTCTCGGGTTCCCAAGTACATTCGTCAATCCCATGATGTTGCCACCGAACCTTTACAAATGAAATGGTCTTTGATCTAAGCACTTGGTCACGACGGTCGATGTTCTCCACTGGTCTTTCTTCGAAAGTCAAGTCCCCTCTAATGTCCACATCATCATAATGAATGATATGCGATGGATCGTGAACATACTTCCTCAACATGGATACGTGAAAAACATTATGGATCTGAGCATACTGCGGAGGTAACGCCACGCGATAAGCTGCTTCTCCAATTCGCTCCAGGATTTCGAACGGTCCGACGTATCTAGGACTCAGCTTTCCCTTCTTCCCGAACCAAAATACGCTCTTCGTCGGAGATACCTTAACAAAAACCATCTCACCAATATCGAAGGTAAGCTCTCGTCGGCGTCTATCTGCATAGCTCTTCTGCCGACTCTGAGCGGTACGGAGTCGTTCCCGAATCATCTGCACTTGTTGAGTATAGTGTTGCAAGACTATAGGTGCCTCCAATTTTCGCTCGCCAACCTCGTCCCAGTAAACAGGTGATCGACATGGCCTCCCATACAAAGCTTCGTATGGGGCCATCCCGATGCTCGCATGATAGCTGTTGTTATACGCGAACTCCGCCAAACTAATGTGGGAATCCCACTCTCCCTTCCAGTCCATCATACAGGCTCGAAGCATGTCTTCCAAGGTTTGAATCGTACGCTCCGACTGCCCGTCCGTCTGAGGGTGAAATGCAGTACTAAACTTTAACTTTGTGCCCAACGCCAACTGAAGTTGTCCCCAAAACCTTGAAGTGAATCTAGGATCACGATCGGAGATAATCGAGACTGGAACACCGTGCAATCTCACAATCTCTCTAACATAGAGATCAGCGAGACCATCTAACGATTGATTGAGACGGATAGGTAGAAAGTGAGCCGACTTGGTGAGTCTATCGACGATCACCCAAATCGCGTCATGCTTTCTCCGCGTCCTCGGAAGACCGACTATAAAGTCCATGGTAACATCTTCCCACTTCCATAGAGGGATCTCTATCTGCTGCATGACCCCACCGGGTCTCTGATGCTCGATCTTGATTTGCTGACACGTTAAACACTTCGAGACATACTCAGCCACGTCTCGCTTCATACCGTTCCACCAATAACTGCGTTGCAGGTCCTTGAACATCTTTGTGCTACCCGGGTGAATTGTGTACCTAGACTTGTGGGCTTCCGCAAGAACTTCATCTCGAAGAACCGGGTCATCAGGAACCCAAAGGCGCTCCCTCAACCATATACTTCCATCCTCCTTCAGACGAAAAGGTGTATCTGCCAATATCGCTTGAGCCTTCAACTTTTCGTAGCGTGCATCAGTTTTCTGCCCATTGATGATCCTTGCAAGCAGCTCAGGTTGAGCAACAAGGTGAGATAAGCCGATTAAACCTTGAGTGACCGCGAAAGGTTCCCATGAGGCTAGGTCTTCGACCAACCTCCATCCAACAAATAAAGCATTTATCGAGATTTTCGGTGCTTTGCGGCTGAGAGCGTCAGCCACGACGTTCGCCTTTCCTGGGTGGTAGGAGAGGGTGAAGTCGTAATCCTTGAGGAATTCAAGCCAACGTCGTTGTCTCATATTCAATTCCTTCTGTGAAAATAGGTACTTAAGGCTCTTATGATCGGTGAATGCTTCAAACTGCTCCCCATACAAGTAATGTCGCCATATCTTTAGTGCGAACACCACCGCAGCTAACTCTAAATCATGAGTTGGGTAGTTCTTCTCGTGAATTTTAAGTTGTCGAGAAGCGTAAGCGATCACCTTCCCATTCTGCATCAGCACGGCCCCTAGGCCTGACTCAGAGGCATCAGTATAAATCACGAACCCGCCCTTACCAGAAGGTAAGGTCAAAATAGGAGCACTGGTAAGTCGCTCCTTCAACAACTGGAAACTCGCCTCGCACTTCTCGTCCCATAAGAATTTAGCCTCTTTCTTCAGTAACTTTGTCAGGGGTAACGCAATTTTAGAAAAATCCTGAATGAATCTTCGGTAGTAACCTGCTAGTCCAAGGAAACTCCTGATATCACGCGCGTTCTTTGGTTGTTGCCAACCAAGCACAGCCTCCACCTTTGCAGGGTCCACGGACACTCCGTCTTTAGAAATAACGTGTCCCAGAAACATGACTTCCTCGAGCCAGAATTCACATTTAGAGAACTTGGCATACAACCGTTCCTTTCGCAAGGTCTCCAACACAACTGTTAGGTGCTCTCGATGTTGCTCTCGACTTTCTGAGTACACCAAGATGTCGTCGATGAACACGATCACGAAGGTGTCCAAAAATGGCTTGAACACCCTATTCATCAAGTCCATGAAAGCTGCGGGGGCATTGGTCAGTCTGAACGGCATGACTGTGAACTCGTAATGTCCGTATCTCGTCCGAAAGGCCGTCTTAGGAATATCCTCATTCCTAATTCTGAGTTGATGGTATCCGGACCTAAGATCGATTTTCGAGAAAACCTTGGCCTTCTGCAACTGATCGAACAAGTCTTCGATACGCGGCAATGGGTACTTGTTTTTTATTGTGGCCTGGTTGAGCATTCGATAGTCGATACACAACCGCAAGGTCCCGTCCTTCTTCTTCACGAAGAGCACAGGAGCTCCCCAAGGAGAAACGCTGGGGCGAATGAATCCCTGATCCAACAACTCCTGCAACTGCTTCTTCAGCTCCTCAAGCTCAGCTGGCGCCATCCTGTAGGGTGCTTTGGAGATTGGTGTCGTACCTGGTAGCAATTCAATATTGAATTCTACCTCACGAGACGATGGAAGTCCCGACAGCTCTTTAGGAAAAACGTCGGGGTAATCGCGAACAACATCTAGCTCACTGATGGGAATGGGCATTGGATCTGACTGGATAACACTAACCAAAAAGGCAGTGCATCCCTTCCGCAAAAAGTTCTGCGCCTTAAGCGCCGAGATCCTCCGGCTTTCTCGAACAGGTCTGGGAATTCTGAATTCTACTCTCGAAGAGCCTGGAGCTGATAAAACGATCTTGCCATCACGGCAAAAGATTTTGGCATGATACTTGTGCAACCAATCCATGCCTAGGATAAGGTCAAATTTAGTCATCTCCAGCAGGATAGCACAAGCAGGCAAGTGTCGCTCTGCCACAACTACGTCCAATTCAGGTATGAAAGTGGTGCAAACCGTGTTCTTCCCAACGGGGTTATACACGTCTAATGCATTAACAAGCGTTTTTACCGTTATATGCAATTGTTTTACGAATTTTTCTGAAACAAACGAATGTGTGGCACCACAATCAAAGAGTGCAAAAGCTGCTTGATCAGCAACAAGAATGGTACCTTGAACGATATCCCCTTTGGTCAATTGATCGACTGTGGCTGCATAAACTCGACCCGGCTCTCTGCCACTGCTTGGTTGTGCTCGCTATTGTTGCTGATGAGGTGGTCGAGGAGGCTGAGATACGTTGTCGGTTCGCTTGAGGTCATCTGCTGCTTTCTTCCGGCAGTCGCGTATGAAATGGCCCATCTTGCCACAGTACAGGCATCCGCCAGTGTCCCGCGGACAAGATTGTCCCACATGAGGCCTCTTGCACCTGGGGCAGTTATCACTCGACGGTTGCCTGGGTGGTGGAGGGCCCTGTTGTCGCTGGCGTTTTGCTGGAGGAAACTGTTTCTTCCCTGCTTCAGTCTTCACTGGAAAAGGTGGTCGTTGCCCTGGATCGCCGGAAAATGTCTTCTTCTGCTCGCCACCTGACGCGGTTGACTTCTTGGCTTGCACACTTTTTGAACGCTCCCAATCCTCGTTCAGTAGGGTGGCTGCTGCTACTGCCGCAGAAAAAGTCGCGGGCATGCTGGTGAGAACCCTATGCCTGAGTCCTTCCTTCAGTCCGCGAATAAACTTCCCGGCCCGCTCATGATCAACCTCGAATAGGTGAGGACAATAGCGCTCCAACCGTTGAAATTTGGCGATATAATCGTTCAAACTTAAGCTGCCCTGGCACAGCTCCAGAAATTCCACCTTCTTCTTTTCCCTCGCATGAGGAGGGAAATAGTTTCCGAGGAAAACCCTTCGGAAGGCCTCCCACGGAATCACCTCAGCACCCGGAAACTGCACCTCCCGCGTAGTGTCCCACCATTCTCGAGCGTCGTCCTTCAAACGAAAGGACCCGAACATTGTCTTCTTATCATCAGGAACGGACAACACCTGGAACACCCGTTCCACCTCTTTAACCCAACTCTCCGCCAAGTCAGGATCAACCTTGCCCGAGAAAGTAGGAGGGTCCAGCTTTAGAAATTTTTCATATGTGGCGGTTGGTGCATTCCCAGCAAGGGAACCTGGATCCTGATGGGGGCGACCCTGGTTACGAATCGCCTCAGCTAAGGAGTTGAGGGTATCCATCATGAATCCCCTCTGTTCACGCAACTCATCGGCCATGCTGTGGCTTGAGTTTCCCGCCATCCTTAAAAAGCAACCAAGATAAAAATCAAAAATACTGAAGACGTACCAGTAGGCATAAGTATAGAAACAAAGGCAATAACATAAATCTTTATTCCGAGAGTCAAATATTTAGAATCCAGCTGTGCTGGTACATAAGCAAAAGTTATATTCCGCAGTTATAAATGAGTTCACAGACTCCAACAAAACTGGGTGCGTGCTACCTCCCCCTAGGGACGACTAGAATACTTCCTAAGATATTCCCTTCTATTGCCTGTGCGCCTGAATCTGCGCTTAGGGGTGAAGGGAAGTGGCTCATCGTAGGAGGGCTCCTGCCCGTAAAGAGGCGTCGCCGGAGTATATTCCGGTGAGCCAAGACTATAATCTGAAGAATCCGTCGCAGGTGTATATGTGGGTGATGCACCGCCCACTGGGTCTGCCGGAGGTGGCGGTTGCTCGCCGGCAGTCGAAATTGCGATCTTGTCGTCATGCTCAGCCTTGTGGAAGCAAGCATCCATGGTGTGGCCTGTTTTTCCGCAGAAACCACACTCCTCTGTTAACTCAGGGGGAACAAAATCTCCCGATGACTCCTATGGTGTCTGATGGTGCACCCGAATGTGTGAAGGCAGGAAACCACCTTCTCGAGCATGCACTTCAGCCCATGCTGTTGCCAAGGGTATCTGGTAGGCGATCGGTAGTGAGAGGCCTTGCTCATCCGTAAAAATAGGTAGAGGAGGGCGGTTAGCCCAGTAACCAGCCCCGAACATCTCACGTCCGCCCCTCCCCCTTACGGAACGACCACGTACACTACGCGTGCTCCTACCGCGAATACCATTAGAACCAGTAACCGGATCCATATATCCAACGGTACTACGAATAAAACAAGAATATAATTTAGTCTAAACATGCTATGAAATATCAAAGACTTACTTACAGCGCGATGGGATGCTCAATAGTCAAGATTCACTTCTTTCTGATCTGGCTCTGATACCAAGTTGTAACGCCCCAAAATTTCGACTTGTGATTTCGAAAACCTCATCGAAAAACCTTTCAAAGATTTAAAGTTTAATATTTAAAAACAACAGCGGAAGACATTTTAGAAAGGGACACAAGTCAACAATCCTGGGTACGTTAGCTGAAAAACCATCATTCACATGTACAACATCTTAAAGGAATTTAAGAAATAAAGCAATCGATTAAAATCTGCAGTTTATTACAAAATGGGTCTTTTATTCCAAAGTTCAATAAATCTAAGAAAAACTCCAAAAAGTCCCAGAGCCGATCCGCCAGCAGAAAGGAAATGAATCTTGATCCACGTTGCACCACGCCATCGGCCGCCAGTGAAGTCCTACTCCTCACCTGCCCATGAAATGGGTCAGTTTCATAACAAACTAGTAGGTGCACGAACAGATAAGTAGAATGAAAATAAAACAGGACATTCATAAGATAGGCAATTATGATATTTAAGCAGTTAAAGCAGTTGTAGTCTATTCTAGCAAATGTAATAAGTGCAAAGAGAAGCAGTGTAAGTCTCAGTCATCTATATCTATTCATGAATATCTTATTTAAGTTCTGATATTAACTGGCCTGTGGGTACGCACAGACGCGAAACGTAGAAACAGCCGAGACCAATCCGGGGGTTTATTATGTCAGGTGTTTTCATTAACCCGGATGACTGACTGAGTCCGCTCCTAAGGGGACGGTCAGTGACCAAGAGAGTAAATCCCCAAAGGCATTCGTGGCCCATGGATGCATCCAACTTCTGCAGAAGTGCCTGGGAGTTACCACCTAGGATAATTTATGGTAATCCCAATTCCCCTAACTCCGATGACTGGGGAAAACCGAGTCTTTTGCTCGTGGGGTGGTTGTTAACAACCTGTTCATCGGAGTCTTTGTACCATCCATCCTCTCCCTTGATGAACCGTGAAGATCGGATGGGTACGACGGGGGTTTCTTAACCGTCGTCCCATCCTATATGCTCTGGTCCATTAGACCCACTCGAGCATCTTGCCTGTGAAGGCGAAATGGTCACCATTTTATGTGATCTCAGCATTTTGCTAATAGCATTCATCGAGGTTGCCACAACCTCATCATCCCACCATCGTAACCCACATGGGACATACTTGTCCAAAAGTACGATCGTACCTTCCTAGAGGTACAACTACGATGGAAGGGCAACATACTGGTATATGATTCTTTTGACATGTTTTGCTTTTCTGAGCAATTGGCCTGTGGAGGCCGATATTACCATATCAAAAATCAGCAAAGTATAGATTTCACCCTTCAATTACTCTCCATGATCTTACATAAAATTCATACCGTACCTGCCTTAAGGTTTGGTTATAATGGCAATTGCAGTGGTTTTGAGTCTCTTCACAAAATCTATCTTAAGTATGCAGTTTCAAAGGAACAAGCATGCATAATAGACAATTATGAGTTAAGTAATTGTACACGTAAACAGGCATGCCAAGTAAACTACTTGATTTTTTTCTAGAATGAGTCTACCCAAAGAATTTACATTATGCAATTTCAAAAGAATCACATAGAGTAAAACATGGATCAACACATACTTCTTCAGATACGCAAATATGCAAAAATAATTATTCTATCTCAGAAGTCTTATTTTATTTAGTTCATATACACTATTCGTGCGACTTTCCCCTACCTCGGGATGTCTTGCAGCTGCGTGCGTCTACGCGTGTAGATGATACGAGGCTCGGGCCGCGGAGCCAGAGCGAGGGTCCGATGCGAGGTCTGCAACAGTGCTATGTTAATAATAATGCGGAGCAAAAGAAGGACAATCCTGTCTATAGGAAAAAGAGAGGCAACAGAGGTGTGCCCCTACTGGCCGAAAACAGACAAGCGGTGGGGGAACAAGCCCCAGCCTAAACATAGCGCAGTGGCAGGGGGTCACCCCTGCCGACGGCCACCAAGTGGCAGGGGCTGAGCCCCTGCCAACGGCACACAGTGGCAGGGGCAGAGCCCCTGCCGACAGCAAAGGATGGCAGGGGGCCAGCCCCTGCCGGAAGCATAAGGATGGCAGGGGGCCAGCCCCCTGCCGAAAGCACAGGTCGGCAGGGGCCAACCCCTGCCGCCAGCACGAAGTGGCAGGGGCTGAGCCCCCTGCCGACAACACAGGTCGGCAAGGGCCAGCCCTGCCGACAGCACCAGACGGCAGGGGGCCCAGCCCCTGCCGAAGGCACAGGTCGGCCGGGGCCAACCCCTTCCGACAGCACGAAGTGGCAGGGGCTGAGCCCCTGCCGACAATACAGGTCGGCAAGGGCCACCCCTGCCGACAGCACCAGACGGCAGGGGGCCCAGCCCCTGCCGAAGGCACAGGTCGGCAGGGGCCAACCCCTGCCGACAGCACGCAGTGGCAGCAAAAAGGGGTGCCGCAGGGGCCATCGGTCCCCTGCCGGCACTCCGGCGATTCGCAGAGGGAGACGGGGACGACAGGGGCCGCGTAGGCCACCTGTCGGGGCCATGGCGACACAGAGAGGCGGTGGGAGGCCGCGGCAGTGGCTGTGAGCCACCTGCCGGCCTCCCGGCGAGGTGACAGGGAGGGGGGTCGCAGGGGCCTCAGGTCCCCTGCCGGCACCCCGGCGATCCCCAGCGAGAGAAGGGGACGACAGGGGCTGCGCAAGCCACCTATCGGGGCCCCGATGGTACAGGGAGGCAGTGGGAGGCCTGCGGCAGCGGCTGTGAGCCTGCCGGCCTCCCGGCGAGGTGACAAGGAGGGGGGTGAGGAAGAAAAGAGGGAGGAGAAGAGAAGAACGGCGTACCTGGGGGGGTGGTTCCCGGCGTCGGCGGCAGGCGCAGCAGGGAAGGAGACCGGCGAGGGGGAGGAAGCTCGAGAGGGCTGCGAGAGGGAGGCGAGACTCCCCTCGCCCTCCGACCTCTCTCTTAAAGGCGAAGGGGGGCACCGGAAGGGGAAACCCCTGGTGGGTTTCCCAAATCCTCCCGCAAGAGAAGGGGGGGAAGGGGGGGGGGAGTGCGGCGCTCGGGACCCTGCGTCGGGTTACGCAAAACCCTAACAATAAAAAGGGGCCCGGGTCGGGTCCGGACCCGACCCGGCCCGGGTCCAAACAGTTTTTTTTTTTTTTTAAATGGGATTTTACAAATAAAGTCACAAATTGTATGAATACACCTCCTGCATCATGGCCCTGATCCAGGTTATTGTTTGTATAGTACCCATGGGAATAAGAAGTGAGAACCAAAATTTGCTTGTGCATTTATATAAACATAGCATGCATTACTTAAAAAGAAAACTTAATTAAAGATAATTAAGTCACTCATGCATAAATGGTCATCCATTCTACAATGGTAAGTACATGCATATTTAACTATTCATGCATAAAATTTTAACTGTATATGATTGAAAAACGTTTGGTGCATTATAATGTATGTATCATTGAATTGAGGACTGTTTGTTTGCATACGTGAGTTGTACAAATATTATTTTGCATACTTGTTTTAATGTACAAGTACCAAATAGTACTTCCTACCTGGCTTTCAAGAGTCTAACTCGTTTTATGGGGATTTAGGTGAAGTATGATATACAATTGTGAAGCAAATGCAAAATGCTTTGGTGGCATCGATAGCTAGTCTTTTCCTTTCCTAGTGATAGTTTTAGAAAAACAATTATTGTTATTTTATACTGAAAATACTCTTATGTAAATTTTAAATTATTAAAAATTGAAATAAGTTTTAATAGTAAACGTTATTCACATTTTAATTCAGTTATGATGATTGATTGTATTGTAACCCGCTCAGAATGTTTAACCCAAAGAAAAAGGTTGTTTCTGTTGTTTTAAAAAGAAAAAAAAATCTCTTAAAATTTTGGGTTAAAATTTTAGGGCGTTACAGAAGTGGTATCAGAGAAGGGATAAGATTCTTTAGAGATACCAATCTATCTTTGGGTAAAGACAAATTGGTATCAGAGCGGGATGAAAATATTGGCTCATAACACATTTAGCAGTCCGGCATCGCTCGGTGAGTAAGTTCAAATTTATTTACTTGACTTACTTGTAAGGTTATTGTTTGATAGAAAATTTGTGCATTATGTATGTTTATGAGCTTTAGATAATACATGTATGAAAAAGGTATATATGACTTGAACCATGTGTGCATAACTCGAAATACGTAGGAGTTACATATATTGAGGTTTAGTTGCTTCGTATTACGGAATGTGCATGTTCACGTACACATACATAGAATTACAAATCTTTATACGCATGCTTCGAGGTACAATTTATGAAATGAATGTTTATTTTTAGCTATGTCATGATGCTTATGAGGATATGCTTATGTTCGATAATGAAACATCACATGATATGAAATTATGAACGTATGTGATAAATGTTTAAGTTCAACAGTGAACTATGGTTCTTGGAACTCTGTTGGTGATATCATGAATGTAATGATATGATTGAAACACCACGATATGTGATGGGCCATATGATCGTAACCTATGATGTGATGCATGTTGATTGATGCATGAAATGAGCTATGCAATAGATCTTTTTGAGATGAATTGAATGTTCAAGCCCGGATCGTAGCTCCTAACCTTGAATTCAGTCGATTGAATTGATGTGTTGGTGCTCCGATAACCTAAAATCTTGTGATTTGCCAATTAATTGTAAACATGTTTGTGCCCGTGTTAGTGGCTATCGACCCTTAAAGTGGTCAATTGTATTGATACATGTATGGCAATAAATTCATTGAGGAACTGTTCTAAAAAAAATTATTTGTGAGGGTGTGCATGACCAAGATCGAGTGATCCGGCTAGGGCAGTAAATCGTTGTGAGGAGGTGCATTGTCTAAGACCAGGTAACCCGTTGGGGCAATAAATCGATGTGAGAAAGTGCATTGTCCAAGACTAGGTAATCCGACTAGAGCAGAGACTCCCTGTGAGGTTACACATTCACAAGACTAGGTGATCAAAAGTGGAACTTGTTTTTTAGGATATGATGAATTTCTGAGGATAAAAACTAATAGTAAACTCTTATATACCAAATTAAGGATCCATGTTTGTGATTACTCATATTGATTATGATAGAAGGTTTAATATGAGATAATGCGTAATAGGAGCATGATGATTTATATTTTGAATTTATCAGGTTCGATGATTTGATATTGAATTTCGAGAACTAAATTCCTTTTTAGGAGAAATAATGTAATACCTGTAGATTTTCTATAATTATTAAACAGATAAAGGATAAAAGCAATATATATCAAGAATTTATTCAGTGAGTAACCCTAGTTAGATTTCGCGGACGAAATTTCTTTAAGGAGAGAAGGATATAAAACCCACAATTTTTCAATATTTTTACAAGAAATAAAGGCAAAGTTAATATTAAATTATTATTTAAACTTAAGATGAGATTTAATCGTAATTCAAGCTTTAATTTAAATTTGGAATGAATCTCAAACAAAGAATTTATTTCAATTTGGGTTTTGATTTTTAATAGGATTTAATCTGGATTTAAGCTGAACTTAATTGGGATTTAATTTGAGTTTTTATTTAGTCAGGATTCATATTGAGTGTGAATTTGAATCTAGAGTTTTATCAAATTTGGATTTCGATTTGGGAATTTGAATTCGGATCGGATCTGGATTTAATTTGGATTTAATAAATATGTCTCAAATATTATAATTAGATTTAGGTTTGATTCGAATCTAAGTTAAGATTTAATTGAATGCAAATTTAAGTTTGAATTATACATTAATTTGAAATTGGAATCGAATTTGAAATTTTCTATAATTAATAAATAATAAAAAAATGAATTGTTATATTTGTATGAAATATAGAATTTTAATTAAGACTAAATTGAGATTTCATTTGCATATTATGAAGAATCAAAATTTGATCAAGGAATGAAATCAGATTTAAATTCAATGCTAAATTGGATTTAGATTATATTTGAAATTTAATTTATTTTAAGTGAATTTGCATCAAGAATTTAATTTAATATAAATTAATATTTAAGGTCAATTTACATATTGGGTAATGGAGTTTGGATATAATTATAGGATTGATTTGGTTTCTTAATTGAGTTTGGATCATAGTAGGATTTGGAATCCAAAAGAAGAATCCCTATGAGACTCCATTGTAATTAATTTTATGGAATGGCAGTTGGGACTTAATTACAATCTATAGGATTTTAGGAGTCTAATGGGCCGGACATTTTTCCCTATATGGGCCCAACTTAGTGGACTTCCAACATTGCCTAAATTGATGATAAAGTCTGGAAAAAAATTTATATTAAGAAGCTTCTCCTAAGTCCAAACAAAAAAAAATTCAAAAGTGTCTATTTAAAACAAAGGAAAACTTGCCTTCTTACTTGGACTTGGAGTTTTCTTTTTTAAATAGGAAAGGGATCTCCTTAGGGTGGGACATCCCACCCTAGTGGGCCCCTTAGCTATGGTTGGGACCTCTTTAAGAGGCCAGCCAATAAGTAGCTACATATATTATGGTTTACAAAAAAAAAAAATATTTTTATAATAAGCATTAAACAATAAATAAGTAAAAAAAGAGTTCTAACGACAGAGGATTTTTGGAAAGTTGTGGTGCTAAAATCTAGGTACAATGGCTCTAGGTCAAGCTGCACGTATTGCTATTCCAATGGCATTAGTTGGCAGTCATGCGTTCATATTTGGAGTAATTGAAGAGAACAAGAAGGTTTTCCTTTTTGTGGACTTAAGAAATAAAACATTTTTGAATGCCACTCATTTTAGACATTTCTTTTCTAGCTTTAAAATATATATATTTGTATTTAATGATTTTCACAACTCCAGTTCTATCATCAATTTTCAATGTTTATAGCAAATGAGGCTCATATTGCATCCGTACCAATCGTTGAAATTAATAATTCATCATGAGTTCATATTACACATAGATGCATGAAGAAATGGAAAAAATAAAACATTAAGTGAAAAAAAATATCTTATCATGTCAGTCACAGATAAACCCTTGTGCACACTCAGATCATAGTATTCATAATTTTAAGTTTCCACATTGTCATATAGCACAAAGTTCCATGAAGCCGGATCAGTACATGCAATATAGTTCATAAAGATAACCTAATATAGGTTGCCTCTTATTTAGTTTCTCTTACATGCTTCCTATTATGTGCTCCTTTTTGGGAAGTGGAAAGTGCCGTAACTCTAAATGTTTGATTTCTAAATAATTACATGTTCATTGCTAATTTTTAAGCTATGTAGTGGTGATTACACCTTAGCAATGAAATTTAGGTCCCATAAGATGCACGGGGTTCTCTCTCTCTCTCTCTCTCTCTCTCTATATATATATATATATATATCCCTCTTTCTCTCCCTCCTCTCTCTTTTCCCCTCTTTTTTCTTTTGATTTTTCTTCTTCCTCTTTCACCAAGCATGGAGGATCAGTCCTCAACCAAGGCTGAGCAAAAGGGATGCAGCCATATTGCGAAAAAAGGAAGCGGATCGTGTAGGCAAACTGGTCTTTTCGGCAATCGAATCCACCGTTTTCGCGAAAGAGGTAGAAGGTTTTATTCTTTACCCGTAAATCGGAACTCGTATGCACGAGTATATTCCAAGGCTGAATAGGTAAAACCATATATCGATCCTTTCATACGAGGATTCGATGTTGGTTTTATTTTATTTAGCGTAGAAACGATTTTCGGAATGGAAGACCGCTTCTCAGACTCAATTCTAACCTGAGTCGATTTCGGGGATAATGTAAATCTTGGCTATGTATATATGTTGTATGTACATATCAAATCTGATATGTATACACACATATCCATATGAAAATATTTGATTTAGGATAGTGGTTATAAATTAAAAAATATATATAGATTTTTATGTGTAATAGCCTTATACGGGCAAATCGGGCATAGTCGATTTGCCCGAGACTGATATACGAAGGGTTTTAAATGAAAACCCTTCGTGGATTAGTTTTGTTAGTGAAGGAAGGGGCTGATCAGATCCCATAGGAGGGGGTCGGTTCATTCCCTAAAAAATATATATATACATAATATGAAAAATCATGTGGGTATTGGCATAATTGAAAAAAAATGATACGGGGATTAGAACAAATCTTTGCGAAATTGAGTACGGGAAGATGTGTCGAACTGATCCACGTATGGATCAGTTTTGATCAACCCCATAAACCGTCCAAATCAGTCCCTGGATGGATTGGGTTTGGCCGATTCTGAGAAAAATTAAGATTTATGGGTTTATACTGCCCGATTTTCAAGAAAATCGGTAAGTTGGGAAAATCAGTTCGAGAGTCCGAAAGGGGGCTGATCCGATTATGGATCAGACCCAAGGTTGATATCCATCAATCCCAGATCAGTCCAGGTGTTTATTCCTAACCAGTTTCACAACTAGACTGATCCGAAGTTGAGGATATCCATGCCCGTGCACCGATCGAAACGTGCGTTCGATCGGGGATTCTAGACTCAATACGGGTTGTTTACTTAATTACTATGAAAGAACTGATATTTATGTTGTTGTCTCTCTCAATTGTGGACTACAATATCAGTTGAAGAAAATTAAAAATAGAAAATAATTATTGCTCAAAATAAATGAATATGGTGTATGATAAATACCAAAAACTTTTTTGAGAAAAACGTTTTCGGGATGACAGGCCATTTTTTAGGTTTAATGGTTGTGGATTTGTGGTCAAATTGCAAGAAGTTTTGTACTGTTAATATATGAATTTTATTTAATCATGTATGATATGCTGATAGGAAAACATCATGAAAATTTCAATTCGGTTTGCATATTTCTGGTCACCCGAATGCATTTTACCCTCTATTATGCCTAACCGGCCTACACACGTCTGTTAAATCATTCGTATCTCTCTCGTCCGGATGATTTTTTATGAACGGTTTGCTGTATTGGAAAGCTAAAAAAAAATCACATAATCTGTGGAATTTGGGGCTCTGCTCTTAGTCTATGCACAAAACAATGACAGTTGGAATAGAAAAGTACAAGCGATCACTAAACTGGTTGTATCTTCCTCATTCGAAGGAATTGTTACGAGCAGTTCGTGGCATCGGAACATCAGGTTAGTTTGGGGGCCTAGTGAGTCCCGAACCGGTTAAGGACCGGAACACCAGTGTATGCAATGCATGTAAGGTATTCAAATTTCATTTCTAAAGATTTATTAAGACTGTAAATACAATTCCAACACTGATATTATGCAGGTGTTGAGTGCCCAGATAGGGGCATGAACTGAATAAGGTGTTTGTTGCACATATATGCCTTGTTGCAAATTATGATCGAAATGAATGGAACATGTATTGACCAAAAATGTGTATAGATGCATCTAATTGTATATGAACAATGCTTATTGATGAATGTATGTTTAAAATTTGAAATGTTAAAAATGCACAATTGTGTATGACTAATTGATTGGCATTGCAACTGTGCATCCATGAGCCCGGAAGGGGGCCTACATCTTTAATTATATTTGTATTGTGCATGAATGAACTTAATGAATTAAAAAGTTTAACCATGTGACACAAAACTATTGATGCTTACAAGGAGAGGGTAAGAGGTACTTATTAGCTTCGTGGATATTGTTTTTGAGTACGGAAGGTTGCTCCTCCCCAACCACGAAGATAGAAGAAGCCTCCACAGTAGCCGTGGGATGGATGGTTAGAAACTCATGAGTAAAAGTCTAATGCATCAGGATGACGCTGCTAAGAGCTCTTTCTCGATAACGGTTGTCCCCCACCCGAGATTGGTGAAAGGTGCTCGACAAGAAATAAAGTCACAAATTGTATGAATACACCTCCTTCGTCGTAGCCCTGATCCAGGTTATTGCCTGTGTAATACCCATGGGAATAAGAAGTGAGAACCTAAATTTGTTTGTGCATTTACATAGACATGGCATGCATCACTTAAAAAGAAAACCTAATTAAAGATAATTAAGTCACTCATGCATAAATGGTCTCCGTTATAATGGTAAATGCATGTATATTTAATTGTTCATGCATAAAATTTCAAATGTATATGATTGAAAATCGTTTGGTGCATTGTAATGTATGTATTATTGAATTGAGAATTGTTTGTTTGCATGAGTGAGATGTAGGAATATTATTTTGCATTCTTGTTTTAATTTACGAGTATTGAATAGTACTTTCTACCCAGCTTTCACGAGGCTGACCCGTTTTATGAGGATTCAGGTAAAGTATGATGTACATGTAATGAGATATTGCGGAAATATAAAGAGTGCATACAAGCACATACAACAATGAATAAAAGAGAAAATATCACAAGTCCACGAAGGGACAATACAAGCACAAGCCTTTAAGAAGGCAACAATATACAAAGCCTCTTATTGAAAAGAGAGAGGAGCTCTCCAAGATGAAAATACACAAGGGGATCACCCCTATTTATACAAGAGAAGGAGGAGGAAAAAGGAGGGCCAAAGGGCCTCAAAAGGAGAGCCAAAAGGGGGCTCCCATAGAGTCGTTGGGAGCCCCCAACGGTCACATTTGTGACCGTTGGGGGCTCCAACGACTTCTATGTTGGAGCCCCTTTTGGTCCTCAAAAATAATAAAAAGAAAAATAATAAAATAAATAATAAAAATTACATTTGATCAAAAAAGGAAAAAATAGTTGTTTTCTAAAACAACTGTGAAATTACAAAAATACCCCTATCGGGTATTGATGTAATAAACAGAATATATATATATATATATATATATATATATATATATATATGTATATATATATATATATAATAGGTACATTTCAACACCCCCCCTCAAACTTTACGGGGGAAGGACGGAAAGTTTGCCGAGAAGAAACATGAACCGAGGAGCTGGAAGAGCTTTGGTGAAGAAGTCTGCCAACTGATATTCTGAAGTGACATATGGCAGAGCAATAGTTCCTCGTAAAAATTCGTCACGAACATAGTGGCAATCCATTTCGATATGCTTCGTACGTTCATGAAAAGTATGATTGCTTGCGATATAGATGGCACTCTTATTGTCGCAACACAGCTTGGAGGCTTCAGTAATATCAACTCCCATATCTTTAAGCAAACTGCGAAGCCATACAAGTTCCATTGTTGTGGTTGTCATTGCCCGGTACTCAGCTTCAGTGGATGAGAGTGAAACTTTCTGCTGCTTCTTGCATCGCCAGGCAATCAATGAGTCCCCTAAAAAGACACAAAAACCAGTAGTTGAGACTCGATCATTGGGATTACCTCCCCAATCTGCATCAGTATAAGCAAGAAGATTCAAAGGGGAAGAGGAGGATAGAAATAGCCCTTTATTGATGGTATTCCGAATGTAGCGAATGATTCGGAGAACCGCACTCATATGCACGGTTGTAGGAGCATGCTGAAATTGACTGACTGAGTGAACCGCATGAGTGATATCTAGTCTGGTGATGGTTAAATATGTAAGAGACCCAATGAGTTGTCGGTACGGTGTAGGATCTTCCAGAAGAACCCCATCTTCTAACCGTAACTTGGCATTAATAACCTCGGGAGTCTCTACCTTCTTATCATCAGAAATCCCAGACTTAGAACATATATCTGCAGCAAGCTTCATCTGTGACAAAATATATCCTCTAGGAGAATATGCAACCTCAATTCCAAGAAAATATCTGAGAAAACCTAAATCAGACATATCAAAATTATCTTTTAACATATTTTTAACATTAATAATACTACTTTGATCATTTCCAGTAATAATCATATCATCAACATAAAGCAACAAAATTACGATACTAGAACCTGCATTTTTAACAAAAAGAGCAGTGTCAGTATAACAAGAATGAAATCCTAATTTTATCATGATATCACTAAAACGATCATACCAAGCCTTAGGAGCTTGTTTAAGACCATATAATGCCTTTAAAAGCCGAAGTGTTTGACCTTGCTTAATATTTATTCCGGGTGGTGGATCCATATAAACTTCTTCACTTAAACTTCCATTTAAAAAAGCATTTTTTACGTCAAGTTGATAAATAGGCCATTTTTTGGTTGATGCGACAGCTATTAAGGTTCTGACACTTGTCATACGAGCTACGGGGGCGAATGTTTCTTCGTAATCAATACCATATTCTTGGGAGTATCCCTTAGCAACCAATCTTGCTTTATATCGTTCCAACGAGCCATCGCTTTTAGTTTTAACTTTGAAGACCCAGCAACAACCAATAGGTTTTTTGTGTGAGGGTAGATCAACTACTTCCCAAGTATTGGCCTTTTTTAAAGCATTTAGTTCAACTTGCATTGCTTCAACCCAATGAGGTATAGATTTAGCTTGATTATAGTGGGTTGGTTCAAAATAAGAGTGTAGAGTTATCAAACATGCCCGATAGTTGGGAGTTAAAGAGTCATAGGAGACAAACCTATTTGGGAGTATTGATATTCTAGAAGAATGCCTAACTTGTGGTTCCTCAATGGATTCGGAAATTTGAGAGTATTTTTCGAGGGCACTAATAGGTTTTTCTTGATTTCTTCTTGAGTAAACATTTATATTGGCATTGCTATCATGAACATTTGTATTGGCATTATTATCATTTGAGAGTGTTATGTCAAGAGGGGATACCTCGTGAGTGTCATCTATGTTTTCAAGAGAATCTTCTTGTATGTCATCAATAAGATCATATAAGAATACATAATCAATTTCATTTGTCTCTTCTATTTTATCAAAACCGTTTTCGTCTTCGAGAAATGTTACATCTTTTGAAATATATAGTTTATCATTCTTAAAATCATAACATCTATACCCTTTTTGATTTTCACCATATCCAAAAAATACACATTCAATTGCTTTGGGAGATAACTTATCCCTTTTATGTAGTAGGACAAAACATTTGCAACCAAAAATACGAAGTCGATTAAAATCGGGTGAAAACTTAAAGAGTTTCTCATAGGGAGAAGCATTTTTTAACTTAGAAGAGGGCATTCTATTGATTAGATAGGTTGAGGTAAGAACGGCTTCCGCCCAAAATTTTTTTGGAATATTTCTAGACACAAGCAATGTTCTAGCGGTTTCTATAATGTGCCTATGTTTCCTTTCCGCTAGGCCATTTTGTTGAGGAGTCCTAGGACATGACTTTTGATGACAAATGCCATTTTGGCTTAAATAGTTTTGGAATTCGTGAGATAAGTATTCACCACCGGAATCGGATCTTAAAATAGATATGTTACTTTGAAATTGATTTTGAACCTTTTTATGAAAATCTTTAAAGAAAGTAAATACTTCCGACTTATGACTAAGGAAATAAATCCAAACATACCGAGTAAAGTCATCAACAAACGTAACATAATATGAATAACCCCCTTTAGACATAACCGGAGAAGGACCCCAAACATCCGAATGCACCAATTCAAAAGGCCTTGATGAGAAAAAAGATCTAGTTGGAAAAGGAATAGACTTCATTTTTCCAAAAATGCAATCTTTGCAATTAATTTCTTTTTCCTTACAAAATTTGTTTCCAAAAGGAAAGAGATACATTTTGGAATAACTTGGATGACCAAGTCTTTTATGCCAAGTTTCCATATTTTTTTCTTGGACATAAGAACAAAAAAAGTTTGTAGGGAGATCAAGATGGTCCATATAATAGAGGTCTCCCTTTCTATGGCCTTGCCCAATCCGCTTCCCGGACCGGAGATCCTGCACAAAGCAACCATTAGATGAGAAAGATATTTCACATCCATGGTCGGCAATTTGAGAAACCGAAAAAAGGTTTAAATTTAATTTGGGAACAACTCTTACTTTTGGAACACAAAAATTTTGAGAATCTTTAAAAGAGCCAATACTTGAAATTTTCAAAAAAGTTCCATCGGCCGTTGAGACACAAGAGTCCTTTGAATTGATGCAAACATCACTAAGTGCATTCTCATGAGGGGTCATATGAAAAGAAGCTCCGGAATCAAGGATCCAAGAATACGTACCGGGTGATGATGTCGAAGCAATGGCCGCACCCGATGTGGAGGAAGAAACTTTAAGCATTTGTTGGAGAGCCATAGATATTTGTCCAAGAGTTTCTTTAATGTCATTGTTTTTGCCTTCATCTTCTTTGGAGGTGGTTTCTTCAAGAGAGGCTACTTTAGGCTTGAAGGCTCCCATAAGCTTTGGACAAACGGGTCTAATGTGACCCGGCTCATTGCAATAATGACAAACAATCATTTTTCTTCCTCCATTGTAGTTCCCTTGTTTCCCAAAATGAGGAGGCTTATAGGTTCTAACATTGTTACCCGGTTTGGATACGGCAAGGACTTCATCAACATGCTTACTCATGCCAAGCCTTGTCTCCTCTTGAGTGATTTCGGCAATAGCATCCTCAATAGGAGGAAAAATAGATCTATGGAGAAGTGAGGATCTCACTTGCTCAAATTCGGGGCGTAGCCCAAAAAGAAATTGAAACAATCGCTCTTGTTCCATTTGTTTTTGTCTTAAATCAACATCTTCCATAGAAACCCACTTTGGCTCTAAAAGAGCCAATTCATCCCATAGTGAGTTAAGGGCACTATAGTAGTCTTGAATGCTAGAATCACCTTGCTTGGTGGTTCTAACTTTTTCTTGCAAGAAGTATGCTCTTGCAAGATCCTTTTGGGTATACATACCCCTCATAAAGGACCAAGCCTCATTGGCTCGACGAAATTTAGCTATATTAGCACATACCTTAAGCTCCACATTGTTCATAAACCACGCAAGGATTTTTGCGTGATTGCTTTCCCAATCTTCTACTTCCTTTTGATGATTTTCAATGGCCTTGAGACGAGCATCTCCCTCAAGAGCTTTTTCTTGATCTTCTTCCATTTTTGTGAGCATAAGCTTCGGTTCCGGAACGGCCCCCATGACATAACCCCAAAGCTTCTTCCCTTTGAGATTATTCTCCATTGCCGATGCCCACATCATATAGTTCTTTCCATTGAGTTTGAAAGAAAGATCAATCTTTGTCTCCATGATGTTGCCAAGAAGTGAGAAGATGTTCACCAAAATAAGGGATACACGAACCACACCTTTCCTTCAAGAATCGAGTGGCTCTGATACCATGTAATGAGATATTGCGGAAATATAAAGAGTGCATACAAGCACATACAACAATGAATAAAAGAGAAAATATCACAAGTCCACGAAGGGACAATACAAGCACAAGCCTTTAAGAAGGCAACAATATACAAAGCCTCTTATTGAAAAGAGAGAGGAGCTCTCCAAGATGAAAATACACAAGGGGATCACCCCTATTTATACAAGAGAAGGAGGAGGAAAAAGGAGGGCCAAAGGGCCTCAAAAGGAGAGCCAAAAGGGGGCTCCCATAGAGTCGTTGGGAGCCCCCAACGGTCACATTTGTGACCGTTGGGGGCTCCAACGACTTCTATGTTGGAGCCCCTTTTGGTCCTCAAAAATAATAAAAAGAAAAATAAAAAAATAAATAATAAAAATTACATTTGATCAAAAAAGGAAAAAATAGTTGTTTTCTAAAACAACTGTGAAATTACAAAAATACCCCTATCAGGTATTGATGTAATAAACAGAATATATATATATATATATATATATATATATATATATATATATATATATATATATATATATATGTATATATATATATAATAGGTACATTTCAACAGTACAACTGTGGAGCGGATGCGGAATGCTTAGGCGGCGTCGAGAGAGTCTTTTCCTTTGCTAGGGATTGTTTTAGAAAAACAATTATTACTTTGGACTGAAAATACTCTAATGTAAATTTTAAATTATTAAAAATTAAATTAAATGTCAATAGTTAATGTTATTCACATTTTAATTCAGTTATGATGATTGATTATACTGTAACCCGCACAAAATGTTTAACCCAAAGAAAAAGGTTGTTTCCGTTGTTTTAAAAAGAAAAAAAATCTTGAAATTTTGGATTGAAATTTTGTTAATTTCAATGACTGAAGATAAATGAAAGATGGCTTCTCATCTAGGAACTAGGAACTAGGAACTAAGAACAAAGAAAACAAAGAACAGAGAACAGAGAAACAGAACACTATTAAAAAGTTGGAAATAACAAAATAAAGTAGTTTACCAAATACTCACCGAAACTGGATCTGGATCCAGAATTTTATGTATCAATGATGTTGCTCCAGAGGAAAACCATGAAGGACAGGAAAACTTTGCTGAATTGATCTGCAGAAGAACCAAACAGAAAACTGTTACATTCCTGACAAATATATGTTAAAATATATATATAGTCTTGTTACAAATATCCAAAATACTTGATAGGGGTATTTTGGTCTTTTACATAGTTGTTTCTAGAAACAACTATTTAATTAGGTTAGTTTATTTTTGTATTTTTTTACTTTTTATTTTCTTTCTTTCTTTTTATTTAATGACATTGGGAGTCCCACCATAGAGTCGTTGGGACCCCCAACGGTCATAAATATGACCGTTCGGGGCTCCCAACGACTCTTTGTGGGAGCCCCCAATGGCCTCACTTCTCTTTTTCTTGTGTATAAATAGGGGCCTCTCCCCTTGTATTAGCATTGCTTTTTGAGCTCTCTTAAATAAAGTTCTTCTATTTTTTTACTTGTTGTATTGCCTTTTTAAGGCTTGGCTATTGTCTCATTGTACTTTGTGTTTGTATCTTCCTTGTGCCGTCGTGCACGTCCATTATTGGACTTTGTTAATGCTTGTTGCATTCTTAGATTATATTTCCACATACTTCATTACAATATATTCACACACACATGCATCCACACAAGGAAAAACAATCTTCATATGCAAAGGAACCTCATTCTCAAGGATTTGAGATTCAAGGCTCTCAAAGATGCTGAGGTTCATTTCCATTGGTGGAGGATCAAATCTTAAATAACTGGTTTCCAGTCTCTCTCTCTCTCTCTCTCTCTCTCTCTCTCTCTCTCTCTCTCTCTCTCTCTCTCTCTCTCTCGCTCTCTCTTATGTAAAGGAAGAGAAGTGATCTTCATATGCAAAGGAACCTCGTTCTCAAGGATTTGAGATTCAAGGTTCTCAAAGATCCTTGGGTTCATTTCTGTTGGTGGAGGAACAAATCTTAAATACCTGGTTTTCAGGCATTGTCGATGATCTCCAATATCTAGCTTTCAGGGATTTAAGATTTGATGTTCACTTTACCTTGGATCTAAGATCCAAGGTAATCAAACATGCCCTAAGTGAAAAAACTGCATCCATGAAACAAGGAAAACATTCACATAATATAGTTAAAACAATAACTCAATAATCTCAAAGAAGATATGTCATTGAACATTGGCTTCCCTATACAGGATTAAAGACCTTGCATCTATGTTTCAAGATTCACAAGAATCAGCATTTACAAAAATGTCTAAAAGAGGCAGCCTGAACATCAAAATAGTGCATAAGGCTTGGATACACCTTATAATTTGTCAAAATGAATAATTTGTACCTTTTTGTACAATGTTGGAAGATCTGTCTCATTGAATGGAAGATATCCTGCCATCAGAACATACAGGATAACACCACAAGACCAGACATCTGCAGCTGAACCATCATATCCCTTGTGGCCAAGTACCTAAAAAGTATGTTGCCTAGTGCTTAAAATCTTTGGAGTCAAACAGAACAAGTGAAAACTCAATTATAGCACAAACTTATTTAACTACAGTAGTATAATAAGATGAGAGGTGCAACTGCAACAAAGAGATATACTGACATCAAGCACAGGCCTTCACTTCTTTCAGTAGATAGTCAAGAGAAGTAAAACTCATTAGCATGCCACAAAAATTACAAGTAACAATGTTTGTTAACCCTTGAATTCTGGGTAAACGCATGGATAATGCCCCTTTTGCTTAATGGTGGTGACCTTCATTCTTATTATCATTTTGCTCCAGTACTTCAAGAAATTTGAACCAAACTAAGCATGCTAAAAATGGAAACCTTCAATTGAAACATTTTAGAAGGAGAAACACGAGGCAGGTTTTCCTTATTTTAGTATCAAAGAAATAATATAGTAAAGAAATCAAATGGGTAGGTGAGGCAATGAAACACTGCCTATCAAGGAATACAACACAAAGGGAAAACAAGCGATAAACACAACAGAGAAATCAATAAAGAGCTAATATGCAGTAGGAATACCATTTAAAAAATAGGCAAATCCAGTAAGACAGAAGGAATAGAAAAAGTGATAGTGATCCTAAATATAAAATGTCCCACAAAATGCAGTTAAGCATAAGCACCAAATTCATGACCTAGAAGGCAAATAGAAAATCCAATATCGTGAAACAGAATTAAAGTGTAATACCATAAAAAATAACATAGCTTTATCTATATACCTATAAGGTTTATAGGTCCTAAAAGAAATGATATCCAAGAATCAATAACTACAAAAACCGAACCAAGAAACGCAAAAAGTTTCCATGAATGTTATAACCGAAGAAGCACTCAAGTTCATTCCTCCTCAGAAATTATCAAAGACGCTCTGTTAAGGCCTATTGCCAAGCAACGTAATCCTCAACAAAAGCACTTCAACCAAGCCCAAAATAATCCATCATAGCTATTTCAGTTTTGCTCCTTTGAGCCAGGGTTCCTGTTTTGAAACCACATCTGAGTGGCAGTACTAAATATCCTTTAAATCTTTAGTGTTTTTACTGCTCTGTTTTTAAGATTCCCTGTAAATATAGGGCCAGAATTGTCCAAAACCATAGTTGTACAAATAACTATAATTATGCTATAATGCAAATAAGACAATTGGACCTAGAAAATCCATATTGGTGCATTCTCTAACAATATTCTCCAGTTTCATATTTTAACTAACCTTATTACAGAAGCTGATCCTTCTATTCTGTAGTAGATGGTTTATCTCCCTTCACCAAAATAGAACTAGATGAAATAAACAACCATGCTAAGATACATATATGTATATGTACATACATACACATTAAAGTACTATAAACAGCAACTAACTTTTTTTCATACACAGAACCACTATGCAGTTCATATATTTTCTACATCCCAGTCCAGTGCACAGGTCACATTCCTTATCCTCTAGTCACTAAGGTCGTACTGCTCACTGCAAGAACAAATCAAGCAGCCATATAATACAAACCCATACTGAACCCGTTTCATGGATAAATCAATTATAGATCTTCTGCTAAATTATGGTTTGTACAGTTATATTCTAATCTTTCTAGACAAAAAAAGTGGTATTCTTTGTGCAATATCATCCTCTGAAACAGCCCAAAATTTGTCACAAATGCATACATATCCCTGCTGTACCAAGCCACTTGGATTGTTGTAGAAATGAGCAAACTTTATACTAAATAAATTTGTTGACAGTCACAGCTACATGACTAACATTATTCCACAGTATAGGGATTCAGCACAGTGCAACAAATAATCAGGTAAAATACATCAAGCTCTGCAAAAATATGCAAGGCTGACAAAAGAACACTCACTTCAGGTGCAACATAATTTGGGGTACCACAAGTTGTATGAAGAAGGTCAATGCCCTGCAGATGGAGACATAACAAAATAAGGAAAAAAGACGCATGTCATTTGTAAATTTTTCTGGCACCAATTGATGAACAGAAATAAGTTAGGATTCTTACTTGTCGGCGTAATGCGCTAAGACCAAAATCTGAAATTTTTAATTTTCCTTGAGAGTCCAGGAGAAGATTTTCAGGCTACAAAGAAATTCAAACCTATCATATCATAGTAAAAAATTTGTACATGAAATGTCATATTGGAAAAAAAGGAACTCATAACTAGTAAAACTACCTTCAAATCTCTATGGTAGACTCCCTTTTTGTGGCAATAATCAACAGCATCAATAAGCTGCTGAAAATATCTCCGAGATTCTCCCTCACTGAGCCTCCCTTGGTGAACCTGTACATTAAGCATCATCAAATAAGTAGAGTTCTACTGACCAATCCATTGGTAGATATCAATAAACTCAATATGTTGATGTTGGCACAAAAAAAGGGAGACAAACAGTTTACGGTTTCCAGAAGATTGAAAAATCAGGTGCTATATAGTATAAGCAAACCAAACTCAAAACAAGAAACTTTTTAAGACCACTTCATTTGTTCAGTGAAAAGCATAGTCACCGGTATCGTTCAAGGTAACTTCTCAGCGAAGGTTTTTCTCAGAGATATTTTCAAAAAATGATTTTTCTCGGAAAAATCTCAGAAGCTTTAAAAAATTTAAATATGTAAATAATAATAAGAAAGGAAAATAATAGGTTTTCTACTATTTTTCTTGCAAAAAGTGTACAGAAACAAGTTTTTAAAGTTTTTAAAATATAAAAGAAACCAAAAATTAGAAAAACTGAACTTAAAATATATAAAAAATAAGAATTAAAAAAAATATCACAAAAATATCGTGATAATATCGCGATATTTTCATTTTTGTGCAATATTTTCAAAAAAGCAGTGATGTTGGTGACAGTGGTGAAAACCTTTGTTGAGAAGCAGTCATCGTACATATGCATATGCATATGGGTAGTTTGGTAACTACTTAAGAGGTCAAGGGCATTATTGTAAACAAGGTGTTTTAGTCTAATCTCTCTATTTAAGTGAGATTAGACCTAATGGGCATTAACGATTCTCTCTCTCTCTCTCTCTCTCTCTCTCTCTCTCTCTCTCTCTGATTTGCTAGAAACCCTAGCCGGCTTCAACATGGTATCAAAGCAGGACGCAACTCTGGGCGTCTGACGTGATCGATCCTCACGTTGATCGGGTGGCACTGTGTACATTGTGAAGAGAGATCTGGACAGCGTCCAAGGTGATCATTGTGTGCAACAACTACAGCGATCGCTGTGTACAGAGTGTACCGCGATCTGGTGATGTTGTGTACATCGTGAAGAGCGATCTGCGTTGATCGGGTGGTGCTGTGTACATCGTGAAGAGAGATCTGGACAACGTCCAAGGTGATCGTTGTGTGCAGCGACCACAGCGATCGCTGTGTACAGAGTGTACCGCGATCTGGTGGTGTTGTGTACATCGTGAAGAGAGATCTGAACAGCGACAAAGCTGATCGCTGTGTGCAGCGACTACAGCAATCGTTGTGTACAAAGTGTACCTCGATCTGGAACTTCTCCAAGCCAGCAGGAAGATGATCGGGTGGCGCTGTGTGCCAGCGTGAACCGCGATCTGAACAGCGTGAACAACCATGATCTGAACAGCGTGAACAGCGATCAGCCTCTCCAGCAGGAACGCTGATCGGGTGTGCGTTGTGCGTGTAGCAGCAGGGAGACCCCGACCGTGTCGATGGTGGCTGATGATGGTTGTGTGGATGTCGACAAGGCCTGCAGTCTCCATCATGATGCAGTTGTGGTATGCAGGTTGTCGGAATTTTTTTTTTCAGTCGTGGTATGCATCTTGTCGCAGTTTTTAAGGTAAATAGTTCAGATTTTATCAGGGTGATTAAAATCTGGTAGAATCGGCTTCCAATTGGTAGTTGGTGTGCACGTTTGTTTTGGATCTGAACAGCGTATTACAGTTGTTTTGTATATATCAGATTTTATCAGTATAATTAAAATCTGGTAGAGTCGGCTTCTTAGTTGGTAGTTGGTGTGCTCGTCAAATCCAAGTTTTTGCGTGGTTATATTTCCATGGCTGAAATGCAGAAGTCAGACATGAAGACCGAAACTGTCTGATTATAAAGCCTTTGCAAACCCATTTTCATATGGATCATCTGTAAGGTTGGATGAGACTAACTATGTTAGATGGTCGCGTACGTTCATGATGTCTGTTTCAGGGCATCATAGAAAACATATTTTGTTGGAAAATGAGCCTACGGACAAAACTGAAAAGTATGCTACATGGGAAGAGGACAATGATATTATAATGTCTTAGATTATGAATAGTGTGCAACCTCACATAGCCAACGGGCTTATTTATTACACCTCTACAAAACAAATGTGGGATAATTTGCAAGATACTTATTCTCAAGAAACTAATGTTAGTCGTATTCTTCAAGTAGATCAGGAGATCTATAAATTGCAGCAAGGAGAGCAAACTTTAGCCCAATATTATGCCTCCGTGAAGGCAGCTTTTGAGAGACTAAATGCTCATAGACCATTATGTTGTGACAAACAAAAACTACACCAGGAGCATACCATGGTAGCACGGTTCCAAAATGGCTTGTTAGTTGAATTCTCAGTTGCCAAAGTTCAGATGTTGACAGGCTCAGATGTTCCCACTCTTGTTGAGGCATATGATCGACTGAGCAGGCTTGCCCCCCTTCCTTCATCTCAATCGGAATCACAAACCTCTGCTCTGTCTGTCTCCTATGGCCTAGGCCGAGGTTTTCTTCCTAATTCTAAAAGTCGTGGACATGGTCGAGGCACGAGAGGACGAGGGAAGCTCCAGTGTACCTACTGCGGGAGATTTGAGCATTTAGAAGATAGATGTTTTGACAAGAATGGATGACCTCCCGCATCTTCAGCTAAAGTTGTTCCTACAGCACAAGTGGCCAAACCCGAGTCTCCCACTATTCCTCCTAGTGATTCGGTCACACTCACTCGTGCTGAGTATGATGATTTGTTGGCACATCTTCCATCTAGTTCCCCCGTGGCTGATATTGCATGCTCTGCAGGTGATGAATTATCTTGCCAAGGTAGTAGGTGGATTATTGATTAGGGGCATCTAGCCATTTATGTGGAAATAAATGTGACTTCAAATTTGCATAGTGTTGCTAATCATAAAAAGGTTGTTCTTGCTGATGGGAATTCCTCTCCCATTGTTGGCCAGAGAAATATCTCCATCTCCCCTACTCTTTAGTTATCAAATGTTCTTCATGTCCCTTCGTTCCCTCAAAAATTGTTATCTGTTAGTTGTGTTGCAAAGGAATTGAATTGTCAAGTAATATTTGATCATGCTTGTTGCACTTTTCAGGACTTGCTGACGGGAAAGAGGATTGGTGGAGGCTATGAGGAAAGTGGAGTCTATTATCTACACCAACCAATTGGCTATGTTCATTCGGCCGTTGAGTCCTCTTCTAGTCTGTTTCTTTGGCATCATCGTCTTGGTCATCTTCCATTGCTTAAATTGCGTAGAGTTATTCCTCATATCTCGCCGACCACTACTCTGTTGTATGAAGCATGCTAGCTTGGAAAGCATCATAGGAGTTCATTTTCGTCTAGTCATAGTCCTTCAAGTCAAAATTTGTTTGACATGTTGATGTTTGGGGTCCAAGTAGAATTCCTAGTCGTTCTAAGTGTCGTTATTATTAGTCATTATAGATGATTTTTCCAGATTATCTTGGGTATTCTTGTTAAAAGATAAGGCTAAAGCTCCCATTATTCTCAAATCCTTGATTATTAAAATAAAAACTCAGTTTAATTCTTGTGTCAAAATGGTTCGCACTGACAATGCTCTTAATTCAAATCATGTGAATTATTACAATTTTACAAAAATCTTGGGATCCAACCTCAGACTTCTTGTCCTCATACCTCGCAACAGAATGGAGTAGCGGAGCACAAGCATAGACACATTCTAAATGTTGCTTGTTGCCTTATGATTCAGTCTAATATGCCTGCGTCTTACTAGGGAGATGTGGTTCTAACTGCAGGATACCTAATAAACCGTATGCCTTCGACCTCTGTGGGGGATCGTATTCCCATTCAAATTCTCAGACCTAAAACTCATCTTTTCCCTATCTCTCCAAAGGTGTTTGAATGTGTGTGCTTTGTTCATAAACTTGATCCTAACCGAGATAAATTGTCATCCCAATCTATAAAATGTGTTTTTGTTGGGTATCCCAAGCACCAAAAAAGATATTGTTGTTATGATCCCATATCCCAAAGAAAGTATGTCAGTGTGGATGTTTCCTTTGTTGAGTCTATCCCATATTTTTCTAGTACTTCTCCAAGAATACATGCTAGTCAAGGTGATTCATTCTCTCTTCCCGTTCCTCCTTTTCCATTAGAGTCTGTCAGTCTTGAGCCTCTTGTTCCCAGTTCGACTCCGTCTCGTTACAAAAATCCTCCTGTGGTGTACACCCATCGAGCTCCACCCAACTCTATGCATGTGCCATCAGCTTCTCCAGAGGTGAGTGTTCCTGACCCTACTAACGATCCTCTTATTGATGCTGATTTACCTATTGCTCTTCAGAAAGGAAAAAGGCAATGTACACTTCATCCTATTTCTCAGTTTGTTTTCTAGGCAAGACTTGGTGAAAATATGAAGAATTTTGTATTAGCATTATCTGTTGCATCAGTTCCTCTCAATCATCATCATGCTCTTCTAGATCCCAAATGGGCGAAGGCCATGAAGGATGAAATGGATGCACTGCTTTCTCGAAAAACATGGGACTTAGTTGATCATTCACCTGAGGCTAATATTGTTGGTTGTAAATGGGTATATACTATTAAGTATAACTCAGAAGGATCGATTGAAAGGTTTAAAGCTCGCCTGGTTGCGAAAGGCTATACTCAAACTTATGGGGTGGACTTCTTTAAAATATTCTCTCATGTTGCTCGTCTTGGGACTATTCGTCTTGTTTTGTCCATCGCAGTGCACCATGGTTGGTCTCTATGTCAGCTTGATGTGAAAAATGTCTTTCTGTATGGAGACTTGGAGGAGACAATTTACATGCAACAACCTCTGGGGTTTGAGGTTCAGGGGGAGTGTCAGAAGGTATGCAAGTTGAACAAGGCAATCTATGGTCTCAAACAGAGTCCCCGTGCGTGGTTCTCCAAGCTGGCTGAGGTCATGTCAGCATTTGGGTTTGTCCGATTTGCCTCTGACCACTCTTTTTTTATTAAAAAGACTTGCATAGGGATTGTGGTCATGATAGTACATGTTGATGACATTATAGTCATAGGAAGCAGTGAAAAAGACATTTTTGAGACAAAGTCCCACCTTTAGAAACACTTTGTGACTAAGGATCTGGGACCACTCAGATATTTCTTAGGCATAGAGGTTGCAAGGAGTAAAGAAGGATTGGTTCTGTCACAGCGAAAATATGTCTTGGACCTGCTGAAGGAGGCAGGGATGTTAGGTGCCAATCCTGCAAAGATTCTTATGGATCCCAAGTCTCATCTGTTTGATGAAAAAACAGAGTATGTGGACTGTAGCCATTATCACTCCTTGGTTGGCAAGCTATTATATATGACTGTGACCAGACCTGACATATC